>NC_136422.1:71523750-72262500 GCF_052625555.1 Lactuca saligna
TAGATAGGATCATAGCCTTGGAAATTAACTTTGCATGATAATTAGAAAAATGTAGATCCAAGGTTATTAGGGTTGCATGTACACTTAGGAAGTGTTAGAATGCTCAAAACCCATCAGTGATATCAGAGCCTAGGCTTGTTTGTTTGTTATTTGTGCTAAATAATTGAAAAAAGTCGATTTTGTGCAATCTGCCTGATGAACTCGCCGAGTCCATGGGGGGACTCGCTGAGTTCATGTGTATCTTCATCATACTCGCCGATTAGGTTCGTGCACTCGACGAGTAGAAGCCTCAGAATGCAGATTTTCGACTTTGGTTGCTGGAAATGGACTAGAAACATTACCCTAAACTGTTTTGGTACTTGAAAACTCGTTTTAGATGGTGTAATGTCCTTGCTAATCCATTTACAACAACAAGTTATGAAAATTACAAAGTTTTAAGTGTAAGTTTTGATTCATGAAAGTGTTCATATTCATGTTCTTGATCTTATGATGTTTAGGTGATCATAGGAATTATTTGTAACCTATGTGGTAGATTAATTCATGATCATTATGTGTTTTAATTGAGTCCATAACTTGTCCTCAAGTTATGGAAAACCAAAAGTCACTTTGTTTTAAAAAAAACCATTAAAAGAACACATAGGTTATAAAATGAAGAGTCTTCATTTTTAATACTCTAATTAACTCATAAGTTACAAGAAATGAAAAGTTTTGAAAGTTTACAAAACTTGCCCTCAAGTTTTGGAGCAAGTAAAGTCTTGATTAAAACTTTAGTTCCAACCCTTTGATTTTTGAAAGTTAAAATTCAACCCTTATACTTATAATATTATAAGTTAATAATATATATATATATATATATATATATATATATATATATATATATATATATGTATAAGAACAAAGTCATCTTACCGCTAGTACGCCTCATTCACGAAGCCGGTCTATAAGGTGGGTATAAGGTTGTTGCCTATAACATGGCAACTTAATGGGTGTCCACTCTCACCCACCGCTTGCTTGACTGGTGGAGGGTCGTTCGCCGAACGGGTAAGACAAGGACTTATAAATTCTCATTAAAAGTATAATGATTATTATAAAGTAACTAAATGTATTATAAATTCCCAATCTTAGTTACTCTAGGAAAAATGTGAATAAGGTGCTAATCCATTAAATTACACTTTGCACCTTGTTTAAGTCGTTGGTGGAGTGTGTGTGGTTTACCGGCACACTAACTTGGACTTAAAAATGAAGGCAAAGGGTGATTTAAGGTTTTTCATGAGGTCGGAAGGAGCGCGTGTGGTTTACCAACACAACGATTAAGTGGAAAACATTAAGGGTACCAAGTAATTTGCATGGTTACTTCACACCTTGTTTTGTGATCCTCGGTATCCCAGTCACAAAACATGAAGGGCACACTCGAGATTGAAACATGCCGTTGAAAAGTTCAATGAATCTCAAAGAATCTAGGAATTTCTAAAAGCCAAATAAAAACCTAATAATTTATATTTTGTTTTCATGGTGGAAATTGGTGAATCGTCATTCACCTACCTTTCAAATATGTTATAACTTGGATTACGACATCCCTCTTATAGGTTATAATATATTGTGATTGGATCCTAGCCTTAATATTACATTTGGGTGTTTTATTATGGACTATCTCTATATCTAAACTAAACTACTTTCTTTTTTTCAGATGTCTTCTAACAATGCTACTCCTGGCTCAAACCCTACATGCTCCTTCTCTCTCATGAACCTTTGTGGGATAGTCATCTTTGATGGATCCAACTTTACTGGCTGGATCAGAAACATCAGGATGGTCACTCGTTACGAGAACAAGGAATATGTTCTTGACAAGGAGCTCAAGGTGCCTGAGCGAACTGCTACTCCTTAGTAGTTTGCTGAATATGAGGCACATGAAAGAAATGATACCAAAGTGGCATGCATCATGATGACCACCATGACAGCTGAGCTCCAAAAGTCCTATGAGGACTACTATCCTTTTGAGATGCACTAGGATTTGATGGACCGCTACCATCAGAGTGCTTGTCAAGAGCGATATGAAATCATCTCCTCTATGATCACAACCCGAATGAAAGATGGCGAACCCATCACCAGCCACATGCAGAAAATGCAAAGGTATGTGGATCGATTGATGAAGTTGAATGTGAAATTCCCTGAGGAGTTAGCAATAGATATTATTTTGCACTCCTTACCTTCATGCCATGATCAATTCTGCATGACATACCACATGAATAAGGAGGAAGTGACACTTAGCAAACTTCAGGGACTCCTAAAGATCGCAAAATTAGGTCTTAAAGGTAAGTCGGTTGTGACCACTCCTGCTACTACTCCAAACTCATCACCTGTCCTCGCAATCGGGAAAGGGAGAGGGAAGAAGAGAAAGAACCCTTCGAAGGGTACCAAGGGTAATACCCTTGATGGCTCCTCTTCTATCGGAACCAAGAAAGGTTTCGTTACACCATCTTCTGATCCCAAAGAGGCTGAATGCTTCTACTGCCACGAAAAGGCGCACTGGAAGCGTAACTGCCTAAAGTACCAGCAAGACTTGAAGGATGGGAAGGTTAAACCCAACCATAAAGGTATTTACACTATCTCGTCTAATAATTCACTCTATTCTAACTCTTGGGTCCTTGATACCGGTTGCGGTATTCATATTTGTTCTGAATTGCAGGGACTAAGAAGAAGTGAGAATGTGGAGCATGGAAAGATAAACTTGACCATGGCAAATAGGAAAGTTTCACCTGTCACCAAGATTAGAGTTTATACTTTATTGCTTAGTAGTGGATTTACTTTAGATTTAAATAAATGTTGTTATTCGCTAGAAATGGCAGGAAATGTTATTTCCTTTCATGCTTTGTATAAACAAGGTTTTACCTTTTCTTTTGATATTGAACCTGGTGGAATAAATGATTTCTTTAATAATGTGTTTTATTTTAAAGCATTACCTTGTGATGGTGTGTATGAAGCTGTGTCTGTTGTAGATAACTTAGGAAATAATGTATTGTGTATTGATTCTACTAATGATAATAACTTGGATAAAGCATCATTATGGCATTGTCGTCTTGGACATATAAGTAAGAAACACATAAGCCAACTCCAAAAGGATGGAGTTTTGGAATCATTTGACCTAAAGTTAGATGATAGTTGTGAATCATGCTTACTTAGAAAAATGACAAAGTCACCCTTCACTGGTTCTTGTGAGAGGGGTGAAGGTTTGTTGGATCTTATACACACGGATGTGTGTGGACCCTTCAAACATGCCACAAGAGATGCTAATCGTTATTATGTGACTTTTACAAATGATTATAGTAGATATGGATATGTCTACTTAATCAAGCATAAGTCAGAGACTTTTGAAAGGTTTAAAGAGTTTAAACAAGAAGTCGAGAATCAATTGGGCAAGAGCATTAAGATGCTTCAATCTGATCGTGGTGGTCAGTATCTTAGTACTGCGTTCCTCGACTATCTAAGGGAATGTGGGATTGTCTCACAATTGACACCTCCTAGGACACCACAGTTGAATGGTGTAGCTGAGAGGCGTAATCGAACCTTGTTGGATATGGTTCATTCCATGATGAGTCGAGCTACGCTATCAATCTCATTTTGGGGGTATGACTTAGAGACTGCCACCCATATCCTTAATCTGGTCCCTACAAAGAAGGTTGCCAAAACACCTCACGAGATGTGGACTGGAAAAGTTCCTAGTCTAGCCCACATCAAGGTTTGGGGTTGCGAGGCTTTCGTGAGACGCGAGACTAATGACAAGCTCGAACCTCGAAGCAAGAAGTGTATTTTGATCAGCTACCCACAAAAATCTTTTGGTTACCTCTTCTACAGACCTAGTGAGAATGTGGTCTTTATAGCAAGGAGGGCTGTCTTTTGAGAGAGAGAGAGAGAGAGAGAGAGAGAGAATTCATAAGCCAAGGAGACAGTGGGAGGCTAATTGACCTTGAAGAACTTCAAGAGTCTAGTGGTGAAGGAACCTCAAACCCTAGAAGTCAAGTTGAGGAGGAACCTCCTGTTGATTCAATTATACCTCCAGTTGTACCTCTGAGGCGTTCCACAAGGGTTAGGAACGTACCTGAGCATTACTATGGTTTCCATATTACTGCGGAAGGTGAGAAACTTATTAGTGATGAGACACTAGTAGGTATGGATGAACCTAATGAAGGGTTTTGATCATTCTAACACTTCCTAAGTGTACATGCAACCCTAATAACCTTGGATCTATGTTTATCTAATTATCATGCAAAGTTGATTTCCAAGGCTATGATCCTATCTAGCATACATGGGGAACAATTTTAACTTAAATAATAGATAGAACTACATACCTTGTTATAAGTGTTCCTTGAAACCTTGTGAGCCTAGCACCCCAAGTGTGATGCCTCAAATGCTTCACACAACACCAAATGCTATGGAGAAAACTTGCAGAGAATGTATAACACAAAAAAATAGGCTCTAACCCTCAAGTATCTTGTCAAACCGATTTTGGGGAGAACACATGAGCTTTATATAGTATTGACACATCTAGGGTTACACCCTAATGTGTCATGACTCTTCATTTCCATGACCCATGGGTTCGTAACTCCCATGGAGCCTCCATGGACCATCCAATGGGTTTAACCCATCTTGATTATCCATGGAGCCTCTTAGCCCACTATATAAGTTATGGATGATTTACATAATCAACCCATATATTTAATTAGTTATCTTAATTAATTGTAAATTAATTATTGATTAAACTAATTAAACAATATTATTAATATATTAGAACTTATAATATATTAATAAACCATATGTGTTATTTCTCTCATTTAGTTTATCCAATTGCATGGTGCCATGCAACCCAAATGGACCATGCCGGTTCGGGTCAAGTATTAACCAGAAATAGTTATGGGCTTAAACACCTTATCCAACAGTCTCCCACTTGGATAAGTCTAATAACTATAACTGCAAGTATGACTTCAGGAACTGATCGGAAATCTTAGCTCTTTTCAAGGTTTCTCGGAACTGAGAAGATGATGGTACGCCATTTCAGATAAGGGATCATATAATCCTCTGTTCTAGATATCAGCCGGACAAATACATGGAACACGGTCTTGCTTATTATCCAGCAATTTGTTTCCTGATTTCTGATTTGTTTGACAGAGAACTTAATTGAACACATCAACTTAGTTCTGACCGGGCTCGGTACATAGGTCAAAAAAAAATCATCGAGGGGCCCAGATATTAGCTTCTAATCCAAGACGCAACAGATAAACTTTGACTCATATGCTTGTTCTACTACTTGTTAAATTACACACAAGAGCACGTTTTATAACATCGAGTTACCAATGAGGTTGTGCACATTCAATGCATAACTAACTCATAGTTAACAAGTCATATCTCTAGGTTTAAAGATTATATGATATTACCATCTCGCGATCACTCGAGATAAATTCCATGAAGTGATGCCAGCGAGCGTGGGTTGAATCCAATACTCAGAACTTATGAGCACTCATGAGTGTTGAGGCCATGTACAACACCTTAGACCTCTTCAACCAACTCATGACAGTCTTACTTCATACCTACTTCCAACATATGATTGACTGTGGATAATTTGAATAATATGTAAAACAACATAAATATTCTGGAAGTCAAAACATGCAAAAGAAATAATAGTAAACGATTGACAAGCGATAGCAAGACTTTACTCATAAATAAACACAACTTTTATTCATCATCAAATGTCAATTACACTTTACAAATTTCAAAATTATCTAACTACTAAAACTAATATCATCCTTCATCCCTATGCTCCTAGCATGCTGGAGATGCTTAACCCTACCCAGTCCCTTCGTGAGGGAATCTGCCGGGTTCTCATCCAATGGTACTCTCTTCACCACGAGAAGTCCTTCTTCTATACGATGTCTGATGAAATGATATTTTCTATCGATGTGTCTGGATCTCCCATTATCCCTTGGTTCCTTTGCTAAGGCATCTGCACTTCCACTATCACAGAAAATCTCTATAGGCTTCGATATAGCTGGTACAACTCCAAGGTCTCCAATGAAGTTCTTTAGCCACATAGTCTCTTTTGCCGCTATATACTCTGATTCGCAAGTTGAATCAGCCACTGTCTCCTGCTTGGAACTTTTCCAAGAGATTGCTCCTCCATTTAAGGTAAAGACCCAGCCTGACTGAGAGCGGAAATCATCCCTATCAGTCTAGAAGCTAGCATAACTATACCCTACAACTCTCAAGTCATCACTCCCACCAAGGTTAAGGACCCAATCCTTAGTCCTCCGCAGGTACTTGAGAATGTTCTTTACCGCTGTCCAGTGAGCCTTACTAGGATTCCCCTGATACCTGCTAACCATACATCAGGACGAGTACATGTCATAGCATACATGATCGAGCTTACTACCAAATCATAGGGTATCCGACTCATTTATGCTATCTCATCCTCAGTACTCGGGCTCTGAGTCTTACTCAGTCTAGTGTTACTCTGGATGGGTAACTCTCCTTTCTTGGAATCTTGCATGCTGAATCTCTTCAACACCTTGTCCAAGTAGGTACTTTGACTAAGTCCAATTAGTCTTTTACTCCGGTTTCTCAAGATCCTTTTCCCTAGAATATATGCAGCTTCTCCTAAGTCCTTCATAGAAAAACTCTTCCCAAGCCAGGACTTAACTTCCTGCAGAGTTGGGATGTCATTTCCTATGTGTAGTATGTCATCCACATACAGTACCAAAAAGCTAAATATACTCCCACTAGCCTTGACATATACACAAGATTCATCTTCACTCCTAGAGAAGCCAAACTCTTTGACCTTCTCATCAAAGCAAAGATTCCATCTGCGAGGTGCTTGCTTTAATCCATAGATGGATTTCTCAAGCTTACACACTCTATTAGGATACTCTGTGCTGACAAAACCCTCTGGATGATTCATGTAAACATCCTCAGCCAACTTTCCATTAAGGAAAGCGGTTTTGACATCCATTTGCCATATTTCATAGTCATCAAAACAGGAAGACTACAATCTGAGTTCAGAAAACTGCGCGCTACTATAAACCCCACCATCTCATGTACCGGTGACTCAGAATTATACTACTATTCCCGAGACCAACTCTCTTTTTAGGACCTTATCGCCACTCGTGAAGAGGAAAGAGAGTAACAGGGTAGGACACACAATCATTCAAAGAAAGGATGATTGTAGCCAGGCGTTGATTGGCAAAGCTACAAAAATTGCATCGACCTTGCCTCAGGCATCACAAGGGATGGATCATCGTGAGTAGAGTTCATGCCGCTCACCAGACCTGGTAAATTAGCTCTATAAGTATGCGTTGGTGCTACTCTATTGTAAGTAAAATCACGACACTACAAACTAAATGGTCATATTTATCGAGGAAACTATCTATTATCAAAACCCGCCCATGCACAAATGTGAAGTAGACCTGCATCGAGGTCAAAATTTTCACTGAAACCACGATTTCTAGAGTCATATTAACAAGATGGGTTTAGGACGTACCTAACAGACTCGAAGGACTATCTAGCCTTAATTATATAACTAAGCATACATCAATAGGTCGTGATAAGGACCTAGCTTGGGTCAAGTATAAGGTTTCACTTGGAAACAGAACTACTAAAATACATGAGTTTATTATACAAAGAATCTCGTTATAAATTGTTTTCAGAACACCCTAAACAACCAAACTTTGATACAAATCGATATGAGATAAACTTAGTTAGAAAAACTCGCGACATATAGCCATCCTAGAAACTCATTATCGTCTCGCCTTTAAGCATTTATTGAGAAGTTTCTTCTTCATAGACCTATAGGTGCGATCATACCAGCACTAATGCACCGGATCCCCTCAAAATTTCCTCAGCCAAGATTGTTAGGACAAACATGATTCTAAGAGGAGTAAGATTTAACGTCCGTATGAAACCCACTCCTACCTACTGCCATAACTCCATCTCGGGAGCGTTAGTAGAAACACTAAGGATAGTACAGCAATGTGAAAAAATTTATATGCGTAAATATAAATTGTAAGGATGCACTTAAGACAATCATTTCCACTAACGAAGTCGTTTTTCGTCATGAAACAGAGCTATGTCTTCACCAAGAGGCAACAAACCAACTAGCAAGGCGCCAACACTTCGGATAGACGCTGCTACTTTTCAAGCTGCAGTCACGGCAGCCGTGGCAACCGTCATGGTGCATTTCAATACTAACAACATCAACAAGGGTGGAAGCGGTACTAACAATACAAATTGTGGTAACAATCAGGGACACCAATGGGTACCTACCAACAAAAATACCTCAGGCCACGAACCCACGAACAAGAAGAGAAAGTTTTGGGACATGAAAAAGCGCCACCAATCAAAAGGGATACACTAAAAGACAACAGCCTAAGGCCGCCCCTACCATTACAACAGCAGTCATGACAAATGCCTCGACACTAGCCTCGGGGTTTGCCACCCAAATGCCTGCCAGACCATATGAGGGATCACTCCCAAAGTGCAACAAATGTGGCTTTCATCACCATGGGGCTTGCCGGGAGATGCACTGTAAAAACTGCAACAGGAAAGGGCATACCGCTCGTTTCTGTAGGGCCTCGGCCCATCACCTCCCTTCAATCAACTGCACCAAGGTAGGCCCAGTATGCTACCTATGCGGTGAAACGGGACACTTCAAGAGAGAATGTCCAACTGATAAGAACGACGAAGGAACAGGAGGAATGTGATGAACACACCAACAGGAGCAGCAAGGGAACCATGTTAGGACTTTTGTAATGTTCCCAACGATAATACGTTTAAGTACTATGTGTTTGTAATGAATTTGGTACGCTTACTAAAGTAACCTTCCTTCTAAAAAGTAGCTAAGATATTTTCTCTCTCATACAAATCAAACCAAAGACATTCATATGTGACCTTAGGGGCATTACTTGTAAGTTGTAATGACCTTGTCCATACATCGGGGTTAATTTAAAATCAAAATACTTAAGTCTTGAAATAGAAAAATTCCATCTTGACTCCGATTCCATGTCTAGTATTAGGGGTTGAGTGGGGTCACCCACTCGACAAATTTCGCGATGTCAATTTACATACGACAATCATATACCGCTCGATAGTAAGGAGACCTGTCAGGAGTCATGACATCAAGTATCATTACTGGCTATCGAAAACACACCCGCTACCAGTGCTAGACACTGTGGTAGGAATCATCTACAATAATCATAACATCAAACAAAACGGAACACACAGAAAAGAAATACAAGACACTCTATCACTCTAGTGATCTCTTCCTTCGAATACAACTTATCTCCTGTTACCTAAAAAGATAGTGTTGTCGTATTCCAATTTTGATTGATATTGCCCTCGTCTTCCTGATTAAACGACTATAAAAAGGGGCTTTTCGCCTAACCCCTGATTATCGAAACTATCGTCTCTCGTAGACACCCAACACAGACCTTTGGGTCGTCTCTCGCTGTGGAACTCCAAAACACGCACCAGAGGAGTGTCATACTTCCCGAAGCTTTATCACATGTATATATAGGAGACCTTTGGGAGTGTCGCGCATGTAGCTGACAAGGTTCAAGCATAGAAGCTTGGGACAGATAGGGTACGAGTCCTGCCATGAGCTTCGGGCTAAGGTTGCCCAGAAGGACGAGTAAATTCCCTACCATTCAAAAAGTCATAGTCGTGTGGACCAAACCCGCATACTTCCTACCGAGCTACAAGAGCTATCGGGTCAAACCTGTCAAACTACTCAACAATAAAATTGAAGAACCAAGTTTCTCACCCTGAAAAGCTCTCATCTTATTTTTCAAATTAGAAAGACAAATTGCTCACGATTCCATCGATTTCAGAGGCCCCGACAACATCTCTAATAGAAACCTTTACTATCTACCTCGCATTGACGAATAGGCCGACCAACCTCAAGAGACGAGGTACCCTTCAGGAATTGGACCTGAGATCTGAATATCACCAGTCACGAGTATTGAAGAAGGATATCTGAGAACGATCCTCCAATTTCGATAAGAACGCTGAAAGTTCGTTGTGATAACCCTCGGATAGGACCACATCCACTCGTTGGATTCATGAACGTAATAAATAGGATATACCCTTCTTACTAGGATCAACTCATCATCGTCATTACAAATGACTTACTTATCTACCCTCGTAGTAAGAAGGAAACCAAGGGGAGCAGCTACAACAAACCACGGAAGAAATACGATCAGAGAAGTATTACCCGATGTTCTCTAGATACGAGTTTTGGAATTGAGGGGTTCAATTCTCAAGACACATCGTTACCAAGGTGGAAATTCATAAGGACCCTTTCAATTGATCATAACCGTTGAGAAACAGTCAGCACTGAAGGCGTTAGCAGAAATACACCAAGATTCTGGGTCTCGCTGACCTATCGTCTTAACTCCTTCGGAACTTCTCGAAAAATACGAACCCCCTCCCAACTTTGACCCTAAAGGGAGCAACCCTTGACAGGAAGAGAAACAAGAAGAAGAAACCTCTAGAACTCCGGTATGACCGAACGAATTCCTCTAGAAACACTCACTCTGGGAAGGCTTAGTACGCTTCGGAAAGTATGGAAAGCCAATACCCCAAATAATTGTGTCTTTCGAGATTCTTGTCAGAATCAGCCCTGTAACTCGCTACTTCAATCTACTCCCGCGAACTTGGCAAGGTACACCCTACCCAACACGTCCCAAAATTTACAAGAAGTATCTATTCGTCGAGACTCTTGCAACTCCCCTCGACGAGATCGAGTTCCACAAGAGCCTCACCTTCTTAGAAGAACCATGGTGACCATGGGACGAGATCAAGCGGATGAAACAATGCCACTTCCCATTAGTGAAAGTTCGCTGGAATATTAACCACGAACCTAGAGTCACATGGGAGCGCGTGAGTCAGTCAATTAAGAAGTATCCTCACTTCTCGGCTTGATTACCCATACCTACTCCTTTCCTAAATTCAAATTTCGGGACGAAATTCCCTCTAACGGGGGGATGATGTGACAACCGTCAAATTTCGGTCAAGTCAAAGTCAGCTAAAGTCAGCAAGTCAAACCGTTTGACTCAATTTCCCCATGAGTACAAAAATTCACACTATGAAACTTCTACATAAACTTCTATTCTAATGAGAAATCATAAAACAAAAAGTGCGAACATCTAGATCTCCTTAACCTAAAACTGTAGTACGTGGCGAGCCAAACCGATAAAACAATGTTGCATACTCATCGGGAGTGTGTAAGATCCTTAAACAAGGCTTAACAGGGTTTACGAACCATGCATTGCGATGCCGGACACTCACAGTTGTCACACATGGAACCTCTCTCAATCGTTTTCACTTTATCTCTCTCTCTCTATGTCAAATCTCTCCCAAATGTCTCCAAGTATGTGAAATCTCTCTCAAATATCTCTCTGTATGAGAAATCTCTCCAAGAATGTCAAATCTCTCCCAAATCTCTCCAAGTATGTGAAATCTCTCTCAAATATCTCTCTGTATGAGAAATCTCTCCAAGAATGTCAAATCTCTCCCAAATCTCTCCAAGTATGTGAAATCTCTCTCAAATATCTCTCTGTATGAGAGATCTCTCCAAGAATGTCAAATCTCTCTCAAATCTCTCCAAGTGTGAGAAATCTCTCCCAAATCTCTCTCAAAAGTTTCCCGTAACTTTTTGGAATCATTCGGGTCATTCCGACCCTTAACCGGGTCAAAAACGGCTCAAAACGGAGCGAAAACGAGAAAAATGGACATTAGGAACCGAAGGTCCTCTTAGAGACCAAGAGCAAGGAGTAGCCGAACCCTCCTGAGCCGAAGGTCCTCTCAGGACCGAACCTCGCCCAGGAGGAACCGAACCCGAGAGCAAGAACCGAACCCGAGAGCAAGAACCGAAACCGAGAGCAAGAACCGAAAGTACTGTTCACCAAACCGAACCGAAGGTACTGTTCATCTACCGAACTGAAGGTACTGTTCACTACTATTCACTACAGTTCGTTCGGTTCTTACCTTCTCGCCTTCTATCTCCGAACCGAGCCTCGGTTCTCGGTCACCCTATCTGTTCCGCCTCTCTGTCTCTTCCCTTCTCTCGCTCTGTCTCGCGCCCTCTGTTCTCTCCTTCCCCCTCTCGGTTCCTTCCCTTCTCTCTTCTTCCCTCTCGGTTCTGCCTCCCTCTCTCTCTCGGTTCAGCACCAGAAGGCCGAGCCTCGGCCAGATTTCGCATATTTGCCACTTTTAGCCCATTTTTGATATTTTTGACATTTTAAGCCCGTTTTTCATGATTTTAAAGCGGGATTTTCTCCAGAAATTATATTTTAACATAATAAACTCTAAATATTCATAATTTAAACATATTTTGATGAAAATCATTATTTAAATAATAAAAATCAAATGGGTGAATTATTAAAGGTGGAGTGTTGACTTTGCCTTATCCAATGTCACAAGCAACCACCCCACACCCACTCTTTGACTAACCACACCTCCCCACCTTACCTAGGTCACATCAATGTAATTTCCACTCAATTTACACTCATTCCCACGTTTTTAGAGCTGGAACAAACATCCTCTCTCCTCATTTTCTCTCATTTGCCCTCATTTCACTAAGTATCAAACACCACTTTCTCTCAAAATTTTCCCACTCCAAACTCGAGATTCAAGGCTGATCTGCACGTGTTCTTCCACTCTTAGTAAGTATAATTCATCCTCCTTATGATTATTTCACTTCATTCTACTCAAATCATGAATATCTTACACAAACTCCATCATATTAGCGTTAGAGCTTCGAATCTTCAAGTGATTCTTCAAGTGTTCTTGGGTTGAACACTTCTCTTCTTCAACACTTACCTACTGAAATCACTCAAGGTGAGTTCATACCCCTACAATTTTCATGTTTTCTCAAGCTTTCAGGGGGGGAATACAAGTTAAAACACTAAGAACATAACTAATTTTTTCTAACAGCCTTCATTAGAAAAGTTCAACTCCATTCACGGACTGTTTTGGGCATCTTAAACATTTTTGTTTTCAAAACTGTACAAGGTGCAAATATTTCAAGTTTTTAGCTTTAAAATGGCTACTTTCACATCTCCATACGATTTTTCTACAATTTATGGTGATTTTTACAAAACTGCCTATCATTTCAAACAACAATCCGGACCAGTCTGTGATTTTGGACTTTTTCACCCAAGTTGGAGGTCATTAAAAATCGTGATAAAAATTATGAGTAAACTAGACACATTTTGTGAACTCTCAGAATTTACGGACCTAGTTTTCGACTTCGTATGAGTTTTCTATGATTTTTCCAAAAACAGGGCAGAATGGCTAAAGTTAGCCAACAGCATGTAAATATCATAACACTTTGTATTATGTTGAGCAAAGTGTATAATCATAAGTTCTAATATTTGAATGTGTTTCCTTGTTAGTTTATCATTATGAACTGAAACTAAGTCATTCATATTAAATATTATTCATTCATGATAGAACACGTATTATTTAACTATAAAAAGTATAGTTTGATAAATTCATAACACTAATACATTTCCATAAAAGAGTTCATACATATTACATACATTTTAGATAAACTATAATAGGTATAGTTTATGATACATCACTCAACGCATTCGTACAAGAAGGGTACATTCATACAAGAAATATTTATATTCACACACATTTCACGTAAACTTGTTAACCTATATTGTGAGACTCTCTCTCTCTCTCCCCGTACGTCCGAGTGCGGGATATAATTCCTGGTAGTTATAATCAGAATCTCCTTGAGGGAGAACGTGATACTTGTATATAGATCTATATTGGGTTTGACACCCCACACCTTGCTGCTAGCTACAGTTGGACCTGCAGGTCTACGGGTGACAAATGTCATTTTATTTTTTGCGACACTGAGAACGTCGTGGCAGGTTCACATAGTCATAGTATGATTATAGCGACTCACATAGGGATATAACAATCCGTAAGTTTACAGGATTTTATTTTCAAAACCTAAATGAGTTTTGTGTCGATTTAAAATCACTTTTTTTTTTATCTCTATGAGTACAGATATTACTGTACACTTTTGGTTTTGGTAGTTATGACTACACATCATTTGAAACCACATTTATACTTTTAAGTATGGTCAATACTTGTTACTCTCGGTCCACTAATTTAGGACTACATATATATAAAGTATTAATGAACATGAGAACATACAGAAATTTCATTTTATTCAAATGCGTCCATGTCCATTTAAGTACATAATATTTTCTATTAATAAGAAAGGTTACTTATACATTTTGGTCTTCAGTCATAAGACTACATTACGCAAATTTAAAGAAAATATCGGATTTTCTGGATACATATTCTAACGCTTTTACAAGGAAAACGATTTACTTTTCCAACGAAATCTCTTATGAACTCACCAACCTTTGTGTTGACACTTTTCAAAACTACTTGTATTCTCAGGAATTCAGTGAAAACAGGAAATGAACAACGTTTTGAGGATGGGACGATAAATCGTCAAACAGTTCATTTTGTATTATAATGTAATTGATGTGAATCATGTAAACATGTGCTTTGATGTAACGTTTTCAATTATATTTGTGTTGGTTGTATTTACTTGAGCACTATTATACTCATTGTTGTGATACTCTACATGAAGTCCTCCACCCCCGGACGTTTCCGCCATCCTTGGTTTGGGGGTGTGACACGGATACCCTATGCTTCGGCAGTAGGCTCCATCATGTTTCCTATGACTTGTACTCGTCCTGATATAGCCTTTCTTTAAGCATGGTTAGCAGGTATCAGGGGAATCTTGGTAAGGCTCACTGGATAGCGGTAAAGAACATTCTCAAGTACCTGCGAAGGACTAAGGACTGGGTCCTTACCCTTGGTGGGATTGATGACTTGAGAGTTGTAGGGTATAGTGACGCTAGCTTCCAGACTCATAGGGATAATTTCTGCTCTCAGTCGGGCTGGGTCTTTACCTTAAATGGAGGAGCAATCTCTTGAAAAAGTTCCAAGTAGGAGAAAGTGGCTAATTCAACTTACGAATCAGAGTATATAGCGGCAAGCGAGGCGGAAAAAGAGACTATGTGGCTAAAGAACTTCATTGGAGACCTTAGAGTTATACCAGCTATATCAAAGCCTATAGAGATTTTCTTTGATAGTGAAAGTGTTGTTGCCTTAGCAAAGGAACCAATGGATCATGGAAGATCCAGACACATTGACAGAAAATATCATTTCATCAGACATCGTATAGAAGAAGGACTTCTCGTGGCAAAGAGGGTATCATCGGATGAGAACCCGACAGATCCCCTCACGAAGGGACTGGGGAGGGTTAAGCATCTTCAGCATGCTAGGAACATAGGGCTGAAGGATGATATTAGTTTTAGTAGTTAGATAATTTTGAAATTTGTAAAATGTAATTGACATTTGATGATGAATAAAATTTGTGTTTATTTATGAGTTAAATGTTGCTATCCCTTGTCAATCGTTTACTATTATTTCTTTTGCATGTTTTGACTTCCAGAATATTTATGTTGTTTTACATATTATTCAAATTATCCACAGTCAATCATATGTTGGAAGTAGGTATGAAGTAAGACTGTCATGAGTTGGTTGAAGAGGTCTAAGGTGTTGTACATGGCCTCAACACTCATGAGTGCTCATAAGTTCTGAGTATTGGATTCAACCCACGCTCGCTGGCATCACTTCATGGAATTTATCTCGAGTGATCGCGAGATGGTAATATCATATAATCTTCAAACCTAGAGATATGACTTGTTAACTATGAGTTAGTTATGCATTGAATGTGCACAACCTCATTGGTAACTCGATGTTATAAAACGTGCTTTTGTGTGTAATTTAACAAGTAGTAGAACAAGCATATGAGTCGAAGTTTATCTGTTGCGTCTTGGATTAGAAGCTGATATTTGGGCCCCTCGATGATTTTTTTTTGACCTATGTACCGAGCCCGGTCAGAACTAAGTTGATGTGTTCAATTAAGTTCTCTGTCAAACAAATCAGAAATCAGGAAACAAATTGCTGGATAATAAGCAAGACCGTGTTCCATGTATTTGTCCGGCTGATATCTAGAATAGAGGATTATATGATCCCTTATCTGAAATGGCGTACCATCATCTTCTCAGTTCCGAGAAACCTTGAAAAGAGCTATGATTTCTGATCAGTTCCTGAAGTCATACTTGCAGTTATAGTTATTAGACTTATCCAAGTAGCAGACTGTTGGATAAGGTGTCTAAGTCCATAATTATTTCTGGTATGTACTTGACCCAACCCGGCATGGTCTATTTGGGTTGCATGGCACCATGCAATTGGATAGACTAAATAAGAGAAATAACACTTGTGGTTTATTAATATATTATAAGTTATAATATATTAATAATATTATTTAATTAGTTTGATCAAGAATTAATTTAGAAATTAATTAAGTGATCAAAAGATAATTAATTAAATATATGGGTTAATTATGTAAATCATCCATATCTTGTATAGTGGGCTAAGAGGCTCCGTGGATAATCAAGTTGGGTTAAACCCATTGGATGGTCCATGGAAGCTCCATGGGAGTTACAAACCCATGGGTCATGGAAATGAAGAGTCATGATACATTAGGGTTTACATGGTGTAACCCTAGATGTATCAACACTATATAAGAAGTCTCATACTCTCCCAAAATCGGTTAGACAAAAGAAAGAAGAGGGCTAGAACCGATTTTAGAGTGTTACACTTTCTCTCTAAGTTTACTCCATAGCATTTGGTGCTGTGTGAAGCATTTGAGTCATCACACTTGGGGTGCTAGGCTCACAAGGTTTCAAGGATCAAAATCAACCACAAGGTATGTAGTTCTATCTATTATTCAAGTTAAAATTGTTCCCCATGTATGCTAGATAGGATCATAGCCTTGGAAATCAACTTTGCATGATAATTAGACAAACATAGATCCAAGGTTATTAGGGTTTCATGTACACTTAGTAAGTGTTAGAATGCTCAAAACCCATCAGAAAGTGAGGTATCACAACATGCTGCAGGATGACATTAGGAAGTTTGTGAGTATTTCAGGGTACGAGACCCCGAACAATAGGATATCTAGAGCCCGAGAGCAAGAGATTGATTTGGAGCACATTAAGAAGAGGAGGTCGGATCACGTGTATACTTTGGAGGGTCTTTGGAAGAGGCCTAACACTTCAGATCAACGATTGGTAGGCCGGCAGGGCCGAAATCAGTGCAACACGTGCGAGAAACTTCATGAGGGAGTTTGTCATTCCATGGGTTTAGGCTGCTACAAATGTGGCAGGGATGGTCAGGTCAGTAGGCACTGCCCACAAGGGGAAGCCCATTATGTTTTCACTCCACTCAGGTAGGCCACAAGAAGGCCAACTGTCCAACGATAAGGGGAGAGACAGTAAGCACGTTTGCTCTGGAAATTTTGAGGATTACTGATGGACAAGAGGGTTAGGCAGGAGCCCTAACAGAGAGGAGTCAGACTTTGCAGTGACATGCAGGAGAGTTCCGGATTACAACTCACAATGTTGCAGGTATGTATCTATTGCTTTTTCCGATTCTATCTGTATTATGGTTGTACTTGCCTCAGTCTAATGTAAGAGTATGCATGATTTATCTCCTTGCTTGTATTCGGATTGTATTTTAAAAATGTCATATGCCAATTGCATACCTTGAATTGTTAGTAGCTAGTGTAAGGTCATTTCCCTTTTTCTATGGTCGGGGTCCACAAGGTGGTTATCTACCATTGTCAAGATTCGGTGGATTCATTCTTGGTGTTTGAGATAGATTTTGGAAGCATCAAGGGAAGGGGGTCTATCACTGAAGAGGTTGCTCTGAGCATTGGTTATTTGGACCTTAAGGATGTTAGATCGTTGATTGTTAACACATCGGTCATATAAGGAAGGAATGAATGAGGATCCTGTAAGTCTCGCATGATTTAAGGAATTAGTTGAATCTAAGTGGGGGAGAATCATCCAGGGATTCAGAAGTAGAAGCGGCTGGAAAACCAAGATGAGTTTTGCATTCTTGTCAGAAAGAAGAATGGATTAAGCGGATGTATGGTTTGGGTATAGTGTGAATTGGATGTTTCGAAACTTGCCAATGATGAGGTCGCATCCTCAGAATGTTTGATGGCAGGCTTAAGGGAAACCTATTGAGGATTTCATTCAGGTCAGGAGTTCAGCTGGATCATTAGGTTGTGGGTGCATGCCAGTTAGTGTGGGAAGTGTTGTAAGACTGTGGGTTAGCCGTAGCATACACTAGCAGCCAGTAAGGGTGGAAGGTGTTGTCAGACTACGTGATAGCTGTAACATTCACCAGTGGTCAGATAGTATGAGATATGTGATAAGACTGTGGGGTGGTCCATAGCATTAGTTGGCAGATAGTGTAGAAGTGTTATAAGACTATGGTGGTGGCCTGTAGCATTCAGGAATTGGCAGGAAGAGTATTGTAAGATTGCGGGGGTGGCCCATAGCATTTGTTAGTAAGACTGCAGGGTGGCCCGTAGCATTTGTTAGTTAGCCATTTGTATATGGGTGTGGTAAGACTATACGGTAGCCCATAACATTCATTAGACATTGGTATGTGGGTGTGGTAAGACCACGGGGTGGCCTGTATCATTTTTCGATCCCCAGTCGGTGGTAAGAATGTGGCTGATGTGTGATTCGTTCACAAGGTTCTTCAGAGGGTTAAGATAGGGTAGGGTGTGACAACCCAAAAAAAAAATTTTGCTTGTAAGTCCAACCATTCAATCGAGAGTTAGACTCGTTTCATGGGTTTGGGTTTAAGGATGAGTTAACTTAGATTCTTCATGTTACATTCGAGCCAAGCACTCCATCAAGAGGAGTGTATGACCGCAAACATGAGTGTACAACCTTACACTCAAGGTGACCATGAATGCATGCTCATATATAAGCTATTCCTTCATTTTCCACATTTTCTCACACATCCAAGGCTAGAAAATCGGTTCTCTCTCAACTATCATCAAGAAAACTCCTTCTAATCTTCAAAAGTGGTAAGTTTTTCTTCATGCACCTTGTTATACTTGAAAGACCACAAGATCTAAGCCATGATTCTTCATGTTTCAACATCCCTTCATGATCCTGAAGGGAGTACAACTGTGAACCTTTCATTGGTTCATTGTCCATACACACCTCAAGACCCTCAAAAATTAGAGCTTTGTTCATCATCTTGTTGTACATTTGACACTCTAGTTTCCCCATGGATCAAACACCCCCTTTTGCATGATTTTCCATGAGTGTATGGTCATACACTCATTGAACGTACACTCCTTGGTGTGGCCGTAAACCCCCTATAGTCAATCACATGTGATTGTAACACTTACTAGCAAGTGTTTCCTAGTCCCTAAGGGTGTTTCCTTGCATGATAGTTGTTTAAAACACTAATTACATGCCTATATATGCCGTTATATGTCATTTAGGACTTGTTTGTGTTTCGGGAATTCATTCGTGGAACTTCTCATCCTTACACGAATCTGCAATGGAATCACCCACCTAAGGTGAGTTCATACCCCTATAATCAATCTTTTAAATGTTTTTAAATGATTTTAAGGCGAGAATACAAGTTGAACACAATGATAATTGTGTAAATGTTATATTTGATAACCATCACATTCAAAGGATTTCATATACTTTATAAGTGATCAAAACCATTTCAAAAATTCTTTTAGGTTATGTTACTTTAATTGTTTATAAAACACCGTTTTAAAGTACAATCATAACTAAGTAGATAAATGAGTTTTTTTTATTCAAGTCAGTAACAGTTCAAACAAACATACTAGTAAACTATAACGGGTATAGTTTAGGGTTCAGATCATACAATAACAATAATACAAGGAACATATGATAATAATAACAAGATAACAATAATGTGAAACCACTACTTCACGACTTAGAAATATACTTGTTAGTTCGCGTTTTGTAACCAGCGTCTACTAGAGGGATAGCGTGAGTTTGTGTATAGATCTATACTGGATTGACCATCCTACACCTTGCTGCTAGCTACAGTGGGACTTGCAGGTCTACGGGTGACAAATGTCATACCATTTCGATGTCTTTCGAACGTCGTATCTTATACTAGCCAATCAAGCATGGTTACAACCATATCACATATTAACCTTATTTAACAAACTGGTTTTAAGGTAGTTAGTACATTCAGTTAAGAGGGAGCCTATAATGCTGACTTTATGATTCCTCAGTAGATACATTAGGGATATATATATATATATATATATATATATATATATATATATATATATATATATATATATATATATATATATATATATATATACACATTAGCTAGGAATTTTCTAGCTATCCTTAGGTAGTGTTTGTTTTTTGTCTGTTGATCTGTGTGACCTCTTCTGTCGGTGCTGCACAGACCTCGCGCAAACATTAGCATTCGCAGATGGTTTGTTTTTCTGAAGACTGTAGACCTAAAAATGTCTGTGCGCCCTTTTCCTGGCGCAGATGTGGACCAGAGTCTTTTAACATCTTCAGACATCTAGCCTAAAAAAGCTATATATCTTTATTTTTTTCAAGTTTTTTTTTTTAATTTATAATTTTTCGAACTTTATTTATGATAAACAATTTGAAAAAAAATTACAAAACTTGAATAAAAAAAACGTTCGACGATAAAAGCATGATATTTTTGATAAATTTATAAATAATAATTTATTACAATAATAGTTATGAAGCTGTTTATATAAATATGAAAAAATCATAATATATTCTTATGTTTTTTTTGCCAAATTTTGTACGACATTATTTAATACAGTATCGTTAATTTCTCGAGAAAATATTTATGGTACGTTTTTAATAGATTTAATTGAAAAAATCAAAGTTTATTTTCATTAATTTATGTATCAAATTCTTTGATCACTACTTATAATGTTTAGTTATAACTTTACAACCAAAGTTGTTGGGTTTTTATCAAATATATACGTTAATTCATATCATTATAATTACACATAAAAATTGATCTAGATTCATTAATTATTTATAACAAAGTCATAAAAATATTAAAAAATCACTTTGAAGTTTAAAAAAATGAGTTTATTTCAGTAGCCCGCAGATGTTAAAAAACAAACAGTTTTCTTTTTTCAGGCTGCAAACGTTTGGTCCACCTCTTCTACTGCAGAGGTCTACAGATGTGATCCGCAAACTGCAAATATTTTGCTTCAAAAAAAAAGCAAAGATCACCTTATTCTCTTTTTGGGACTAAGCAAAATCA
Organism: Lactuca saligna; assembly: GCF_052625555.1. Classification (NCBI taxonomy): domain Eukaryota; kingdom Viridiplantae; phylum Streptophyta; class Magnoliopsida; order Asterales; family Asteraceae; genus Lactuca; species Lactuca saligna. Next base: position 71,545,027 of record NC_136422.1, read on the forward strand.
TCTTGGATTGCATCTTATTTATAAAGTTGCTGTAATTTTTTAATACTAAAAAGTTGATATAATTTAAACGTTAATACATAAAATCTTTTAAGTTTTCAGGTTTTTAATTAGAGATGGGCAAAAACCAAACCGGTCAAAGAAAAATTGATCTAACCGCAATAAATCGCATCTGAAAAACCGAAACCGATGCAAAAACTGACAGTGCGGATTTTATTTTCACAAAAACCGAATCTATTGGTGTTGTGTGGTTTTTATCTAGAAATTGGTCCACCAAAACCGAACCGCACTGCAAGTGTATAAACAATAAAATAAAGAAGTAATTTATATTATATACAATTACACATAAAAGAAATTCTACTATATAAACAATAAATTAAATCATAATTTTTTTATTATATACAATTATACATAACATTTGGTGGATAGTTTGTGATTACATAAATATATTACTTAGAGAAGTGAATTTATATTTGTTCTTTTTGTTGCTGTTAAAAACATGTTTGGTAGGAATTTACCTTAGTTATTTATTTTCACATTATCATAATAATAGTTATACTTTGTGAGTTTCTTACTTTGTATTCATAACTTAGTGACTATGTGTAAGGAGTACGTGGGATAAATCTCATAGATCTCTACTGCGGAAAATTTGGTATAAATCTCATAGATCTCTACTGCGGAAAATTTGGTGTGATGCCCTGTGATCATGTCGACTCCTTTCCATTCGAAGAAGAAGTATTCTAATCCAATAGTCTCCTACTTGGATAAGTCTAATAACTATTCTGCGTATAACCTTAGATCCTGATTAGCAATCGTAGCTTTCAAAAGCCGGTGTCAACTCTGATTTTATCAGAAGCGTGTCCTTTATATAAGGGATCATATATTCCTCCATTCTTGATATCGTATAGACTTGAGACATGGATTTAAATCATTCTCTCTGTCTATGTGTTGCTTACCGATTTCCGATTTACGACGACTGACAACAGACTACAATTTGAACACAACAAATTAGTCCCGGCTTGGCCAAGCGCTTAGGGTGTCGTCACTAAATCATCGAGGGGCCCACAGATATTGCTTTCATCCTACTCTGGATAAAAGGAATGGATAAACTTTGATTCAATGCTTGCTTGCACTCACTCACCGAATCACACACAACAATATGTTTTATGACACCAAGTTACTAGTGCGTTTACATATTATCAATGTGTAACCGAATCGCAAGATACAACAAACACATCTCAGTTTGAAGAATATAAGATATTATCGTCTCACCAATCACTCGTGATAAACTCCATGAAGTGATCCAAGTGAGCGTGGGTTTAATCCAATGCTCAAAATCATATTCATAAGCACTCATGAACGTTGCAGCAATCCTTTGCTATGTCTAATACACTTTAGACAATCTACAAACAAATTCATGACAGTCTTCATTTATACCTACTTCCAACATATGAACGACGGTGGTCTGTTCGAATAATTTGATTGTTCTGAACCAATTTAATTATTCAGGAAGCCAAAACATGCAAAGTGAAACACAAGAATAATATTAATCCCATATGACCCCAAACTCCGGGTATAAATAAAACATTTTATTTGATCACCATATTGATTACTCATTATTTGTTGTTTCGGGTAATTAATTATTACTTGAATTATTACTACAATTGTCCCATGCTCTTAGCATGAACACATTGTTTACTTATGGTCCTTACTTTGTGAAATAGATCAAATGAACACATTTCCAATCATACTCATTTCACAAGTCCCAATTCTTATCATAAGTATAAGAATATCAAATTCTTATCACTTATAGAATATGCTAGGTTCATACATTTATGCAATGATCCTTTCGTAAAGTCATTGCTCAAAATCATCAAGACTTGGTCAATCTCTATCAGAAACAATTCTATAGATATGATGTCTCTCACTCAAAGTACATTCCATTGAACATCCTTCTTGCATAAAAGTTTCTAATCCAGACATAGATTCTCAATATCCAACTCCCAATATGGAAACATTTCCATATTTCCTATATGACAAGTCATTATTAATAGAATCTTATCTATTCATAATAATGTCGATATCATCTATCCAATACCATACTTCCAACTACTCACAAGCAACAAATCTTCAGCGAACTCTGGATCGTCGTTTGATAGTTGTTTAATTATTTTAGTCAAAACCGGTTCGAGTCCTTTTTCCCTCTTAATGCGCTAAACATTTGGAAAATTTTAGAATGGTCAAATATTATAGAATTTACAATCGATCCTTTACCCGAAGAATATGGGACACGATGCATAATATCTTACATAAAGATCTAATACTTTATCAATCTTTTGTCATAAAATTTTGTGTCACGTTCTTACAATTCGAACTATGAAGAGGGATACTGTAATCATAATCGAAATTTAAGAACACACTATGTATACTTTGACTAAATTTATTAAAATTTCTCAATCTAAGCTTTAGATTTTGAAACGAAGTACAATATTCTCTCCCTTAATTATAGCAAAACAACTTTTCAACCATTTACGACTCTTGTTTTCTATAATTAATATTACTAACTTGCAATACTTGCCATAATAATCATACAAGAATAACATTTATGCTCCCACTATCATGATGATTATTATCATATAAGCATAACACTTATGCTCCCACTAGCTTTGACATGTATTTAGAAAACAGCTTAACTTCCAGAAAACAATACCTATTGAATTTTCTAAGTTCATATTTCTAATACCTAATGCTTTGATAATCCTTTATCTAAGCTTCTCAAACATATACCACTTTGCCTTAGATAGCTCATATGTGTGTCGAAACAATTCAAACTAATTGCCAAATCTCACAATTCGAATTATGAAAAGGGATGCCGTAATCATAATCGAATTTGAGAACGCAATTTTCACAACCACTATCTTCTTAAAATCTCTCTTAGTGAAAGAATTTCTTCAGGAACGGAGAGAAATCTTATGACACTTAGATTTTAAGGTGCATGTTTTCTTATCCATGTGAATTTATCAAAACAAAATTCAACTCTTATAGATTAAACTTACTTAATTTTAATTTCTTGCCTCATGGCAGAACGAGTGCCCACCATGTCTTCCAAGTTGTTAATAAGATTACCCCTTCCTATCAATGTACTTTCCATTGATTAGGGCGTCTTCACTCTATGCAATCCACATGAGAACTCACAGAAGTCACATTGCATAGTCAACTTAAACCGGAATGACACAAAAACAAAATTATGTCAACACGATAGGTTACAAACCTCAAGTCGTGCGCTAGTGTTTACTCATGATTAATTCTTTAATCCTTTCAAGATCTTCAGACTCCCACTGACCTCTTGACATATTAGATTCTCTTATCAATAACATTTCTTGATAAACAAATATCCAAGAGTTAGTGTGTGTCTATATCGAGACAAAACATTACACACATTTGGTCTTAGTTAGTCTTTGGCTTTTTCAAGACATCACAACATACCAAATTCAAATGTGTAGGAGTAGGAAAACAATTTTCTATTTCACATTTGATGAATGCGTGCCACTCAATTCACAATCTTGGAGTACGATTCTAAGACTTGATTTTGGAACGAAGTATGACTCATCCTTTTGATTTAACCATTTCAACAATTTCTGATTCCTCTTCTTAGCCATACTAGTGCACTAAGATGTCCTTAGAGAATCAATTGTGGTATGGTTGTTAATCATTAAGACCTATCATAAAACATAATAAAAGGTACTCTCCATTCTTCTTAGAATAGAGAAACTTTTATCTTTCTGCCTACTTGATTCTTCTTTATTCGTTCTGCTATTTATTGAAACTCTTTCAATCAACTGAGAATTACACTTAATATCATAAGTATAATCATATTTACTTAACCTTAGTAAATCATGACAAATATCTTTGTTACTCTTGTGGTGGACTTGATCAACACACAACCTTGCGTACTCGATCTCCTAGTCCTTCACTTGACACTTTGTCAACGAATTAGTCTAATTTCCAAATATGAAATTTCTCATTCATCATGCAACCAAATTGTATGATTCCAAGTTTCTGTCCAAATGAAACTTGGGCGATGAGAAACTTTCCCTATTTGGTAGATTCTTGACCTTTCCACAAATAACATAATTAAGAATCAAATCCATTATTGTAAATATTTAAAACTTACAAACATCAATTTTTTTTCATACACGTCATTGCAAGGATAAATAAATAATATAAAATCAAAATTTATTTTATTGCGGAAAAATTTGTCATTACAATGCAATTGAAAAACTATGTTGTTACATATTTCATAGCAATCTAATATAACTCCAAGTAGTAGCTCAAAATTCTAATCCTCAAGCAATGCGATTGAAATCCATTTCTTCGAGATTAGATTCAGCTCACTTCTTCCCTTAAGCTTCCTCTCTTTTCTTCGATCCTATAAAACATCAAAATGTAATCTTATTAGATCATGTATTAAGAATCTAGAATAGGGACTTAAAAGAGTTAGTTAATGGATTTTACCTGAAGTAGAGCCATGCATCTTGACTCTCCCATATCTTAGATTTCTCAGGTAGTTAGTGCAGCTTCGTCTCCAATGCCCCTTCACTTTGCAATAAAAGCAAATGGACTCCTTTGGCACAACACATTGGACAATCATAGACTTAGTTCTTTCTAGATTTCCGATGTTGCCAGTGTCCATTACGGTTTTGGAGTTTGATTCAACATACAAATTCACCTATAAGAAAATAGGTGAGATTAGTGAGGGTCACGTCGTGATCCATCATATAGTACTCTCTAACGAACTCACTATATGATTCAGGAAGCGACTGAAGAACCCAGTCAATAGCCAACTCACCTAAAATCTCGATACCCAACATCCTTAACCTATCAATGTATGACTTCATCTCTAAGACGTGCGCACACACACGTTTCCCATCTTCGTGCTTAATTTCCAATAGGGCTTGAGTGAGCTTGTAATTTTCAAGCTTTTGAACTTGTGGGGTAGCGAGAACAATTTGAGGAGGTGGAGGAAGTGAAGCATGATCTCTTGTTCCTCGATCGAATCGTGGAATATCATCTTCATGTGGAAAGCTTGTTCTACGGGATTTGGGAAGACCATAGTTGTCATACTTTGTGTAACGACCAAAAATTTCAACAAAATTTAAACTTTTCAAAAAAAACCATTTTAATAATGTTATTACAAAAAGGTTTTCAATACATTTATTATCAGAGTACTCCCAGAACCATGTCATAAACATAAACACGAGGAGCGGTACGATCACTCCTTCGCCTTGCCACGGTCTCCTGAAGAACCTGAAAAACATAAAACCACAACTGTAAGCCTGAAAGCTTAGTGAGATACCCCCAAAATACCAACCATATATACGCCCTTCCAGGCTATGACCTTCCGATCCAAATCATAATGTCTTCCGGCCCATAACATAGTGCCTTCCGGCCAATAACATAAATAGCATACATAACATAACAGAACATAGAACAGCCATGCATATCGGGTCTACTGTGTGACTGGTCCGTCGTATCGGACCTGCAGTCCACCGGGTCCATCCCTCGAGTCTAGTCATGTCCTTCGAGTCTGCAGTCTAGTCATGTCCTTCGAGTCTGCAGAGCCTCGGCACGTATGGTCCGCCCTCGTGGGGCCTACAGCCTATCCAGACCACTCGCTGGGCCTTCGGAACAACCGGTCCGCCCTGGGTATCTTGTCCTACAGCACAAAGCAGGACCTGCCTCAACCCAACTCCAGTCCAAACAACCATGTGCACATAACATACAATCATATAACAGTTCATAGTCAACAAGCCGATCAAGCAGATCACATAACATATCATTACCCTAACCAGGATACCGACCCAACCGGTCACTAGCATAGTATCACCCTACATATCAGGAAACCGACCTTAACCAGGTCTCTAACATATACCATCCTAGCTACCAGGATGCAGACATAACAAATCAATAACATAACAACAAATATCCAAATCTCAATCCGATAAAGGGCCGACCTTGGTGCCTTAGACCCTGCCGATATAGTGAGGATAACTCACCACGAGAATGCCGATACTCTGAACTCAAGAAGCAGATTCTCGAATCACCAACTCACCGCCAATCCTGAACTAACCATCATAACAAAATAAACATTAGGCCAATCATACATCCACTTATCGGGCTAAGACCAAAGTCCAAATCTCATACAAAGTCCAATATTGGCCCAATTTACCAAATTGGGCCCACCTCACCAAATGGGCCTAGATCCAATATCCATAACAATAATTGGGCCTAAAATACTCTATCCATAAATTCCCAGTCATGGCCCATAAACCAACAACCCAAAAACAACCCAAACTCTAAGGCCCAATAAGAAAGTCCAACAGGGGGAGTACGCTGGGCATACCCTCCTTGGTACGCGGGGCGTACAACATTGATTTGCAAAGGGAATTGGGGCTCTGGCCCGCTACGCGGGGCGTAACCTTAGGCGTAACCATGATGCTCAACAATTCCACATAATGACTTAATGGTTTAAGCTCTTAAGCCCAAACTTCAGATCCTTAGGCCAAATATGATTAGAACTCATAAAGTATCAAACTTTATCACTTGGGACATCCATACAGCTCTTAATCCTAGGTTTTAATCCATTAAGACCTATGTTTCTCACACATGGAACAACTACAGCCCTTGGGACCTCATTTTTCTCACTCAAGACCTCTCCAAAGGTCTAAAAGGATAGATAATCTCAGCCAACACAAAGCATGAATCAAGATGAGAACTTTGGGACAAGAAAGATGCTAAGAACTTCACAACACTTAGATTTATGCAAAATAATTGGCAAGCAAGAAGCTTTATACCTCAAACAAGCTCCAAAGGATGGTATCTCTTCAGATCTACAAGCTCCAATCGTTCCTCTTCTTCTTTGACAACTTCTCCTTTCTCCTTCTAGCCTTTCTTTTGCTAAAATGAGCTTTCCAAGGTCAAACACACCCAATAATGGAGGGAATATGGTTTTCTAGGGTTTCTGAGGTTAAAGATGTGACAACCCAAGTTGTTCCGTTACATTTCCCCATTACCATTAACGGAATATTCCACTGTATAAAAGTTCCGTTACTTAGAGGGCGTCAATTTAGTAAACATTCCATTTGGTTGCAATAAGCATGCCGTTAAGTCGTGATAAAAGGAAATAAAAACACAGGACACACATTTCCATTTAATTGGAAAATGTCAAGTTTTATTATTACGACCACTAAATCGGGTGCGACCAAAAGCCCCTTTTAACGGTGGTATCGGGTAAAATCCCACTGAGCCCCGACTCAAAACCCTATATAAAGGTGAGTGGAGTCTATTGGAGACTTTTTACACTCTCTCTCTAGACCCGTTTTCGCCCCGAAACCGCAACCAAACGCTTCCAAATTGTAAGTCCGCTTACCCTAGTTTGTTCTAAACATTACTAGCTGTAATTATAGCCCAAAAACCATCCAAGAAGGCATGGAATAAGGAGTTTACGGCCCAGGAACACTCTAGGGCTGTAAACCCCTAAAATGGTGCCAAACATGCCTTTAAACTTTCCCTTAAGCTTGGAAACTAATTAGGGATCTAGCCTAGGAGTGTTTAAATATCAAAACTCAATGAATTGGGGCATAAGAGTGAGTTTATGGCCCAAGCACATGCGTAGGCCGTAAACCCCTCAAAACCTTGTCTAAATGCCCCCAAAACACTCCCAAACCACACTAGGGCTTAACACATAAATTAAGGGCTTATTCCTTTGAGTTTAGATCACTTAAACACATCAAAATGAAGGATAAAAATGATTTTAGGGCCCAAGTCTATACCAAGGCTGTAAACTCCCCAAAACATGCCCAAAAATGTGGTTTTTGCCCCCCATATGACCTTAGACATTCACCATAAAATGCTAGGAAGGATTTAAGGACTCAAACTCATGAAATGGTGGGATAAAAAGGAGTTTACGGCCCAAGCAAATGTCTAGGCCGTAAACTCCCTAAAACACATGCAAATGTTAGATTTAATCCCCCAAAATAGTATCACACTTCATTAGAATTTGCTAGAAAGGTAATAGGGGATTGAAGCTTGAAACTTCACAAAACACTAAGGGTAAGAGTTTACGGCCGTAAACTCCCTTAGGAGTGTCCCTAGGCCGTAAAATCCAAGTTAGTGCCCTTAGAAGCCTCAAACCTACTTATGCCTTTTGGGAAAAGTGCTTAGAATAATTCCATGATGCAAGTAGAAGCCTTAAACACCCTAGAACTCATCACCATGAGTTGACGGCCGTAAACTCATGGTGAGATGTCCCTGTGCCGTAAACTAGTTGATAAGGGTTTATTTTTGGAGGGTAAACTTCATTCCTTAGCCATACACACCTTTAGACGCTACCCGGGACACCCAAATACTTAGCCAAAGTGTTTTCCGCTCCTTTGAGTGCGTATAGTTGTTTAATTAGTATATAATATGCTAATTGTATGTGAACATATGTTATCATATGTTAAAATAGGTCATTGTGTGTGTTCAAGTCCTTGCGTGACACCGAACGCCTAAACGACACCTTCGTCGGACCTCCTTACACCAGGTGAGTTCATACCCCTGAATGAACCTTTTAAATGCTTTTAAATGTTTTTATAGGGGGTATTGCAAGTTAAAGATGCCAGTTATCATATCAATTACATGTGATTGATAACCCGTATGTACAAGATATTACCGCATTTTACACTGTTTTACCGAGTAGGACGCTATAATGATTTTTACTTACTTCATAACTTTTACTTATACTGATTTAGCCAACTTCATTCAAAACTGGTTTATGAATGATTTCCAAGGGTTTTTAAACATATTTTACAAAAAAATACCAACTGCGATTTTTCCCGAGTATGAAGGTTTTTCATCAAAGTATCCTTTTATGACTTATACTTTTACTTGTTAATTACTGCAGCTTCATTTTCATATCTTTAAAACTCCTACTCGATAGCGCTTACACTTCATGATGCGCTTATACTTGTTATCGTCTCTATATCGCTTATACTTGTTATCGTCTCTATATCGCTTATACTTGTTATCGTCTTTATATCGCTTATACTTGTTATCGTCTCTATAACGCTTATACCTGTTATCGTCTCTATCTCGCTTATACCTGTCATCGCCTCGATATCACTTATACTGGGTACGCTTATACTTCGCGACTCGATCTATCCTCACTGTATGAATTCACACCATAATGGTATGTCTCCACATAATACACACCCATCTGTAGTTAGATGTATGTCTGTCCGTATATAAATACATATAAGTAATGATTGAGGGACTTAGGAAGGCTCGTCCGCCCTATTTCCTTTTCTGCGTTGAGATGTGGTCTGGTGGGATCGGATGGCCGTCCGAAGGTCGTTTGATTCATTAGTTATATATTATGTGTATGAGTATGGACATATAGGAGTTCTCTAGTCAGTTCAGTAAAGAGTCTCTACTTCTAGTCTATGCTTACATTAGAAACCCACTATTGGGAAGTCTCCACCTCTAGTTCAACACTTACACACTACCCACTAGTTGGAAATCTCTACCCACTATTTGGGATACATCTTCAGGGCACGACCTTCTCCGTCGTCTAGTTGGTAACCAGTGTCTCCTGTAGGGAGAGCGGACATTGTGTGTATAGATCTATACGGGATTGACAACCCCGCACCCAGACTGCTAGCTACAGTCACTGCCTACCAAGCCAACGGGTGACAAATGTCACATCATATAGATGCTTGAAGGGAGTTTGGAACTCTAGTCAGTATGGTTACGAGTATCCCGGGTTACCTTATAATTCTTTGGCTTTAAGGTAACGGTATTTCAGCGGCAATCTACACTGTATGCTGGTAACTCATTTTCAGAGTCACACGGTTCCTGACCTTACAAGATGTATCTTTCATTTGATACTGTCTGGGGTCTGTCATTCCCTGTTTTAGACCTTACCAGCTGTGCCTTTCATTTGGTACCTTCTGGGGTCTGAGTCTCCACTTGTTAGACTGAACCAGGCGAGTCGTTAGTTCGATATTCTCCTATAGTCTATGATTCCCTGCCTTAGGCAACAGTCCTCACTACTGAGGCATATGTTATTCCCTGATGTCGATTTCTTTCCTCAATAATCAAATTCAGTATTTTGATAATGATAGCAATTTAGAGAAAACTACTTTTTACCACATAACGCTGACCAGTCTTGGTAAAAGACTGCTTTTATTAAAGAAAATATAGGATTTTCTGGAGAGAACTCTAATACACAGAAAACACTTAAACTACTACTAGTTATTTGATTGAAACGTCACATAATACTTATGAACTCACTAGCATTTGTAAAAAAAATGCCGATACTCGCTTTTCAAATAACTTGTGATCTCAGGTCAGCAATTAGACAGGTACATCCCCGGAGATGTTGATGAAGATAGCTTAGTACCACGCTATATTTATTCTATTACTTGTATTACTTTAAATTGTTGTAATGTAAACCTTGTAAAACTATTACTATTAATGCAATGTTTTGTTGTACTTTGATTACTATAATGCATGTGTTGTGATACTTGACATGACGACATCCACCCCAGAACGTTTCCGCCGTTCCGGTTTTGGGGTGTGACAAAAGATGAGCTTAAGGAGGCTAGGGTATGAACCAACATGTTACTTATATAGTGGCTGACACTAAATTAGGGTTTGGAGTTTCTGAGAGTACGTTGGGCGTACTCACCCGGCCACCCTGCCATCTTTCCTCCTTTTACGCTGGGCGTACGTCCAACTTACGCTGGGCGTACCCAGCCAAACTTCAAAAATGCATGCATGGGACCTTTTCCACTTATTCCACAAATAGCTATAAACAATAATCCTCTTCCAAATGCCGCAACTCCTCGACTCTAAACCCGCTCCCAAATAACTTTACATTCATAAGAGGGTGACGAGAAACCCAATGCTTCTAACAACCTACACCAACCCGAAACCTTCTCGGATGAAACTCAGTTCCCAAAAAAGGACCAGAATTACCCTTCCTATTAAATCTCAGGGACTCATAATTAAACACTTTAAGAACGGGGTGTTACAATTCTCCCCCACTTAAATTAGGCTTCGTCCTCGAAGCCTGCGACAACTCTACTCCGAAACTACCCCAGCAATACACCGCCTGGCATTCACCGGACCAGGCTACTCAAGACTCGACCATCGAAATCTGAAACCCAACTTTACCTTTCTTGTTGACAAGATGACACATGCTTCGGCCTCAGAGTAACTCCCACGAGTTCTCCACCGCAATCTCATCACCACACTGAACTGGCTCTAGTGTCCTTAGGTTAGGAAAACCCCGATACACTGGTGACACATCCAAACATCCTTCCAGATGAATTTTCATCACATAAAACAAAATCTATCTGGAAATCCGAGATTCCATCCATGCATTCCTGCCGAGCCTCAGCAATCATCCAACCCGGATGTGATCCCATACCACTACCGCAATAATGCTACTTAATGACCATAATTTGACCACTCCAATCATAACCCTACGCTGCTACTTCCACTTCCGTGAATTTACACTCCCTTATAACATAACCGCTATCCATGCTACACACATGTCCTGAATCTGCTCGCATGGACTCTCGAGTCCATGCACTACCTCCACCAATCCAGATCAATACCTGGGGCCGGACCTTCTAATGCTAACACATCACAAGATACTCAACCCATTTCCACGAACCGATCCAATAATACCTGCAGAGTCTTCATCATGGCTGGACCACCTCACCAGGCCTGCGGCCAATCTGGACTACTCTCAAAACCTTCAGCCAATCTGGACCGCCCTCCAGGGCCTTCAGTCTGGCTAGACCGTCCCCCGAGCCTTCGGCCTGACTGGTACGCCTACCGGCCTTCAGTCTATCTGCACCGCTCGACTAGCATCCATCATTCCGATTTATCTCACTGGGAAAGCCTCACATGCATACTGTTCTAGCCCTCTAGGGGTTCGAACTCTATCTCCATCATACTTACTCGATCCCAGCCTGATCCCAGGCCCTCCACAATCAATGCCATAGGTCTGTATCTCGCCCCGCACGCCTGCTACTCACCCATACCAGCCTGCTCTCGGCTGACAGAAATACCGCTGAATCCCAAGCAGCTAAACAATCTCTCAGGAGAATTTCCAATTCTCCCCCACTTAGGGCACTGACTATCAACCACCGGTCGCTATCACCGACCTCCCAAATAACTTTGCACAAAACCCAACACTTACACGCGGACTGATTCCCACTAGCACTAGCAACCTTCACAAAATCACATTTCCACACTGATAATCCCGCTCGAAAGAAACTCAATCTTCAGCTAACCACTCCTCAGACTTCAGATGCTACCCGACATTCAAACCAACGCCATATTTCCACTAATAACCCTCACGAATACTAACCCATAACCATACCAAACCCTCAAGGATCAACGGATACCAAAACGAAAACCACACAACGAGACTAGCAGAAAATAATACTTCAACAATAATCACAAGATAACAAGATATCAAGAAAGGAACATACCCGCAGCTCCATCCGGCACTGTTCTGACCTCCTCTGCTGAAAGCTGAAAAGCACGACTCTGAGCCCTTGGGGGCTCCGCTCCACCCTGACCTCCATTTGTGATCCTCAAAGTGGCCGGTGCTGGGTCCTGCACCGGTCCTGCAGCAAGCTGTGGGCAATTGACCCTCAAGTGCCTAACCTGATGACAATGATAACAAATCCTCAAATCCCGAATCGGCGCTGACTGTCGACAATCCCTCGCATAGTGCCCCTCCTTTCCGCACTTGCAGCATGCACCACCGGACCGACAAACTTCGGTGTGACCCCTCCCACACTTCCCACAAACGTGGCTACCCTGATCTCCCATCCTGGAATCAACGGGATTAGACCGTTTCGTCGCCGGTTGCGACTACACTGGAGCTTGCCTCATCTCATGTAACTGCAACTCAATCTCTAACTCACGCCGCCTGGCAGCTTCCTGCAACTCCAACAAAGTCTCGCACCTCTGTGCGGACACAAACTGTCTGATATCTCTATTCAGCATACTCAGGTATCGGGACATCTGAGCCTGCTCTGAAGCGAACTCAGGGCAAAACATTGCCCTCTCAGTAAACATCCTGGTGATCTCCGTCACCGACTCCGAATCCTGCTTTAGCTCAAGGAACTCCTGAGCCGACCTCTCCCTCTTGACCTGCGGAACATAACGAGTGTTGAACATCTCTCTGAACTGATCCCATGAAACCGCAGCCCTCTGCGCATCCGAGTATGACCCTGTGGTCAATCTCCATCAATCCTTTGCTCCGAGCCTTAACAGGTTTAGAGCACACCTCACCCTCTGAACAGCAGGGCATGAACACGTGAAGAAACACCCCTCCACGTCCGATTACCATCTCATAGCAACGATCGGGTCCTGAACTCCATCAAAGGTGTGGGGCTTCGTATTATCGAAGTCCCGATACTGAAAACCTCTACTAGCTCGTCCCCCTGCCGCTGCTACAGCCGTTGTAGCCGTCGCGGCAGCCGTCTCAGTGAGAGCCGCATAGCGCTCATCAAAATACTCCACCATGGCGGTCTTGATCGACCCAAACAGTTCCGGCAGCTCGGCCCGGAACAACGCAACAACCTCATCATGCAGGATCTCACGAATCCTCGCATCCAACTCGCACGTGCTCATCTGTCCGATAACCTCGGGCGGTACTGACCCGCCCGAAATTCCCTCTCCTGCTCCCGATCCTGACCCGGATCCACTCCCAGCGTGCCTTGAAATCTCCATACTGAAAATAAACCACAAAATCTCAGACACTTCCCACTACTCCGGGGACCAACTCTCAACCCAACCCTAGAAGTCATGGTTTCCCTGATACGCGTATGGGTCCTGTGCTTTCAGTAGTACGGGCCCATACTACCTTCAACACCTACCCATATTTGTATGAAGTACTACCACAACACCCTAGTGACAAATATACATAGCAAGCGCTCAATCCTCACTCCTAAAGGAACACTGGAAATCTCATACAGAGGAAACCCTAGGCTAGCAGGCATCATAAAACAGGCAACATTATCATGAAATCTTGAAGATCCCTATCCTAGTACTAGCATGTTGTTCTATCAAAGCTCGAAAACAAATATCACGTATGGTATTTTGGGGTTACTTACTGGCTCCGACTGATCGAACCTCCGTATCCTCTTTTTACTTAATTTGAAAACCATTTTAATTTCTCTTTTAAAAACTATCCTTGATTAGAGACTGGATTCACAAGAACGTTCCTCCAATTCACTCAAACCAAGGCTCTGATACCAACTTGTAACGACCAAAAATTTCAACAAAATTTAAACTTTTCAAAAACAACCCATTTTAATAATGTTATTACAAAAAGGTTTTCAATACATTTATTATCAGAGTATTCCCAGAACCATGTCATAAACATAAACACGAGGAGCGGTACGATCACGCCTTCGCCTTGCCACGGTCTCCTGAAGAACCTGAAAAACATTAAACCACAACTGTAAGCCCGAAAGCTTAGTGAGATACCCCCAAAATACCAACCACATATACACCCTTCCAGGCTACGACCTTCCGGTCCAAATCATAATGCCTTCCAGACCATAACATAGTGCCTTCCAGCCCATAACATAAATAACATACATAACATAACAGAACATAGAATAGCCATGCATATCGAGTCTACTATATGACTGGTCCGTCGTATCGGGCCTTCAGTTCACCGGGTCCATCCTCCGAGTCTAGTCATGTCCTTCGAGTTTGCAGTGTGTTTGGTCCGCCCGGACCGGGCCTTCAACCCACCTGGTCCACTCTCTGAGTCTACAGTATGACTGGTCCGCCCGCATCGGGCCTTCAGTCGCCCTGGTCCACTTTCCGAGCCTCGGCACATCTGGTCCGCCCTCGTGGGGCCTACAGCCTATCCGGACCGCTCGCTGGGCCTTCGGAACAACCTGTCCGCCCTGGGTATCTTGGCCTACAGCATAAAGTAGGACCCGCCTCAACCCAACTCTAGTCCAAACAACCATGTGCACATAACATACAATCATATAATAGTTCATATAGTCAACAAGCCGATCAAGCAGATCACATAACATATCATTACCCTAACCAGGATACCGACCTAACCGGTCACTAGCATAGTATCACCCTACATATCAGGAAACCGACCTTAACCAGGTCTCTAACATATACCATCCTAGCTACCAGGATGCAGACATAACAAAGCAATAACATAACAACAAATATCCGAATCTCAATCCGATAAAGGGCCGGCCTTGGTGCCTTAGACCCTGTCGATATAGTGAGGATAACTCACCTCGTGAATGCCGATACTCTGAACTAAAGAAGCAGATTCTCGAATCACCAACTCACCGCCAATCCCGAACTAATCATCATAACAAAATAAACATTAGGCCAATCATACATCCACTTATCAGGCCAAGACCAAAGTCCAAATCTCATACAATGTCCAATATTGGCCCAATTTACCAAATTGGGCCCACCTCACCAAATGGGCCTAGATCCAATGTCCATAACAATAATTGGGCCCAAAATACTCTATCCATAAATTCCCAGTCATGGCCGATAAACCAACAACACAAAAACAACCCAAACTCTAAGGTACGCTGGGCGTACCCTCCTTGGTACGCGGGACGTACAACATTGATTCACAAAGGGAATCAGGGCTCTGGCCCGCTACGCGGGGCGTATTCGAAGGTTACGTGGGGCGTAACCCTGATGCTCAACAATTCCACATAATGACTTAATGGTTTAAGCTCTTAAGCCCAAACTTCAAATCCTTAGGCCAAATATGATTAAAACTCATTAAGTCTCAAACTTCATCACTTGGGACGTCCATAAAGCTCTTAATCCAAGGTCTTAATCCATTAAGACCTATGTTTCTCACACATGGAACAACTACAGCCCTTGGGACCTCATTTTTCTCACTCAAGACATCTCCAAAGGTCCAAAAGGACAGATAATCTTGGCCAACACAAAGCATGAATCAAGATGAGAACTTTGGGACAAGAAAGATGCTAAAAACTTCACAACACTTAGATCTATGCAAAATAATTGGCAAGCAAGAAGCTTTATACCTCAAACAAACTCCAAAGGATGGTATCTCTTCAGATCTATAAGCTCCAATCGTTCCTATTCTTCTTTGACAACTTCTCCTTTCTCCTTCTAGCCTTTCTTTTGCCAAAATGAGCTTTTCAAGGTCAAACACACCCAATAATGGAGGGAATACGATTTTCTAGGGTTTCTAAGGTTAAAGATGAGCTTAAGGAGGCTAGGGTATGAATCAACATGTTCCTTATATAGTGGCTGATCCTAAATTAGGGTTTGGAGTTTCTGAGAGTACGCTTGGCGTACCTCTAGTACGCTGGGCGTACTCACCCGGCCACCCCGCCATCTTTCCTCCTTTTACGCTGGGCGTACGCAGCGAAACTTCAAAAATGCATGCATGCTATGCATGCATGGGACCTTTTCCACTTATTCCACAAATAGCTATAAACAATAATCCTCTTCCAAACGCCGCAACTCCTCTACTCTAAACCTACTCCCAAATAACTTTACATTCAACCGAGGGTGACGAGAAACCGAATGCTTCTAACATCCTACACCAGCCCGAAACCTTCTCGGATGAAACTCATTTCCCTAAAAAGGACCAGAATTACCCTTCCTCTTAAATCTCAGGGACTCATAATTAAACACTTTAAGAACGGGGTGTTACACTTTGACATCTACAAAACAGGATAAAATTCAAGTTAAGTTGATTAGAATCCTTGATGTGACACCCAAATGAAACATCAAGGCTAGGATCCAACACAATACTCTACAACCTAGAAAAGGGATGCCATAATCTAGTCGCAGAATATTTGAAGGTAGGTAAATGATGATTTACCAATTTCCACCATGAAAAACGAAAAGGAAATTTAAGTTTCAAATGTATTGAAAACTCCTAGATCTTTTTGAGATTCATTGAACTTTTCAATGGCATGTTTAAATCTCGACATGCCCCTCGATTTGTGACTGGGATGCCGAGGATCACAAAACAGGGTGTGAATAACCATGCAAACTTACATGGTGCCCCCAATGTTACAGTCACCTATTCGATGTGCCGGTTAACCACACACGCTCCACCGAAATATGACACACATTGAGTCACCCGTTGCTACCTTTACTTAGAACCATTTATTGTGTCGGTTAACCACACACGCTCCACTAATGTCTTCGCAAGGACACAAAGTGTAATTTCATGGAATTGCATCAATTCACTTTTGCCTAAAGTAACTAAGATTGGGAATTTTGTAAAACCATTTAGTTACTTTATACTTCATTATACTTAAAATGGAAAGGGTTTGCCCTATCCTACCCGTTCGGCTAACGACCCTCCACCAATCAAGGAAGCGGTGGGTGAGAGTGGACACCCATTAAACGGCCATTTTATAGGCCATAACCTTATAGCCCCTTATAGATCGGCTTCGTGAATGAGGCCTACTAACGGTAAGACTAGCATTTAAGTCATATATATATATATATATATATATATATATATATATATATATATATATATATATGTATATATAATATTAGACTTTTAATGTTATACATAGTATAAGAGTGTATTTTACACTTTTAAAATACTAGGTGGTTTAATTTTATAAATTACACTTTTAATTTAATTAAATATAAACCATATCATTATGGATTTATTAACTCTCTTTTAATTATACACTTAATTAATTTAATAAAACCATAAGCGTGTAATTTGAACTTTTCAAAATTAGGGTTTTAGAATTTAGACTTTTTCAAAATTAAACCTTTTAATCAAACAATTTAAATTCCAAAACTTGAGGGCAAGTTTTGAAACTTTTCAAAACATCAGCAAGAACATTCTAGATCAAATTACAAATAATAATAATTAACCAATTAATTAGTAATTATCTAAATATGACCTAATTCAATTTCTTGCAAGATAATCGATCAAATAATTCAAATAAATCAAGTTTATCATATAAGGAAATAATTATCTAATAAATGTGATAATTATCTTTTACTTTGGTTGTAACAGCCCGGAATCTCAAGTATTGTTAAAAATTATATTTTGGGGTGTTTTAAAGGGGGGACTCGGCGAGTTGGAGCCAGACTCGCCGAGTAGGATCGCAGACCTGGTCGCGGGTTCGCGACTGGACTCGACGAGTCAGATAGGGACTCGGTGAGTCTGCGCTGTTTAGCGAAAAACCTAGCCGTTTAGGTTTGGGACGTATAAAGGGGACTTATAGGCCGTCATCGTCCGTCTTTAGCCTACTGAGAAGAACCCTAATCGGTTGTGTGCATCTGGAGCAAGGATTGAAGGCCATTGGTGATCTTGAAGAAGTTATTGTGCAAGGAAGAGAAGGGTTTGGCTAAAGGAACAGCAAGGGAATCAAGTTCTGAGGATTGGGGACACAGAGAGTGCATTATTCAGGTAACAATTCGGATTATAATCTGCTATGTTGATGTGTGCATGGATTTAGGGTTTATGGAACCCTTTTATGGATAGATTGAATGTTACCCTTGTTCCCCAACCGATTGTAACCCTGTATTAGGACCCTTGGAGGTCCAGAATATCCCATGTCTATGAATTCCGGGAATTGGTGAAGGTTTTGGATTGAAATCCTTATGCCTTAGGTCAACATGTAAATTATAAGTCTTGGGGTGTATCATGAGCACCTAAATGAAGACCTTATGTAATGGACCAGTCGAGGAAGGCCAGACCTACGAATGGTCGGAGCAGTTATGACCTTAGGAAGCAGTTTGCGCGGCTGCATGGCATGGACTCACCGAGTCAGATGAGCAGACTCGGCGAGTACCTTGAAGAATAACTGGGACTCGTCGAGTTGTTCATCAGACTCGGCGAATGGAGTCGGGGTGGCCCCGCGATTCTTCCAGGAGTAACTCGTCGGGTCAAGGAGGATACTCGACGAGTAGAAGGGAAAACTTAGAGGATTGGAGGACGACTAGACTCGCCGAGTCGCCAGGGTACTCGCCGAGTCCGGTCGAGTTGACCGTGGACCGTTGACCAGAGTTGACCCATGTGTAATTTCTTAGGGTCAGTTAACGTGGAAGATAAAAGTATTAATAAGAGGTATATGATGTTATAGGGAACTTGTAGCTCGGCGGATCAAGTACGAGGGATTTCAGGAGTTGCTAACTTTCAGTATCCGCGAGGTGAGTCTTCTCACTATACTGTACCCGGAAGGGTTTGACTGTGTGACCGGAAGGTCGGATATGATATGTGTTATAAGTGCTATAAATGGAAAGGTAATTGCTATGCGTGCTATGTATGTTTATATGGGCCGGAAGGCAATATGTTATGTGACCGAAAGGTCGGATATGATATATGATATATGTGCTATATGTGTTAGGATAAATGTATTATGTGTTGTGTATGTTTATGGGCCGGAAGGCAATATGTTATGGGCCGGAAGGCAATATGTTATGGGCCGGAAGGCGATTATGTTAAGGGCCGGAAGGCGGGTTGTGTTGCGGACTGGAAGGTCAGGGCCTGGAAAGGCGTATATGCGTAAGTTGTATATTGGGGAACTCACTAAGCTTCGTGCTTACAGTGTTTTGTGTTATGTTGTTTTCAGGTTCTTTCAGTAACACGGGATGAGACCGGCTCGATTGTACACACCAGAGAGAGAGTCAAATTTTGGAGGATCCTGGTTTTCTATTCAAGTGAAAATGAAACTATGCTTTGTAATTCAATTATGAACGAGATTTTTAACAAGTGTTTTAATATTAAAATGATTATTTTAAATGAAAATTTTGCCTTGAAATTTACAGTGTTACAAATTGGTATCAGAGCCTTGGTTTGAGGGATTCGGATGCGCCTTCGGGTAAATCTGGACTCAAACTGAGGAAGTAAGAAAAAGTTTTCAAATAAATAGTTTTCTAAAAGTGAATAAGAGTTCAAAGAGAAAGCAAGAAAGAGCAGTGTGTACAATCAGCCAGAGCCCGAACGGTGATTTCCCAACATACCCTTATTTTGTGTTATGAGATATGTATGATGCACTTTATGAGATATTATTGCATGCTAGAGACAGGCTAGGTATTTCATATCTTAGGACTAGAGTGGCCTGATTTGTGATGCCTTAGCCTAGGGTTTGTTATTATATGTGCGTTATGCTTTTGAGTATGTGATGAGTGAGAGTATCCAGTTAGAACGCACGAGGGGTAGAGTTACAAAGTTCAGGGGTATTTCTGAGGATGAGCCGAGAAGGTGGAGTTATCACAGATAAGGAGTCCTATGTATTCTTCGATGCTCGAATGCTGCTTGCTTTGTGCTTTGTGGAACTCTCGATGATGGGAGTCAGCTACTAAGTGAGTATGACGATATTCAGGAGGTAGATGGCTGACATCATTAGGAGCTCTTCAGCAGCTGATTGCAAAGAAGTGGGAGGACGACGGAAGAGACTAGGGAGTAAACCTAGCCAGATGAGTGCGCTGGTAAAGTAGAGGATTTCGCTGGAGAGCGGGCACGTGCGATGGGACTGGTGAAAGAGCAGGTCGAGCAGCTACTTAGGAGCTCTGGGATGATCCGTGTGGAAAGTATGGGTAGATGTGGCAGGTAGTATGGGCCCGTACTACTGAAAGCAGAGGACCCATACTTGATACAGGGAGCATTCTGAATTTCCTAAGGAACGGATTGAGGAGTGATGTTATGGTTCGAGTACCATACATCGGAGCAGATTGAGGAGTGATGCTATGGTTCGAGTACCATACATCGGAGCAGGTTGAGGAGTGATGCTATGGTTCAGGTACCATACATCGGAGCAGGTTGAGGAGTGATGCTATGGTTCAGGTACCATACATCGGAGCAGGTTGAGGAGTGATGCTATGGTTCAGGTACCATACATCGGAGCAGATTGAGGAGTGATGCTATGGTTTGAGTACCATACATCGGAGCAGGTTGAGGAGTGAAGCTATGGTTCGGGTACCATACACCGGAGCATATTGAGAAGGGATGTCATGGGATGAGTACCATGGTTCGTAGTGAATGATGCGGGTGATTATTTTATTATCCGGTCATGATCAATGAGGTAGAGATCGGACGCTATGGGTTTTAGGCCTGCAGACCATGATTGAGTATGAAGAGGCGTCCCTCGAGAGGAAAGGCGAGTGCCTATCAGAGTATTTTGGTAAGGAGTTAAAGGAAGGAGAGAATTTCGGTCTGAGTTGAGCAATCAGTCGATAGAGGAGAGGTCATCTTCTAGGTGGGTGGTGCCATTTATGTTCGTGTGCAAAACACGAGAGGCCTGATGTTTCAGTTTTGGATTTGGGAGTACATCTTGCAGGTCGTATCGGTGATGATTTTCTCCAGAGTATCAGGTGGCATGTGTACCGCGAGGCAGTGACTTATCGGGAGCAGACAGTCAGTTGGGACTGAGGTAGTCGAGGACCACACCACACCTAATTGAGAATAGTAGGTTGTGTTATAGTGGTAGTATTGGGGAGTTCAGTTGAGTTTTGCAGTGCAGGGAGTTTTCGTCTATGTTGGGAGTGGGTCCCTGTCCTTGGGGCAATTCCGGCGTTGGAACATTGATTGATGAGTTGAGGTGAGAGGAACGATGATTTTGCGGTGCAGTCTATGAGCCAGGGATGTTATTGAGCAGTTATGATGCTTGGTGTTAGATTGGTATGGGATTTGGAACGATTAGAGGCAGTCGTGATGAGAAGTTCTTGGAGAGTTCATCAGAGGTTCAGAGTATAGGGGGTTGATTGATTTCCTTAAGGGGGAATTATCGGGCGTTGCGTAGCACTTTCCGGGGACAGGTGCGATTTCGCTGGTGGAAAAAATAGTCGTGGGTTGGTTGTGTGCTAATTGGTAATGGTTCGAACCCTAAGTGGGGGAGAACTGGGTGCAGTATGTAAAGCAAAGATTTGTCAAGAGTAGTTATAAGTGGAGTATAGAGATATGCTGTAAGAAATCATGAGACCAGAGATATCGGTGATCGAGGAAAGGGGTCAGAGTGAGTTAATGCGGGAAGTACTTGAGGAGGAGGATGAATGTATCCATGACAGGTGATTGGTGTTGTTGCAAGTAGATAGAGAACGACTGGGTGGCCAACTCCCGGGGTCGGTATGCGTATCCTTGTTTGGATCTTGAGCGTCGGGAAAAAGAGTTTCGGAGAATTATCAGCATATTTCGTAGCGTAAGCGTTTTCTCGTATTCCAATCGAGAAATTATATGCACCGAAGTTGTAATGGGAAAAAAAATGTAGATCTAATTATGGGGTTCAGAGGAGATGTATTATTGTGTCTATATGATGCTTGGGGCAGGAGATCAGTGGTTGTGGCAGGATCTTGTGATGTTTTGTTGGGGTATTCTGAGATATCCGGGTAAGATATCTTTATTTCGGAGTTACTTGTGAATCCTAAATTGAATCGACGTGTGGCATATCAAGTATCTGTGAATCTAGTGGGAGCCCTTCGAGTATGGGCATCCAGGGAGATTATTTGAGAGAGTGGATTTTCGCAAAGATGGGCATTTGTTATGTTGATTGCCTCCAGAGTCTGTGATGGATATTCGAGCCGTAGTACTCCCTACCTAGAGGGTGTTGTGATGCTGCGTGGAGTTGCAGTACTCACTAGATGGCAAGAGAATTTCGATGTTGGAATGTTTTCGAGCAGTGCATGATGTGGAAGAGTTGGGTTTGAGTAGCCCTGGTATTGAGTCCTTGGAGCTTGGATGTTGAGTCGGGGGCGAGACGGGGGTCTCCGTCTCTGTCAGGAGATGCGGGGAGATACGCAAGGAATATGCGCAGCAGAAACCAGGGAATTGAGTTGAGACGATCCTCGGTTGGATTGTATTTTTCTCGCATGAAGAAAAGAAGATTTTGTGACTTGTGTGTCACTGGGTCGGGATAGTGGTCACGGGGAGGAAGTTAGTGGGATATTTGGATCATGATATGAGTGACCGTTGGGGGCTCAGCCGTGGAGCCAAAAGCTGACATGGTACTCAGTCTCGAAGAGGGATAAGAGAAACGAGCTAGAGTTTATCATGATGATGTCTGAGGACACTTTAGAGAGAGGAAAACGATCCAGACGCTCGAAGACATGCTTCGGGCATGTGCATTAGATTTCGGAGGAAGCCGCGGTACGTATTTATCCTTGGTTGAGTTGTCCCATATCAACAGCCATCATTAGTGTATTGGTATGCCGCCCTTTGAGCTGTTGCATAGGAGGTGATGTCGGACCCTCATTTGCTGAGGAGAGGTAACGCATGGACCTGAGAGTCCTTGCGAGCAGATCCAGAGCATGTGCGATACATGGAGTAGTGCGATACATGGAGTAGGGGCAAGGTCGTCAAGCGGATTTCCCTAGGCAAGGGAAGAGAAAGGTATGTTGGGGCTAGTGCAGCATGTGTAGGCGATTGCAAGAGGAGAACTCGTGAGAGTTGATCTGAGGGTGAGAATGGGTCTATCAGTCGTTCCGAAATGGATACAGTGGGCTTTGGATCGGGGATCCGGTGATTCATGGTTTCCTAACCCTTATGGGCCGAGTGATCGTTGAGATTTAGAGCAGAGTTGCATCTTGGGTAATTCTCGGTTACAGGGAGTGGCGGGCAGTACAGAGATCGTGCTTCAGTCGACAGAGCAGATTCAGCAGGTTAAACAGAGGATATTGATCGCCTAGAGCAGACAGAAAAGTTATGCAGACAGTCGCCGGTCCGAGTTTGAGTTTCAGGTCGGCGACTTCGTGTTCCTGAAGGTCTCTCATTGGAAAGGAGTGATTCGATTCAGGAAGAGGGGCAAGTTGGGGCCCCGGTATATTGGGCCTTTCGTGAAATTGCAAGGGTAGGACGGGTGGCCTACCATTTGGAGCTGTCAACGGAGTTGAGATAGATCCACGACATTTCTCATGTGTCGCAATTGAAGAAGTGTATAGCCGATGAGTCAGCAGTGGTTCCACTGGAGAACATTTAGGTGGATGCGAGCCTGAGTTATGCTGAGAGCCCAGTGGCCATCAGGGATCGGAAGATCAAGGTTCTGAGGAACAAGGAGGTACCTCTCGTATTGGTTTAGTGGCAACCCCGGATTGGATCGGAAATGACTTGGGAGTCGGAACATGAGATGCGGGAGCAGCATCCGGAGCTATTTTCAGAGTAAGACTTCGAGGGCGAAGTCTGATTCTAGTGGGGGAGAATTGTAACAGCCCGGAATCTCAAGTATTGTTAAAAATTATATTTTGGGGTGTTTTAAAGGGGGGACTCGGCAAGTTGGAGCCAGACTCGCCGAGTAGGATCGCAGACCTGGTCGCGGGTTCGCGACTGGACTCGACGAGTCAGATAGGGACTCGGCGAGTCTGCGCTGTTTAGCGAAAACCCTAGCCGTTTAGGTTTGGGACGTATAAAGGGGACTTATAGGCCGTCATCGTCCGTCTTTAGCCTACTGAGAAGAACCCTAATCGGTTGTGTGCATCTGGAGCAAGGATTGAAGGCCATTGGTGATCTTGAAGAAGTTATTGTGCAAGGAAGAGAAGGGTTTGGCTAAAGGAACAGCAAGGGAATCAAGTTCTGAGGATTGGGGACACAGAGAGTGCATTATTCAGGTAACAATTCGGATTATAATCTGCTATGTTGATGTGTGCATGGATTTAGGGTTTATGGAACCCTTTTATGGATAGATTGAATGTTACCCTTGTTCCCCAAACGATTGTAACCCTGTATTAGGACCCTTGGAGGTCCAGAATATCCCATGTCTGTGCATTCCGGGAATTGGTGAAGGTTTTGGATTGAAATCCTTATGCCTTAGGTCAACATGTAAATTATAAGTCTTGGGGTGTATCATGAGCACCTAAATGAAGACCTTATGTAATGGACCAGTCGAGGAAGGCCAGACCTATGAATGGTCAGAGCAGTTATGACCTTAGGAAGCAGTTTGCGCGGCTGCATGGCATGGACTCGCCGAGTCAGATGAGCAGACTCGGCGAGTAGCTTGAAGAATAACTGGGACTCGTCGAGTTGTTCATTAGACTCGGCGAGTGGAGTCGGGGTGGCCCCGCGATTCTTCCAGGAGTAACTCGTCGGGTCAAGGAGGATACTTGACGAGTAGAAGGGAAAACTTAGAGGATTGGAGGACGACTAGACTCGTCGAGTTGCCAGGGTACTCGTCGAGTCCGGTCGAGTTGACCGTGGACCGTTGACCAGAGTTGACCCATGTGTAATTTCTTAGGGTCAGTTAACGTGGAAGATAAAAGTATTAATAAGAGGTATATGATGTTATAGGGAACTTGTAGCTCGGCGGATCAAGTACGAGGGATTTCAGGAGTTGCTAACTTTCAGTATCCGCGAGGTGAGTCTTCTCACTATACTGTACCCGGAAGGGTTTGACTGTGTGACCGGAAGGTCGGATATGATATGTGTTATAAGTGCTATAAATGGAAAGGTAATTCCTATGCATGCTATGTATGTTTATATGGGCCGGAAGGCAATATGTTATGTGACCGAAAGGTCGGATATGATATATGATATATGTGTTATATGTGTTAGGATAAATGTATTATGTGTTGTGTATGTTTATGGGCCGGAAGGCAATATGTTATGGGCCGGAAGGCAATATGTTATGGGCCGGAAGGCGAATATGTTACGGGCCGGAAGGCGATTATGTTAAGGGCCGGAAGGCGGGTTGTGTTGCGGACCGGAAGGTCAGGGCCTGGAAAGGCGTATATGCGTAAGTTGTATATTGGGGAACTCACTAAGCTTCGTGCTTACAGTGTTTTGTGTTATGTTGTTTTCAGGTTCTTTCAGTAACACGGGATGGCACCGGATCGATTGTACACACCAGAGAGAGAGTCAAATTTTGGAGGATCCTGGTTTTCTATTCAAGTGAAAATGAAACTATGCTTTGTAATTCAATTATGAACGAGATTTTTAACAAGTGTTTTAATATTAAAATGATTATTTTAAATGAAAATTTTGCCTTGAAATTTACGGTGTTACATTGGTAAGAATATCTTTTAAATTAAACAATTAATTTAACCTAATCCTTTAAATCCCCTAGAATTCGAAATTATGGAATGGATATTCAAAATCTTTAATTACCAAATTTAAACATTTAAAGGATAATTACAAGATATGGCAATATCCAAATCCCTAAAATTTAGGATCTAATCATGGGGAAAGAGACAATTTCGAAATTTTAGGGTTAGACAACCCTAAAATCGAAATTTTGGGGCCCAAGAAAAAACGTTTAGGAAATCTTACCAAAAATTTTGAAATCTAGGGTTTAAAAACCCTAATTTCGAAAATCAAGCCTCCAAGGTTTATTAGCCATGAACCCTAGTATGTCAAGTTCATACATTTGAATAAAGCTAATTGAAAACAAAAACCAATGGCTCTGATACCACTGATGGGTTTTATACAAAAAAAAATCTATGTGTACATGCAACCCTAGAGTTGGATCTATGTTTTCACTATTAGTTATACAACTTTATGAACACGAAAGAAACCTGGCATGCTAGTACTATTTTCGAAATCCAAATAGAAGAATAGAATACATACCTTTTGTTGTTATATAGTAATAACAACTAGTTCCTTGAATCTCCTTAGCTCTTGAAAGCAAGTACCACAAGTGTAGTACCTCTAATGGCTCACAAACATACTAGGTGAAAGGATGAATATGGGAGAGAGGAGAGAAGGGTATCTGACCCTAGATTTCATCCCTTTTAGGGTTTTCTAAGGCTTAGACGAAATCTTAGTGCCTTAGAGTGCTATTTATACTTAAGGTTAACTAGGGTTTCAAGGTGTATACCCTAATCCCTTAGCTTAGGGCCTAAGCAAGTCCATGGACTCCTTTCCTTAAGCCCTTGGACGAAAACTCATAGATCCTTCTAGGATTTTCGTTCAAGCCTTAATAAAGGTGATCCAATGGCCCAAAGCCTCAACTATTGAATAATTACAAAATAGCCCCTACACTTTCAGTTAGTTCCTTTAATCCCAAAATTAATTCTAAATTAATTTCTGTTTAAATACTAATTAATGATATGATTCTAAATTAATATATTATTCATATAATATATTAATAAATCGTATTGATAACCTAATTTATTATTCTTAACAATAAACCAGCCTCTCTCCTAAACAATCATTCTATCTAGTCACCAGTATGAAGGCAACCCAAAAGGACTATGCACAATCGGGTCAAGTACATACCAAAATAGTTATGGACTTAGACACTAATCCAACACAAATAAGTAATTTCTATTACAATCACTCACCTTATGTTTAGGTTGATATGTAACAAAATTCATTAAACCACCTCAAAAGCCTTTTAAAAGAAGCCCTTCGATACTTATTTACAAGTATTCGATTGTAATTCACGGGAAAATACACAAGTTGTTGATTATCTCTCTTGATAATTAACGAAGCAATCTTTTCCCGGGGTTTTAACTGCCTTTGTGTCAAATTGAAATTTTGACATCACTGAATATCCAATTTTTTTTTTAAATTGCTTCTCATCTTTGTTCTTTCACACACGACACATACGAAATCCTTGAGGTTATGAGTAGCACCAACTCATGCTGATGATTTCAAGAATATGACAAATGACTTTACTTTGAAACCATAAAGTAAAAGAGCCTTACCTCCATCCGAAGGGTTCCTACGGTTACTATTCTATTGGGGCAAACAATCCAGCCTGTTTGAGGGGACTATTTGAATTATGTGCGAGTTTTGAAGAGATGTGACCGTTACTTTATCACGCATGGTTACTTTTTCATCATCATGACACGATTTTCTCAGTGACACGTCACAGATCATTAAATGTTTTTCCCGCTTTGATTTCAAAATCCAGAGTTACATATAAAAGGGGATTCAAGGGTTCATTATCAGTTCACACTTTAAAATTCCCAAATTTTCTCTGATAAAAATCCAACTCTCAAACCCTAACAATGGAAACTGCTAATCCTGATGCAACATTCTCTCACACCACCGATGATGTAACCTCATTGCCAATAATGAAGATTCAGGGCACAAATTACCAAGTTGAAGCAAACATCTCTCAATATCCTGAAGAACTGAAAATGCTCATCGTTGCTATGAAAAGCTCTGTATTATCAAAAGCCATGTTCAACTCACTCTCTGTTCCTTTTTCACGGTTGTCTCAAGCTGGATCAACAACTACTTACTCTAAAGCTTTGGATGCAGTTTTGTTTAATCTTGTGACTAATAAGAAGGTTAGACTTTCAAAGAAGCTTTTCTGCCAAATTCTTGATATACCTAATTATCCGCCATATGTCACTTTTACATTCCCACAAATTGTTCACATGTTCAATGAAATGGGTCATTGACCCCAATTGGCAAAGATAAGTGATTTCAAGAAGTCAGGACTTCCGAGTGTTTGGAATTTTTTGTTCGACATTTTTCTTAGATGTTTAACTGGAAGAACTGTTGGGTTAGACAAGGGGAGGATGGAAGTTTATGCTATGGTCGCAGGCTTATACTATGATCTTCAAGTTGATTACTCTACTCAATTATGGAAAGAGTTCTTGAAGAGTATTGAGAACACGAATGCTCTTTATGGCATTTCATGTGCTCGATATTGGAGTTTGATTCAACAATATTTTTATGAGAAGGAAGGGATTTTGGTTCCTGCAGATGAAAAAAAGGTTGTGTTCCATGTCTATAGTTGTCCAAAGGATGCAACTGATGATACTGAAGAGTTTCCAGTTGTTCCCCGGATTCTTGATGCGATGCTGAAAAAAGTTGATCCTACCAACACAGTTCTAATCACTTACTTACAAACCACTGATACTTCTATTGAAACTGGGGTTCTTTTGGCAATAGAAGAAGCGAAGAAGACTAAAAGTTCGAAGAAGGTTGCTGCTGAATCTTCTAAGAAATCTGTCAAAGAATCTAAATTTACAAAAAGTCCGAAGAAGTTACCGATTACAGAAGCTGAACCAATCAAACCCGAAGTTGTTATTGCTGATACCCCATCCACTCAAAAGGAAATCATTCCTTTGAAGACTGGTGTTTTTCGAAGAATCAAGATGAAATCAAAACATAAGAGTCGTTCACCTGTAACAAATGTTGTTCGTAAACCACTTGTTTCGCATCAAGGTGTTATCTTTCGTGAGATTCCTGTACCTGATTCACCATGTTCTAAGAAGCGAAGGGCAACTGATATGGCCAAACACATATCAAAGAAGAAGAAGAAGAGTAGGGTGATCATTTCATCAAATTCTACTGCTGATGAAAATGAAACAATTCCAGAAACACCAGAAGCTGATCTTCAGAACGATTCTTCTCATCTTGAGTCAACTGATGTAATGCCTCCCGAAGCTTCGGTTGCCAAGACAGTTTCTGTGGAGGCACGAACTTCTGACATTTTTGTAAACATATCTCATATAGATGAAAATGTCACATTAGGTGAGGATGCTTTGCACACAGGAGACAAAGGTAAACCTTCGGATGTTACCCCATATATTATTGTCTCTTTACCTGCACAACTCACACCTATCATTCCTACTACATCCACAACTGATTCTCCTACCTTTGAAAACATCATCAAACAACCAATTACATCTCTTTTTTGTTCACAATGCACTAATCCACCTACCAAAACTTCACCAATTCAAGATTCTTCTTTCATGGAAACTGAACATGAGTCCGAAGGTTTTGGAGGGACATTTGAAAATCTAGAGTTTGATGAAGAAGAGACTGACTTCCCAGATCACATGCTCATGACAATGAAACAGTTGAAGATATTGAATACAAAACTTAATTCAATTCTTCAATCTCAGGCTGATCTTGGGAGAGGAAATTTAGTGACCAGTCTTGAAGTGGATGGTCTGTTAAAGATGGTTGAAGGGAGGATTTCTTCGAAAGTTTCAGGAATGATAAAGGATTCTGAGTCTTGTCTCCCGGAAAAAATTGATCTTTGTGATCATAGTAATGAGATAGGGGTCAATGCTCAGAAATCTACATTTGAAGGTGATCTGAAGGAATTAAAGTTGGTTGCAAAAGAGAGTGTTGGGTCAAAAATATGGTTTATACTTTGCTTTTCTTGGAAAATATATATTTTTCTGTAATTTTGTGGTTATGTACGGCTGCACATGTGTGTGCGGCCGCACACACGTGTATGGATGTACACTCATGTGCGGCCGCACACACGTGTATGGCTGTACACTCGTGTGCAGCAGGTGGCCCATGTCTCATATATATAGGGTGAGGAGAGAGAAAAAAGAGAGGAGCATGTTCTAGAGAGAAGAATTCTGTGTGTGAGAGAATCTTATATGTTGGAGCATCATTTATATTATTGAATACATCATTAGATTCATCCTAATTCTTTTTCTCCTTCTCTTTTATTTGATCTGACATCATCCGATTGATTGGGATTCTGCACCATCAATTGGATCTGATTGATACACAAGCAATTTTGGGGACTTACAATTGGTATCAGAACAAGGTTGTATCAATCGATTTTCTTAGATCTGGAGCTTATTTGATCTTATTTTGGAAAGATAATTGCGTTTTTGGGTAGATCTCTGAAAAATAAGGGGGTTTCTTCTTTGCATTTTTCATAAAAATGAGTTTTTGATCGAGTTTTGGAGAAAAAAAGGGTAAAAAACATCATTTTTTTTCGCGAAATTGTTGAAGGTGTGCGGCTAGGGAGTGTGCGGCTTGCATTGTGTACACTTAAAAAAAAATTAAAGGAGTTTTTGAGGTTCAAAGGATTCGAACTCGGGACATCAAAGTTATCAAACACGCCTATTACCAATTGATCTACCAAGGAACTTGTAAAACATCTCATTCCTTTTAAACTTAAGGTCTTCCCAGCACAAAATAAATCAAAGGAAATTCAAGGGTTGCAAGATTCGAACCCAAGAGCTCTAATTCACAACATCACGCCTTAACCAACTCACTTGGAGGCTCCTTGTCTCATTTAGGCGAAATTTAAAATATAACTCGTCCTTTTCGCATCTAATTTCGCATGTTGACAAATTCAACCCAAAATTCAATTTCTTTTTATTTTTAAATTCCATTTTCAACCAAAAATTTTAGTTTTTATTTTTGACTTTTATTTTTGATTTTTTTGATCTAAAATTTTGACTTTGACTTTCTCATTTAACTTTTAAATTTTCAAATTTAGCTTTTTGGTTTGACTTTTTAAATTTGACTTTTAAGTTTGACTTTTTAAATTTGACTTTTAAGGTTGACTTTCTCGATTTTTAAATCAAAAGGCAATTAAATAATAATAATAATAATAATAATGAGTTCTTCAAATATCAAGGTCACAGAGGTAAATGAATCCTGTTGTTGTCCATCTTGTGTTAAAACTATTAAATTTTTACGAGAATCAACAGATCTAATCAAGAGAGAGAATGAGGACTTAAAATACGATCGACACACAATTAGGAAGGATCAAAAACCTCAAAAATCACAACTAGAAGCAAAAACCAAAGACTTTAGGAAGCTTCAGGAAGAGTACAACAACAAGTGTGAAAATTACAATCACATTAAACGCAAACTTACTGCTGTAACTAAAGAATTTGACGCTTTGAAAATTAAGTGTGGACAGTCGAGTCATTATTTGAAAAGCAATTAAAATTCAAAGATAATCAAAACAACGGTTTAGGGTATGATTGTGTTCTTCCACCTTTCACTCATAACTACACATCCATCCTATGTCACAGGAAGAAATTGACAAGGAGGCACATCTCCAATATGGGAAACCTATTGCGGTTGTGCCAGAAAAGGGTGAAGTGAATGATTCTAATGATTCTGTTACATGTGCAGGTAAAATAGCAGAAGATGAAAACAAGGAGAAAACTATTGAACAATCCAATGACTCCTTGAACTCTGAATCTGTTGCTTCGAACTTAGTTGCTTCTGATCAACCTGCTGTTGAGAAATACAGGCCTCCAAAACATGCGAAGTCGACGACTTCTTGTAAGTGTGCATGTGGGAACAACCAGAGACAAGGCAAGGACATGCCACCAGAGGCAGGAAGAAACATCTTCATAGTGAAGAAAAAGACTTGTTTTTACTGTGGAACACCAAGACTCATTGCCAGAAATTTTTCCTAATCACGCATATGTTCCCTACTATGCACAAGGCTAGCAGAACACGCCAACACGGAGACATTTCAAAAGAAATCCTTCCAGGTCACGTTCAGAAAATGGTGACTGGAATGCGCAGAAGGCCAAGAATCAAACCCACAAGGCCAAGAATCTGAATCTCAAGGGCAAGAAGGGAATGTCGGCCAAGAAGCCAAATCTAAGAGATGCTCCCGTGAATCCAAAATCAAAGTCATCTGAACGGCCAACTTCGAGTTCAAAATCAAGTGCGGAGGCACCCATCAGATCAAAAAAGAAATGGGTCAAACCTAACTACAAATGGGTTCCAAAGGTTCAATATCCCAAATCAACTAATGACTCTAACGTTTATTCATCTTCTGTTTGTGATAAACAGGATATGTTATGGGAGAGAGTACCATGCAATGATGACAAATGTCGAACCAGTTTCAAGATGGATTGGGTTTCAAAGACCAACTGATCTCGCTCTGTGTCGGAGCAGCTATGGAGGCATATCATCAAAATTCGGTTTGTTGGTAGTGGCTGTTCTAGGCACTTGATAGGGGACATCTCTCAGCTGTGCAAACTTAGAACTTTGTTTGAGAGTATGTCTCCTTTGCAGGAGATAGGAAGAAAGGAACGGATCACACATTGGGGTTTGTGCTTAACGATGTGAAGAATTTTCGGATCTGTTCTGAGTTTATGCGTACTGTTCTCAGACCTTCTGGATGCAAATTTAATCAGTGACTTACGGTTTGAGTTTTCTTCTCTATACTCCTGAGTTTATCTTACTCTGATTCGTTTTAAAGACAATTATTCATTATCTTAATAGTTTTTCGTTAGTA
This sequence comes from Lactuca saligna, assembly GCF_052625555.1. NCBI lineage: Eukaryota > Viridiplantae > Streptophyta > Magnoliopsida > Asterales > Asteraceae > Lactuca > Lactuca saligna. The sequence continues at coordinate 71,577,966 of NC_136422.1, forward strand.
GTTATTATTGTGAAGTCATATCAACAAGTGATAACAGGCAATCTGATTCTGTGTAAAGTACCAAAACTGAATTGTTTAGGCTTTGTGTTCGATGTGATGGTAGGCACGAAGAATTTAATGGGCTTGACTAGGCAAAGATGAACCTAAGAAATCAAATGACTTGACAAATCTTGACCTAGATAGATCCGTTTAGCCTGAAAATACGACGCTCAAATAAGTTGAGCAGGGAGATATACATGAGAATCCACTAGTCACACTAAAGAACCCATGTCTAGAATTGTGGTTTTACTTTTCCTCGATGTACAAATTCTGTCCTTAATTTCGGTATTGACTGGGAGACTAGGGAATTCCAATAAATAGGTCTGTAGAAAATTATTTTCTTTCTTTCTTACTGTTAGTCATATGTTGCTTCCTTTACGTGATTGGAAGAGATCCGACCTGGACTGCAACATATGCAAATCTATTTCTTTGCATATTATATCTATGAAATTCTTCCTATCTGTTAGCCATATATTGTCTCCTTTGTGTGATTAACAATCCGACCTGGCACACAACATATGCAACCTTCTACTTCTCAATCCCTCTAAAACTATAATTAATCATAATCTAAATCTATCCTCTCTATGAATAATAGCATGCTCACCTAAAGTATGGAGTATCTCAGAAGTTCTTGATTATTGGGGTATATCAGGAAGCGGGAAATATGTTCTAGTACATCTAAAACTGAACAATTCTAGATTGTCTGTAGATCTCGCTGCTCAACTTAGGTGGACAACAATATCCTTGGTCGTCATTAGATGAATGGTCCTTAGGAAGTTTTATCTAGGAACTTAGGATCAATCTATCCTGTCACCAATAGCATTCCTAAAATTTGTCACAACTTTTCATGCTTAAGTGGACCGCAATACCGACGATCGACCAGATCTATTCATGAATGGGAAGGTACTGACAAATGGATTAAGACTATCCAACAACTTTGATCCTAGATATTTTTTTTTTTGTTAAATTTGTTCATAGTTTTCCTCTATGCACAAATTTAGGGGGAGAATTACAAAAAAAAAAAATTCAAAAATCAAACAAAAAATAGAAAATAAAAAATAAAAAAATAGTGTTATTTCTGTTTTTGTTTTTTTCAGAAAATATCAGAAATCCAAAAATATTTTTTGTGTGCTAATTTTTCTTTTAGTTTTGTTTTGTCTTGAAAAGTGATTTCAGGTGTAGATGAGACTCGTGGAGACTGTATCGAGATTTTTGAGCAAAAGCTTCATCCGTGATCATCGAAGAATTCTAATTCGAATGAGCAAGAAATGAAGATTATTCTTTCGACATTCAATCCTTCAACCCAGAAGCAAGGTGAAACTCACTTCAAGATTATGTGACGGATTGCATTGAAGCCTCCTCAATTAGTCCGCTGCTATCTATAAACCTATTGAAGTGATGCAGAAGATTCGTTCTCTCTGTTCTCTCTGAAGATTCTCAAGCTGAAAGTGCCATCTTTCATGAATCTCTACAAGAAGCATCCCAACTACTCAGGATGAAGCATTTATTGAAGATTCATATGTTCATCTTGATGCTGTGAAGAATTTGAAGATTGATGCTGAAGCCAAGCTCCTAATGAAGATTAACAAGAAAAGCTAGCTACTTTTTAGGGGGAGTTTGCTAGGTCAATTAGAAAAGAAAGCTATAAACCAAGAGGGAAGATTGGTGGGTCAAAAATATGGTTTATTCTTTGCTTTTCTAGGAAAATATATATTTTTCTGTAATTTTGTGGTTGTGTACGGCTGCACATGTGTGTGCGGCCGCACACCTTGTGTACGGCCGCACACGCGTGTATGGCTATACACTCGTGTCCAGTTGGTGGCCTATGTCTCGTATATATAGGGTGAGGAGAGAGAAAAAAGAGAGGAGCATGTTCTAGAGAGAAGAATTGTGTGTGTGAGAGAATCTTATGTGTTGGAGCATCATTCATATTATTGAATACATCATTAGATTCATCTTAATTCTTTTTCTCCTTCTCTTATATTTGATCTGACATCATCCAATTGATTCGGATTCCGCAACATCAATTGGATCTGGTTCATACACAAGCAATTTTGGGGACTTACAGAGAGGCATGTTTTATTTGTTCAAGATGTGAAGAAAGTCAGAGAAGATGTGAATTATAAAATCCAAGAACTTAGACAAGATATGGAGAAAGAGATTTCAAATGTTTGTACTGAATTTGCATCTCTCAATCAAAAGGTGGACATCATCTGTGATGCAGTTACCAAGTTTGCCAAGTTGTACGAAAGTCTGAGTTAGGAGTGTAAACAAGCCAAGCTACTCGCGAGCTACTCGAGATCGGATCATTAAAATCTCGACTCGAAGCTGATTTTAAACGAGCCCGAGCCAAGCTCGAGCTTAATATTAAGCTTGTTTATTAAATGAGCTCGAGCGCAAGCCTATATCACAAAGCTCGATTAGGCTCGCGAGCCTAAACGAGCCTTTATATAATATTATTTATTATTATTATTATTATTATTATTATTATTATTATTATTATATATATATATATATATATATATATATATATATATATATATATATATATATATATATATATATATATATATATATTAAAATAAAAACATATTAGGGAACTTCTGAATTTAGGGTATTAGTAAATGAGCTTTTTAACGAGCTCGAGCCGAGCTTAAGCTTATCTAGGCATGCCAGATAAAAACGAGTCGAGCTCGAGCCCGAGCCGAGCTTGTATAACTCTTTACGAGCTTCGAGACGAGCTCACTAAAATAATGCTCGAATCGAACCGAGCTCCAACTCGAGCCTAAGCTGAGCCTGGCCAGGCTCGGGCTCGACTCGGCTCATTTGCACCCCTAGTTTGAGTCCTCAAGTTGCTCAACTTTCTACAACATAGAACAAGAATTTCATGGAGTTTTTCACTATGTTAAAGGAGCTTCAAACATTATCTTCCACACCTACTTCGTCTTCTCTGCTATCCTCTAACGATCTTATCAACAAATTTTCTAAATTCGAAGCCTTACTTCTTCAACAGCTGGCTCCTCTTTCACGAATATCCAGCCTTCTTCCCACAACGGATGCCCCACCTGCAAGTACAGGGGTGCAAGGGGGAGAAAGGAAAATTGAAGGTTCGAAGGCTGGAGGTGCAGATGTGAAAGTGGTAGTAAAGGTGTTTCCTTCTAAAATCCCAACATCAAAACCAGTGATAGCAACTGCTGGTCCTATCTCTTTAACAATAGTTACAACTATGCCAATCACAAGACCAACTATGAAAGGAATTGTGATTGGTAAATCTATTGACACTGGTGGAAGTGATATGAAAGCAAAAGAAGTGATAGATGAATTTGTTTTGAAGGCAAGGGGAAGTCAATACTTATTAAAAAATCTAAAGAAGAGAAGAAAGCAAAGGCTGAGACAGAAGTGGAAAAGATGAGGATGATTCAAAGCATAATGACTCAAAGGGCTAGTTATCCTCCTGGCATGAACAAGGGTGATCCATCAAAGTACTACAATTATGAAACAATTGGATCCAAAGTTTCATTCAATCACATGTATTTGTTTGAGAAGAAGCCTAAATAGAGTTATATTGTTACGAATACAGATTCAAGCCAGTTGGACTTTCCAATTAATGAAATGAGGTTCATCATGCCTCAGTTTAAAGTAGAAAGCAAATTTAAGGAGAAGGATGAAGGTACTCAAATGAAGATCAGATTTCATGCGGTTCTTGCGAAGCCCGCTAAAGAAGTATGGTCCTTGACAAAGATTAAAAAGGTCATTAGCATAAAGAAGAATGTGGTCTTCGAAAACACAGTCCAAAACATGAAGTATATTGTGACTAGGGAAAATGGTAATGTGTGCGAGTTTACAATTGCTGAATTTCCTTTGATGAACTTGTATGATCTTATACAAGTTGCATTACTGCTGAAGGAAAGGTCTTTTTCATATATTCAAAACACAGAGCCTGATGAGTACAAGCTGGCAGTTACTCACATCAAGATTTTTATTGAAAATTATTATGAATGTTTAGCATTGACGGATGTGGAGTTGGCTACAACTAAAGGTCTGGAAATTACAGCACCTATGGCTCCTTCAAAGACACAAGAAGACTTAAAGAAATATGCTGATGGTGAAATCTGCTTGAAGCCTTTTGGCTTAGTCTTCTGTGGGAAGGACAAGTAAGGAAAATCAAAAAGGTTTTTGTTCCAGGTGAGTGAGGTCGAAAGATATTCTACTTCGCAATATACGAACTTGATTGTTCGTATGAATCATTGCAAGAAGAATAACGAAGGAGACAAGAAGGAACTGAAGAAGATTATCTATTGGTATACTGAGATACGAAGAATAATGTTGTACTCCATTCAACTGCTTACCAACTGAAGTCTTCAACTCTGTTTACAAAGGGGGCGAATGTAAGGGTACTTTGGTTATAATGAGTTGAAGCCTCATATGTACTCTTCGTATGATCTGTTATCTATTTTACTAAGGCTCATTATTCGAAGCTTATTTGTCTAGTCCTTAGTATATTTTTTTATACGCTTTTATTCTCGTATAAATAGGAGTCTTTACTAGAGTTAAAGAAGGTTTTTTTAGAGTCTTGTCTAATTTGCACTCTGTAAACCTAAAAACATAATATTGAAATGAATCAAGATCTTATTTACATCGGTGTTCAATCTTACATATATTTTTTGATTTCAAACTCTGATTAATATTCATACTTGATTCTTTGATTCTTCATTTTCCTTCCTTCTTAAGCTTCAAAATCACCAAGAACACACAAAAATGGCTCAAAACACTCAAAAGATTAGGGTTTCGTGGCTAGGGTTTGGGGTGATGGAGGCTACAAGTGAGGCCACCCTTTGGAGGTTAATGTGCTTAAATAGGGTGCAAACCCTGAAAAGTAGGGTTTCACCCTGGCAGCTCTACTCATCGAGTTGAGGCTCTCAACTCGTCGAGTAGACTTCGAGTCCCGCATCCAAAATCTCATTCATACTCAATGAGTTTGGGGCCTCCAACTCGTCGAGTCCCTTTGCAAAAAATGAGTAATTCATATTTAAAAGACATACCTGGACGATACATTAACGTTAAAAACATAAAAGCATGGTTTCCAAACCATGACATACAATTATAAAACTTTATATGAATATCATGATTAAAAAACGCACAGACGAACATAAAAAATCAAACCATATACTTGACTCGGTTTAAAACCGACATCGAAGCGATACAAATCGAAACCGCGTTTGAAAACTGCAAAACTGAACCATTGAAAGACCGCACCCAATGAATGCAAAAAACGCACATTGCGGTTTGCGGTTTGGTTTGATCCTAAAACCACACCATGCTCACCCCTAGTTTTTATCAGTATTATCTAAAGTTACTTTTTTTTTATGACCGTATTAACTTTCATATTTATAAAAAATATTCGCTTTTATTTTTTTACCAAAATAATAGGTTTTTCTCATTATCATTATATTAACTTTGCAACATAAATAAATAAAAAAACTCACTTACGTTTATAGTTTTTTATATTTTTGTCCTTATGTTTATAATTTTTTTTATACTTTTACTATAAGTATATATATATTTTTTCATATTATACATATTAATGCGGACAAATCATATTTATATATGCAAAATTTTTTAATTAAATATAATATTAATTATTTTCTTTAAATAACTAAAATGATTGGTCCATAATCAATTATACATGCACACAATAGATATTAGTAACATTTGACAATCTCCCTCTCTCTCTCTCTCTCTCTCTATATATATATATATATATATATATATATATATATATATATATATATATATATATATATATGTTAAATACATAAAATACGTATTTGTAGTTCTAAACGAATATTAATTTGATTTTGTCTTTACATTTTAAACCATTTATCCAGACAAGAAAATCCACAACATATAAACAAGTAACATTTAAACAAAATCTAAATACAATATTTAGTTAACCATTCTTTTTGTACATAAATACAATTTTTATGCATGAATACCCATAATATAAAATAAATAAATAAAAATACTTAGGGTAGAAGCGGAAAAAAATTTAAACGTAAGCGTAAAAACATAACCGTAACCTAAAAAATTGTTACCACCACTAAAAAGGTAAAACCGAACATTTTTTAGAAAATAAGATGGTAAAAATAGACATAAAATTCAAATTTTAGATAGTACCAGCAAAAAACTAAAAACTTAAAGATTGTTATGGCATTAACCCATAATTTAACTTAGAATATATTTGATATAATTAAATCGTGTGTACTACTATATTATAAAGTTTATTTAATATTATGTATGTTTATTTTTGTGTTGTACATTAAAAATAAACTAATATAAATTTATATATAAATTATAAGAAATGTAAAGTTAGAAGGTGTAAATAAAACATTCTCAAATCAGAGTGCTAAATATTAGAATATTATGGTATAAAACTTGGTCTAAGTAGCTAATCCTAGTTGTCATTTATGTTTGAATAGATAGATAGATAGATAGATAGATGGATAGATAGATAGATAGATAGATAGAGAGAGAGAGAGAGAGAGAGAGAGAGAGAGAGAGAGAGAAAGAGGTCGGCGACTCTTGGTGGTTTCTGGTGTTATGTTGGCTGATAGTATGGTTGTCGACGGTTGTTCCTCTTTGTTTCCGGTGAATGTTCATTCCTTTTTCTAGCAGTATGGTGCTTTCTCCTTCTGCTTATCTTTTTTCGGTGGAAACCAGTTGAAGATGTTCCTAGTACGGTGGCATCGTTGAGCAGCAACTTATCCGACAATGATCCACAGTGGCCTTCCTTTTTCTGTTTTTTTCTCGATCTGGATGTTGGTTGGTGGTCGGCTATGGATCTCTTTGTTTGTGGCTCAAACGATCTGACAGAGGTAGGCTATGGCTCTCTAAATATGTGGTTCATGTAGTAGCAATGATGGATAACAATGGTGTTGGTAGTGTCAGGGCTCTCTTGATCTTTCTATCCCATGTAGGCCTTTCTTGATCTATCTATCTCTCTTGTCTTGTCTCTTTCTTATCTTTCCGGCTGGTGACTGGTGAATGGTTGCCGACCTTGGTTTGTAGTGATTTAAACATTGAATCTATTAAGTTAAAAGTTGTTTTGATGATTATTATCAGATTTTTTATTTTGTACAAAATAATATTTCATACACGATATCCAAAACATTAGTGTTGGTAAGATATCTGATAATCCACAGATCACATTGATAATATAGTCATATGAATAATAAAAGAGAGAGATTACAAGGATCCTAACAATCATGAAAGCAAAGAACAATATAGGGAATATAAAGACAATCTAACTTAACCCTAACCCTAATGGACTAAAGACAAAATGAGCCCAAAACATGTGGGCTTATAATAAACATATATATATATATATATATATATATATATATATATATATATATATATATATATATATATATATATATATATATATGCTAACATCCCCCATCAAAGTCACAATGCCATAGTAATAAGAATTGAAAATTTGTCACACAAGATCCAAAATCGTGACGCTGGCAAAGTCTTCGTAAAAATATCAGCAAGCTGCAAGGTGGAAGGAACAAACCAATGTTGCAAAACTCGGCCGAGTACTTGGAATCAACCCTCCACCAAGGCGAGTTATATGAACTCGGCAAAAAAAACTTGGATTAAGTCAAACTTGGTCAAAAACCAGTCAAGCTCGGTCCAAAATTGGTCAACATCTCTCTAACTCAGGCCTAATCTGTAACACCCGGTTCCCGATACGTATTTTAAATATAAGTTTTTGCATTTTTATACTGGGACTCGACGAGTTGAGGCCCCAAACTCGTCGAGTATGGGCGAATCTTAGACACAAGTGGAAGGTCTATTCGACAAGTCGGAAGCCCCGACTGGATGAGTAGATCTGTCTAAATGAAACACTAAATTTTAGGGTTTGCACCTTATTTAAATAACTTATATGGCCTCCACTCCAGCCTCCATTACCTAAGACCTTGTTCACAAAACCCTAAGGGGGTGTTTGGTACAGGGAAATAAGTGTAGGGAAAAGGAATTGATTCATTTTCTTTTGTTTGGTTAATAAAAATAGTAGGGAATTGAGAAATAAATCAATTCCTTTTCCATCAAATCCATTCTCTGTTTTTAATAGGGAAAATAGAGAAACGACGTGATAGAGAATCAAAAAAAAAAAAGCGGAGAAATCAAATTGCCCCCGATTCGAACCTCACTGCTTGCAATCGATCAAGATTTTTCAAAGATTTCATGCAATCGGCCCACGTAAGTGATCAAAACATATCTTTTTTTGCCCTACATATGCGATACAGAGGATCAAAGTCGTCGGCAACACATAGGATCGAAGTCGCTGTTGTTCCAATCACGCTACATAGGATCGAAGTCACGAGTGCTCCATTCACGCATTATTTGTGGCATTTTCTTTGGCGATTTTGGCACTATCATCTTCCAATTCAAGGTGTGATTGTTAATCTTCATATCAATTCTTCCAATTAAAGAATTTTGTTTGTTGAATTGTCTTGAAATCTTGCCAAGATCGACTTTTTAAACATGTTTTATTACTATTGTAGATTTTTTTTTTTTAGATTGTTACCCTACTTTGATCGATTCATTAAACATGTTTTACAGTGGAACTTGTTTTCCTATTGCAGTTTTGTTTTGTTTTGTTTTGTTTTGTTTTTTTTTGTTTTTTTGATTTTTTACCCTACTTTGAACCACCATAAAAGCTTCATACAAGCTCGGAATGTTGCGATTTTTTTTTTCAAAATGTACTCCTCTGTCTTGTCTACTTTTTAGAATCAAAAAACAACTTAATTGGTTAACTTTTGGTTGAGTTATATGGCCACGAACAGGAGCTGTTATAATTGCTGCTTAATATTTCAGCACTTTTTATATATTTTGTCCAACTTTGAACCATCATAAAAGCTTCATACAAGCTCGGAATGATGCAATTTTTTTTTTCAAACTGTACTCCTTCGTCTTGTCTACATTTTAGAATCAAAAAACAGCTTAATTGGTTAAGTTTTGGTTGAGTTATACAGCCACAAACAGGAGCTGTTATAATTGCTGCATAATATTTCAGCACTTTTATATATTTTGTCCAACTTTGAACCATCATAAAAGCTTCATACAAGCTCGGAATGATGCAATTTTTTTTTCAAACTGTACTCCTTCGTATTGTCTACATTTTAGAATCAAAAAAAACTTAATCGGTTAAGTTTTGGTTGAATTACACAGCCACAAATAAGAGCTGTTATGCATAATATTTGAGTACTTTTTATAAATTTTGTCAAACTTTGAACCATCATAAAAGCTTCATACAAGTTAATTTTTTTGTAGACATGGCAGGGAGAAACTAACACACATGGACTACTGAAGAGGATGCAAAGTTAATTGAAGCATTGTTGGAGTTACATGTATCCGGAAAGTATGGTGGTGCTGACAACGGATTCAAACCCGATTATTTGAAGGCAGTGCAACAATTACTAGATATAGGTCTTCCTAACTCAGGTTTGAAAGCAGAGCCTCATATTAAATCAAGGATGAAGACATGGAAAAACCATTTCAACATCGTGCACGACATGGTATATGGAACAAACACGAGTGGATTCGGCTGGGATACAAATAAATGTTGTGTTACTGCTGATGCTGAAGTTTGGGATGAGTACATAAAGGTACTATAATGATTATGTTTGTAGTATTTTTAGCATCATTAAAACTTATTGTAAATGAATAGTAACCAAGTAATTTTGTGCCATGTTTGTAGAGTCATAAAGGTGCTGCATGTTTTCGCGATAAACCATTTCCCCAATTTGATAACCTATGTAAAATCTTCGGGAAGGATAGAGCTATTGGTCATGGAGCTACTGATCTTGGTGAAGATATGACTGAGACACAAAGAAACTCACCTGTTGATGTGGAAGGTTTGGAAGAGATTGTTAAAGATACGTAACAAACTGTTCATGTCAATAGTAAACGTAAAAGACCTCCAACGGATGACACGGAAAGCTCTTATAAGGATGCAGCGAAAGAAATGAAAGAGACTTTCAAGGAGGTTGGTGAAAAACTTAATGAAACAATATACAATATAGGAAGGCAAGAAAATAAGGAAGCATGTGATTTGGTAGATAAAGTTATCGAAGATATACAACGCATGCCAAATATCAATGTAAAACAATGAATTAAAGCGATTGACATGTTTAGCAAAGATCAATTTCGTGCCCGGGCGTTTTTTAAGATGACAGAAGAAGAAAAGATTTGTTACGTGGAAATGAGTGGGGATGGCTCAATATCATGATTAGGTTATTTTAAGTGATGTTTTTTTTTAGTTTTTACGAATATTGAATTTGACTCTTTGCACATTTTGTATTAGGTATAGTTACGTTTTTTTAGTTTTTAGGAATATTGAATTATACTTTTTTATATATCCTACATTTGACATAGTTTTTGAATAGTATGATTTGCATGCTTTTTTAAAATCTATTTGTAAGTTATTTTTTTATATTGGAAATATATTTTCCAATACAAGATGTATAAAAAATAATATTAATTGATTATAAAATAAATTATATAGTAACAATTAATATTAAAATTAAAAAATTAAAAAACATAAAAGATGTATATTTTGACTAGTTAAGATATACATCATAATGCACTTCTATAAAAAATATTGTTTGAAAATGAATAAACAAGGTAAAAAAAAACTCATTTCCATTTCATTGATTAATACAACCAAACAAGAGAAATGATTCTCAAAAACATTTCTCTAATGGATTCTCAGTTCTACCAAACAAGGGAGTCAATTCTCTTTCTCCGACTTTGTTCTCTTTCTCTGCATTTCCATTCTCTACACCAATTCCACTTCTCTGTACCAAACGCACCCTAATCGACTTTCGTACGTTCTTAAGCTATTTTTGTGCCATTTTTGTGATTTGAAGCTTGGAGAAGGAAGGAAAGACTTGGAGATTCAAGAAGAAGGCAGTAGATCCAGAGCTTAGGTTGCATTTCTAGGTTGTTTGAGGTAAAAAGCTTCAGCCTTGGCTTTCCATCACTTAGATCTTCTTTAGGTCTTGCATATTGTCATTTTTGGTCCATTTCTAAGCCACTTTCAGGATTTTAGTGCATATGAGAGTAATCACTTCAGATCTGGGATCATTTGAACTATGGAAGCTTAAAGTTATCACCTTTATTGAGCTATGACCCTATCCCATGCATTAAAACTTATTTATGGCAGAGTTTTGGTGTTTTAGCTTCAGAAAACCCATGCATGTACGTAAATTTTGTAACTTTATGTGTTATATCGACCCTAGGAGGTAAGATCTATTCTTGTGATGCAATAAGCCTGACTAAAATCGATTGTATGGACTTGGACTTTAGGGGACTCAACAAGTCGTTCATAGGACTCGATGAGTTGGGTCATGGTTCCTCAACCTTTTATGTTTCTGAGCAATCTGGTTGAGTCTAGAAGAGGACTCAACAAGATGGGTGTGAATATGGACTTCAAGATCAAAGAACTCGACGAGTTCAAGGGTGAAATCGGTGGGTTGAAGGCAATGTCCTGACTGATATGAAGAAGAACTCGATGAGTTCAAGGAAGAGTTTAGTGAGTCAAGGGCTAAACGTTCCATCTTACATGAAGCAGGACTTGATGAGTTCAAGGATGAACTCGATGAGTGATGAGCAAAAGGTCCGTATTCTCTATGTAGGAAAATTCGATGAGTTCTTGAAAGACTTGACAAGTAGGATCGAAGTTCTAGTATTTTGTGGATTATGGAACTCGAGGAGTTAGTGGACCAACTCGGCGAGTTAGGCCAACCATATGTTGACTTTGACTAAAAGTTGACTTTGACTTTGACTTTGACTAAACGGTTAGAAGTATGAAATGGTAATTAACGAAGGTTGTTACGTGTAGGAGTTTGAAAGGAGTTGATCCCAGTGCCCGAGATAGTTCAGTTACTACATGACATTGAGGTGAGTTACCTTCCAGTAGAAGTAGGTCTAAGGCCATAATGTATGCTCACTAGCAGGAGTAATTGTGGATGATTGTCTTCATGATAATTGTCTGGTTTGCCAATATTTGTTATCTTTTATGTGCTAGTATGATATGACGTTATGTGATAGTGGTAGTAGGGGGAATAGTCCCCATGTCCGGTCGATAGGGCCAAGGGGTAGGTCGGGCACCCCGGTATGTCTGACAGTATGATTATGTTATGTTTTTATGTGGTAGTAGTATGAGTGAAATAGTCCCCATAACTTGTTGAGATAAACTGGAGGGGTAGGTCAAACACCCCGATATGTTTGATAGGGGTAGGTTAGGCCCCTCGGTATGCCTAGCAGGGGTAGGTTGAGTACCCTGGTATGCTCAGCAGGGTAGGTCGGGCACCCAGATATGCCCGGAAGTATGTGGTATGATGGGGGAACTCACTAAGCTTTGTGCTTACAGTTTTCAGTTTTTTTTTTTCAGGTACCTCTTCATCGAATGGGATGGATCTGGTACGGTAGCGGCACATCTCACACGCACAAGATTTCCGTATTATGAGATTCTTGGGATTGTACTCAAATATTGTTACTATTTTTGTGATTTAGTTTTGAGACATGTGATTACGATTTATGAAATGATGAGACTCGATGATGTTTTCTTATAAATGTTTTTCTTAAATCATTATATCAAAATGAAATTTTTGGTATTTAAAACTAGGATATTACAAGTTGGTATCAGAGCCTTGGATTGAGGGATTCAGACACACTCTCGAGAGTTTCTAAAATCAAATCGAGGGTTTGAAAGATTTTCACAAGAAAATAGTTTTTCCAAAAGTTGAAGTAATTAGTTTTGAGAAAGAATAAGGTGTGTGATACGTGCAATCGGCCGAGCTCAAGTAAGTTTTTCCCAAGATACCCATACATTTATGTTATGTTATGATATGATTATGAAAATTGCATGCTAGAATAGGGCTAAGGATTTAGGAAAGATGCCTTTTCTGCCTATTTTATGTGTATGAGAACTACATGCTAGAATAGGGCTAAGGATCTAGGGAGATGCCTGATAGACCTGTTATATGTGCTTATTGAACTACATGATAGTGTTGATAAGTTAAGTGATATGATAGCCAGGAAAGGATATGCTTGGTTTGGGTTACTTAATGCCCGAATGTTGCTTGCTTGTGCTAATAGGAGTTCTAGGTATATTTAGTTAACTAGTAAACGAATACATTAAATTACATATTATGAGGAATATATAATTTCAAAAGGTTAGGTCTAGCCATATTTCACAACTCTTGTCTGAGTCCAACCGTTGTAGGGTAGGACCTCTCATTCGAAGAATTTTCTGGTCTTAGTGTTACGTAATAGTATTGGCGAGCTAGTTAGGTGAATGTAGCAAGGACTTCTTACACAACTGATGGCAGAGAGTGAGTTGGATGGTTACCCTAGGGTAAGCCTAGGATGAGATTAGCACAAAGTGCAATAGTAGTAGAAGGGTCTTTTGGTGAAGTCAAAGCAATCCTTGAAGAAAGTACATATAGATGTGGAAGGTAGTATGAGCCCATACTACTAAAAGAAGAGGATCCATACTCGAGTCAAGGAGGGCCGAGATAGAACCTGCGAACTTATAGATTGTGTGAGACCTCTCGAGATTATGTATGAACCTGACACTTATGTATTTTGTTTGAGAATGGTGGTGATTACACGAAACGGAGTAGGAGGATCAGGATCAGGGTCAGGATCAAGTTCGGGTACGGGTTCCGATCCAGTTGAAGAGGGACTATGCGATTTAATCGTGTTTGAGATCACAAGAGGCGTCCTTAAGTCGACCCTGGTGATTTTTGGGTCGATCAAGGAAGGGATTATCGAGCTGATGGAGGATTGCCTCAGGGTGTTCAGGAGCGACATTGCATCTAGCTAGGCAGGGACACACACACTCTCCTTCAAGGATTTCAGAGGATGTGGTGCACCAGATATCCACGGGGTGAAGGGCACCATTATTGCCAGGAGGTGGATTGTAGACATGGAGTCTTCTAAGTTGACGAGCTTCTGCCTAGAGGGATCGAAGGTTCGGTATGTTGCAGGTTGTTTGAGGGACAAAGCTAGTGATTGGGGGGAATCAGTTGGTGATTCACTGGGAGCCTCAGCCATTGAGGCAATGCCTTGGTTGGATTTTGTGGCCAGGTTTAGGGCTGAGTTTACACCTGACTTGGAGCTTTAGCAGATGGCCAGAGAGTTCTTGGATATAAGGTAGACGACTAAGTCGGTGGCGGAGATTACTGCCATGTTCAGGGAGAGGGCCTTATTGGTGCCTCAGTATGCTAGGGATGAGGTTATGTGGAAGACCCGCTAGCACGACATGTTGAGGGCTGACATTCGGAAACATGTCAGCTATTCAGCATGCCCCACATTGGAGGACATGATTGTGACGGTGAGGGAGAAGGAGATTGATATAGAGCACCTCAGAGAGAGGAAGGCTAAGACTGGATAGGTTAATGGGGTTTCAGGGAAGAAACCCAAGGGATCCAACTCTAGGTCGAAAGGCCATCACGGCCGGAGCCGCTGCGAGAAATGCGGCAAGCCACATGAGGGGCTTTGTAGACTAGGGTCATCGGGCTGCTCTAAGTGTGGAAAGACTAGGCACTTTGGCGAGAATTGTACTACCCCTACCCCTACTTTTCAGAAATCAGACCTGATTTGCATCCATTGCAATCCGAAGGGCCATAAAAAGGCCGACTACTTGAGGATAGTCCCAGCAATGCCAATGGCGGCACCAGCTCTAGCGAACCTGCAGATTACAAATGGCCGATAGGGCAAGATAAATTCTCTAGTGGTGAGGAGCCAAGCCTTCTAGTTGACCGCTGAGGCGGTGCGTGCTGCAACCCATGTAGTGACGGGTATGTTTTCTTCTCCCTAGCTCTTATTATATGTCGGTTATGCTATTTATGTATATGTTTTATGTGTTGTTTAGGATCGTTCCATGTGAATGATATCCCAGTCCTGGTGTTATTCGATTAGGGAGCTACCCAATCGTTCGTCTCTCTTGAACTTAGAAAGAGGTTCCCTGAGTCTTCGGGCATGTTGGATTGCCCTTTAGAGGTCAAGATTGTTGATGACTGATCAGTACAAGCATCAGAGGTTTTTAGGGATTGTGTTTTGAGGCTATATCAGGAGCGATACCTAGTAGACTTGGTTCCCATTCTGTTGCATGGGAACAAGGTTATCATTGGCATGGATTAGTTTAGCCCTAATGGGGTGGTGATCGACTGTGAACAACAGTTGGTACGGGTCAGAACCATAGGTTGGGGAGAGCTGGTGATTCAAGGCGAGAGACCACAGCGTTGACCAGCTATGTGTTTGGCAGCAAGGGTTAGGCACTACCTACAACAGGGTTGTTCTAGGTACGTCGCCTATGTTATGGATACTCGGGAGGCGGGTAAAGCAACTATGAGTGATGTACCAGTGGTGCGATAGTACTCGGACGTATTCCCAGAGGAGCTGCCTAGGATAACTCCAGAGAAACATGTAGAGTTTAGGATTGACCTAGTCCCTGGTGCAGCACCGATAGCCAATGCACCATATCAGTTGGCTCCTCCTGAGATGTGGGAGTTGTCTACAAAGCTGCGGGATCTGTTAGACAAGGGATTCATTAGGCCCATCAGTTCACCCTGGGGAGCCCCTATCGTTTCTGTAAAGAAGAAGGACGGGTCGCATCGGACGTGTATAGATTACCGGGAGCTAAACAAGGTAACGGTGAATAATTGTTACCTACTCCCGAGGATTGATGATCTCTTCGACCAGCTATAGGGGGCATCTTGGTTTTCCAAGATAGACTTGCATTTAGGCTACCTTCAAATGAGGGTCAGAGATGAGGATGTACAGAAGACTACTTTCTGGATTCGCTATGGCCACTACGAGTTCGTTGTGATGCCCTTCTGGCTCACCAATGCTCCTGCCGCATTCATGGACCTCATGAAACGTGTATGCAGACCAATGCTGGATCAGTATTTGATAGTTTTCATTGACGACATATTGGTTTACTCCAAGACGTAGGAGTAGAATGAGGAGCACTTGTGAGAGATTTTGGATACCCTGAGGAGGGAGAGATTGTATGCCAAGTTCTCCAAGTGTGAGTTCTGGTTGCACGAGGTGTAGTTTCTTGGGCACCTTGTCAACCAGAACGGTATTTTGGTCGACCCAGCCAAAGTAGAGGCCGTGATCAGATCGGAGGTTCCGAAGTCTCCATTTAAGATTCAGAGTTTCCTAGGATTAGCATGCTATTACCGGAGATTCATTCAGGACTTCTCTAAGATAGTCGTACCCTTGTTCCGGTTGACGAAGAAAGTCGTCGTCTTTCGTTGGGGGCATGAAAAACAGGAAATGTTTGAGACGTTGACACAGAGGCTATGCGAGGCACCGATCCTATCCCTGTTAGAGGGCATGGATGATTTTGTAGTATACTGTGATGCATCCATTTCAAGTTTAGACACAGTATTGATGCATAGAGGTCCTATTATCACCAACACCTCAAGGCAATTGAAGCCTCACGAGGCGAACTACCCGATGCATGATCTGGAGTTGATGCAATTGTTTTTCCCACAAGATTTGGTGGTAGTACCTCTATGGGGTCCGATGTACCATTTACACGAACCACAAGAGTTTGAGCTACCTCATGGATCAGCCGAATCTGAACATTAGGTAGCATCGGTGGCTAGATGTGGTGAAGGATTATGATTGTGAGATCCTCTACCACCCAGGGAAGGCCAACATTGTGGCCGATGCGCTTAGCCGAAAGGCGGCCTCGATTAGAAATATTTGCTTGAGGATGACGGTGGTAACTCCGCTCTTGGAAGAAATCCGAGAGCCGCAAATGAAGGGTATGAAGGAGAAGCACCAAAAGTGCGAGCGGATCATAGGCCAGGTGGCCTCGTTTAACTATGAAAACCGCGAGTTGTTGACCCTGGATGGGAGGGTTTGGGTTCCGTACTGTGGTAGAGTATGGCAGATTTTGATGGATGAGGCCCGCAAATCCAGCTTTTCTATTCATCCCATGGTGAAGAAGATATATAGAGGCCTTTGTCCTGATTATTAGTGGCACTGTATGAAGCGGGATGTAGCCTGGTACATTGATAGATGTCTGACCTAAAGGATGGTCAAGGGTGAGCACCAAAGGCCTCAAGACAAGACACGGCCGTTGGATATCCCTATGTGGAAATGGGAAGATATTACTATGGATTTCATCACGATGCTTCGCACGACCACATAGGGAGTGGATTTGATTTGGGTCATCGTGGTCGATTGACCAAGAGCGTCCATTTGATTCCGATCCAGGAGAGCATTTAAGTCGAGAAGTTGGCTGAAATATACAATCGCGAGGTTGTAGCATGACATGGAGTGCTAGTATCAGTGATTTCTAACAGAGATATGAGATTCACTTCCAGATTTTGGAAGAAGTGTCATGAGAAGTTGGGTACTCGTTTGCTCTTTAACACCATTTTTCACCCTCAGACGGATGGTCAGAGCGAGCGGACCAACCAGACCTTGGAGGATATGCTGAAGGCATGCGTTTTAGACTTTGGTGGTAGCTAGGATACCTACCTTCCCTTGGTAGAGCTTTCCTACAATAATAGCTACCATGCGAGTATTAACCATCCTCCTTTCGAGATGTTATACGGGAGGCAGTGCAAGGCCCCGATATGTTGGGGTGAGGTTGGGAAGAGGGTCATGGGGAGTACCGAAGTGGTACTCAAGACGAAGGAGAGGATCCGGCAGGTTCGGAGCAGGCTTCAGACTGCTCAGAGTCGACAGAAAAGTTATGCCAACAAGCATCGTTCAGACCTGGAGTTCCACGTCGGGGATATGGTCCTCCTGAAGGTGTCACCTTGGAAAGGTGTCATTCGGTTAAGGAAGCGGGGCAATTTGGGCCCAGGTACATCAGCCTCTTTAGGGTTCCAGCCCAGGTGAGCAAGGTGACGTATAGGCTAGATCTGCCATCCGAGCTTAGCCAGATTCAGAGTACCTTTCACGTCTCCCAGCTGTGGAAATGCCTGGTAGACGACTCTATAGAGGTGCCTCTAGGGGATATTTAGGTGGATGACAGCTTGAATGACATCGAGCAACCAGTAGCTATCCTCGATAGGAATTCGAAGGATCTGAGGAACAAGAGGATCGAGCTGGTGAAGGTGCAATGGCGGTACCACAAGGGATCATAATGTACTTGTGAGCTGGAGGACGGGATGATGGAGCACTACCCCGAGCTTTTCCCAGATGCAGAAATGTTGGGGAGAGTTGAAACGCTCGGTTCCCGGTACGTATTTTAAATATAATTTTTTTCATTTTTATACTGGGACTCGACAAGTTGAGGCTACAAACTCGTTGAGTAGGGATGAATCTTGGACGTGGGTGGAAGAGTCTACCCGATGAGTCAGAAGCCCCAACTCAATGAGTAGATCTGTCTGAATGAAACCCTAAGCTTTCCATCACTTAGATCGTTGAGTAGGGATGAATTTTTTGTGATTTGAAGCTTGGAGAAGGAAGGAAAGGCTTGGATGTTTAAAAAGAAGGCAATAGATCTAGAGCTTGGGTTGCATTTCCAGCTTGTTTGAGGTAAAAAGCTTCACCCTTAGCTTTCCATCACTTAGATCTTCTTTAGGGCTTGCATATTGTTATTTTTGGGCCATCTAATTCACTTTTGGGATTTGAGTGCATATGAGAGTAATGAGTTCAGATCTGGGATCATTTGAACTACGGAAGCTTAAAGTTGTCACCTTTATTGAGCGATGGCCCTATCCCATGTATTAGAACTCATTTATGGCTTAGTTTTGATGTTTTAGCTTCATAACACCCATGAATGCACGTAAAGTTTGTAACTTTACGTGTTAGATCGGCTCTAGAAGGTAAGATCTATGCTTTTGATGCAATAAGCCTGACTAAAATCGACTGTATGGACATGGACTTTGGGGGACTTGACGAGTCGTTCATAGGACTCGGCGAGTCGGGTCAAGGTTTCCCAATGTTTTCTATTAGTGAGCAATCTGGTTGAGTCTAGAAGCGGACTCAAAAAGCTGGACGTGAATATGGACTTGAAGATCAAAGAACTCGATGAGTTCAAGGGTGAACTCGGCGGGTTCAAGGCAATGCCCCGATTGATATAAAGAAGAATTCAACGAGTTCAAGTAAGAATTCGGCGATTCAAGGGCTAAACGTTCCATCTTACATGAAGTAAGACTCGACGATTTCAAGTATGAACTCAGTGAATCATGAGCAAATGGCCCCGATTCTATATGAAGTAAAACTCAACGAGTTCTTGAAAGACTTGACAAGTATGATCGAAGTTCCAGTATTTTGTGGATTATGGAACTCGATGATTTGGTGGACCAACTCAGCGAGTTGAGTTAACCAGATGTTGACTTTGACCGAAAGTTGACTTTGACCAAGGTGTTGACCTTCACTTTGACTTTGACCTGAGTTGACCTTTGAAAGAGTGAAGAGTATGAAATGGTAATTAAGGAAGGTTGTTACATGTATGGGTTTGAGAGGAGTTGATCCTAGCGCCAAGGACAGTTCAGTTACTGCACGACATTGAGGTGAGTTACTTTCCAGTAGAAGTAGGTCTAAGGCCAGAATGTCGGCCCACTAGCAGGAGTAATTATGGATGATTGTCTTCGTGATAATTGTCTAGTTTGCCACTATCTGTTATGTTTTATGTGCTAGTATGATATGATGTTATGTGATAGTGGTAGCAGGAGGAATAGTCCCTTTATCCGGTCGATAGGGCCAAGGGGTAGGTCGGGCACACTGATATGTCTGACAGTATGATTATGTTTTGTTTTTATGTGGTAGTAGTTGGGGGTGGAATAGTCCCCATAACCGGTTGAGATAAACTGGATATCCCTATGTGGATAGGGCCAATGGGTAAGTCGTACACCCTGGTATGTCTAACAAGGGTAGGTTAGGCACCTCGGTATGCCTAGCAGGGGTAGGTTGAGCACCCTGGTATGCTCAGCAGGGTAGGTCGGGCACCCAGATATGTCTGGCAGTATGTGTTATGTATGTTATGTGGTATGATGGGGGAACTCACTATGCTTTGTGCTTACCATTTTTTGTTTTTTTTTTAGGTACCGCTTCATTAAAGGGGAAGGAGCTGGCACGACAGCGACGCATCACACACACAGGATTTCCGCATTATGAGATTCTTGGGATTGTACTCTGGTATTGTTACTATTTTTATGATATGGTTTTGAGACATATGATTACGATTTATGAAATGATGTGACTCGATGATATTATCTTGTAAATGTTTTTCTGAATCGTTATATCAAAATGAAATATTTGGTCTTGAAAATTGGGATGTTAGATACTCGGTATTACTCAGTTGTACTCGGGCCTACTTGGTCAACAAAAGTCAAACTTGGCCAACTCAGTCAAAATCTATCAAACTCGGTCGAAGGGTCAAAATTGTCATAAAAAGAGAAAAAAACCCCAAGAATTTAAAGGTTAATATGTATAATACACTTAATGATTTATTATTTAACACACACATGTGAATATTACTACATATCTATCTTAAACTTTCAATAATTATTCACGAAGTGTGACAATTATGTGTATTTCAACTTTTATGTATTCACATGTATCTAAATTTTTTTTATATAGTTTCAATCAAATTATGATTTTAACTTGTGATTTTGACATATATAATCGTCCTAAAAATATTTCTACATGAATTAACGAACCCGAGTACTCCCAAGTACTTGCTACACGGTAGTCGGTTGAGCAAGTACTGTGTCACGAATTCTACAACCTTAGAACAAAAAAGAAGCGATATAGTCCCAAGCAGTACGTTGTCACACCCCCAAACCAGACGGCAGAAGCGTCCGGGGGTGGATGACTTCATTTGTAGTATTACAATACATGAATCATAGTAATCAAAGTAAAAAAAACCATTGTATTTAAAAAGTAAAAGTATTTACATGTGTTCAATCACTGTATATTGACACCAAAATAGTTATAGAAAAATACAGAAGAAATGACACAAAATGGCTCCATCTTCTCAAAAGCTCGGAGAGTACCTGTTTACTGATTCCCTAAGAATACAAGTAATTTGAAAAGAGAGTATCAACATAAAGTTGAGTGAGTGCATAAGTATTTATGTTTGAAGGTATGTTTTGAGTTCATTGAATATGCAAATTGTTCCAGAAAATCCTATATTTTCTCCTATAGATGAAAAGTAGTTTTAATCTCATAAAACAGGTATGTTTATAAACCATTGTCCCATATTTCTACTCCTTTGTAAAACTTGTAAAAGTGAGTGTGCTTGGCTCCACCAGCTGTATTTGTAAATTGTATCATTGTAAACTAGTACTTTGAAAATGTACTCATGTTTAGTTAATTATACACTAATATATTGTTAATATCTTTTTGATGAGTTATTATAAACATACTATGACCAGATGGCCTTAAACAACACTTTGAAGGCATTAAATTGTTGATAACAACTGTCACTCGTAGGCGTGTATGCCCGGCTGTAGGTAGCAGTCTAAGTGCAGGGTTGTCAATCCCAATATATATTTATACACACTTGTTTCGATCCCCCACTGGAGATTCTAGTTATAATATCAGGACTTTATCTATGTTATTTAAATGAATTAAACAACCTGAACATATTTTCTCATAAATAGCATATAAACGTTACATGTATAATGAAAACCCAATCATTATGAAATAAATGATTGATAGTATGTTCCTTGTTTAGTATACTCTAAATATACTTGAAAGTTGTATATCCTTGTTTAGTTTTGAATCAACATCTTGTTCTTGTACAATAGTGTAAACCCATGTTCTTGTAAAATAGTGAACTCTAGTATACTTTACTCGTCAGTTAGTGTTCTTGAATCATAAATTATACCTATAATAATTTATATGTATTTTATGTATTGATACTAACTGTTCATGAATGCAACCCCTTGCTCGACATGATACAAAGGGTATTGAAATTTAATAAAATAACCTTTATATTTATATATACATATAAGATATATAACTAAAATTGAAATGAAAGTCTAAAAAATAACTAATACCCTAAGTCCACATCCAAACACGGAAAAGGAAATAAAACGAGTTATCAGTCCTAAGCCCTTTAAATTATATATATATATATATATATATATATATATATATATATATATATATATATGATTTTTGGGGAAAATATAAGTTTATAAAATATTTTAAAGAGTTTAACATTTTGAAACACATTTTGATAACTTGATGTCATTTTAACATAATTTGAAACCATTTGATTTATTTGAAATACATTTGTAAGATATTTTGAATCTATTTAATTGTAACACAAAATCCTTGTGATAGACTTGTATTCCCCCCCCCCCCCCCCCCCATCTCTTAAAATAGTAAAAACTATGAAAATACGGGGGTATGAACTCACCTTTTGGTAGGTAATTCAATTAATGATTTTGTATAGAATACTTGGTATGCCAAGTGATGTCCCGAGCACAAATGGGTCCTATTAACAGTTATATGTATGAAATAAGGGCCTATAATGGCTAATATGTAAAGTAAATACCCTTAGGAATTTGGAAACACATACAATAAAGTGTTAGTAATGAAAATGAAGAGGTGAAAGATGATCACGGTTCAAGAACACTTGAAGTGTTCACGGTCTAGATGAAGGGTTCATGACCCTGAGTTCCTGATGAATGAAGAACACTTGATGATCCTAAGCAAGTTCCTAGGGAGATTCAAATGTTTTTAGATGAGTTTTCTTTGTGTTCTTCATAAAAAGAAGTGAAATTCATGTATTATAGCCTAGTATAAGAAGATTTAAGGGTGTTCTTGAAGTGATAACAAGATCAAGAAAGGGTACATGTTAGATATTATGAAGAACTAGTAATTATTACTTGAAATTGATGACAAAGGATGATCTTGTTATGTTCTTGAGGAGAAAGGTTGTTCTTGGCTGATTATACTTGAGAGAAAAGTGTTGAAATTGTGTTTGAAAGTGTAGAAATAAGCTAAAAGTCGGCTGAAATCTACATATATATACAGTTGTGAACCTTGTTTTCGGTCCAAAGGCGGTGGTATGCGAGAAGCGAGATTGCGGCCGAAGTTCACTGTCCGATGGTTTGTGGCCCTCATTCACGGTCTGAGGGTTTGCGGCCCTCATATGCGGTCCGAAGGGAAAGAAGAGAAGGAAGGCGCGAAAGTTCTTGTTTTTAAGTATTTCTCTTCATAGTTCAACCACAAATATTTTAAGGGTTTTTATCAACCAAAGGTTTTTATTCCAACCTGTATAAAAAACCATACAATAAAAAGGACTTTAGGTGACCCAAGTTTGACTTTGGTTGAGTAAGGTTAATTTTACAAGCAGTAAAATAACGGGATGTTACATTATCCCCCCGTTATAGAGAATTTCATCTCGAAATTAGGATTAAAACGTTATAGGAAGACTAGGGAAAAAGATGTGGATACTTCTGGTGCATTTGATCCTCCTGCTCCCAAGTGAATTTAGGTCCCTATTTTGCATTCCAGCGAACCTTCACTATCGGGATACGACTTTGTTTGGTTCTCTTGATTTCCTTGTGTAAGATCTCTACAGGTTCTTCCACAAATTTGAGGCTCTCGTTTAACTCAATCTCATTGAGTGGTATCACAAGAGTCTCATCGGATAAGGACTTTTTCAAGTTAGAGATGTGGAAGCTAGGATGAATGTTACTTTGTTCTTGTGGTAGTAGAAGTTTGTAAGCTATAGGACCGATTCTAGCAAGAATCTCGAATGGTCCTATCTACCTCGGGTTCAGTTTGCCATGCTTTCCAAAGCGTATCATGCCCTTCCAGGGTGAGACCTTCAGTAAAACTCGGTCACCAACCTAGAATCCCAAGGGTTTTCTACTTTTGTCAACGTAGCTTTTATGTCTATCTCTGGAAGCTTTAAGTTGCTCCCAAATTTGTACGATTTTCTCCATAGTTTCTTGAATGATTTCCGTACCAATAAGATTATTGTCTGGAACTTGACCTCTAGCTAGTTGTGTGTCACCCACTTCAGCCCATCATAGAGATGATCTGCACTTGCGTCTATAGAGGGCTTCGTATGGAGCAGCCTTTATGCTATTGTGATAACTGTTATTATAAGAAAAATCGACAAGGGGTAAATGAGTATCCCATATGTTTCCAGAGCCTATCACGCAGGTTCAGGACATATCTTCTAGAGTTTGAATCGTCCTCTCACTTTGTCCGTCTGTTTATAGATAGTAGGTTATACTCATGTCCATCCTAGTTCCCAGAGAGTTTCGTAAAGACCGCCAAAAACAAGAAGTGAATCTACTATATCAGTCAAAAATAATAGATATTGGCACACCATGCAGTCTAACTATATCTCTGATGTAAGTTCTTGTTAGCTTCTCCATCTTGCCGGTTTCTTTTATTGCTAAGAAGTGTGCGTATTTGCTCAGTCTATCGACAATTACCCAAATAGTATCATAACCACCTGTTGTCTTGGGTAACTTAGCTATGAAATCCATCGTAATCCGCTCCCACTTCCATTTAGGGATTTCATGTTGTTACAATAGACCTGAAGGTTTCTGGTACTCTACCTTAACTTTGGCACAAGTAAGGTACTTACCAACGAAGGTAGCAATCTCATCCTTCATGTTAAGCCACCAGTAAAGTTTCTTAAGATCCAGATACATTTTGTCTGAACCTGGATGAATGGAGTATCGTGTTTTGTGTACTTCATTCATAACTACGTCCAGATCCAGTTCATAAAACAATAGAATCCATCACCTCTTACTTCGAAGTTCTTATCTATTCCTCTCAAGGTTTCACCTGCCATGTTTTCGGGTTTTAAGGCCTCGAGTTGAGCCTCTTTGATCTGTATGGACAGATATAAATGGATTGTCATGGTCCACGACTTTACTCGGTGTCCCGAGTATTCTTTTCTGCTAAGGGCGTCAACTACTATTTTGGCTTTACCAGGGTGATAACGAATCTTGCAGTCATAATCGTTTAGTAGCTCCAGCCACCATCGTTGTCTCATGTTCAGTTCCTTATGGCCGAAGATATGCTGAATACTTTTATGGTCCATGAATATTATGCATTTCGTTCCATATAAGTAATGTCTCCAGATCTTCAGAGCAAATACCACTGCTCCTAGTTCAAGGTAATGTGTTGTATAGTTGACCTCATTTGTCTTGAGCTATCTCAAGGCGTAGGATATAACATTTCCTCATTGCATAAGAACACATCCAATCCCCTAGTTAGAAGCATCACAATACACTACAAAGTCTTCTGTCCCTTCAGAAAGAGACAAGATCGGTGCACTGCATAGGGCTCGTTTCAGCTTTTGGAACGCCGCTTCTTGTTTCTCTCCCAAGATAAAAATCACACCCTTTTATGTCCAGGTGGTAACTGGTTTAGCAATTCAAGAGAAATTCTTGATGAGTATGTGCCAGTAGCCAGCAAGACCTAAGAATTGTCAGATTTCTATAGATGTTTTGGGTGCTGACCAGTTCTCAATTGCCTTGATTTTGAAAGGGTCCACGTGAATTCCATCTTGACTAAACATGTGGCCCAGGAAATCTACCATCCTCATCCAAAATTCACATTTTTAGAGCTTCGCATAAAGTTTCTTTGTTCTCAGGGTTTGTAATACTTGACGAAGATGTTGGCAATACTCCTCTTTGCTTCTTAAGTAGATAAGGATGTCGTCAATGAATACTATGATGAATTTGTCCAGGTACGGACGACACACTCTATTTATTAAATCCATGAACACAGCTGGTGCATTCATCACTCCGAAAGGCATCACGACAAACTCGTAATGACCATAATGATTTCCAAACGTATTTTGGGAACGTCTTCCTCCAAAATTCATAACTGGTGATACCCATATATTAAGTCTATTTTTGAGAAGTAGTTCGCAGCTTGAAGTTGGTCGAACAGATCATCAATTCGAGGCAGATGATAACGGTTCTTAACGGTAAGTTTATTCATCTTGCGATAGTTTATGCACATGCAGAATGTTCCATCCTTTTTATCAACGAACAAGACCAGTGCTCCCCATGGTGATAAACTTGGTCTTGTAAATCATTTGCTAAGGAGTTTGTTCAGTTGGCTGGACAATTCCTGCATTTCTGATGGTGCAAGACGATAGGGGGATTTGGCTGCAGGAGTAGCCCAGGGATTAAGTCGTTTCTGAATTGGAGTTGTCGTTCATGTGGCACTCCTAGGAGATCGTCGGGAAATATGTCAGGAAAATTGTAAACCTTAGGAATGCTCACGATTTCTTTCACTTCTTGCTTTTTATCTACCACATGAGCTAAGAAAGCACAATACTCCTTGTAAAGATACTTTGTGCCTTGATAAAAGATATGAGCTGAAGGTTCGATCCGGGTTTGTCGTCGTAGATGATAAGAGTTTCGTTATCCGGCAAGTTCAAGTGTATGCCTCTTTCTTAACATAGGATGTCGGCATGGTTAGAACACAACCTATCCATACCAATAATTACGTCGAAACTTTTGATAGAGACCGACATAAGGTCTGTTGGGAAAGAAAAGTTATTCAAGGTAAGGGTACATCCTATGTATATATCATTAGTGTATTCGGATTTCCCTATTGGCCATTTCTACTATGAAGGTTTCCTTTGGTGGTTGGGAGTTTTGTTTTACTAGGTGCTCGAAATTTTGACTCACGAAGCTCTTCTCAGCACCACAATCAAATAGAATGCATGAAAAAGTATTGTTGAGAAGAAATGTACCCGTAACCACTATAGGGTCTGCCACAGCCTCTTCGTGACCAATTTCCAGTATTCTTCCAACTCCACTGGCCTTTCCAACTTTCGGACAATCTGTTTTGAAATTTCCAACCTCCCCGTATCCATAACACGCTTGACCTACTCCAGCGGTAGGTACTTGGCCAATCGGTTGGGGTGGTGATTTAAAGAATCGGGCAGTATGCCATTTTCTGTTGCAGTTCAGAAACTGTATTCCTTAACAATTTCCATTGTGGTGGAAATTACACTTGTTTCATTTAGGGAATTTACCAACATAAGGCTTAGCTTGTGTGGGTTTAGCAGGAACTACAGCATGTACGACAGCAGCATGGACTGCCACTAACTATTGCTTTTTCGAGGGCTCTTGAGAAGATTGGCACATCCTTTTATTCCAGGTTTTCTTTTTGGTGTTTTTGTTGTTATTGTTGTTGTTTCCCTTGGGTTGTTCTGGAGTAGCAACCACAGAGTTTTCACGAGCTCCATGGTCAATAAGTGACTGTGCCATATCTTTAGCACTGTCAAATGTAACAGGCCTGGAAGCAATGACATTCCCTAAATTTGGAGTGACAACCCCCAGATGTACCTTTCAATCTATTTTCTCTCCAGAGTTACCATACCCGGACATAGGATCGCTAAGTCACTGAACCTATTAGTGTAGGTTGTTATGTCTGAACCAACCATAGTGAGACCCTAAAGATCTTGTTTGAGCTTCTGTGTTTCACCCCGTGGACAGTATTCCCGCATCAACATTAACTTCAGGTTCTCCCAACTTATAGAGTTAGCGACTACTAGAGTCAGTGACTTAACATGGCCATTCCACCATGTTAGGGCTCTATCAGCAAAGGTACATGCAATAAATTTAACCTTGCTGCTTTCCGAACATGAGCAGATTTCGAAGACTGCCACTCTTTTCTCAATCCATTATCTTAAGGCCATAACTCCCCTAGTCTCGTTAAAGGTCCTGGGTTTGGCATTTGTAAAGTCCTTGTAGGTACACTCCCGATGGTGCCCGTGACTTTCACCCTGATTGGAAGGATGTGCGCCACTCCCGGATCCACTTGCGCTAGTGGTGTTTATATGTGACATAGCAGCTGCAAAAGCTATTGTGACTGCCGCCTGAAACATTGTCACACCCCAAAACCATGAACGGCGGAAATGTTCTGGGGCGGAGGACGTCATGTACAGTATCACAACAATGAAAAGTAGTAAACAAGCAACAACATCGTCCATTGCATTAATAATAAAATTTTAATACAAGTGTGTTCTGTCAAATTATTATAGACACTAAAGTATAATAAAAATGAAAGATGAGTCTTGATCGAGCTCCATCTTCTCAAAACCTTGCATTGGTACCACTCTATCGTTGACCTAAGGATACAAGTTATTTTGAAAGAGAGTATCAGCTTTAAAGCTGGTGAGATTATAAGTATTAATGTGTCTTAATTTGTAAAACTTGTAATGAAATACTTGAAATTGTTTTGAAATGAAGCTGGTATAAGTATGAAAATGTTTGTAGAACAACTGTAAATGTTTGAAAAACCCTAGAAATCCCTATGATTCCTATTATTATAAAAGGCAGTCTTCTACCAAGACCTAACTGTTTTGAATGTAGCCTTCTACCAAGACCTATTTGCTCTGAATGTAGCCTTCTACCAAGACCTAACTGCGCTGAATGTAGCCTTCTACCAAGACCCAACCGTGCTACTATCATTATTATTATAAGAAATTGTATCCTTTGGTGCTAGGATACTCAAATATAATTCACCCCATCGATTATGTGAATGAGTCACAAGATAAACGTAATAATATAAATAACCTATGTATTACCCTTTGGTACTAGGGTAACTAACAGTGTTAACTTAAGACATCCGTAGATGTACATTTACCTCTGTTGCTAACAGTTGGGTGTAGGAATAGTTAATCCCTTAAAGTATACCTGTAATGGTATCAACCGTAGGCATCCATAGATGTTCATTATCCTCTGTAGCTAAGAGTGGCTATAGGAATGGTTAATCCCACAAAGTATCATTTGGTACTAGGATATTAAATCCAATCTGTCGTTGATTATGTGATTGTATCACAAGGTAAAGATAAGAATGAGGGTTATATAACATAATCTATACATATAAAATGTAATGATAACTCGTAATATATTATCTATGTAAACGTACTCATGTAAATGTAATCATGTAAATGTACTCATGTAAATGTACTCATGTAAATGTAATCATGTAAATGTACTCTTGTAAACATAATCATATAAATGTACTCATGTAAATGTAATCATATAAATGTACTCATGTAAATGTATAGTAATGTGCTGTAATGTCCTGCATGTGCTAGCTGTAACGTGTGTTCTCTCTCTATCTAGCAAGCACTGACTCATGAATGAACTGACCCGTTGTATGATATCGTGTTCTAATAATAGTTCTAGTATCTTCCTAAACTACCCAAATGGTAGCTTACTAGTAATGTAACTTGTACGCATGAACATGGAAGTATACCCTTGCTACCCAAGGGTACTGAATGAACTGGAAGAACCTTTATGACCATATATGTACACATGATATAAAACTAACATTTAAACAACCTTCGGACGGTTACCCGATATCGCACCAAACCACATCTTAAGCGGGAAAAGGAAATAGGGCGGATAGGCCTTCCTAAGCCTTTTAAACATTGCTTATCTAACTATATATACATAGACATGCAATTGATAACATAAAAGTATAAAAGAAGTTTCATAAAAGCATTTGATATGTAAAAGATTCTTTAAGACAAATTGAAGTAAAACAATTTGAAAGTAAGAGATTCACTTGTCGATAGTTATTAATCACATGTGATTGAGATAACAACTATCGTAACTTTACTTGTATCCCCCCCATTAAAGTATTTATAAACATTTGAAAATATTTAAATGGTTAATGTAGGGGTATGAACTCACCTATTGTGAGCGGTACGAATGAACTGAAGAGGTTGGATGGCTAGGTATCATGTGAAGTCTTGAACATACTCTATGATCCTAGTTAACATATAATATCACATATATAAATAACTAAAAACTAATAAACAATTCAAGACACCTTAGGACATGTTAAACACCTTTAGCAAGTGTTTGAAGCCTCAAGGATTGCATCTAAATGTTGTAGGAACAACCTAGTGTGTGTAGGGTGCAAGGAAAACTCCATAATGGAGTTCACGAACCTAATGTTATCAACAAAGGAGTTTACAGTCGTAAAATCATGGGTATACAGCCGTAAGCTCCTACTTACTTGACCATTTGTGGTTTGAGGCTCTATAAGACCCTAAGAAGCATTTCTACTTAATGGCATGGTCTTTGGAAGATTTTAGGGTATCATATAACTCCTTTTAGGAGTTCACGGCCCTGGGACCAAACCCCTTGGAGATTACGGCCGTAATCTCCCTTGGAAGGGTGTTTTTGGTGATTTCAAGTCCCTAATTTAACTAGGAACTAATCTAGGCTAGTGTCCAAGGCTTTAGGAGAGTTTAAAGCACACTTTGGCCTTTTTGTTTGGAGTTCACAGTCCAAGAACTCCTTGGGCCGTGAACACCTTACTCTTGGTGTTCTATGGGTGTTTTCTAGTCCTAAACACATTAGGGTAAGAGTCTAAGCTAGTTGCATGGCAATAGGAAGGGACTAGGGCATCATTTGATCCCTAAAGAAGGGTTTACGGTCCAAGATGTTCTTCGGCCATAAACTCTTTAATCTTGATGTTTTCCTATGATTTCTAGTGTATTAAGCACATATCAAGCCTTATAACACACTAGGATAGAAGTACTCACGATTTGGGATGAAAACCGGAAGATCCTTGAGAGAGAAATCAACTTTTCTCTAGTTGGAAATGTAACTAATGAATAAATATGGCTCAGAATCCTATATATACTCCTGGGGTTTTTGGCAGAAAATATTTTTATTCAGGCATTGAATTCTAATATCATGAAGCTTTGGAATAACATATTTGCACAATACCCTAGTGCATCCTCTCTCCTGATATCTCCTTAAGTGAAAATCCTGAAGTACTCCAAACTTATTCCAAAAGTTAGAAAATTTACTGCAACTGTTCTAACTTCTATTGACTTGATATGTTATACATAATGGAAATTTCGGGTTGTCACATCATCCCCTTGTTAGAGGGAATTTCGTCCCAAAATTAGAATTTATGTAAGGATGTAGGTAGGAATGATCAAGTCATGAGGTGGGGAACTTCCTAATCGATTGGTTCTCGCACTCCTAAGTGATTTTGGGTCCTTGGTTGGTATTCTAACGAACCTTCACTAACGGACGACGGTGTTGCTTCGTCCGCTTGACCTCTCGGTTGAGGGTCACTACGGTTCTTCCACGAAGGCGAGGATCTCGATAATCTCAGTCTCGTCGAGTGGGCTTACGAGAGTCCTAACGGAAAGGAATGGTTTCAAGTTCGAGACGTGAAGGGTAAAATGTACGTTACTACACTCACGGAGTAGATCTAGTTTGTGATATGCAGGACTGATTCTGATAAGAATCTCGAAGGTCCTGACTATCTTGGATTTAGCTTACCACGCGATATGAAGCGTATTAAGCCATTCCCAGAGTGAGTTTTCATAATGAAGTTGGTCTCTCACTTGGAATTTCCAAGGTTTCTTTTTCTTGCTTAACTTCCTAGTCAAAGGCCACCCTCTGCTAGGTCAAAGTCGTACGGGTTTCTATGATTTGCGAGGAGTTCTGGATGAACTATGACAGTAGGTCTGTAATACCTAGAATTTGGCAAATTTCTGTCGGCGTCTTTGGTGTCGACAATTCTCAACGGTTTTGAGAAATTGAAAGAGTACTCAAGAAATTCCACATCACTAGTAGTGTGTTTTAGGAATCTGACTCTTCAATTCCAAAACTCATGTTTAGAGAACTTCGTGAAGGTTTCTCTGAGGGTAATGTTTCCATGGATTCCTTCTTACTACGAGGTAGATAAGTGAGTCATTACAAGGAGAATGATGAACTGATCTAAGTAAGAAAGGCGTACCCTACTTATTAAGCTCATGAATATTATGGCGTATTGGTCCTATCCGAGGGGTATGACTACGGACTCGAAGTTTCCGCATCGAGTTCGGAAGGTAGTCTTCGAGACATCCTTTGTTAACATTCAAAACTGCTAATATTCGGATCTTTGTCCATTTCTGAAAGGTAACTCGTTCTTTGGGTTTGTTCAACTGATTCATCTATGCGAGGCAGAGGTAACGATTTCTAATAGAAATCTTGATGGTGTCCTCGATAGCCGAGGTACATACGATGCAATCTGTCGACCTCTGGAAGAATAAGACTGAAGCTCTCCAAGGTGAGAAGCTTGGTCTTCCAATTCTATTGCTGAGTAGATCGCTAAGTTATCTAAACTAATTCTTGTATCTCTGTATGTGTTTAGACTGTAGGGCGATCTGGTTACAAAAGTCGTACTAGGTTCTAAGTTTGTTCACATGACGATGAGATTACTCGTAGTCTTGGGCAGTTGTCCATCCTGAAGTTCATATTATAATCCATACTTTGTTTCACAATCAAAATTTCATGTATACGAGTCGAATATAATTAAGATTGAAAAGGTAGTCGAATAACTTATTCATCTTTACGTTCACATCCCGATGGGGAAAGGAAATTAAAGTGGATTCATCAATTCTAAACCTATAGAACCTTGATTATATATCACCCGTATGTATACATTCTTCAGTGATAGATATACCGTATGAATCTTTGGATTGAACTTGACGTACTGCATGAGTGATAATGCGGGGATTTCTTTGGAAAGGAAAAGAACTATGAGGTACTCCATGCATGAGTACTTTGGTGTTCTGATATGAAAGCTTCGCTGGAAAGGCGATTTCGAAGAAAGAGATGTACGTATGAAGCTGATTTTGTGCGGATCAAATTGTATCGAGTCGTATGATAATGTCGGAATCATAAGGAAACTTAAAGACATTAGATTTGAACATAAGGCGTTACAGACAAAACACAACCGTGCAACCATCAATAGAGTTATAGTACTTTAGACTTACCACAAGACTATTTCTGCGAATAAGGTATACTACCAAAGAGAAGTATACGCAGCATGAGCATCCCTATACCGACACGATCCCACAAAAGATAAGACTCTAGTTGCACTGTTTTAAACATGTTTTAAAAACATACAAAATACTGACGATTGGAAGGGAACCTATACTATAGTAGGGTCCTTAACTGCCTCTTTCCATTCTGAGGTCAAACTCCTTCGGATTCGCCGTTGTCCTTCTCTGTTGGATAGTCCCTCTTGAAGTGTCCCATGACGCCACATAGATGGCATATCCAAGAGGTTTGGACATTGGTGGTTGAAGTAATGTGTTGGATCTGGGTACTGCAGTAGCTGGTAGTATGTCCATTCTTGTTGCACTTAAAGTAGTGTAACGGACGGCAACTACCCAGATGATGAAAGCTACACTCATAGCATTTCGGTAGGTTTCCAGCATATTGCCTAGCTAGTGTAGGGACAATTGGGACACCAGAAGGAATGGTAGTAGGAGGTACAAATGTCGTAGCTGTGAAGGTTGTTATCGATGGTTGTTTCTTGTTCGCTCCTCGAAGTGATTTGTCCTTCTTTTTAGCCTAAAACTTCAGTTTGTTACTCTTTCTCTTGGAACTCGGAGAATCGTGGTAGTTTATTGCTCGTTGAGGTACTTGATTGTTACCTGGATTGGAACTGTTGTTAATAATCCTGCTAACATTCGCGTTGTTAGTGCTAAGGTGGGTCAGAATAGTTGACACGGCAGCTAAGACTGCAGCTTGAAAGGTAGCCGCATCAATCTGAAGAGTCGATGCTTGGTTGATGGGTTGATCGTTTTTCTTTGGCGACATGATTCTGTTTCATGGAAAGAAAATGAATTTGTAAGCCAGCATGGTTGAACCTAGACGTAGTTCGACTATTTATGTAAAGAATACAAGTACGTTCTCATGAGTTTGACCTACATCCCTATGATGCAGTCCTAATACGGATTGGAAGTATGTTCGTGAAGGTTTGACCTACATCCCTATGATGCAGTCCTAGTACTGAGTGGAAGTAATTTCGTAAAATGGTCTCAGGATGTTTATCGTTCAAGTTGAGGTATCGTTGGTTGGTGAATAACATGATCTAACCACTGAAAGGGACTTGGAAATGTCTCCGGAGCTAAATTGCTATAGTCCAATGGCTTGACTAAAGCATGTTTCAGGTATACTCACATGAAAGTATGATGAGAGTATTTGAATAAAGAAAATGACACAGAAGTTAGCCGACTGTCAATATCATTGATGTTTAATTTGTAATAAGTTTTGGAAAAATTGACCTGGTAGTAGGTCTCACATCACACCTGGAGTAAGAAAGTATTTGACAGCATAAAGACCTAACCAGAGTACTTACAGTACAAGGTAATCACATAGATAAGTGCTACACATAACATAAATAGGAACACGGTTCTTGAAAACAAAGAAGGGAGATAAAGTATCTCCTACTGGCGACGGTCACCCTGTGGTGAACCCTTAGTTCAACTAGTTGACGTTCCATTTCAAGCAGGTATCTTTTGTATACCCTCTGACGTACTCGGAGCTCTATGACTTTGGCTCGGGTTTTAGCTAGTGCTTGTAGCATGGTTTGGTGGTCTCTCTTAGATCTCTCACAAGCTTGTTCAAGGCTGTTGGTGCGAAGGATATGCATCCCTCCATTGGTGTCAACTTCCGCGATACGACGTAGAGCTGTCCTGCCCTGAATTTCGTTTCGGGCAACTCTACGGATCAGGATTGGTAGAACTCTATCTGTTATGCTCCCTTCATTTAAGTTGTAGAAGTTTAGGTCTCCATTACATGGCATAGGTTGATCTTGATCTTCGCTCCATGCTTCCAAACATTCAACCCATGGAGGCGTCGGGCCATGAAAAGCCAAACGAGGGTCAAGATTTGGAAAGGGAGCTGCCTGGGGCAGGTTCTCAACCTCGGGTTCGGAGTTAGCACCATCCGAAAGGACTTCATCATGGTGATCATTCACAGGGATAGGATGATCATTCTCTAGTTCTTCTCCAAACCATCCAGCAATGACTTCGTTCGGAAGGTACTGGTTGTCGTAGGGATGGAGTCCAACCATGCTATCTATGCGAGAATTGGGGTAACAAAATAATTATTAGATGAGGTATCTAGATAATTATTTCGAAAATCTTCATTAGTTACATCACTATTTCTGAAGTGCATACCAGTTATATGTAATCGAAACAGGATAGGCCTTCGAATTAGTGACCTTAACTCCAAATTCACACAGAATAAGGGTAAAGCAAAATTTTCACAGATTCTAAGTCTATAACATCCTAATTACATATAACTTTATTGTATCCACTTAGCAACAATCAACTTAGTAATGAAGATCCCGTTTTAGTTTTCAAGTATAAAGTACTTATAGTAACACCAAATACTCATATAGTATTTTAAGTTTAATGTTATGTTTTACTGTTCTCATTGTGGTATTGTTGGTAAGATTTTTGATTTGTTGCAAACACACAACTACACTTAGGCACATGCTAGTCAACCCTCGGATAATATAGTTGATCAAGCTATATCTTCCTAATTTTGACTATATGTATCTAGGTCCACCTGTGTTGCCCAACAATCGTAATTCTTTTGTACAGTCCTAGTGACACTGATTTTAGTATGAATGCAGGCACGTATACTTACTTAAATATTTTATTATTTAAAGTATAAACTCTTGGTCAGAGTATTTTTAATCCCCATGTATTTATATTTAGTATATCTTTTATGGGTTGATATACTTAATTCACTATAAACAATGCTCTGATACCAATCTGTCACACCCCAAAACCATGAACGGCGGAAACGTTCTGGGGCGGACGATGTCATGTACAGTATCACAACAATGAAAAGTAGTAAACAAGCAACAACATCATCCATTGCATTAATAATATAATTTTAATATAAGTGTGTTCTATCAAATTATAATAGACACTAAAGTATAATCAAAATGAAAGATGAGTCTTGATCGAGATCCATCTTCTCTAAACCTTGCATCGATACCTGTCTATCGTTGATGTCACACCCCGAAACCCAGGGCGGAAACGTTCCGGGGCAGAGGTGACTTCATGTTAAGTATCATAACCAATGTACATAGTAAGCGAAGTAAACACAAAACATTACATTACATAGATTCATTACATCAGTTTGAAAGTAAAGTAATACAAGTTTTATAGATACATAAGTTTAAACAAAACAAAGACGTGACTTCCATACGCTCCGTCTTATGCAAAAGAACGTGGGATACCTGTCTAAGGAGAACCTGAGAATACAAGCAGTTTAAAAATCAGCATAAAGCTGGTGAGTTCATAAGCGGTTTGTTTTCTAAAAATGAACAAGGTTCCTCTAGTTTTTTGAAAAAGTGGTTATCCAAGAAAATCCCATATTTTCTTAAAAGTATTGTTTAGTTATCTATATTGTTACACAATTCTGGTTATGAACAGTTGTTATCCCAGGAAAATCCTATATTTTCCTAATAATTTGGTTACCAATCTGAAATGTAATGTACAAGTAACTACCATACTTCAAAAATTTTGTGTGAAGTTTTCCTGAAAGCCTGATTACTCTTGAAATGTATGTTAGTTTTAACACGTATATAAAACTATCAACATAGTAAACTAATTTCAAAGGTTATTAATTTACTATATTCATTATTACTAACAAGTAAATCTCTGTTATCCAAATTGCGAGTTCTATAACCATACTATAGACTAGATATGGCAAAGGAAGGCCAGTATCATTTGTGACTTTTGTGACCCTTGAACCTTTTGGTTCAGCTGTAGCTAGCAGCCAGGTGCAGGGTAGTCAGCCCCGTATAGATCTATACACTCAAGTCACACTTCCTATCTAAGAGATTCTGGTTACAGAGGTGGTCCTCCACTCACGTATCTCTGTGGAGTGTTCTCCGAGGACGTGTCTCCAATTTAAAGGAATAACAAATCTACAAGTAACAATGCGGAAAAAATCCTGTTTAAATTCTATTTACTAAGATGATCCTCCACTCGCGTATCTCTGTGGAGTGTTACCGAGGACAAAATAAATGTACTAATCTAATGCTTTTAATAATAAATAAGTAAAAAATCATTTATGAAATATATAATATAACATTATATAATAGGATATGAAATCAGTTTGTAAACTAACTCTGGAAGTCAAACAGTTGGTTAATACGATTTCAATTGTTAAAAGCAACTGGAATATGAAACATTTCAATTGAAATAATAAGTTTAAGCACAAGATATTCTTGTACTTTTGCTTGTATTCCCCCTAAAAACATTGAAAAACATTGAAAAAGGGTAGGAGTATGAACTCACCGAACGACGAATATGTCGACTAGGATGCTAAACATCGGATCGAGGCTTGAAAACGTGCGAGGTTCCTATGTAATATTAAATGATATACAAATGTATCTAATTAGATCTTAAATCACTAATTAGTTGAGGATATACACTTCTAGTCGCGAAAACACTTCATTTCAAGTGTTTGGAGTGACCCGGGTGACATCTATGGACATATATGGTT
Source organism: Lactuca saligna (assembly GCF_052625555.1). Taxonomy (NCBI): domain Eukaryota; kingdom Viridiplantae; phylum Streptophyta; class Magnoliopsida; order Asterales; family Asteraceae; genus Lactuca; species Lactuca saligna. The sequence continues at coordinate 71,615,357 of NC_136422.1, forward strand.
TGGATATGGAGTTTACTCTTCAACAGTACACTCCCAAGAGAGTTCAGGACCCTAATGACCCACTACCCATGAGTTTACAGCCATAAACTCATGGTGGGGTGTTCTAGAGTGCTTAATGGCCTTATATCATTTTAGGGGTGATGCTAGATTTGGTTTCAAGGCATTGGAATGAAATTTGAACATGATAGGGACCAATTGAGGAGTTTACGATAGTAAACTATGAGTTTACGGCTATAAACTCTTATATGCCATGGCTTAATGTGTTTTGGGGGTCCAAGGTTAATCACATGTGATTCAACTCATTTTTACAATCCAAGGGGTGAATTAAGGGCACCATTTAACCCATTTATAGGAGTTTACGACCCAGGAACCCATTCTTGGGGGGTTTTCGGCTGTGTGCTCCTAAGGGAAGGGTTTCATCAAGTTTAAGGCTTCTAATTCGTTTGTGGTTGCTTCTAGTTATTAGTTCAAGGCTAAGGAGGTGTGTAAGTGGCATTTTAACACCTAAAAAGGAGTTTACTAGCCGTGAAAGGGTGTTTATGGCCCAAGCATGTTCTTGGGAAGTAAACTCATGTTTACTCACCAAATGATGAATTTAAGGTGTTCTAAGTGCAATCCAATAAGTCCTTAAGCCATATCTAAGCTCCAGTGGTGGTTTGGAAGGGTTTTAAGGCTCAAAAACCCCATTTACATGTGTTCACGGCCCAAGAGTGTTCTAGGTCTTTAAACGCATGTTTGTGGTCCTATTCCATGATTTGAACACAAAATTGAAGGTTAAAGATGTTATACTAGGAGCTAGGATAGTTACCTTGGTGATTTGAAGCTTGAAATAAGTGATTTTGGATCAAGAAGTTCGATTTGAGGAGAGAGGTTAGAGAGAAAGAGAGAGTGGAAAGGCTTCAAATGAGGCTTAAACAACTTTAAATATGATTTGTATTTGATACACGGTGGAATTCTACCTGATACTAACGTTAACTCAGGCTTTTGGTCGCACCCGATTAAATTGTCGTAACCCGATATGGTCGAAACTAAAATTTTTCTAATTACTAGTTTGGGGCGTTTTTATGTGTTTCTAACGTGTTTGGATACTTACGAGGTTAAAATAAAAGTCTTAACTTAAATGACCTAATCCAAAAACGAAATCGGAACAAATTGCTTAAGACGAGTTTTACGGACGGAACGGGTTGCGGCGACGGAACAACTTCGGGTTGTCACATTATTCCCCCGTTAGAGGGAATTTTTTCCGAAATTCAAAGATCATGATACAATTTATGGAAAAAGGGGTGCGGATAAATTTGCTTCATCGAATCTTTTACGTTCCCAAGTGATTTCAGGTTTCTGCTCGACATTCCAGCGAACCTTCACTATCGGGATGCGGCTTGGTTTCATATGTTTGATTTCTCAGTCTATGATTTGAATTTGTTCATCCAGGAAGTTTAGGTTTTCATTCTTCTCGGTCACATCAGGATGGATTTCTATGGTTTTATCAGATGGGTATTCATTAAGAATAGAGGTGCAAGATGCAGGATGAATGTTGCTAAGTTCTAAAGGTACCCAGAGTTTGAAGGCTACGGGATCGATTCCTAACGAGGATCTCGAAGGGTCTAATGTACCACGAGTTAAGTTTTCCGTGCTTTCCATAGTGTATCCTATCTTTCCAGGGCGAGACCATTAACAACACACGATCTCCAGCCTAGAATTCCAGAGGTTTTCATTGTATATCGGCGTAATTCTTCTATCGATCTAGTGAAGTTTTCAATCGCTCTTGGATCTGGATGGTCTTCTCGATGGTTTCGCGGATGATTTCAGAACCATTGAGGGTACTACCAGGGAATCGAATCTTGGCTAGCTGCGTGTCTCCTACCTTGGCCTAACACAAGGGAATCTGTACTTTTCACTGTAGAGGGTTCCAAATGGTGCAGTCTGGATACTGGTGCGATAACTGTTATTATACGAGGGCTCGATCAAAGGTAAAGGGGTATCCCAAGTCGCTCATCAATTTATGACGCATGCTCCCAACATGTCTTCCATCACCTGAATAACTCTTTCACTCTGTCCAATTTTCTGAGGATGATAAGTTGTACTCATGTCTACCTTTGTTCCGTGAGTTCTCTGAAGGGACTTGCCAAAACTTTGAGGTAAACCTGCTATCTCAACCAAAGATAATGGATGCAGGTATACTATGCAGTCGGACTACTTCTTGGATGTGGGTTCGCGTGAGTCTTTCCATCTTGAATGATTCTCTGATCGGAAGGAAGTGAGCGGATTTCATCGATGGATCGACCATTTCCAAATGGTATCGTACTCACTCTGGAAAACTGGGTAACTTGATAGTGAAATCCATGTTGGTTATTTATCATTCCCATTCGGGTATCTAGGCTGGTGGAACAGTCCCGGGGATTTCTGACTAGGCTTCTCAGGTCTGAGCGAGTAAACGGGTTTAGATGGTCATTGTCAATGGTCTTAGTCTTGCCGTCTAAGCTTTCCTTTCGGCTAAGGGCACCTTATGTTTATGTTTTTCTGATTGAAGATATGTTGTGGTCTCTTATGGTTAGTGAAATTCTTGTACTTGGTTCCATTGAGATCATGTCTCTCATTCTTTAGTGCAGGGACTGCTACTCCAAATTCCAAGTCGTGAGTTGTGTAGTCAACTTCGTTTGCCTTTTGTTTGTCTTAAAGCGTGAACGGAAACTTTTCCTTCTTACCTAAGCACATGATCTAAACTCTGATTGGACGTACTGTAAAGGACAATGAAGTCCTCTTGTGATGCATAAGTCTTACTTCAATGCTTGGAATGATGTATCTCACTTTTTACTCCAACAAAAAAGGGTACACCTTTCTGTGTCGGAGTGGTTAAGGGTTTGGTGAATTTGGAATTTTTTTTTGAATGGGTCTGCGATAAGCTGGCGAAACCCAAGAATTGATAGGTTTTCTGTGGGTGTTTTCGGTGCCGACCAATTCTCTATTGCTTCGACCTTAGGAGGATCCACGCGTATGTCTTCATCGCTCACTACATGACCAAGGGAAAAATGGTTTGACCGAAGGGTATCAATACGAACTCTTAGTGATCATATCGAGTCCTGAATAATGTCTTGGAAACATTATCCTCGTGAACTCTTAGCTGATGGTGTCTTGACCTATGGTCTATCTTCGAGGAGTAGCTGGTTCTCTGAGGTTGATCGAAGAAATCAACTATTCAGGAAAGAGGATATCGGTTTTGGACGATCAACTCATTAAACTGACTGGATAACTCTTGCATTTCTGCTGGAGCAAAGCGATATGGAAATTTGGCTATGGGGGTAGTTCCATGAATTAAGTGTTGGGTTTTAGTATAATACAACATCCTATGGTGCACATACAACCCTAAATACCTTGGATCTATGTTTTCACTAATTATACATGCAAATGGTATCCAAGGCATTAAACCTATAAGTAGCATGCATTTGACATAAACCATATAATATACTAGTTAGGGAAACATACCTTTTATGTGGCTTGAAGTCTTGATGTATTTGGCCTTAAGAGCTTAGCACCAATAGTATGAAATGCCTCAAATGGAATCACAACACACCTAGGACAAAGGTGGCTCTTGAGAGAGAATTCCATGCACCAAAACACCTCCATATTTTTCTAAGAAAAGAAGTGGTGACTTTGGCTATGGAGTAACCTATTTATATGTAGGATTCCAAGCGTCATGGGTATAACCCATAATCCATACCCATGGGTTTTATGATCGATGGTTCATGTGGCCCAACTCTTTATGTAGCCATACATAAACTTGGTCCATGCTACAAGAGACTCAAATTTTACAAATAATTAGTTTTTCATAAAATCAAGTAATTATCATAAAATTTGACAAACTTCATGTTTTTTTCCCTTTTTTTTCATCGACTTGAAAAAAAATACATTTGCATCAAATATAGTAGAAAACAACCCATGGCTCTGATACCACTATTGGGTTTTAGTATAATACAACATCCTATGGTGCACATACAAACCTAAATACCTTGGATCTATGTTTTCACTAATTATACATGCAAATGGTTTCCAAGGCATTAAACCTATAACTTGCATGCATTTGACATAAACCATATAATATACTAGTTAGGGAAATATACCTTTTATGTGGCTTGAAGTCTTGATGTATTTGGCCTTAAGAGCTTAGAACCAATAGTATGAAATGCCTCAAATGGAATCACAACACACCTAGGACAAAGGTGGCTCTTGAGAGAGAATTACATGCACCAAAACACCTCCATATTTGTCTAAGAAAAGAAGTGGTGATTTTGGCTATGGAGTAACCTATTTATATGTAGGATTCCAAGGGTCATGGGTATAACCCATAATCCATACCCATGGGTTTTATGATCCATGGTTCATGTGGCCCAACTCTTTATGTATCCATACATAAACTTGGTCCAACATGGGTCATAAGCCCAACACATATAAATATAACTAATTATCATAATTAGTCCCCATAGATTTAATTAGTCTCTCTTGATCACTAAATTAATTCCAAATTAATTCTTGATCGATACTAATTAAAACATATGATTTCATATTAATATATTATAACTTATAATATATTAATAAACCATAAATAACCTTCTCTCAAAAGTGCATCCTAACAAATTGTCCTGATGATATGCAACCCAAATGGACCGTGCTACTCTCAGGTCAAGTACATACCAATAACAGTTATGGGCTTAGACATCTAATCCAACATTAAGTTGATACGAGACTCAACTTGACATTCGGGAGGAATTCTCGGGAGCTCTTCGGGAAGATATTAGGAATATTACAGTTTTTGGGGACGCTCTAGTGGTCTTTAACTTATTGTTTCTCGCTGATTGCATCAACTAGGAATATCTTACACTCCTTTTGTAGAAGCTTTTGAGCTTTGATACAGGGAATGATGCGAAGATTTGAGCTAAGCTTGAGACCATATATCATAAGGGTCCGATAAGAGGGGAGATTGAGACGAATAGCCTTTTCATAACAAAGTGTATCAGTATGATCAGGACTCAATTGATACATGCCAAAGATAACATCAAAGCTCTTTATTGAAACTGACATCAGGTCAATGAGGAAAGAATGATTACTCAAGGTAAGGATACAGCTTGGGGATAAGTCGTTAGTGCACTCATTCTCACCGGTAACCATCTTGACGGTAAATGTTTCAGTTATTAGGCGAGGGCTATGTTTACGAAGATATTTGAATGAATGACTAATAAAACTTTCTTGACATTAGATTCGAAAAGGATGCGAGCATAAGAATTGTCAAGAAGAAATGTACCCGCGATGATGGTGGGATCAGCGGCTGCCTCCTCTAGCTTCATAGCTAAAACCATCTCAGCTTTGTTGATGTTTTTGGTGGTTGCTGCTTTTGGGCAGTTTTGCTTGAAATGCCCGATTTCTCCACAACCAAAAGAGGCCCAATCGGTACTCGATCCGGATGCTTGATTGATTAGTTGGTCTGGTGTTTTGCAGTTTCGAGCGGTGTGGCCCTTTTTCCACATCTTTTGCAGATCAACTCACGACATGGGCCAAGGATATGATGGTGATAATTGCACCTGTTGCACCAAGGGTAGTTACTAGCATACCCAGTGATAGGTGCTTGAGCTATAGACACAACAACAGCAGTAGTGGTAGTTTGAACTGCCACAGTTTCATGCCTCTTGGAGGGTCCTTGGGAACTTTGACCCTTTCACTTTTTCCAGATAACCTTCTTACTTTTATCACCTTCATTCTGGTACTTTTGATCATCTTCATGGTTTTAGATATACACGTTACTTCCGGGTCCACTGGACCTGCTAGGGTACAATAGTGTCACTATTGCGACGGAGAGTTGTTGTTCCTTAAGCTGGGTCCTTTCTTTGGAGACATTTCGATCTAAAATTATTATGAAAAAGAGGATGGTAAGTCCTCTGCATAAAATTAAGAGATATGAAACAAGGGATATCTCTTTATGAAAGACATATAGTTCTATTAAGCGATAAAGCAAGAATGAATTATCAAGGCAGATAAACTATCGCTAAAGGAATGATCGAGGGGTAACGCTTGAATGAGAATTTTCTACAACAAAGTTGGATATAGAAATACTCCCATAGTATTTCATGATTTGCTGCGACGAAGGCTCGTTGTTTGTGGTATTTGGGTAACTTTTAGGCATGCTGAACACCACAATCACTCCCAGGCACATGTTGGCCGTGTCTCAAATGAATATAGTTGATCAGGATATATTGACCCTAGACACGACTACATAACTGCCCAGGTTTAACCACAGCATACAACACCCATTTACTTATGTTTTGTTCTACTTATAATTATGGACCTAGGCGGTTAGATATACTTGTATACTTTTGAAAATACTTGTATTTTACAGTATACATTTAGTTCAGAGCACTTAGGCCCCTTAATGTTTATAGTCTTATACCATGTAAGGTTTGGTATACTCAGTTCACTATAAACAAGAGCTCTGATACCAATCTGTCACATCCCGAAACCCAGGGCGGAAACGTTCCGGGGCGGAGGTGACATCATGTTAAGTATCATAACCAATGTACATAGTAAGCGAAGTAAACACAAAACATTACATTACATAGATTCATTACATCAGTTTGAAAGTAAAGTAATATAGGTTTTATAGATACATAAGCTTAAACAAACGAAAGACGTGACTTCCATACGCTAAAGAGAACCTGAGAATACAAGCAGTTTAAAAATCAACATAAGGCTGGTGAGTTCATAAGCGGTTTGTTTTCTGAAACTGAACAAGATTCCTTTAGTTTTCTGAAAAAGTGGTTATCCAAGAAAATCCCATATTTTCTTAAAAGTAATCTTTAGTTATCTGTATTGTTACACAATTCTGGTTATGAACAGTTGTTATCCCAGGAAAATCCTATATTTTCCTAATAAGTTGGTTACCAATCCGAAATGTAATGTACAAGTAACTACCATACTTAAAAAGTTTGTGTGAAGTTTTCCTGAAAGCCTGATTACTCTTGAAATGTATGTTAGTTTTAACACGTATATAAAACTATCAACGTAGTAAACTAATTTCAAAGGTTATTAATTTACTATATTCATTATTACTAACAAGTAAATCTCTGTTATACAAATTGCGAGTTCTATAACACAACTATAGACTAGATATGGAAAAGGAAGGCCAATATCATTTATTACTTTTGTCACCCTTGAACCTTTTGGTTCGGCTGTAGCTAGCAGCCAGGTGCGGCGTAGTCAGCCCCGTATAGATCTATACACTCAAGTCACACTCCCTATCTAAGAGATTCTGGTTACAGAGGCGGTCCTCCACTCACGTATCTCTGTGGAGTGTTCTCCGAGGACGTGTCTCCAATTTATAGGAATAACAAATCTACAAGTAATAATGCGGGAAAAATCCTGTTTAAATTCTATTTACTAAGACGATCCTCCACTCGCGTATCTCTGTGGAGTGTTACTGAGGACAAAACAAATGTACTAATCTAATGATTTTAACAATAAATAAGTGGAAAATCATTTGTGAAATATATAATATAACATTATATAATAGGTATGAAATCAATTTGTAAACTAATTCTACAAGTCAAACAGTTGGTTAATAGGGTTTCAATTGTTAAAAGCAAGTGGAATATGAAACATTTCAATTGAAATAATAAGTTTCAGCACAAGATATTCTTGTACTTTTTCTTGTATTCCCCCCCCCCCCCCCACCTGAAAACATTGAAAAACATTGAAAAAGGGTAGGAGTATGAACTCACCGGACGAGGAATGTGTCGACTAGGATGCTAAACGTTAGATCGAGGCTTGAAAACGTTCGAGGTTCCTATGTAATATTAAATGATACACAAATGTATCTAATTAGGTCTTAAATCACTAATGAGTTGAGGATATACACTTCTAGACGCGAAAAAACTTCATTTCAAGTGTTTGGAGTGACCCGGGTGACATCTATGGACATATACGGTTTGGATAAGGAGTTTACTCTTCAAGAGTAAACTCCCAAGAGAGTTCACAGCCCTAATGACCCACTCCCCATGATTTTATGGCCATAAACTCATTATGGGTGTTCTAGAGTGCTTAATGGCCTTATATCATTTTAGGGGTGATGCTAGATTTGGTTTCAAGGAATTGGAATGTAATTTGAACATGATAGAGACAAATTGATGAGTTTATGGCAGTAAACTATGAGTTTACGGCCGTAAACTCTTATATGCCATGACTTAATGTGTTTTTGGGGTCCTAGGTAAATCACATGTGACTCAACTCATTTTTACAAGCCAAGGGGTGAATTAAGGGCACCATTTAACCCATTTATAGGAGTTTACGGCCCAGGAACCCATTCTTGCGGGGTTTACGGCCGTGAACTCCTAAGGGAAGGGTTTTCATCAAGTTTAAGGCATCTAATTTGTTTGTGGTTTCTTCTAGTTATTAGATCAAGGCTTAGGAGGTGTGTAAGTGGCATTTTAACACCTAAAAAGGAGTTTATTACCCATGAAAGGGTGTTTATGGCCCAAACATATTCTTGGGTAGAAAACTCATGTTTACTCCCCAAATGTTGAGGTTAAGGTGTTCTAAGTCCAATCCACTAAGTCCTTAAGCCATATCTAAGCTCCAATGGTGGTTTGGAAGGGTTTTAAGTCTCAAAAAGCCCATTTATATGTGTTCACGGCCCAAGAGTGTTCCAAGGCCGTAAACACATGTTTATGGTCCTATTGCATGATTTGAACATGAAATTGAAGGTTAAAGATGTTATACTAGGAGCTAGGATAGTTACCTTGGTGATTTGAAGCTTGAAATGAGTGATTTTGGATCAAGAAGTCGGATTTGAAGAGAGGTGTTAGAGAGAGTGTGAAGAGGCTTCAAATGAGGCTTAAACAACTTTAAATATTATTCAGATTTGAGACACGGTGGAATTCTACCCGATACTGACGTTAACCGAGGCTTTTGGTCGCACCCGATTAAATTGTCGTAACTCGATATGGTCGAAAATAAATTTTTTCTAATTACTAGTTTGGGGCATTTTTATGTGTTTCTAATGTGTTTGGATACATACAAGGTCAAAATAAAAGTCTTAACTTAAATGACCTAATCCAAAAACGAAATCGGAACAATTTGCGTAAGACGAGTTTTACGGATCGAACTGGTTGCGGCAATGGAACAACTTCGGGTTGTCACAGTTGACATGAGGATACAAGTTATTTTGAAAGAGAGTATCAGCTTTAAAGCTGGTGACATCATAAGTATTAATGTGTCTTAATTTGTAAAACTTGTAATGAAAGACTTGAAATTGTTTTGAAAGGAAGCTCGTATAAGTATGAAAATGTTTGTAGAACAACTGTAAACGTTTGAAAAACCCTAAAAATCCCTATGATTCCTACTACTATAAAAGGGAATCTTCTACCAAGACCTAACAGTTCTGAATGTAGTCTTCTACCAAGACCTAACTGCTCTGAATGTAGCCTTCCTACCAAGACCTAACTGCTCTGAATATAGCCTTCTACCAAGACCCGACTGTGCTACTATCATTATTATTATAAGAAATTGTATCCTTTGGTACTAGGATACTCAAATAAAATTCACCTCATCGATTATGTGAATGAGTCACAAGATAAAGGTAATAATATAAATAACCTAAGTATTACCCTTTGGTACTAGGGTAACTAACAGTGTTAACTTAAGACATCCGTAGATGTACATTTACCTCTATTGCTAACAGCTGGGTGTAGGAATAGTTAATCCCTTAAAGTATACCTGTAATGGTATCAACCGTAGGCATCCATAGATGTTCATTATCCTCTGTAGCTAACAGTAGCTATAGGAATGGTTAGTCCCACAAAGTATCCTTTGGTACTAGGATATTAAATCCAATCTATCTCATCGATTATGTGATTGTATTACACGGTAAAGATAAGAATGAGGGTTATATAACATAATCTATACATATAAAATGTAATGATAACTCTTCATATATTATCTATGTAAACATACTCATGTAAATGTAATCATGTAAATGTACTCATGTAAATGTAATCATGTAAATGTACTCATGTAAATGTAATCATGTAAATGTACTCTTGTAAACGTAATCACATAAATGTACTCATGTAAATGTAATCATATAAAAATATACTCATGTAAATGTATAGTAATGTGTTGTAGGAAGGGACTAGGGCATCATTTGACCCCTAAAGAAGGGTTTACGGTCCAAGATGTTCTTGGACCATAAACTCTTTAATCTTGATGTTTTCCTTTGATTTCTAGTGTATTAAGCACATATCAAGCCTTATAAAACCTTAGGATAGAAGTACTCATGATTTGGGACGAAAACCTGAAGATCCTTGAGAGAGAAATCGGCTTTTCTCTAGTTGGAAATGTAACTAATGAAAAATATGGCTCAAAATCCTATATATACTCCTGGGGTTTTTAGCAGAAAATATTTTTATTTAGGCATTGAATTCTAATATCATGAAGCTTTGGAATAACAGAGTTGCACAATACCCTAGTGCATCCTCTCTCCTGATATCTCCTTAAGTGTAAATCCTGAAATACTCCAAACTTATTCCAAAAGTCTGAAAATTTACTGCAACTCTTCTAACTTCTATTGACTTCATATGTTATACAGAATGGAAATTTCAGGTTGTCACAAACATGGCAGCATCAAATTGAGGAGGTGGTGGCGGAGGTGGTGTTGGCGCTTCATTAACGTCGACACACCTTAGGTTTCTCCGTGGAGGCATCTTTCACTTTAAGAAATAAAAGATGAAGAAATATTCAAATATCAAAAAAGAACATGAATTTGATATCTCATAACTAAAATACTTAGTTCAAAAATGAATCTTGTAAAGAAATAGAAATAGAAGTCTACTATAAGTACAACTTGCAACATGATAATATGAATTTGAGTGGTTATTTTTCAAAGAGTATGAAAATGCATTTTGATTGTATTGGCATATTATGTACATAGAGTTTGGAAAATTTAACCTTAAAGCAAGTTTACAATATACCCAAATACTAGGAAAACATCGACATCAAACCGACCTACCGAAAATGAAATTTTCACGATCGTGATGACAAACATGAAAAATAACGCTAGAACATATCCGTACACTTAAACTATAACCAAAAGAGTAAGTAGTAAACGTGTAGAGTATGATCTACTTCCTACTAGATCCGGCCCTAGATTTGGCTAACTGGAGTTCCAATTCATACATATGCCTTTCTTGTGTTATTTGTCATTCCCGCAGTTCTCTAACTTCGTCTTGGGATGCTGCCAGTTCTCTCATGAGGAAATTAATACGATCTCTTGTCGTATAATGACTTTCTTTAGGTTACGAGTGTGAATGGTGTTGATTCCAGTAGCAACATCAACCTGCATGACTTGGTCGATAGTAGCTCTTCCCTTCTCATCGTTACGTGCCACATGACGAACTAACACCAGAGGTGTCGGGCCTTGGAAGCTTTGTCATGGATTGGGATTCTGGGCAATTAGTGGTGGATTATAGGATTCTGATTCTGAATCGGCATCTTCAGAAGAATTTTTCTGCAAAATCGTCATCTAAGGGAATTTCAGGATTCTCTTATGGCTCTTCATCGAGCCATCCTCCATTTCCCTGATTGGGAAAGTACGGTTCTCCAGGTAGATGGAATCTAACCATTGTTATCTAAGCGAGAATAGGGATATAAGAAATATCTAATATAATTAGTAAGGATAAATTGCAAATACAAGTTTCTATGAGAGAAACCTACAGTTAACATATAATGAATTTTGTATGGCTTGACTTGAATTGAGTACTTCTATAACTACAAAGTATATACTAATTATATATAACTCGGGTAGACTAGACCTTCGAATAAATGACCTTGCTCTAAGTCTACAACCAAACAAGGAATAGGAAATAAAGCTAGATCACGTATTCTAAGTCTATAGAACCTTAATTATATATAATTGTAATATATACTTAATATTTATAGCTCTACCAGAATGATTCTTTTGTTTTCACATGTTTGTTCTTAGTATATAGTGCCTAAAATACCCTTATAGTATTTTAACTTTATTTTTGTTCTAGAGTTCTTCTGTACATGTATAGTTGGTAAGTTTTAGACTTGCTGCAACACTGTATCTCAAACCAATATAGTTGATCAGTCTATATTAATCCCAAATATGATTACATAATTGTCCAAGTTTGATTGTAGTGTCGAACATCCAAATACTTTTGAGTTGTTATGATTGTGATACTGTTCTTGTATGTATACGTGTTAGTATACTTCTTGTAAAAATACTTAAACTTTATAAGTATACTTGTAGTCAGAGCTTTCAGTCACAATGTATTTATAGTTTGTATATCTTTTTTGGATTGGTATACTAAGTTCACTATAAAGAATGCTCTGATACCAATCTGTCACAACCCCAAACCAGACGGTAGAAACGTACGGGGGTGGAGGACTTCATTTGTAGTATCACAACGCATGCATCATAGTAATCAAAGTACAAACAACCATTCTATTTAAAAAGTAAAAGTATTTATATGTGTTTAATCACTGTATAGTGACACCAAAATAGTTATAGAAAAATACAAAAGAAATGACTCAAAATGGCTCAATCTTTTCAAAAGCTTGGAGTGTACATGTTTACTGATTCCATGAGAATACAAGTAATTTGAAAAGAGAGTATCAACATAAAGTTGAGTGAGTGCATACGTATTTATGTTTGAAAGTAAGTTTTCTGTTCTTTGAATATGTAAATTGTTCCATAAAATCCTATATTTTATGTTGTATATGAAAAGTAGTTTTAATCTCATAAAACCATTTTGTTTGTAAACCATTATTCTGTATTTTTATTCCTTTGTAAAACTTGTAAAAGTGAGTGTGCTTGGCTCAACCAGCTGTATTTGTAAACTGTATCATTGTACTCTAGTACTTTGAAAATGTACGCATGTTTAGTTAATTATACACTAACGTATTGTTAATATATTTTTAGTGAGTTATTATAACCATACTATGACTAGATGGCCTAAAACAACGCCTTGAAGGCATTAAATTATTGATAAAAACTGTCACTCGTAGGTGTGTATGCCCGGCTATGGCTAGCAGTCTAAGTGTGGGGATGTCAATCCTAATAAAGATCTATACACACTTGTTTCGATCCCTAATTGGAGATTCTAATTATAATATCAGGACTTTATCTATGTTGTTTAAATGAATTAAGCAACCTGAACATATTGTCTCATAAAAAGCATATAAACGTTATGTGTATAATGAAAACTCAACCATTCTGAAATAAATGATTGATAGTATGTTCCTTGTTTAGTATACTCTAAATATACTTGAAAGTTGCATACCCTTGTTTCGTTTTGAATTAAACTCTGGTTCTTGTACAATAGTGTAAACTTATGTTCTTGTAAAATAGTGTACTCTACTATACTTGACTCGTGAGTTAGTGTTCTTAAATCATAAATTATACGTATTATAATTTATATGTATTTTTTGTATTGATACTAACTGTTCATGAATGCAACCCCTTGCTCGACATGTTACAAAGGGTATCTAAATTTAATGAAATAACCATTATATTTATATATGCATATAAGATATATATAAGTAAATTGAAATGATAGTCGGACAAATAACCGATACCCTAAGTCCACATCCAAACAAAGGAAAAGGAAATAAAGCGAGTTATCAGTCCTAAGCCCGTTAAATTATATATATATATATATATATATATATATATATATATATATATATATATATATATATATATATTTATATTTATGCGATTTTTGGTGAAAATATAACATTTTAAAACACTTTCGATAACTTGATGTCACTTTAACAGAATCTGAAACCATTTGATTTAAAAATATTTGAAATCCATTTGTAAGATATTTTGAATCCGTTTAGTTGTTACACAAAATCCTTGTGTTAGACTTGTATTCCCCCCCCCCCCCCCCCCCCCCCCGCTCCAATTAAAATAGTAAAAACTATGAAAATACCGGGGGGGGGGGGGGGGGTATGAACTCACCTTTTGGTAGGTGATTCAATTGAGGATTTGGTATAGAATGCTTGGTATGCCAAGTCATGACCCGAGCACAAATGGGTCCTATTTAGCATAAATTAACAATTATATGTATGAAATTAGGGCCTATAATAGCTAATATTTAAAGGAAACACCCTTAGAACTAGGAAACACTTACAATAAAGTGTTAGTACTGAAAATGAAGAGCTGAAAGATGATCACAGCCACACAAGAGGGGTTCACGACCCTTGATTGGTTCACGGTTGAAGAACACTTGATGTGTTCATGGCCAACATAAAGGGTTCATAGCCCTGTTCTTGATGAATGAAGAACACTAGATGATCCTAAGCAAGTTCGGAAGAATATTAAAAGGTTTTTAGATTAGTGTTCTTTACGTGTTCTTCGTATTCTTCATGAAAACTAGTGAAATTCATGGATTTTAGCCTAGTATAAGAATATTTAAGGGTGTTCTTAAAGTGGTAACAATATCACGAAAGGATACATGTTAGATCTTGTAACATCCCGAAATATCAAGAGTAGAGTTGAAGGGCTAAAAAAGTAAATTGGGAAAGAGTGACTCGGCGAGTCCATGTGCGGACTCGGCGAGTAGAGTCGCGACTTAGTCGGGTGTTAAGTGGCCGACTCGGTGAGTCAGTGTAATGGACTCGGCGAGTAGGCGCTGAGTGGAGAAAACCCTAATTCTCGGGGTTGAGCCTTATATAAAGATCACTATGTTTTCCTCCCAGCCTCTTTATCACCCCTTGAGCCCCAGAAAACCCTAAATCACAGAGAAGCACCATTGTTGAGTGGATGAAGGCTTGGAGCAAGGGGCTTTGCTTGGATTCAAATTGCATTGCAGTTGGGGCATCACTTAGAGGTAATATCTCATTATTGACCTGTTTTTATGTTGTTTCTTCATTTTGGGGTTTGTGAGAAATTGTCTATGGATGAAATGGGAAGTCTAGAGGTTAGATCTGAGGTTGCTACCTCAGATCTGGAAGGGAGAAGAATTAGAGAGCATGAAAGTCCCTGTGTTGTAGTGTTTAGCGAAGCTTACATGTCCCAAACCCTAGCCCCAATGTGCAATTGTCTTAGATCTCTTTGGATTCACGTAAAGTTTGCCACTTTACGTGATGGATGAGTGGTAGGAGACTAGATCTATGTTTTGGATCAATTGCATGGCCTGAGATGCTTCTGTATCGATTCAGACCGGTGGTACTCGACAAGTCACATGGGGCGACTCGACGAGTTGCTTGAAGATGGCCTGGAACTCGACGAGTTGGAAGAACAACTCGGCGAGTAGGTTGAAGATAGCCTTGGACTCGACGAGTCCATTTGGACTCGGCGAGTCTTGTCGAAGAGTCCCAAATATTCTTTGGTTAAGTCGAGAATCGGTGAGTCAAGGGATGACTCGGTGAGTTGTGTGCGAGTGGACTCAGAGTTGTTGGACTCGGCGAGTCTCGGGGTGACTCTGCGAGTTAGGTCGCAGATTGAGTGAAGTTCTGATTATGGGAACTCGACGAGTTACAGGGTTGACTCGGCGAGTAGGGTCAGTTAGGGGTTGACTTAGACTAAGGACTTTGATTTCGACCAAGGGTTGGTCGTTGACTTTTAGGGTTTGGTCAGCAATGTAGCCTTTGGGCCAAGAGAGAGGTAAAATAGTCTTTTACCCATAAGAAGGTGTTATGAGAGGATTTATTCTAGTCTCGAGGGTTATATTCATGAGAGTATTTGCTTTACGTGTTAGGCGGTGGCGAGTTCGAGATTTGAGTGTGGGGATATCTGCTTTCTGCTTGCCAGGTGAGTCTTCTCACTATACTTTACCTTGAGTAGGTAACCAGAGTTATGTGATCAGAGTATTTGTATGCTATATGTACGTGATGTGTTGTACTGCATTATTTCTATGTGATTTATGCTGTGCATGTTTATAGAGTTGGAACCGGAAGGTTTCCAGAGTTAGAACCTGAGGGTTCACAGAGTTTGGGTGCACGGACCCATAGAGTTATAGCCTCGAGTGGCTAATATGTGTTATGTGTGGTATTTTGGGGAACTCACTAAGCTTCGTGCTTACAGTGTTTTGTGTGATGTTTTTCAGGTTTCTTTCAGTATCACGGGACGGCACCGGCTTGATTGTACACACCAGAGAAAGAGTCATATTTTGGAGGATCCTGGTTTTCTATGCAAGTGAAAATGGAGTCATGTTTTGTAAATCAACTATGAATGAGATTTTAAACAAGTGTTTCTAAGAATAAAATGTTTATTTTAAATGAAAAATTTGTCTTGAAATTTACGGTGTTACAAGTTGGTATCAGAGCCTTGGTTTGAGGGATTCGGATGCGCCTTCGGGTAAATCTGGACTCAAACTGAGGAAGTAAGAAAAGTTTTAAGGAAATAATTTTCTAAAAATGAATAAAAGTTCAAGAGAAAACAAGAAGGAGCAGTGTGTACAATCAGCCAGAGCCCGAACGGTGATTTCCCAAAATACCCTTATTTTGTGTTATGAGATATGTATGATGCACTTTATGAGATATTATTGCATGCTAGAGACAGGCTAGGTATTTCATATGTTAGGACTAGAGTGGCCTGATTTGTGATGCCTTAGCTTAGGAATCGTTGTTATAGGTGTTATGCTTTTGAGTATGTGATGAGTGAGAGTATCCAGTTAGAACCCATGAGGGGTAGAGTTACAGAGTTCGGTGGTACTTTCGAGGATGAGCCGAGAAGGTGGAGTTATCACAGAGAGGGAGTCCTATGTATTCTTCGATGCTCGAATGCTACTTGCTTTGTGCTTTGTGGAACTCTCGATGATGGAATTCAGCTACCAAGTGAATATGACGATATTCAGGAGGTAGATGGCTGGCATCATTAGGATCTCTTCAGCAGCTGATAGCAAAGAAGTGGGAGGACAACGGAAGAGCCTAGGGAGTAACCCTATCCAAATGAGTGCGCTTGTAGAATAGAGAATTTCGCTGGGGAGCGAGCACGCGCGATGGGATTGGTGAAAGAGCAGGTCGAGCAGCTATTTAGAAGCTCTGGGATGGTCCGTGTGGAAAGTATGGGTAGATGTGGCAGGTAGTATGGGCCCGTACTACTGAAAGCAGAGGACCCATACTTGATATAGGGAGTATTCTAAAGGTTCTAAGGAGCAGATTGAGGAGTGATGTTATGGTTTGAGTACCATACATCGGAGCGGATCGAGGAGTGATGTTATGGTTCGGGTACCATACATCAGGGCAGATGAGGAGTGATGTTATGGTTCGGGTACCATACATCAGAGCAGATTGAGGAGTGATGTTATGGATTGAGTACCATACATCGGAGCGGATCTAGGAGTGATGTTATGGTTCGGGTACCATACATCAGGGCAGATTAAGGAGTGATGTTATGGTTCGGGTACCATACATCAGAATAGATTGAGGAGTGATGTTATGGTTCGGGTACCATACATCAGGGCAGATTGAGGAGCGATGTTATGGTTCGGGTACCATACATCAGGGCAGATTGAGGAGTGATGTTATGGTTTGGGTACCATACATCAGGGCAGATTGAGGAGTGATGTTATGGTTCGGGTACCATACATCAGAGCAGATTGAGGAGTGATGTTATGGTCCGGGTACCATACATCGGAGCGGATTGGGGAGTGATGTTATGGTTAGGGTACCATACACCAGGGCATATTGAGAAGAGATGTCATGGAATGAGTACCATGGTTCGTAGTGAATGATGTTTGTGGTTCTCCGGTTATTCGGTCATGAGTAAGTTCGAAGAGGCGTCCCTTGAGAGGGAGATCGAGAGCCCCTCAGAGTATTTTAGTAAGGAGTCAGTGAGAAGGGAGAATTTCGATCTGAGTTGGGCGATCAGTCGATAAAGGAGATGTCACCTCCTATGATCTGGGAGGTACTGATTATGCTCGTGTGAAAAATATGAGAAGCATGATGTTTTGGGTTTGGGTTTAGGGGTAAACCCTGTAGGTCGTCATTGATGATGATTTCCCACCAGAGTATCAGGTAGCATGTGTGCCGCGAGGCAGTGATCTATCATGAGCAGATAGTCAGTTGAGACTGGGATAGTCGAGGGCCACGCTATACCTAATTGAGTTTAGTCGGGTGTACGGTAGTGGTATCAGCGGGGAGTTCAGTCGAGTTCAGCGGTGTCGAGAGTTTTCTATCCATGGGGTGTTGAATTTGGGAGAGGGTTCCTGTTCTTGGGATGATCCCGGTGTTGGAGCGTTGGTTAATGAATTGAGGTGAGGGGTACGATGATTTTATGGTTCAGTCTATGAGCCAGGGACGTTATCGAGCAGTTGAGTTGTTTGGTACTAAATTGGTACGAGATTTGGAACGACTAGAGGCAGACGTGGTGAGAAGTTCTTGAGGAGTTCACCAGAGGTTCAGAGTATATGAGGTCGATTCATTTCCTTAATGGGGGGATTATCGGGCGTTGTGTAGCACTTTTTGGGGGCAGGTGCGATTTTGCTGGAGAATATAGTTATGGGTTAGTTGCGTGCTATTTGGTGATGGTTCGAACCCTAAGTGGGGGAGAACCGGGTGCCGTATGTAAGAAAGCAGAGATTTGTCAAGAGCAGTTATAAGTGGAGTATAGAGATATGCGGTAAGAAATCATGAGACCAGAGATGTCGGTGATCGAGGAAAGGGGTCAGAGTGAGTATAGGATGAATGTCTCCACGACATGTGTTTATTAGTCAGGAATCTGGTATTGGTCAGTGTTGGGGCAAGTAGATAAAGAATGATTGGGCAGCCAACTCCCGGGTCGGTATGCGTATCCTTGTTTGGATTTTGAGCGGCGGGAAAAAGGGTTTCGGAGAATTATCAGCGTATTTCGTAGCGTTAGCGTTTCTTCGTATTGCAATTGAGAAATTGAATACACCGAAGTTGCAACTTGGGAAAAATGAAGATCTAGTTATGGGGTTCAGAGGGAATGTATTATTGCATCTATATGGTGCTTGGAGCAGGAGATCTGTGGTTGTGGCAGGATCTTGTATTGTTCGGTGGGGGTGTTCCGAGGTATCCGGGTATTGATATCTTTATTTCAAAGTTATTCGTGAATCTTGAGTTGAGACGACTTGTGGTATATCAGGTATCTATGGATCTAGTGAGAGCCTTCGAGTATGGGTAGCCACCTATGATAGTCTGCGGAGCACGAACTAGTGGAGTCAGAGGGTGTTGTGATACTGCGGGGAGCCGTAGTACTCACTAGTCAGAGGGTGTTGTGATACTGCGGGGAGCCGTAGTACTCACTAGTCAGAGGGTGTTGTGATACTGCGGGGAGCCGTAGTACTCACTAGTCAGAGGGTGTTGTGATACTGCGGGGAGCCGTAGTACTCACTAGTCAGAGGGTGTTGTGATACTGCGGGGAGCTGTAGTACTCACTAGTCAGAGGGTGTTGTGATACTACGGAGAGCCGTAGTACTCACTAGTCAGGGGGTGCTGTGATACCGCGGGGAGCCGTAGTGCTCACTAGATGGCAAGAGAGTGTGATGATGGAATGTTCTCCGATCAGTGTATGATGTGGAAGAGTTTTGGGCTTGAGTAGCCCTAACATTGAGTTTTTGGAGCCTGGATGTTGGACCGGGGGTGAGACTGGGGTCCCCGTCTCTGTTGGGGAATGTGGTGAGATGCGCAAGGGATATGCGCAGCAAAAACCAGAGATCAGAGTGGAGACGATCCTCGGTTGGATTGTACTTTCTTGCATAAGGAAAAGAGAATTTCGTGACTTGCGTGTCACGGGGCCAGGATAGTGGTCACGGGGAGGAAGTTAGTGGGATATTTGGATCATGATTTGGGTGACCTTTGGAGGCTCAGTTGTGGAGTCAAAAGCTGACCTGGTGACCAGTCTCAAAGAGGGATATGAGATGAGCTAGAGCCTATCATGATGATGTTTGAGGACACCTCAGAGGGAGTGAACGATTCAGACGCTCAAAGACATGCTTCGGGCATGTGTATTAGATTTCGGAGGGTGTTGCAGCACGTATTTACCCTTGGTTGAGTTATCCTATTTCAACAGCCATCATTAGTGCATTGGTATGCCACCCTTTGTGTTGTTGTATGGGAGGAAGTGTCGGACCCTCATTTGCTGAGGAAAGTGTTGATTCGCGGAAGTGGAAGTTGTAGTGAGAATGGATGATTTGGAGTATGATGGTCGAACATTGTGTCTGTGACAGTGGTATGGAATGACATCATGATGGGATGTCTGCTGAGGATGCGGAAGGGATTCTGCGGGTGTAGAGCCAAGAGTCTCAGGATGGATGTAGGGATGGAGTCTGGGACTCCCAGCTTGATTCTGATCAAGGGCCGTGTGCGTAGTGGTGGTGTCTCCTGGGGATGTTAGAGATGTCATCAGTGCGACGGGTTCTCCTAACCCGAGAGTGCAAAGGTTGGTGCGGCTTGGGTGCTTGATTGCAAGAAGAGGACTCATGAGAGTTGCTCTGGGATTGAAGAGTGGGCCTTTCTATCGTCACGGATTGGATAGAATGGGATTCGGATCGGGGATCCGATGGTTCATGGCTTCTAACCCTTATGGGTCGAGTGATTGTTGAGATTTGGGTCAGTGATGTTTCATGGGTAATTCTCGGATCGTTGAGTGTGGTTATCAGAGGGTACATCTGGTGCCCGGTTCGAGATAGTGGTCAGGACACCGTAAGGAAAGGAAAAGTGTGTTCGAGTTTCGATGGGTATGCCTTGTGAGATCTGGTCCGATTAAGGCCAGGTGGCACGTTGTGGGAGTATTTCTGGAGTTGAGTTGCTGTAGGCTTCGAGGGCGAAGCCTAATTTAAGTGGGGGAGAATTGTAACATCCCGAAATATCAAGAGTAGAGTTGAAGGGCTAAAAGAGTAAATTGGGAAAGAGTGACTCGGCGAGTGCATGTGCGGACTCGGCGAGTAGAGTCGCGACTTGGTCGCGTGTTAAGTGGCCGACTCGGCGAGTCAGTGTAATGGACTCGGCGAGTAGGCGCTGAGTGGAGAAAACCCTAATTCTTGGGGTTGAGCCTTATATAAAGATCACTATGTTTTCCTCCCAGCCTCTTTATCACCCCTTGAGCCCCAGAAAACCCTAAATCACGGAGAAGCACCATTGTTGAGTGGATTGAAGGCTTGGAGCAAGGGGCTTTGCTTGGATTCGAATTGCATTGCAGTTGGGGCATCACTTAGAGGTAATATCTCGTTATTGACCTGTTGTTATGTTGTTTCTTCATTTTGGGGTTTGTGAGAAATTGTCTATGGATGAAATGGGAAGTATAGAGGTTAGATCTGAGGTTGCTACCTCAGATCTGGAAGGGAGAAGAATCAGAGAGCATGAAAGTCCCTGTGTTGGAGTGTTTAGTGAAGCTTACATGTCCCAAACCCTAGCCCCAATGTGCATATCACACCCCCAAACCAGAACGGCGGAATCGTTTATTAAAGTTTCCAAGATGTTTACATAATTGTATTCATTACATGTTCAAAAGATAAATACATAAACATCATTCAAAAAAGTAATTAACACCAGCGCGTTAATCCCAAAAGTTGATTTCCAAACCTGCTTAGCGGTTTCCTGAGAATACAAGTTAATTCAATGAAAAAGTGTCAACAATTAAGTTGGTGAGTTCATAAGTAGTTTAGAAAAATTGGATGCCATTCCAAAATGGGTGTATGTTTTCCAGAAAACACAGCATTTCAAATGTAAAGAGTTGTGATTTGTTGTGTTATAAAGTGAATGTATTAGATCCAGAAAATCTCATATTTTCCCTAATGGTTGAGATACGAGTTGTTGTGTTTTCCAAGAAAAACCCTTATTTTCTTATAAAAGTATGAAATGCATATGAATGTTCGTGCTATAAGTTGTAAATAATTTCACCAAGAAAATCCCTTATTTTCCCATTAGTTGTTTGGTTTATATATAGGAAAAACCCTTATTTTCCTAACATAACTGGCAGTCTCTAAGACCGAAAATCGCAAGAAAACGACGTTCTTAAAGTTGTGTCATAATTTTATATAATAAAGCTATACGAAGACCGCATTTGTTAGATGAAGAATAGTTTTAATAGCTACTCGTTCATAAAAGCATAATACCATAATAATTGTATATCCGATGAGTTTTATAACCATACTAAACATAATATGCCTGTAACGACGTTCTTCAGGCGTCGCAGCATTATGACAACTGTCACCCCAAAAGACGGACTGTAGCTAACAATCAGGGCACGGGATCATGACTTCCCGTATAGATCTATACACATTTGACACGTTCTCCGAACGGGAGACTCTGGATATAGACAGGACTTGCAGCATTACTTTCTAATAAAGAAAAGTAATGTTTGAAGATATACACGTCTCATGGATTCTCAACTAAGCCCGTATTAAAGTGATAGTTTTCTATGCAAAGTTTATCCTTTTTCACAATGTTTGACAAAGCAAAATCATAAGTTTTTAGAATGTATAAAACGACTTAACAATGAAAGGTACTTTGAAATCATTATATACTTTGTATAAGTCTAATGCCCACAAAGTATGACAAGAGTTTTCCATAATAGTAATGAGTTCCAAGTGATTTATTCGGTAAAACAAGCTAAGTGAAACTTTATAAAATACACGATAATAACCGTATGTTTACTTGTATTCCCCCCCTAAATAAGTATAAAAGCATTTAAAATGTATTTAAAGTGTGTTTGAAAGGGGCATGAACTCACTTGAATGTTTGAAGATAGCAAGATGGAAAACCGGGCAGAGTTTCGTCTCGGGAAATGGATTTTCCTCGGGATTCTCGGGATTTCTCGGGAGTAAAATCGACCTTCGGGACTTGCACAAAATGACCAAGGCTTCGGGGTAGTGCGAGCACGGAAAACGAGGTAAAATACAAGAAAAAGGAGAGAGAATGAGCCATTTTCCTGGGAACCCTCGCATCCCTTTTATAGGGGGCTGAGAGGCATGCGTACACGGGGCGTACTCCCGTACGCTGTGCGTACGGGACGTCACTGCTGACCGCATCCTCGGCTGCAGCGCTTCGGACAGGACGGGGAGGGGTAGCTCGCATAGGGGCGACGTGGACGATCCGAGGCCGTGGCCTCGAGTACGCAGCGCGTACGCGGGTACGCGGCGCGTACTACGGCCCTAGGCTGACTCCCCTTCAGATAATACCGAATTTTTAATAAAAATTATATATAAATTATTTATCAAACTTCAAAAATTCATATCTCCTTCATACGAACTCCGTTTTGACGTTCTTTATATCCCCGCGAAGGTGAGACTACGATCTACAACTTTCATTTAGATTCTGTTGGCAAATTCCGAAATTATTTTTATTATTTATTTATTAAAATGACGTGATTAAGGAATTTCTTTAAAAATTCATAACTTATTCATACGATGTCCGATTTGAGCGTTCTTTTTATGCATATTTGTAGTTTAACGATATCTATGACTTTCATTTAGACACCTAAGGTCAGAAAGTGTTTTATTGAAACTTTGCGTTTTTACGCAACTTCGTATTGCCGGTTTTTGTCGGATAACTTAGAATGGTCATAATTTCTTCGTTATAACTCGGATTTTTGTGTTATTTATATGTTTGGAAACCTTAAGACGATACCTACCACATAGTGTACTCCAAATAGAGTTTTTGAATACTTCATTTTTCGATGATATTCTAATTCTTTCCTCAAAGAGGTTACAGGACTCGATTTTTACTGACTTGAAATAACGGGCTGTTACATCACCCCCCCCCCCCCCCCCCGTTAGAGGGAATTTCGTCCCGAAATTTTAATACAAAAGAAGAGTCTTAGGGGCTGAGGAAGAGATGTGGATACTTCTGTTGCATTTGATCTTCTCGTTCCCACGTGAACTCATGTCCCCTCTTAGCATTCCATCGGACCTTTACTATTGGAATGCGACTCTGTTTAGTTCGTTTAACTTCCCTATCCATGATCTCGACGGGTTCTTCCACAAAGTTAAGATTTTCATTTAGTTCGATCTCATCGAGTGGAATTACAAGTGTTTCGTCGGACAAACACTTCTTCAGGTTTGATACGTGGAATACTGGATGTACTTTGTTAAGCTCTATTGGAAGTCAGAGTTTGTAGGCTACTGGACCAACCCTTGAAATGATTTCGAAGGGTCCAATGTACCTAGGATTTAGCTTCCCACGTTTTCCAAAGCGTATCATGCCCTTCCAGGGTGAGACCTTCAGTAGTACCCGATCGCCAATCTGAAATTCCAAGGGTTTACGTCTTTTGTCGGCATAGCTCTTTTGCCTATCCCTCGAGGATTTCAGTCGTTCTCGTATTTGCACGATCTTTTCAGTAGTTTCTCTGATGATCTATGGACCAGTGAGGGTGCTATCAGGGACTAGACCTTTTGCTAGTTGTGTGTCTCCCACTTCCGTCCAGCACATAGGTGATCTGCACTTACGGCCGTAGAGGGCTTCAAATGGAGCAGTATTGATACTAGTATGATAACTATTGTTATAAGAGAACTCAACCAAAGGTAAGTGAACATCCCATGCTTTACCAAAGTCGATTACACATGCTCGTAACATGTCTTCCAAGGTTTGGATCGTTCTTTCGCTCTGTCCGTCAGTTTGGGGGTGATAGGCTGTACTCATGTCCAATCTTGTTCCCATGGATTTTTGCAATGATTACCAGAATCTAGACGTGAATCTGCTGTCTCTATCCGAGATGATAGACATTGGCACTCCATGGAGTCGTACGATCTCTCGGATGTAGATTCTCGATAGCTTTTCCATTTTATCCGTTTCCTTGATCGGTAGGAAATGAGCGGACTTGGTTAATCTATCGACGATTACCCAAATAGTATCTTGGCCACCCTGAGTTTTGGGCAGTTTCGTTATGAAGTCCATGGAAATCTGCTCCCATTTCCACTCAGGAATTTCAGGTTGTTGGAGTAGTCCTGAGGGTTTCTGGTGTTCTATTTTGATATTGGCGCAAGTCAAACACTTGCTCACATATGTAGCGATCTCTGCTTTCATGTTTGGCCACCAGTAGAGTTGTTTGAGATCTTGATACATCTTGTCTGACCCGGGGTGCACGGAGTATGGAATCTTGTGTGCCTCGCTCATAACTACCTCTCTAAGTCCACCAAACTTGGGTGTCCATATTCAGTTCATGAGGTAGCGCGCTCCATCACTCTTGATTTCTAAATTCTTGTCCATTTCCCTAAGGGTCTCACCGGTCACGTTTTCGGGTTTCAAAGCTTCTATTTAAGCTTCCTTGACTTGCGTTGACAGGTGCGAATGGATTGACATGGCTAATGACTTCACTCTTCGGCCAGAGTACTCCTTACGACTAAGGGCATCTGCCACGACGTTAGCCTTTCCGGGATGATAGCGAATCTCACATTCGTAGTCGTTGAGCAATTCGACCCAACGTCGCTGTCTCATGTTCAACTCTTTCTGGTCGAAGATGTGTTGTAGGCTCTTGTGGTCTGTAAAGATAGTGCATTTGGTACCATATAGGTAGTGTCTCCAGATTTTAAGAGCCAAGACCACCGCCCCAAGTTCTAAATCATGAGTGGTGTAGTTGACCTCATGCGTTTTCAGTTGTCGTGAGGCATATGCAATAACCTTTCCCCTCTGCATTAGTACACAGCCCAGCCCTTACTTCGAAGCGTCGCAATACACCATAAAATCTTCGGTCCCTTCTGGGAGAGAAAGGATGGGCGCACTGCAAAGGGCCTAGTTCAAAGTCTGAAATGCAGCATCTTGCTTTTCTCCCCAATTGTAGGTCACACCTTTCTGTGTTAAGGCGGTAAGAGGCTTTGCGATGCTGGAGAAATTTTGGATGAATCTTCGGTAATAACCAGCAAGACCTAGAAATTGGCGAATTTCTGTTGGTGTAGTTGGCGCAGACCAGTTTTCGATAGCCTTGATTTTTGATGGATCCACGTGGATTCCTTCCTTGCTGACCACGTGACCGAGGAAGTCCACCTTTCTAATCCAAAACTCACATTTTGAGAATTTTGCATACAGTCTCTCAGTCCGTAACGTCTCTAAAACTTGCCTCAGATGTTGACCATGCTCTTCTTTATTCTTTGAATAAATGAGTATGTCGTCTATGAATACTATCACGAATTTATCCAAGAATGGACGACATACCCGATTCATAAGATCCATGAATACGGCCGGGGCATTGGTTAGTCCGAACAGCATCACTACGAACTCGTAATGTCCGTATCGTGTTCGGAAGGCCGTCTTGGGAATATCACTCTCCAAGACTTACAGCTGGTGATATCCCGACCTCAGATCGATCTTGGAGAAGTAGTTGGCTCCTTGGAGTTGGTCGAATAAGTCATCGATTCGGGGTAGGGGGTAGCGGTTCTTGATGGTAAGTTTGTTGAGTTCTCGGTACTCGATGCACATTCTGAATGATCCATCCTTCTTTTTCACGAATAGTACGGGTGCTCCCCATGGCGAGAAGCTCGGCCTGATGAATCCTTTTCCAAGTAGTTCATTCAGTTGGCTGGATAGCTCTTGCATCTCTGCCGGGGCTAATCGATAAGGTGCTTTGGCTACTGGGGTAGCTCCGGGAACCAGATCGATTCTGAACTCAACTTGTCTCGCGGGAGGTATTCCCGGAAGGTCCTCGGGAAAAACGTCGGGAAAATCGCATACGTCGGGCACACTCTTGATGTCCTGGACTTCGCGTTTCACATGTACAACATGTGCCAAGAATGCGTGACACTCCTTGCGTAGGCATTTCCGAGCTTGGATACTTGAGATGATACGAAGAGTGGTACTGGGTTTGTCGCCCAAGACAATGAAAGTTTCGCCGGTTGGCAGATTAAGGCGAACGGCCTTATCATAACATAGAATGTCCGCATGATGAGAACTCAGCCAATCCATGACAACGATGAAATCGAAACTCTTAATCGAGACTGGCATTAGGTTGATTGAAAAGGGATTATCGTTTAAAGTTAGGGTGCAGTTTACGTATATCTCCTTAGTGCCTTCGGTTTGCCCGTTGGCCATTTCTACTATGAATGGTTCACTTAATGATTGTCGTATTGATTTTAGCAGGCCTTTAAATTCATGACTCACAAAACTCCTTTCCACTCCACTATCAAACAAAATGCATGCATACGAGTTATCAAGAAGAAACGTACCCGTAACAACAGTAGGGTCCGCAATGGCTTCATCTTGTCCCATTGCGAAAACTCGGCCCCTTCCGCCGGTATTCCAGCTGTTTGCCTTTGGGCAGTCCCTACGGTAGTGCCCCGTGTCTCCGCACTCAAAGCAGGCGCGGCTTACCCCGGTATTAGTAGTGGGGACGGATGGCTCGGTTGGCTCTTTGCAATAGCGGGCTGTATGTCCCTTCTTATTACACTTGGTGCATTGAAGATCATGGAAAGGACCGTGGTGGTGGAAGCTGCATCGGTTGCACTTATGAAGTTTCCCATTATATGAGCTTGTGGGGGCAGGGTTGGCAGGTACAGTCATAGTGTGGGTCGCTATTACTTGTTGTTTCTTGGGGTTTTCCTGGAGGGTTTGTCCCCTCCTTTTGTTCCAAGGCCTACTCTGGCCCTGAGCCTCCCTAGGTGGATTTGCGGTTGTTGAAATGATACTGTGTTTTACTCCGTGGTCGATGAGTCGCTGAGCCAGGCGTTTAGCGCTGTTGTAGGTAACTGGGCCGGAAGCTAGGACATGCCCTTGAATCTGGGGTGACAACCCCCAAATGTACCTTTCAACCTTCTTTGATTCTGGGTTGACCATGGTAGGGCACAGTGCAGTGAGGTCGTTGAACCGAGCTGTGTAGGTGACTAGGTCAGACCCAGTCATTTTCAGATTCCAGAGCTCCTGCTCAAGCTTTTGCACTTCGCCCCTTGGGCAGTATTCTTCCAGTAGTAGAACCTTTAGATCGTCCCAACTCATGGCATTGGCGACAGTGAGCGTCACCGAATTCAGATGGCTTTTCCACCAAGTGAACGCTCGATCTACGAAAGTGCAAGCAGCGAACTTGACTTTGCTTGCTTCCAGGCATGAGCAGATCTCGAAGACCGTTTCGGTCTTCTCAAACCATTGCATTAGTGCAATGACTCCCCCAGTTCCATTAAAAGTTTTTGGCTTAGCGTTAGATAACTCCTTGTAAGTACATTCTCTTCCTTGGCCATGACCAGTGCCATGATTTGGATGATTCGTGCTGCTTCCCGCCCCTCCATTTCCGTGGGAGTTTATTTGCGAGAGCGCTGCAGTTACTGCTGCTGTGATAGCACCCTGGACCATGGCTGGATCATAAGTTGGTGGTGGAGGTGGTGGTGGTGTCGTGCCCGACCTGGGCCTTAGGTTTGGACGAGGAGGCATCGCGCTGCCAAAAGAAAAAAATGGAAAAATTTATAAGTTTTGGCAGTTCAGAGTTGAATGATATTGAGTTAACTTCTAATAGTTCTAAGAAGTTGGGTTTGACCGACACAATGTTTTGAGCTTGAAAGTAAAGTTTGAATAGATGTACCAATGAATTGAACGAATTGCGCATGATTAACAACAACAAGAAAAGGGATATACCCTTATATATATTAAACATATAGTTGTGTTACAGCGAGGTCTAGACAAAAGTTCTTGGCCATTCTAAAGGCCTCCGATTACAGAACAATTTAAAGAAAATAATACTTTTATCCGAAGTCCTAATTTATAACAAAATTTGAGAGTCGGGCAAGTACTACTTGCGGCGTGCTTTGTGTTTGGACCTCGACTCTGTGTCGGACTGCTTCGACTCCATGAGGCGTCTATCAAACGCAGCTTGTTGTTCTCTTAATTCTGTGAAGTCCTCATTTGCTTGTGCTTGAAATGCTTCGGCGCGAATGTGGATGTCGTTCTGCAACATCTCTAGGCGGTTGATATCGGCCGTGTGGATTTGTACTTCCACATTGACCTCTCGGATTCGGTTGGCTTGCACTCCGGATTGATAGCACTGGTTGGCGAGTTTGCCAACCATGACCGGAAGTGCTCGGTTGGCTGATCCCCCGCCTCTCACATCATAGAAGTCTCGGCACATGCCGTAGGGAGGGCGTAAGCTTTGTTGTTGGCTCCAATGATGGAGGTGACTTCCCCACACTGGAGTGGGTCCTTGGAAGTTCCTCACGTGGACGGGAGGTTGTGGGATTGGTGGATTTATAATTTCTGGCTCCGAATCCGTGCCAGAGTCATCCCCTCCCTCCAACTCTATAGGCTCTTCGTCTTCTTCAGGATCTTCTTCGATCCACCCTCCATTTCCTTGGTTGGAGTAGTAGGGGTCATTGGGGTGATGGAATCCCGCCATTTAGACTGTACGAGAATAGAGTTAAAAATTTACTATAAGCTAGAGCACATGAAACTTACCCTTAAGTTTAATGGTTGACGGCACTCGAATACTCCCTTAGTATTCTTTAACGATATGCTTTTGGTAAGTTTTAAATTTGTTGTCCATTGCAGACACTCCTTGGCATACGTTAGTCGGCTCTTGGACAAATATAGTTGATCAGGCTATATTCTTCCCAGTTCCGATTACATGTCCCAAGGCGTACCTGTACTGCACAACTTATTTATAATACTTCTAAGGTTATTTACTATGAAACTGTTATTAGTATAAAATGAGTGCATGCTTACCTTAAAACTAATTAGATTTAATTTCAAAAGTATGAATTTTCTCAGAGTGTTTTTGCCCAGTTGAGTTTATAGTTGTATATCAAAAAGGAATGGTTTTGATATACTTAATTCCCTATAAACAAAGCTCTGATACCAATCTGTCACCCCAAAAGACGGACTGTAGCTAACAGTCAGGGCGCGGGATCATGACTTCCCGTATAGATCTATACACATTTGACACGTTCTCCGAACGGGAGACTCTGGTTATAGACAGGACTTGCAGCACTACTTTCTAATAAAGAAAAGTAACATTTGAAGATATACACGTCTCATGGATTCTCAACTAAGCCCGTATTAAAGTGATAGTTTTCTATGCAAAGTTTATCCTTTTTCACAATGTTTGACAAAGCAAAACCATAAGTTTTTAGAATGTATAAAACGACTTAACAATGAAAGGTACTTTGAAATCATTATATACTTTGTATAAGTCTAATGCACACAAAGTATGACAAAAGTTTTCCATAATAGTAATGAGTTCCAAGTGATTTATTCGGTAAAACAAGCTAAGTGAAACTTTATAAAATACACGATAATAACCGTATGTTTACTTGTATTCCCCCCCCCCCCTAAAGAAGTATAAAAGAATTTAAAATGTATTTAAAGTGTGTTTGAAAGGGGTATGAACTCACTTGAAAGTTTGAAGATAGCGCGTACGGGACGTCACTGCTGACCGCATCCTCGGCTGCAGCGCTTCGGACGGGATGGGGAGGGGTAGCTTGCATAGAGGCGACGTGGACAATCCGAGGTCGTGGCCTCGAGTACGCAGGGCGTACGCGGGTATGCAGCGCGTACTACGGCCCTAGGCTGACTCCCCTTCGGATAATACCGAATTTTTAATAAAAATTATATATAAATTATTTATCAAACTTCAAAAATTCATATCTCCTTCATCCGAACTCCGTTTTTGACGTTCTTTATATCCCTACGAAGGTCAGACTACGATCTACAACTTTCATTTAGATTCCGTTGGCAAATTCCGAAATTATTTTTATTATTTATTTATTAAAATGACGTGATTAAGGAATTTCTTTAAAAATTCATAACTTATTCATACGATGTCCGATTTGAGCGTTATTTTTATGCATGTTTGTAGTTTAACGATATCTATGACTTTCATTTAGACACGTAAGGTCAGAAAGTGTTTTTATTGAAACTTTGCGTTTTTACGCAACTTCGTATTGCCGGTTTTTGTCGGATAACTTAGAATGGTCATAATTTCTTCGTTATAACTCGGATTTTTGTGTTATTTATATGTTTGGAAACCTTAAGACGATACCTACCACATAGTGTACTCCAAATAGAGTTTTTGAATACTTCATTTTTCGATGATATTCTAATTCTTTCCTCAAAGAGGTTACAGGACTCAATTTTTACTGACTTAAAATAACGGGCTGTTACAGTGCAATTGGCTTAGATCTCTTTGGATTCACGTAAAGTTTGCCACTTTACATGATGGATGAGTGGTAGGAGACTAGATCTATGTTTTGGATCAATTGCATGGCCTGAGATGCTTCTGTATGGATTCAGACCGGTGGTACTCGACGAGTCACATGGGGCGACTCGACGAGTTGCTTGAAGATGGCCTGGAACTCGACGAGTTGGAAGAACAACTCGGCGAGTAGGTTGAAGATAGCCTTGGACTCGACGAGTCCATTTGGACTCGGCGAGTCTTGTCGAAGAGTCCCAAATATTCTTTGGTTAAGTCGAGAATCGGTGAGTCAAGGGATGACTCGGTGAGTCGTGTGCGAGTGGACTCAGAGTTGTTGGACTCGGCGAGTCTCGGGGTGACTCGGCGAGTTAGGTCGCAGATTGAGTGAAGTTCTGATTATGGGAACTCGACGAGTCATTGGGTTGACTCGGCGAGTAGGGTAAGTCAGGGGTTGACTTAGACTAAGGACTTTGATTTCGACCAAGGGTTGGTCGTTGACTTTTAGGGTTAGGTCAGTAATGTGGCCTTTGGGCCAAGAGAGAGGTAAAATAGTCTTTTACCCATAAGAGGGTGTTATGAGAGGATTTATTCTAGTCTCGAGAGTTATATTCATGAGAGTATTTGCCTTACGTGTTAGGCGGTGGCGAGTTCGAGATTCGAGTGTGGGGATATCTACTTTCTGCTTGCCAGGTGAGTCTTCTCACTATACTTTACCTTGAGTAGGTAACCAGAGTTATGTGATTAGAGTATTTGTATGCTATATGTACGTGGTGTGTTGTACTGCATTATTTCTATGTGATTTATGCTGTGCATGTTTATAGAGTTGGAACCGGAAGGTTCCCAGAGTTAGAACCTGAGGGTTCACAGAGTTTGGGTG
Organism: Lactuca saligna; assembly: GCF_052625555.1. NCBI lineage: Eukaryota > Viridiplantae > Streptophyta > Magnoliopsida > Asterales > Asteraceae > Lactuca > Lactuca saligna. Next base: position 71,647,306 of record NC_136422.1, read on the forward strand.
CACGAACCCATAGAGTTATAGCCTCGAGTGGCTAATATGTGTTATGTGTGGTATTTTGGGGAACTCACTAAGCTTCGTGCTTACAGTGTTTTGTGTGATGTTTTTCAGGTTTCTTTCAGTATCACGGGACGGCACCGGCTTGATTGTACACACCAGAGAAAGAGTCATATTTTGGAGGATCCTGGTTTTCTATGCAAGTGAAAATGGAGTCATGTTTTGTAAATCAACTATGAATGAGATTTTAAACAAATGTTTCTAAGAATAAAATGTTTATTTTAAATGAAAATTTTGTCTTGAAATTTACGGTGTTACAGATCTTATGAAGAACTAGTGATTATCACTTGAAATTGATGAGAAAGGATGATCTTAGTATGTTCTTAAGGAGAGAGGTTGTTCTTGGCTAATGATACTTGAGAGAAAAGGACTGAAATTGTGTTTGAAAGTGTAGAAATGAGCTAAAAGTCGGCTGAAATATATATATATATATATATATATATATATATATATATATATATATATATATATATATATATATATATATATATATATATATATATATATATATATATATGAGGGATCATTACCGAAGGGTTCACGGTCGTGAACCTCATTTGCGGTCGGAAGGTGGTGGTGACCGAGAAGCAAAATTGCAGCCGAATTTCACTGTTTATGGGTTTGCGGCCCTCGTTCACGGTATAAGGGTTTGCAACCCTCGTATGCCGTCTGAAGGGAAAGCAGAGAAGGAAGGTGTGAAAGTTCTCGGTTTTAAGCGTTTCTCTTCTTAAGTCAACCACAAACATTTTTAGGATGTTTATCAAGCAAAGGTTTTTATTCCAACCTTTATAAAAACCCATACAATAAAAAGGGTTTTATTTGACCCAAGTTTGACTTTGGTTGACTAAGGTTGACTTTACAAGCAGTAAAATAACGGGATCTTACATAAGTGATGACGGGTGAAGTAACAATAAATCTGAATGTGCTTCGTTCGCTCATGGAAAACTGAATTTTTCACAATTTGCATCGCACTTTTGTTATCACAATGTAAGGACGTAGGTGAAGAAATGTGAACCCCATACCTGAAAGAAACCACCATAACTAGATAATCTCAGATGTAGTTACAGCCATAGCATGATACTCGACATCCATGGAAGATCTAGAAACAATGTCTTGTTTCTTGCTCTTCCAAGAAATGAGAGACTCTCTAAGAAACACAAAAAATTCCGGTGGTGGATTTTTTATCATGACGATCACCATCCCAATCAGCATCACTATAGCAATGATACTCAAGTAATGACGTCGATGGAAACAAGAGGGTATGAAACTGAGTGCCACGAAGATATATCATAATATGCAGTATAGCACCCCAATGAACAAAAGTAGGAGCAATAACAAACTAACTGACAACATGAACAACATGAGCAATTTCCGAAAGAGTAACTATGAGATAAACCAAACTTCCTACAATAGTCCGGTAAATATTTGGATCGGATAAAGGAACACCATCATTAGGAAAGTACCGTGCATTGGTTTCAAGAGGAGTATCTACATCCCGATTGTTATAGAGGCCCGCTCGTGTAAAAAAGTCAAACATATATATTTAGTCCGAGAAAAAAGATACCCTTTCTTAGACTGAGCTACCTTAATACCTAAGAAATAATGCAGCAAGCCCTAATCCTTCATAGAAAATCGATGAGCTAGATCATGCTTCAAAGACTCAATACTACCATGGCCATCATCAGTAATAATCATGTCATCCATATACAAGGACAAAAGAATATGTCATACACTTGAGCATCTAATAAACAAAGGTGAATCATGATGACTCTGAACAAATCCAAGAGAGGTAATCACTATTGAGAATTTCTCAAACCAAATAAGGTGCTTGCTTGGGACCATACAAAGCTCTACAAAGCCGAAAAATCTCACCCGACTGGTGCTATATTCCTGGGGGAGGAGACATATAATCCTCTTCATGGAGATCACCATACCAAAAGACATTCTTGACATCCATTTGAAGGATCTTCCACTATCTAATAAATGCAAATGCAATCATAGTACGTAATGTCGTCATCATTACCACTGGGGCAAAAGTCTCCTCATAGTCAAAACCATACTATTAGGAATACTCTTTTGCTCCAAGACTGTCCTTGTGCTGCTCAACAGACCGATCGAATTTTGTTTTTATCTTGTACACCCAACGATAACCAATTGTATGTTCCTAATAAGAAGGGAAACCAAATCTCATGTATGAGTCTGATGAAGAGTAGTGAGTTCCTCAGCCATAACATTCTTCCAAAGAGGATCCAATACAGGTTCTCTGTACAGTTCAGGTTCAGACAGATGGTGGATGCTCGTTATAAATTATGCAAATGATCCTGAGTATGTAGAGTAAGAAAAATCTAGAAGCTTAGTGTACTTAATAGGACGAGTAGACCACCTAAAGGGTGGTAGAGGTGGGTCTTCGATCTCAACAGTCGATGGTGAAGACTCAATATAAGTCAAGGAACTCTTTGAAGACAGGGGCTTGTCTTGAGCTGGAGGATTAGGTGACACAGATGAATCTCGAGCCTCTGTATCCTCATTAAAAGAATCAGTATTGTTGGGATTAAAACCCTAATTGAGATTTGATGAACAAGATGCGGAAAATAAGAACAAACACAAATATGAAGATTATGTCGAATGATCACTCGATTTATTCAAATATGAGGAATAAATTACACTTTCAGCATAGACTAAAGAATCTAACACTACATAAAAAAACCTCACGTGGCGGCTACATTTTGCCTCACTCTTAAACCTAATTGTGAATAATACATGACTATTTATAGGGAAAAGACAAGTCTTGGGCTTTTAACCTAGAATTCATCAAAGGGGCCCATTGCCATCATCCATGGAGTGCTTTGAAACCCTACAATCTCCCCCTCAAAGTATGGAATGGATGACAATGCTTTAACTTCCAAAACAAGCATCTAGCAAATAAAAAGATCTGCAATGAGGAATATATGAAGCAATCCATGAATCTTGATTCTTCAATAGTCTTCAAACACGGGCTCTAGGGTATATAAATCAAGCACTAAAGTAATGTCTTTAAACTTCATTTTCGAATGTAATCCCAAAGAATCTTCATGAAAACCAAACCCGCCATAAAAACTCATTTCAGAACAAAGAAACTGAATCACTTCTTGTCTTTGAAGAGCTCCCCCTCCAAGTCACAATGATATTTAAATAAGCTAATGATATAAGCCATGAAAAAATATCATGTAACAACCCAAACTTTAAGATTCGTAACGCCACTTGATCGAGATAATACAAGAAGTTGCAGACATAACAAGTCCTTAGCAGAGCTCGATAAAGAACTTCCGCTATAAAGGATACTTCTCTGTAAAAGCTTTAGCAAAGCTCGATGAAGAACTTCCGCTGTAAAAGCTACCTTCATAATTCCACCATAAGCTTTATCAAAAATCTTCAACTTTGAAAAGTCACAAATCCAATTTCGAATGGCCATACCAAATTCTCCCATGATTTATAATCGAAAACGTGATTATAAAGCTTTCTTATGGTCATGAGAACGATCTTGAATGGATAAAATCTACTGTGCTCCCCCGTGACAAATGATATATACAATGAAGTATAAAATCCGAAAAAGTCATGAAAATCTGTCGTTATCACGAAAAACGACTTTCCAAACTGCCAAGACTTGATGGAATCCATAATTTTCTGTTCAAGAAAATATATCCACATTAAAAAAATCCAAAATTGTTCACCAACCCTTAAATTTGTAAACTTTTTCGAAAAATGGGCAGAAGCTGTCACTTTGCTGAAAGACAGTGGACTAAATAGTATATCTGCATCATATTCCCCTTTAATTTGTAATAATCTCAGAAATTGGACTTAAACTGTCAAGGCATGAAAGGTATAGGGACCAAAAGAGTCAAATCGCTGAAGTTGCATGGACCACTAATGTAACATAAGCTTTCTACTCCACTTTACTCTTGATTATAAGAACGCAGCGACTGATTAAACGAACAAACGGTGACTGGAATGGCGACTTCAAACGGATGTACGCATACGAGACCACAAATCCAAAGAATCAACACCCACGAATTACACTTCCGTTCCGAGAATGAAGATGTGAATCCAAGCATTTCGTAGTCGATTCCAAGCCGGATCACCACAAAGAACAGGTGCCAAATTGTTACAGTCTCGATGCGAAACCCAGTCAATAGGTTTGCTTTCAGTCCTCCCCTCTTTCGTTCCAAGATCAAGAATAATCAACCTAAAGCGATCCCAACTGAAGGTTGGTTCCTTTCGTTTCTATTTCAATTTCAAGCTCCTTCAGGCGAATGACCCTTTCGCTTCCGGTGCATCCTTCGTTCGCTCCATCCCTTAACAAGTGAACCCAATTTCATTGATACAAAAGCGAAACAGAGCATCACGGTGAGAATAAGGAGCGAAACCTTAGCCAAGCCTAGCCATTGGGTCGCTTTCGGTCCTCCCCTCTTTTGTTCCAAGTGCTTTCATTCCAATGTTCACAGTCAATTTTATCTTTTCGTTTTGACCCTTGTTCATCCCAGTTGAGATACGATTTCATTTGTTCGCAGGTAAAGGCTTTCACAACAATTTTGACTTTTCGTTGGTCAGCAATTGCGAATAAGCACACAACTACCCCGTTTCGTTCCGATTAAGATACCAAGCATATCCGATTTTGAAAACGAAACAGTGTCAACTGCAAAAGTTATCAAGATACGTCTTTTTTCCATCATTCAGTTCACATACGCCTTTAAACCAACTTTGACTTTATTAGTTTGACCCCAATAAACACCAAATAATTTTCTCAAATCGATTTCAAGATCGAACACCACTTCAATCGAGTTCATCATCATCGTTATCTGTACTCAAATCCCTAAATCATCGAATCTCCAAATCATCATTAACTTTTCATATCAATACAATCAAGAAACAAAATCGATGTTGGAACATGAATAAACAGAAAGTATCAATTAGAAAATAAAATCAATTAATAAAATCAAAATCGATTTTGTCATTTGTATTGTTCATAAATATCTGCTCAAGAACAAGAACAATAGTTTTGATGGAACGACAATCATAGATTCGAGATGAGTCAATTGCAGTATGCGATTTCAAAGAAAAGGATATATGGGCCAAACCGATGAACAGTAAACGAAAACAATGGGCTCAATGAATGGAACGAATGAACACTAAGAAAAAAATAGGATTAGTTGAATGCATATGGATCAAAAATTCGGCTACACAATTTGGTTTAGGGAAAAAGAACCAGATCAGATCCAAAAAAAACAGATTAAGAGTAAAAAGAGAACTGGATCAAAATAATACCCAGATGAATAGTAGAAAACACCACAAATCTTCATGAACAGTAACTTAAACAAAATTTTGATTCCATACCGCCAAAACACCAAGAATCTTCAATAACTTGTGCAAAAAAATCATCAAATCAAGAACCGATACTTCAAAAATCAATAGATCTTCAAAGACCTGCTCTGATATCACTTGTTAGGATTAAAACTCTAATTGAGATTTGATGAACAAGATGCGGAAAATAAGAACAAACACAAATATGAAGATTATGTCGAATGATCACTCGATTTATTCAAATATGAGAAATAAATTACACTTTCAGCATAGACTAAAGAATCTAACACTACATAAGAAAGCTCATGTGGCAGCTACATTTTGCCTTACTCTTAACCCTAATTGTGAATAATACATGACTATTTATAAGGAAAAGACAAGTCTTGGGGTTTTAACCTAGAATTCATCAAAGGAGCCCATTGCCATCATCCATGGAGTGCTTTGAAACCCTACAAATATACAAAAGATATGAGTTCTTTACATTATGGGTTGTAGCAGGAATCAAGTATAAAGGAATATGTTCCAAAAAGGTGGCATGCCGGAAAACATATAACTCCTGACTCATAGGAACATAGCAACAATATCCTTTTTGTCCAATACCATACCCCAAGAATACACAAATAGCAGATTTTGGTCCTAACTTGTTCCTCTTAACATGAGGACGAAGAACAAAACAATTACATCCAAACATTTGCAGAGGAGAGTAGTCTGGTAAGTGGCCATATAGCTTATTAAAAAGAGACATTCATGAATTCAATGTAGTAGGAATACGATTAATCATATAAACAACAGTTAAGACTACTTCTCCCCAAGAAAGCACTAAGAACTTGTGCAAACAAGAGCAATGAGTGGGATGTCTCAAAAATATGATGGTGTCTCTATTCTACTACACCGTTTTGCTGAGGAAGATTAGTACATTATGGCTGGTGTATGGTACCATCATAAGCAAGTAATTAGGTACACTCATTAGAGGTATATTCACCCCCTAACTCACACCTGGTGTATGGTGTACAATACCATCAAAAGCAAGTAACTAAGTAATCTCATTTGACTATTGAGTTTTAACAAGAGCTCTAAAATTAATGTAAAAGCCAAGGAAATTAGAGATGTGTTTCTTAAGATAAACCTAGGTAGAGTGAGTATAATCATCTATAAAAGTTACATAATAGGCCAACCCACCCTTCGTGGATACTGGTGTAGGACCCCATACATCAGAATGAAAAATATCAAAAAGATAAATAGAGAAAGACATACTTTTACAGAAAGGTAAAGTAGAGAATTTTGCTAGTTTACAACCACTACAATCAAAATATCAGAAGTGTTCAAATCACCCAAAACACCACTAGAAGCTAGAAAACTCAAACATGATACATATACATGTCCCAAATGAGAATGCCAAAGATAAAAATGAGACGACAAAGGACTCAAATGAAAAGAAGACAAATCAATACTGGTAGGAGCAACATCAGACATTTTGAGAACCTCCATGACATAAAGTTCTCCTAACATATGACTGATCCTAATCACCTTATGAGTGTGTTGGTGCTGTATAACAGAGACAACCAAAAAAGAACACCCAACTACCAGAATTATACAACTAGCTGACCAAAACAATATTCAAAGTGAGTTTGAGAATGTAATAAACATTAGGGAGAGACACATATGGAATAGGAATAGACCTAACTCCCTCGACTGTCATAAATATATCACTAGAATACATAACAGAGATAGATGAAATGTGTGAAAGAGAAGTAAACAATGACAAATAAGGAGAATTATGATAGGTTGCACCAGAATCTAAAATCCACAAAGATGAAGGTATACCTGAGGTACCAGATGAAGTAGGAGCAGAATGGGAAATCGATGAAGACATGGTAGTATGATTAGAGGCCAAATAACGTTTGAAACTCTCAAAACCTTGGGATACAATACATAAGGTGGCGTGTTGCCAGCTAACTTAATGTCAATTGATGGAGCAGCAGCAACAACAACAAACTATGAGGTGTCCATGGAGAAGCACCGAAGGAACATGGTGAAAACTTCTGCTGATCGGACCTATGTTATTGTCCTGGCTGAGTCAGACCATATTTACCCTTCTTAACTAAAAAAGGACAGTGAGCTTTTTAATGATTTTTCTTATTATAGAAGGCACATTCATCATAAGCAATCCTTGGATTTTGACAAGACTGATTAGTGGAAACAACAAGCACAGAATGAGTAGATGTAGGAATGGAGATTTTTTTAGACCCTTTATCCACGTATGAGTCGATATGACTGTCTTCAGCAATCAGCTCATGCACAACAAAATCCAATGAGGGAAGAGGAGAACGATGAAGAATTGTTCCACATAGGCCTTCAAAAATAGAACGCAACACCATAAAAAACTAAACCTAACGTTGTGCTTCCCTCCTAGCGATATAAAGCTCAAAGTGTTTTAACTCTTTAGATTCAGTAAGAGCTAATTGATCCCACAAACAACATACAAGTCTTGAATACTCATATCATTTTTCTGAAGGGAACAAATTTCATATTCTAACTGATATTGTTTAGCAAAGTTGGACTGAGTATAGAGTCTCTCTAAATGATTCCAAACTTACTTTACTGTGTCATATTTAGCCAATTGCATACCAATAGACTATGTAACCAAATTGTTAAGCCATGTAATAACCTTGCATTTATCTGTCTCCCAATCACCAATTAACAAATTGAAGTTTATAGCTTGAGGCACTAAAGGTTTGGCTTTAGTCCTAGTGATATAGCCCCATATATTCATCCCACAAAGGAAGTTCTTCATAACATAACTCCAATAAGTGTAATTCTTTTCATCCAATCAAGTACTGATTGAATAAAAGAAATCATCCTTTCCAGTCATGATGGAAATAGAGAAATAACCACAATAATGGACAAGTAATTAGAGAACAAGAACAACAAACCAACAGAAGCAAGCAATTGAGTTGCAAGAAATTGAACAACAAACTCTAGAATTCAAACATCAAAAAAAAAAAATAACAGCAACATCAAATGAACACTAACAAGCAAATGAACATCAAACAAATCATCTACAATAAACCCTCTGCCCCACAAATGACTACGACAAAACCTCCTAACAACATATCAAGCCTTTACTCTAATACCATGATAAAAGAGTCATATGATTAATGAAAGAAAGAGGTTACAAGGTTCTTGAAAAGTATGAAAGCAATGAACAAAAAGATAGGGAATATAAAGGCAAGCTAAGCTAACCCTAACCCTAATGGGCTAAAGTCAAAAGGATCCCAAAACAGGTGTGCTAATAATAAACATATATATATATATATATATATATATATATATATATATATATATATATATATATGCTAACACACATTATTCAATGTGATAAATTAATGTTTTATTTTCATTTGCTAAAAATATAAAAAAGATGTAATTTAATAAATATGATAATAATTTCTATAAAATAACAATGATGAAAGTGCTATAATTAGAAAATCAGGGATATGAACATCAATATCCTTTTTTAGTCTTAATATGAGAACAAGTAGCTATATTTACTTTGTTCCTAGGTGAGATATACTATGCATTTTCAGCATTAAGGTTGTAAGAAATGGTAGCATCCTTAGCATGCTGCCACATGATTGTTAGAATCCACATAGGATAATGAGAGGGGTAACATCCATGTTATAAAAGATCGAGAGTGATAGCATCAAAAGGTTATGTTATTATTATTATTATTTAAATAAAAACATTTAATCATAACCTTTCTCTTCTCTTACTCTTTCTCTTTCCTCTCGCTGCTTGGCTAATGACCCGTCCTTAGTGTGGCCTCTAGTGATTTTGATAGGAGTGAGGAAGACGAGCATGACAAGTTGGAGGCAAGCTCAACTAGCGAGCTACTCCCTCCAACCTTATCCTATTATTGATGATGAGAATTAAACTCTATAAGATCGATAGATTCAAACAGATATGAATAACAATTAACAAAAGACAATGAAAACCACAATGAATCAAAGAATGTCGAACGATTAATAAGCTCCACCTCAGAAGAATTCAAAGAGAATTGCTACTGTAGAGGTGTGCTAGGGTTACAATACTTGATCTCCAAAATAATAATCAAAAGCGTAATCAATATAATTCATGCATGCACTATATATATATACACACAAACCCTAAAACTGAACACGGCTGGACAGGCCCAGATCGTGAGTACATATAGACCGAACTACCAAAGCCTTATGGCGCAATCACTTAGACTCAAAAATCTCCCCCTTTGTACCAGTTGAGGTGAGAGATTACTTTGTTTGAGTCAGAGAAGACGACTTCACAGTCTTGAATAGCTTCGGTATAATGGCAACCAGAGTTTGACGAAAGTTAATAGACCACTGAAGCATGTCCGAAAACAACTTATTGTCTGCATCACTGTTCTGATCACACCTGTATATGATTTCAAGAATATGCTCCAAGCACGTAGTGGAGAACAAATGTTTGTCAGCAAGAGCGAACAAGCATCTTTGACCTTCGCCCCCGGTGAACAAAACCGCGTGAAACTGTGGATCGGTTTTTCCCTTTATCATCATTGTAACTTCAAGAATATAACACACCAACATCCGCTTTATTCCCTTTATAACGGGCTTAGTTCTTATGCCAGAGGTGACCTCCTGATCCATCTTTGCAACTTCAAGAATATAACACACCAGCATCCGCTTTATGTGATCAATGATATGTCCATACTCTTGTTGATTGGACAACAAGGTATTGTACAGAAGAATATAATCATGAGGATTTAAATTCGGTAGATCAGCAAGGGAGATAACATGGACCAAAATGTTTGAGCCTCGGTTCACTTTGAATTTAATGTTGATAAACTTCCTTGCTAAAGTAGGTTTCAACACCTTGACAGTGGTGATCTTCTGATTACTCCACGTCTGGTATTGCGGTTGAGAGAATGAAAGATGATATTCGAGCAAGTCTCGATCAACATTTGGATCAGGAGAGGGGATGGTTACTGTTGACTCAAAATAGTGAAAGATAAATGCCTTTCGAGTGATTGGCATGCCAAACTAAGCATCCTTTGAGTTTTTTAGACCGAAGGAAAGGACCGATCCAAGCTAATGTGTGCTTGGAGAGTCGATTGCCACTTTCAGAAGTCTTTCCATCATCCATAGAGGAAATAAGGATTTCCTTCATTCCAAGACAACATTCCCTTATTTTAACTTCTTCTCCCTTTCAATGTATTCATTCACCTTTAGAAGCTTCTTCTCCCTTTCAATGTCTTCATTCGCCTTTTGAAGCTTCTCCTCAAGCTCTCGATCACTTTGTTTGAATTTGGGATGTTCAGGTTTGGAGGCTTTAGCTTCAATTTCAATCACTTCTTTAATCTCAACCTCATCGATATCATCAACATTCTCCTTTCCTTTGTCCATCATACTTCCCGATGCATCCTTACCCTTCGGTACAACAGTGACTTTTGATTGTGGTGTAGGTTTGATTGTGGGGGGTGGTTGACTTAGTCCATCACCAACATTGTCTCCCCTTTGCTTCGAAGGCATAACAGATTTCAAAACACCCACAATCCTGCTCAAAATGTCTAGAGCAGGTCTCAACTTCTCAGCCAAGTGGTGCCGAACCGTAATAGTAAGAGAGGAGTCATGAGCTTTAAGTAGATGCCGAAGAATAGAATGCACATCACCAATGTTGCTTTTGATGATAGTTCGCTCTGTCTTGAGGTCAACATTCTCCTTTTGAACCTGGGTGGGTTGCAGAGCTTGAGTTTTGACTTAAGTGGTTTTGAGGGCCAGTTTATCCATGACTTTGTTTTCCATGGCAAGATCGTTTTGCAGTTTGTCAAGGAGAGAGGAGATGGATGGCAGAAGAGTAGTCTGATTAGCTTTTAGAGAATCACGTGCCATCTCAAATTTTTGTTTCTCACCATGAAGTCACTTGGAAAGACAATCAATACCAGAGTTGACCTTGTTAGCATTGGACTCAGCAGCTCGATTAAGAGAGCCCAGAAAAATCTTCGCATCATCAATCACATTGGCCACTTCTGCAGATGCATTCTTACAAGACAAGGGAGAGGCATCCACAACCCTATTTTCTGTTTGGATAGACCCATCATGCTTTTGAATGGAAGTTTCAATCAAGGCTTTGACAGCAGCATCAGAATAAGCAGATGTTAAGGAAGTGGAAGATAAAGCGAGCAACCTATCAATCTTCTCATTAAGATCCTTTAGGTGTCGCTTGGTGATGGGAGCATGATTATCATCATCACTTAGAACACGATATGGACTGTAATAAATACAGTCAAACTGCATATCGACTTTTCCAAGAATAGTATTAGGTTCGATTGAGGGAGGTGGGGAGAAAGGTTTTGAAGTAACAGGGATTTCGAGACCTACAGTAAGTGCCCCCGTACAAATACGTTGACAACAACCGGAGGTTCGGTTGTAGTAGTTGTGGTGGTTGCTTGTGTGATAATTGGAGGTGGAAGAGGAGCAGTTGAAGTAGTTGGTGGAGTTGAAGTAGGTTGAGAAGTAACCGGTAGGGGAAGAGGTGCAATTGAAATAGACACTGTAGTATAAGATGGAGAAGGAGGAGGAGTTAGAATAGATTTGTGTAAACGTACCTCAAGAGTTGGGGAACGATGAGGTATATTTCCTCTTGGCCAGCTGTCAAGATGAACATGTTCGCCTTCATTTGACTTCTCTTAGTCATGATCTGATGGAACATAATTTGAATCACTCGTTGAGGCAGCCTTCGGTTGCTTAGCCATATATTTAATATTTTGCTTCTTATGGGCAGAAGAAGGTTCTTTTTCTGCTTTGCGCTTTTTAGGAGTGGCTACTTGGGATGATTGCCCTTCTACATCCTTCTTCTTCTGATCTGGTTTCTTTCCCTTTTTTGCTGGTTTATCAACAACCTCCAATGCACTTTGCATTTCTGTAGTTAGTTGCCTCGACCCTGTTGGTGGCAATTTCCTCTAATCAACCATAACCTTGCAGAGATAATGATTCAGGAATGGAACTGATGAATGTGAATTTTGTGGGATCAGAGACAATGATCTTCATGGTGTGAAAAGTGGCAATCGAAGATTTCAAAGCATCCGCCATGACAAGAACCTGAAAGTGTTCCATTGCTCTTTGAGTAACCAATGTCCACAAGCGTCCACAAGAAATTTCAGATTGTTTGAACGAAGAATTGAGACTTTGCACTAGTTGAGTCCAAATTAAGGATCCATATCGAGATTGATTCCATGGTAAAGACCATAAAGAATGGTCATAAATCCCTTGCTAGCCCCATCAGACCCAACAACCTGTTATGCTAATCCTTTGAATATAAGAGTAAAAAGACCATTCCATTGAGAAGGCAAACAAGACTTCTTAAACTTCATCACCGTGGTAAGCACATCGGTGTAACCCATATCATAGAACATTGTAAATAGTTTTGTAGTGGTGATGGAATCAGAAGACACGACAGAGTCATCAGAAATTAGTCCTAACAGAGAACAAAAGCGGGCTTTTGAAACAGAGGACTTGTGATTGAAGATCTCAAAGTAGATCTTCTCCTTCCGTTTATTATGAGAAGCAGATGAATAGACTTGAGATAATAGTGCATTGGTACCGATTCAACTTGGGTTAAGGCAATCACCAGTGGTGAATATTTGAGACATTCAACCACCTGTAGCATGTAAGGATCATAGAAGAAGGGATTCAGTTCGATAATGAGATTTTGATTTGGTTTGATGGTCAGAAGAGAAGATGAAGTGGGTTGTTCATGGACTGATGTTGATTTTGCCATTGTTGCAAGAATGAAGAGGATGAACAGTAGAAAATCGCATGTTGTATTCTTGAGGAAGTTTGGAAGTGATAAAGAGGTACAAGGGGTGTGAGAGACCCTTATATACTGTTTCCAAGAGAGAGAAACAAATCTGGTGTAATGATGATACGATATTCTGAATCGTCGCCTGAAAAAGCATGATATGATAGCTTGGTTTCCCTAGAAAGACGTCATAGGTGTGATATTAGGAACTGTTTCAAATTCACGTGCCCATTGCAAATCTTATCCAATAATTCGGTTTGAAATTTTATCTTGTTACCTCCTTTTCATCTTAAAAAATGTTTCAAATTCCTTTACAAACTGTGACAAACCCTGTTTGCTTCATATAAGGGTGGCAATGTTCGCTCCTTAACATAGAGTTCCACCATAGAAGTTACAACTGAAGCACCAGATTTGAAAAATTGCCATTAGCACCACGAACAAGAATTGAGAAAATCATAAATATCTTCGTGCAAGAGTGTACCAATAGAAAATAAATAAAGCAAAGTATTTGTGGGATTTAAGTGATGTCTAGGTAGACACGAAACTGTGGATCCCGAGCATGGATCGCTTCCTTTAAAGTAAAGAGAGACTTAGAAATGTATGTGTCATGTCCCGTTGAAATACAATCAAATGTTTATTAAGAAACATTGAAAGGCATATTTTCAAATTTAGGTTATAAAGGGTGGCTTAGCTTCAACCGAACTTCAGCACTTGACATAAGACCGAAAGTCAGATGAAATACCTGTGAGACCGACGAGGCCTATAAAACAAGTAGGTTTGTATAATTTTCAATGGCTTGGTGGTTTTTGTAGAAATCTCAAAAACAAAAACAAACTGGATCTTTTGGGAAGAAAAGTCTTGGTATTTAGACAATTTCATAAAGATCTCTCAAAAATAAAAAACGAGACTTCTTGGTACTTTCCATCAAAGGGTATTCGTTAAAATGTGGGTGAAAACTAGAAAATGTTATTGTTCACCGTCAATTCATTATTGGTGTTGGATTTTAGGTCTCACTTAGCACGTGGTGAAACGAAACTAAGATCATCAACACAGATGTTGTGTAACCATAAATCTCAGGGGTAACTTCTGAGAGTCTCAAGGGTTACGATTATGAAGTGAAATGAGATGAAGAAATAATGATGAGATGGCTAAAGGACCAAAAGTACCTCTGTTGTGTGAAAGTGATCAAGCAGACAACTCTTTACTCAATATGAGAAGAGTAAGGTAGCTCGTGACTTGAGTGAATTCGTCAGCCTGATTGGGAATAATCGATTGGTGTATATTGAATCATTAAGGCTTCACGCGAAGTTTGAGAGGCTTCAGTCAACATGCAACAGCATGCTTCTAGGGACACTTAGCTAGTAAAAAGAGAAAGAGAAATATACTTGTCCCATTTATTGAATGAGTTGATTTGGTTAACATTTTTGGTATTTTGATTTTATGGGAACGAAAACGAAAAGAAAAACATAAAAAAATCAATAATTTTTTTTGGATATTTAGGAATTTTCTGAAAAGAAATATAAACAGAAAGAAAATATATTTGGATTTTATCAAGATAAAGAAAAACATAACAGATAATAAACAAGGATATACAAAATATACAATTGAAACCATACCATAGAAATTATGAGGGGAAATGGAATGAGAGTTCAGTTCATTTCAGTTCCCGAAAATTCCAGAACCGAAATAGACTGAGAGTTCCCTCTATTTTGCTTGACCAATTTTAAGTAAGAAAAAGATGTTTCGGTATAGACTCAGCTTCCATCATTCTTAAGCCATGGAGAATTTTATTAAAACTTACTTTAGCTAAGGCTTTTGTGAAAATATCAGCTAGTTGATCGGAGGATCGAACAAAGTGGACTTCAACATTGCCAACTTCAACGTGATCTTTGATGAAGTGATATCTAAGTGCGATATGTTTCGTTTTGGAATGTTGCACTGGGTTGTGACATATCTGAATAGCACTTTCTGAGTCACAGTACAGAGGAATCTTCTTCATGTTCAGGCGATAATCTCTTAATTGCTTTGGATGCAAATGACCTGAGAAGTGCAAGAGGCTGCAACAATATATTCAGCTTCAGTTGTGGAGAGTGAAACACGTGTTTGTTTCTTGGACTGCCAACTGACGAGTTTGCCATCAAGGAATTGACATCCGCCTGTAGTGCTCTTTTGGTCCAAACCACATCCTCCAAGATCAGCATCTGAAAATGCTTGAATAAAGAAGCCTGATTTTGTTGGGTACCACAGACCGAGAGACGAAGTTCGCTTTAAGTATCTAAAGATGTTCTTAACAGCCACCATATGAGGTTCACGTGGATTAGCTTGTAACCTGGCACAATAACAAACATAGAACATAATATCAGGCCTACTAGGTGTTAGATACATAAGCGATCCTATCACTTGTCAATAGAGGGTCATATCAACAGTCGGTTTCTCCAAAGATGGTGTTAGCTTCGTTCCAAACGCCATAGGAACTTTCACTTTGGAATCTCCCATCATGCCAAACTTAGCCAACAAGTTCTTTGTGTAAGCTTCTTGATTGATAAATATGCCTTCGGGTCCCTGTCTAATATTAAAGCCAAGGAAAAAGAATTAATTGGACCCATTAGTCTCCATCAATTTCCTGAATTCGGCTGTTAGACTGGGATTCGTGGAACCGAAGATGATGTTATCCACATAGATTTGGACGATCATCAAGTGGTTACCCTCTTTCTTGCAAAAGAAGGTTGGCTCAACCGAACCTTGTTTAAACTTGGTCATTTTTAGAAACCTAGTAAGAGTTTCATACCAGGCTCTAGGAGCGTGCTTCAAACCATGGACAACTTTATCCAAAATATAGAAATGATCAGGATACCTTTCGTTCACGAAACCCAGTGGTTGCTCTACATATACAGTCTCCTCTAGTTCTAGATTCAGGAAAGCACACTTGACATACATTTGAAACACTTCAAATTTTTTGTGTGCAACATATGCCAGAAAGATTCGCACCGATTCTAACCTGGAAACAGGAGTGAAAGTCTCTTCTTAGTCTATTCCTTCTTCTTAAGAGTATCCCTTCACAACCAACCGAGCCTTGTTGCAAATTACATTTCCCTATTTGTCCATCTTGTTTCTGAAAACTCATTTTAACCCAAGTACAGATGCATATTTTTGTGTGGGAATCAGACTCCAAACACGGTTTCGCTTAAATTCATTAAGTTCATCTTGCATAGCTTGTACCTAATCAGAATGGTCAAGTGCAATATTAACCGTCTTCGATTCTATTTTCGAGACAAACGAATTAAACATGCAAAACTCTACTTGATAGAACAGAGTAGGTTGCTTCGCTTTTATTTGAGACCGAGTTAGAACTCCCTCAGATGATTCCCCAATTACTTGAGTTTATGGATGATCCCTTGTCCATTTTATGAGAGCAGGATAGTTTGGATCATAGGAAGGATCCAATTCTGCATTTATTTCTTCCTCAAATTCTGATTGAGAGTCTTTGTCATTTGCTTGATTATTCTCCCCCTCAAATGGCAAGAATATTTCAACATCCGGTTCAGAATACTCCCCGTTGGTTGGACTTCCATGTATAGAAGTTGGATTCTCCCCCTCGAATGATGAAACGGTTTCATCCTCAGGGTTAGATTGCTCCCCCTCGAATGGGACATCATGGGTTCTTGTTGGTGATGAAGTTTCCTCCTAGAATATATGACTATCTTTTGGAGGTTCGCTTGCACCACGCTATTTGGTTGGTTCCTTGTGTTTGCTTGTCATTTCTTTTGCTTATTCATCGATAATTTTCTTTAATTTGTCGATCTTGTCGTCCATAGCCTTCATCTCAGAGTGAATTGCTCGTTCTAGTTCATCAAAAAGCAACATGTATTCATCAAATAGATTGGAAATAGGGACCGACACTTGACCTGATTTTGGAAAGATTTCCTCCGATGGATCTTTGCTTGATCGAAGCTTCTTTATGTAATGATTATCAAAGGTGACATAATAGGTTTCCTCAATTTTCTTTGAATGTTTATTTAGAACCCTATATGCCTTTGAGGTTAAGGAGTAACCAAGAAAGATCCCTTCATCAGTCTTTACATCGAACTTGTTTCGGTTCTCTTTGGAATTGAAAATAAAGCATCTTGAACCAAACACATGGAAGAACTTTACATTAGTCTTGCAATTATTTAAGATTTCGTATGGAGTGATGGAAAATCGCTTATTGAGGAAGGATCAGTTATAGGTATAGCAGACACCAGCAATTGCATCAGCCCAAAAGTATAGAGGTAAAGAGGCGAAGCTGAGCATGGTTTGGGCTGCTTTACACAAGGAGCGGTTTCGCCTTTCAACTATGTTGTTATGTTGTGGAGTGTAGGGAACAAACAAGTTGTGAGACACTCCCTTATCAACAAGAAATTCTTCGAGCTATTGATTGTTGAATTCCAACCCACTGTTGATTCGTATATTCTTGAAAACCTTTCGTAATTGAAGTTCTACTTGCTTTATAAACGCTTTAAGCCATGGTTCAGTTTTGATTTCTATTTAAGAAAGAAAACATAGGTGAAACCAGAAAATTCATCAACAATTACTAAAATATACTTACTACCATCGATACTCTTAATTGTTGAAGGTCCACACAAATCGATGTGTAGTAATTCAAGTGGTTTGATGATCTTTGTGTTAAAGCGTGTGGTATGACTCTTTGGGCTTTTCTTTCCCATCTCGCACGCAGCACACAAGTGTTCTTTATCAAATTTGAGAAGTGGAATACATCGCACGTGATCACCAATAACCAACTTGTTGATATATTTGAAGTTGAGATGTGAGAGCCTTCGATGCCATAGCCAACTTTTGTCAAAGTGTGCTTTCATTAAAAGGCATACAATTGGCATTCCTAGAACTGGATTGAGATTAAGAGGGTACATCTCTCCCTTTCGCTTGCATTTTAACAGAACAGTCTTTGTCTTCTTTTCAACAATCTCTAAACCTTCATCATCGAATGAAACCTTCAGACCAGTTCCCACAACAAGTTGCAAGACACTGATTAGATTGTGCTACAATCCCTCCACATATGCTACCTTCCTGATTGAGAAATCCCCGTTTATGATCATTCCATAGCCTTTGATCGTTCCTTACAAATTATTCCCATATTTGACACATCCACCATCTCCTTCCTGTCATGTGACGTGAACAACCACTATCAATGTAACATTCGTCTTCGAACTGCTCGTCACTTATAACCTGCAAAAATCAAGCATATTTAGGAACCCAAAGTTTCTTTGGTCCTCGTGAGCCTTTTACAGGACAGGGAATTGCAATAGAAAGATCAACCAAATACGTTCTTTTTATTAAAGTGGTTTCATCTTTTAGTTTGATGGTAAAAAATTTGATTTTATTGTTTTCTTGTTTCGGTTTATTTGAATCAAACTATTTGACTTTGTTCTGACCCTCATTTGAACTAGTTTTTGGATTCCTAGGGTTAGTCGTCGTCGTCTTGGCATGAACTTGAGAATGCGAGACTTGTTTGCCCTTTCCTTTGATATCATTGACTGGGTTCGTCTTTGGTTGTTGATGAAGGTAATGGGGTTTAGGACCGAAACTGGTCTTCCGGTTCTTAATATTATTGGATTTGGCATGTAAGCTATTCTTTCGTTTCGTCTGACTGCATGACTGACAATGAGTGCATAGACTTTTGCTTACCTGAGGCCTTTCTTTCACCTGTGAATTCAAAACTCTGTGAACGTGATTGGCGTGTTGAGAATTCCAAAATTGTTTCCTCTCTTTGCGATTTTTCTGGTACCTTCTGTTCCTTTGACGTGTTTGTTCAGCAAGTTGTTTTTGAGACTTGTGAATATTTGCTTTTGGTTTCGGTTTCTCTTTACCAGCTTCGCTTGGAGATGATTCAGCTGAAGCCTTTACTGGTTCGCTTTGAATTTCTTTAGTACCGCTTGTACTTGGCTTATTAAAGCTTGAAGGCTTGTTAAGTGGCTCAGCCACATATCTACCTTTGACTCTCCATGAGATTTTCTCTAACAGACCTACTATTTCATCTGCATTCTCAATAAGAGCTGACCAGAAAAAGTTATCACACCCATCAGCATTGTCTTCATCTACCAATGAAGTTAGCTCAACTGTATGCTTCTTGGTTATTCTATAGGCGGCATATACTTGATTCGATACAGTTTGCACCTTTTGATATACAACTGGCTTTTCTTTAAGGACTTTGGAATTGTTTTTGGACGTACGAGCGAACTCAACTGAATTTTTAGATATGAGTGGCTTTGCTGGTTTGGGATCCCCTTTGAGAAACTCAGAACAGTCAACCTCATCTCTATAGAAATTTCACTCATATCATTGTCCTCATCAAATTCAGAAGAATTTTCCACATTCATCTTATTTTCTGAACTTAGTTTGGTACTCAATGTGTCAAATTTATGCATGGTTTCGGTCTTTATCTTTAATTTGTCATTTTCATCCAAAAAATTCCTAAGCATGTCCATATGATCTTTGGACTTAATAAATGACTTAATTTTGTGTAGACCAATTCTGTAAGTGTTCGAAATTTCGTCTGAAGATTCAACAGATTCACAATTATAGCAGTCAATGTCGACTTCATCCTCCTTTAATTCAAGAAAGGGCAAAATCATTTTTTGAACCTTTCTGCCAATATCACAATTCAAATGCAACTGAGTAATATTAGTGTAAAGACGTCTAGCAATCAAACAAAAAATATTCATTTGTTTTAAAAACTTCAAATTGTCACGTTGTAAATATATCAAGTCATCTCTCGCTCTAACTAAGTCTAACTCCGTCGTCTCTATCTACAATATTCACTCCTTACTCTTGGATGACACCCTGCTAATTTGATCGGTTAGGTTAGCATTTGTGAGGGGTGTTTGCATTAGACTACCACTTAAACTAGAAAACTTGAATTTTAATTCGTTTAATTCATTTTCATAGTTTGTTTCAGGTATTTTATGTGATTCGAGAATAGATTGTACCTTCTTGATCAACCGATCACAGTCGCTGATCCTTTCGCTCACATGCTTGGTAGCGAAGCATTTATCTTCCTTCTGATTCGCTTCATTACACTCACCTTCGCTTGTGTAGCCCCTCATTTGAGACGCTCCACCAGTCACCATCAAGCATCTCCCAACAAACTCAACATTATCTTCTTTGGCTACAAACGCCCTACCATGTGTTTGTTTACGCACTTCTTCATCTTCAAAGTCTGTCGACCAGACCTCTACTCCACCGAACTCATCATTGACAATGTTTTCCTGCACAACCAAAACATTCATAGCGTTATTAAATACTTTCTTCTTCTTTGTCTCCACCAGCTTGCGCATATGATATGTTTCATCATCTTCACCCTCTTTCTAGTTTGACAGCTTTCTCAACATGCAATCTGTGGCAAAATGGTTTTTGCCATGGCAGAAGTGGCAGTCATATCCAGAGTCTCCAACTAGTTTGATTTCCTTATTCTCTTCTTCTTTCTAAGGATTGTTTTTGATTTCCTCTTTAGACTTTTCTGAGCTATAGCTTCCTTGTCAGTTTTGGTTCTTGGCGACAGGGAACTTCTTACGAGCAAACCACTTGGGGTTGAAAACCATCATTGCATATTCTTCGTGAGACACCACTTTCGCTTGCTTTGTCACAACACTTTCATGAGACTTAAGAATACCCACCATCTTTGCCAGTGAATAGGTTTTAAACTGCTCATGAGCCTTCACAGTTGATGCCACAGCCATCCACTCGAGTCTGAAACCATTCAAAAATGTGACCTTCTGTTCGATCACTTCTCTTCCAATACCATGCTTGATCATCTTACTCAAAAGATGGTTGAAATGACCAAATGTATTAATCAGTTTTTCATCAGCCTTTTATTGGAAAGCACAAAACTCAGAGAGTAGTAGAGTTTGGATGGAGTGTTCTAGATCCTCTTCGGTGGAATACATCTCCTTAAGTCTATCCCATATCTTTTTTGTTGTGATGCATGGACTTACCAAACGAAAAGTATCAAACTGTAAGGATAATCTGATCATTCATGGCTTTATTATTACACATTAGCTTGTCCTTTTCATTTTGAGGAATTTTGTCCACATCAATTAAGAGTTTGTTGTACTCCGTTTGAGTCTTAACTGTTCTATTTGTTTCGGAATAAACAAATGGACCCAATGTTATCGCTTCTCAGATTAGATAACCATTGTCTTCAGATCCAACCACATAGTCTTCAAAGTAATGCATCCAAAATTCATAATCTTGAGTGTATACGATTGGAATCCTAGTTGTAGATTCAATGTTGTTGGAGATATTGATCGGATTGGTTTGAGAATCATCGTGAGACATGATGACCTTTTACTGATATCTGCAAGAATCAGACTTGTAAAGATTGAATTAGGGTTTTTATCAAAAGCAAGAAATAACGTCAATGAAGATATGACGGCTCCTAAAGATTCGATAAAAGCGGAAACCCTAAACAGATTTTTCCAACAGAAGAGATGTGTATGAATTACACAGTCTCATGCTCTGAT
The DNA here is from genome assembly GCF_052625555.1 of Lactuca saligna. Taxonomy (NCBI): domain Eukaryota; kingdom Viridiplantae; phylum Streptophyta; class Magnoliopsida; order Asterales; family Asteraceae; genus Lactuca; species Lactuca saligna. The sequence continues at coordinate 71,669,028 of NC_136422.1, forward strand.
ACCAATTGATGAGAATTAAACTCTATAATATCGATAGATTCAAACATATATAAATAATAATTAACAAAAGACAATGAACATGTAATAACCCGTTATTTCAAGTCAATGTAATGTCTAGAAATCGAGTCTTGTAATCTCTTTGTGAAGTAATAAGAATATCATCGAAAATGAAATGTTCAAAAAGCTCTGTTTGAGTACACTATGTGGTAGATATCGTGATAAGGTTTCCCAAAATATAAAGAACACTAAAATCCGAGTTATAACGAAGGAGTTATGACCAATCAAAGATTCGTAACACTACTGGTAAAGCATTGCTAAACATAAAACGATAAATTTCAATAAAATACTTTTTAGCCTTAGGTATTTAAATGAAAGTCGTACATATCATTAAAAAGCGAACATACATAAAAAGAATGCCCAAATATGACTTCGTATGAGGAAGTTATGAATTTTCGAAATTTCTGACCTAGTAGTAGACAACTAAAAACTCAAAATAGAGATCGAGTGGTCTTTAGCCGACACAACCTAAACGAAAGTTGAAGACCCCGATAATAGGAGTACAACAGTAAAAAGTATGACGAAAATAGACAGCGAATTTAGGAGTTATGGGATTTAAATGGACTTTTCCAGGCCCATCCTGTTAAAAATAATATAATAACAACAAATTCAAAATTAGCCAACGGAGTCTAAACGAGAGTTGTAGAGCCTTTTCTCACCTAAGCGTGCATATAAAGAACGTCGAAATCGGAGCTCGTACGTGAAAGTTACAGATTTTACAAGTTTGGGACACAAGACCCGAGGCTGACTCAGCCTCACGACGTGAGGGAACCATGCTCACGACGTGAGCTCGTGACTGATGGCTTCCAGAGTGTCAGACACATCAACTCGTCGAAGAGGATCATGTTGACTATGCCTCACGATGTGAGCAATCCAAAACTCATGACGTGAGACCCCAAATCAGCCCTTATAAATAGTAGCTTAAGGGTGTCGGGTTTTGTGCTCATCTCTTTCCATATAAGTGTCGTTACTCTGCGTGATTACCTTGATAAGACTTCCTGAAGCCCCAGTTTTTCATACTCGAGTTTCGAAGGAAGTTTGTCATACCCCAAAACCGGAACGGTGGAAACGTTATGGGGTGGATGACGTCATGTCAAGAATCACAACATATGCAGTATAGTAATCGAAGTACAACAACCATTGCATTAATAGTAATAATTTTACATATGTTACATTTCATAGCAACACCAAAGTAAATACAAAACATAACATAGATGCAGCTTGGTACTGGGCTATCTTCGCAAAAGCTCCCGGGATGTACCTGTCTATCGATGAACTGAGAATATAAGTTATTTTGAAAGCGAGTATCAGCATTTTATAATGCTGGTGAGTCCATAAGTATTTAGTATCATATGTATAAATATACATTTTGTTTTTAAAATAACTTTATGAAAGATAGTAGTCTAAAACCTACAGTGTATTAGCGTTCTTCCCAGAAAATCCTATATTTTCTAGATAACAGTCTTCTACCAAGACTCGACAGATTTATGTTTTAAGGAGTAATTTTCCCTAAAATACTATCATTACCAAAATACAGTATTGACTTTAAAGGAATTATGAGAAAATCACAAGTAAAAATACTAGGGGAAAATAACATATACCTCAATAGTAATACTACTGATTAAAGCAAATGAAAACATAGACTCCAGGAGAGTATCGTATGAATGATACACCTGGCTCAGTCTAACACAAGGAAGCACAGACTCCAGGTAGTATTCAATGAACGATACAACTAGCAAAATCTAAAACAATGAAATACAGACTCCAGATAGTATCGAATGAACGATACAACAAGCAAAGTCTAAAACAAGGGGTGAATGTGAACTCGTATGTAAACATGCTGATCGACGCTAGAGTATCCAATGACCCTCCAGGTTATGCGTAGAGGTAGTGGCATTATGTTACCTATGGTCCTTACCGGTGCGGACTGTAGCTAGCAGTCAGGATCTAGGAGTGTCAGTCCCGTATAGATCTATACACATGATGTTCGCTCTCTTTCCCGAAGACTCTGGTTACACGGTGATGGCGCTATGAGGTGTCGTAGAGGGAAATAGTGTGTCACATTCTAAAATATTATAGTAATAGTATAGACTCGCAAATGAACTAGCTCCTTAGTAAATCTTCGTACTAGAGAGAGAGAGAGAGAGAGAGAGAGAATCTCCTAACAATTCCTATAATAGTTACTAGGGTTCTAGAAACCTGTTATAATAGAAGGATGTCTGTACTACTCAAGGAAATGAACTAGTGGATGGAAATCTTTATGTCTATACATGTATACATGATATATAAGTAATACTTAAACGACCTTCGGACGGATAACCGATACCCACCAGACCAGATCCCAACGAGGAAAAGGAAATAAGGCAAACTAACCGTTCTAAGTCCTTTAAACATTATTTATATAACTATACAAATATAGGCATGCATTTAACGAAATAAAAGCATTGAAGAAAGCTTTGGTAAAACCTTTGAAAAGTCTTTACAAATAAAAATTTACGATTTGATGTCAGTTTGTAAAACAAGCTTTGAAAACCTTTGCAAAATCCTTGAAAAACCTTTCATAAACAAGCTTTGAAAATGATTTGATAAAATAGTTTAAGTGAAGAAAACCTTTGTTTAAAACACTGTTGTAACAGGTTTTGAAGGAAAACATACAGCACAAAGGATAGTTTGAGGAAGATCTAAACAAGTAACAACGTTTTGGAAAAGGCATTATAAGTAATATACTAGATGAAACAGATGAAAGTGTAGTAAATCCTTTTGCATGCGGGTTATTAATCACTTATGATTCATATGATAAGTAGCGTGTTTCAACTTGTATTCCCCCCCCCCCCACCATAAAAGCATTTAAAAACATTTAAATGGTTAATTCGGGGGTATGAACTCACCTGTAGCGAGTGGATCGGATGGAAGTGTCGGTTGAGTGCATGGTGTCAAGTGAAGACTTGAACACACTTAATGACCATGTAACATATGAAGACATATGTTTACATATAATTAGTGATTATAATACTAATTAAACACGTATAAGCACCCTAATGCGAAGAAAAACACTTTGGTCAAGTGCTAGGAGGCTATTGGGTTGCAATAAAGGAGTGTATGGATTTATACGGAAGTGTATGGTCAAATGACCATGTTTGTTGGAGTTTGTAGCCCAGGGGAGTTTACTCCTGGCCGAAACTCTCAATTGGGTCTCCAAACAAGTCTTAAAACTACTATATATTAAGTGGTTAAGTGATCCAAGGCCTAAACAAGAGATTGGGTGAGTTTAAGGTCCAATAATGGTCTTGTGTGGAGTTTACGGCCTGGGGACCACTTCCCCATGATTTTACGACCGTAAACCCATGGCATGAAGTGCCAAATCGTTTATTTAAGTCCCTAACTCATTGAGGTATAATTCTAGGTTAATGTCCAAGGCTAGGTGAGGTGATTAGGGCACATTTTGCACCATTTGAGGGAGCTTACGGCCTAAAAAGGTTCATGGGCCGTAAACCTTCATTCAACCCTCCAAAACCTAATGTTTAAGGTCCATAACACTTCAAGGGTATGATCTAAGCTAGTCTCTAAGCACAAGGAAGGAGTTAGGAGCATTTGGCACCCTTTTTAAGGGTTTACGGCCTAAGAAGTTCTTAGGCTGTAAACACCTTGTTCATATCATTTTTGGGTGATTTTAATGAGATATGGACATGTAATAAGCTTTAATACACTCTAGGCTAGAAGTACTTACAGTTTGGGGACGAAATCTTGAAGATTTTTGGAATAATTCGGGCCTTGAAGAGAGAGCAGATAGAGAGAGTGTGGAAAGAGTGTAAATGAGTCCACTCAACCCTTATATAGGGTGTGTTTACTACCCTGGAGTTTACTGCCCAAGTTTGCCACCCGAGTTTACCGCCCGAGAACTCTATCTTATGAGGTTTATAACATGATTTTTAGTGTTAGGGCTTTACTGGTTACTTTCTAAGACTTGATCGTTAAGTGTGAAAAGTTCAAAATACTAAAACGGATTTTAAATTTGCTATAATATGGCGGAAATGAATTTGGCTTCCAAAGGAAGTGTTTGACTGTAGAATTTATATATATGAAATATTCGGGTTGTCACAAAGTTCTACACTCCCGAGATCCCTGAGATTTCAACTCTCTCTAGTCGAAGTTATGCTCGATTCTTCTCTCGACTACTTCAAAACAACCACTTCAATCAAGTGAGTTCGTACCCCTTTTATGATGGGTTTTGGTACTAAGAACATCCTATGTGCTCATACAAACCCTAAAGCTTGGATCTACGTTTCTCTATTGTACATGCAAGTTATCCAAGACTATAAACCCTAATTGTAGCATTCAAATAATCATATTAGCCATAAGAATAAGTTTATAATGTTACCTTGATTGTTATGTAGCAATAACAATCCCAAATCTCCTTGAATTGACTTTGGAAGGCTTAGAGCACAAGTGTCACTCCTCTAATGGTTCACAAACACCATAAGCAAGAGGATGAGGAGGAGAGAGGTTGGAGTCTGCCCAAAAACGTGTGAAACCCTAGAAAGATCATTAGCCACGTTTTTGGGTCATAAGGGTCTTATATATAGTAAGGGTATTAGGATTATCTAACAAGGAAACCCTAAATTGGATGCTTAATCCCTAAGCAACCCATGGAGCCCTTTTCTCAAGGCCTTAGATGATTTCATATGGGCTTCCCCCATAGAATTCGTCCACCCCTTAATATAAGGCAATCCATGGCCCAAATTATAATTATCTTATAATTACAATTCCAGTCCCTGAAGTTTAATTAATCTCTTTTAGTCACAAAACTAATTACCAATTAATTATTGACTAATATTAATTAAACAATATGATTTCTCCTTTAATATATTATTCTCATAATATATTAATAAATCATATTTAATCCTTTCTCTCCATAATTCATCCTATCAAGTTGCTTTGGTGAAGGCAACCCAAAAGGACCATGTACCATTGGGTCAAGTACATACCAAAATAGTTATGGACTTAGACACTAATCCAACAGTCTCCCACTTGGATAAGTCTAATAACTATTCTGCGTATGACTTCAGATCCTGATCTGCAATCGTAGTTTTCCAAAGCCGCTGTCAACTCTGATCCTATTAGATACGCGTGTCCTTAGATAAGGGATCATATATTCTTCCATTCTAGATATCGTCTGAGATATGATTTCTAATCATTCTCTTTGTATTATTTCTCGATCTCCGATTTATGACGACTGACTAATTGAACAAATCAAATTAGCCCTAGCTCGGCCGAGCATTTACGTTTGTCATCACTAAATCGTCGAGGGGTCCAAAGATATCACTTTTATTCTACTTTGAATAAAAGGAACATATAAACTTTGATACAATGCTTGCTTGCACTCACTCACCTAATCACACACAACAATATGTTTTATAACACCAAGTTACTAGTGCGTTTTCATATTATCAATGTGCAACCGATTAGCAAGATACAACTCACACATCTCAATTTCAAGAATATAAGATGTTATCGTCTCACCAATCACTCGTGATACAATTCATGGAGTGATCCAAGTGAGCGTGGGTTTAATCCAATGCTCAAATTCATATTCATAAGCACTCATGAACGTTGCAACAAACATTTGCTTATGTCTAATACTCTTTTAGACAATCCACACACCAATTCACGAAAGTCTTCATTCATACCTACTTCCAACATATGAACGACTGTGGCCTGTTCGAATAATTTGATCGTTCTTAACCAATTAAACTATTCAGGAAGTCAAAACATGCAAAGTGAAACACAAGAATAATACTAATCCCATATGGCCTCAACCCTTTGAGTATAAATAAAACTCCTTTTTATTTATCACCATATCAATTACTCATTATTTGTCGTTTCCGGTAATCAACTTCTTACTTGAATTATTACACTTGTCCCATGCTCCTAGCATGCACACAATGTTTACCTATGGTTCTTTCTTTGTGAAATAGATCAAATTGAACACATTTCCAATCATTCTCATTTCACAACTCCAAAACCTTTTCCATAAGTGAAAGAATATCAAATTCTTGCTACTTATAGAATATGCTAGATTCTAACATTTTATGCAATCATCCTTTCGTAATATCACTGCACCAAAGTCACAAAGACTATTGCCAATGAAAATACAAAGTCCTCTATTGGATATTGTTACAAGACAGTTGCTTTGATATGATGTCTCTCACTCAAAGTACATTCCTTTGAACATCCTTTTGCATAGAAGTTTCTAATCTAGTCATAGATTTTCAATATTCAATTCCCAATATGGACACGCTTCCATATTTTCCATATGACAACTCATTCTTAACAGAATCTTTTCTATTCATAATAACATCGATATGGTCCATTCAATACCATGCTTCCAACTACTCACAAGCAACCAATCCTCATCGAACTTTGGATTGTCCTTTGATAGTTGTTTAATTATTTTAGTCAAAACCGATCCTAGTCCCTTTTCCATCTAAATGCACTAGACATTTGGAAAATTTTAGAATGGTCAACCTTTAAAGCATTTGCAATCAATCCTATACCCGAAGCATGTGGGACACGATGCATAATGTTTTATTTGCTATGTTCTCAAAATTCGAATTGTGAAGAAGAATGTCGTAATCATAATCGAAAATTTTAAGAACACACTATGTACCTTTGACTAAATTTATCAACATTTCTCAACCTAATCCTTTAGATTTGAAATGAAGCATAATATTCTCTCCCTTAATTATTGCAAAACAACTATTCCATCCTTACAACTTTGCAAAGAATAACTCTTGTTTTCTATAATTAATATTGCCAACTTGCAATACTTTCCTTAATAATCATACAATCATAACATTTATGCTCCCACTATCATTATGATTATTATAAAACATAACACTTATGCTCCCACTAGATTTGACATGTATTCATAAACATCCTAACTTTCAGAAAAACAATACTTATTGAATTTCTTAAGTCCATGTTTCTAATACTTAATGCTTTGATAATCTTTTATCAAGGCCTCTTAAGCTTATACACCTTTGCCTTAGATAGTTCATATGTGTGTCTAAACAATTAAGACTAATTGCCAAAACTCACAATTCAAATCATGGAAAGGGATACCGTAACCATAATTGAATTCGAGAATGCAACTTTACAAACACTATCTTCTTAAAATCTTTCTTAGTGAAAGCATTTCCTCACAATCATTTTCATGAAGGAGGAAATCTTATGACACTTAGATTTTAATGGTGTATATGTTCCTATCCATGTGAATTTGTCAAAACCAAAGTTTACGAAAAATTCATACTCATATAGACCGAACTCTTTTAATCTTGATTTCTTGCCTTATGGTAGCACAGTTGCGTACCACATCTTCCAAGTAGTTAAGCAGCTCACCTTTTCCTATCAATGTACCTTTCATTGATTAAGGTGCTTTGCCTTTTATGCGTTCAAAATGAGAACTCAAAGGACTCACATGCATAATTAACTTAATTTGAAACATCACAGAAACAAAATAATGTTAACACGATAGGTTGTAAACCTCAACTCATGTGCTAGTGATGATCGATAAGGTTTATTTGATTTGTTCTTGAAACCTTTCAAGACCATTAAGACTCCCACTGACTCCTTGACATATAAGATTCTCTTGTCAATAACCATTTCTTGACAAAACAAATATTCAAGAGTTAGTGTAGCTTTTATCAAAACACTTCATAAATTGGTCCTAGTTGGTCTTTGTCTTATCCAAGACATCACAACTTTCACATTTAATGAATGTCATAAACCTTCTTAGTACTTATCACTTATTACCACAATCTTAACTATAAGACTTGTTATTGGAACGAAGTATGATTGACTTCTTGATTTAACCATTTCTTCAATTCTTGATTCCTCTTCTTAAACATACAATTGTACTAAGACTCACTTAGAGGATCAATTAAGATATGGTTCTTAATCATAAAGACCTATCATAAAGCATAAAAGGTACTCTCCCTTCTTCTTAGAATGGAGAAACTTTTATCATTCTTCCTACTTGATTCTTCTTATTCATTTTGCTATTGATTTAAACCTTTTTAATCAATTCCGAATTATACTTAATCTTATAAGTACAATCATATTTACTAAACCTTTAGTAAATTATGATGAATATCTTTGTTACTCTTATGGTGGACTTGATCAACATGCAACTTTGTGTACTCGATCTCCTAGTCCTGCATTTGACACTTTGTCAATGAATTAGTCTAATTTCCAAATATGAAATTTCTCATTCATCATGCAACCAAGTTGCGTGATTCCAAATTTCTATCCAATTGAAACTTGGGCAATGAGAAACTCTCCCTATCTGGTAAATTTTGGACTTTTTCCATAAACACCATAAATAAGAATCATATCCATTTGTTGTAGAAATATTCAAACATAAATTTTCATAACGATTTCATTGCAAGGAAGTAAACAAATAAATAAATAAGTCAAACCAAAATTTATTTTATTTATAAAAGCAGCGGAAAACATTTGTCCTTACAATGCAAAATCCATTGAAAACTACATATTTCAAAAAAAAAAATCTAACAACTCTATCATAACTATCTAAGCTCAAAATCTAATCTTCAAGTCCATGCGATCAAGATCCATTTCTTGTGATTAGATTCATCTTGCTCTTTCACCAAGCTTCCTTTCCTTTCACCGATCCTGCAAAACATTCAAATGCAATCTTATCACATCATGTATTTGAATCAATGAATAGGAACTCAAACGAAGTTAGATAGTAGATCTTACCTGAAGCGCAGTCATACTCTTTGACTCTCCCATCTTCTGGACTCTTCAGGCTCTCTAGACAGACTTGTATCCAACGCCCTTTCTCTTGGTAGCAAACACAGGTCGGTTCTCCTAGAACGTCCTCGGAAGCATGGTCGGTTGACTTTCCCAACAAATACGCTCCATTGCTTCGCCAAATCATTTCTGATTCAGCAGCAATGAGCATGTAAGTTAGGTCAATGAGGTTATCATCATGATCCATCATATAATACTTTCTTTTGAACTCATTATATGATTCAGGAAGTGACTGCAAAACCCAATTTATATCCAACTCATTCGGGAATGACACACCCAACATAATCAACCTATCGATGTGTGATTTCATTCCTAGAATGTGGGCACACACGGATTTACCATCTTCATGTTTCATTTCTAATAGGGCCTTAGTGATGTTGAACCTTTCAATTCTTCGATCTTGTGGGTTAGGGAGAACAATTGGAGGAGGTGGAGGAAGTGAAGCATGATATCTTGTTCCTCGATTGAATCGTGGAATACCATCTTCATGTGGAATGCTTGTTCCACGGGATTTGGGAAGACCATGGTTGTCGAACTTTGACATCTACAAAACGGGAGAAAACAAATTCAAGTTAGTTGATCGATTGAGTCCTTAGTAAGTCACCCAAATGAGATACTAAGGCTAGGACCCAACACAATACGCTACAACCTAGAAAAGAGATGTCGTAATCTAGTTGCAGAATATTTGAAGGTAAGTGAATGACGATTCACTAATTTCCACCATGAAAAACGAAAAAGAAATTTAAGTTTTAAATCTATGAAAACTCCTACATCCTTTGAGATTCATTGAACATTTCAATGGTATGTTTTAATCTCGATATGCCCCTCTTGTTTGTGATTGGGATGCCGAGGATCACAAAGCGGGTGTGAATAACCATGCAAACTTACATGGTGCCCTCACATGTTACAGTCACCTATTCGATGTGCCGGTAAACCACACACGCTCCACCGAACTATGACAAACATTGAGTCACCCTTTGCTACCTTTGCTTAGAACCATTTAGTGTGCCGGTAAACCACACACGCTCCACTAACATCTTCGCAAGGGCACAAAGTGTAATTTCATGGAATTGCATCAATTCACTTTGCCTAAGTAACTATGATTGGGAATTTGTAAAAACATTTAGTTACTTTTGTATTTCATTATACTTATAATGGAAGGTTTCATCCTATCCTACCCGTTCGGCTAACGACCCTCCACTAGTCAAGAGTGCGGTGGGTAAGAGTGGATACCCATTCAATCGCCATATTATAGGCAATTTCCTTAAACACCCCTTATAGATCAGCTTCGTGAATGAGGCCTACTAACGGTAAGACTGACTTTTACTCATACATATATATAATGTTAGACTTTTAATGTTATATATATTGTATAGGGTGTATTTTACACTTTTAAAATACTAGGTGGTCAAAATTAATAATTATACTTTTAATTCAATTAAATTGCAAACCAAAACTTTTACGGATTTATTAAACTTCTTATAATTATACTCCTTAATTAATTAATAAAACCATAAGGGCGTGATTTGAACTTTTCAAAACATTACTAGGGTTTTAGAATTTAACATTCCTAATTAAACTTTTAGTTTCCAAAACTTGAGGGCAAGTTTTGAAACATTTGAAAACATTAGGGTTTAGAATTTAAATATACATCAAAATTAAACTATTAATCAAAATTTAAATTCCAAAACTTGAGGGCAAGTTTTCAAACCTTTTTTCAAAACATTAGGGTTTCAACTATTTAAATTTCAAAACAACAAAACTTTTGGGTTCAAATTTAAACTATAAAACCTAAAGAGGAAAATATTAAACTTTTCATAACAACAAGGATCAAATAACAAATAATCTAAATTAACATATAATTACATAATTATCCATATTTGATTTATTTAATGATTTCTTGCAAAACAATTTACCAATTTAATCAAAATAATTAATCAATTATCACATAAGGAAACCAATATTTTATTAATTGATAAATATCTTCAATTAGATCAAGAATATAGTCAAATATATCATAAAATCGGATTTATATTGATCTAATATGATAAAGGCAAGTATCTCAAAGATAAACAGCAAGAAATCCCAAAAATACATCTGTCTGACACTCCGACTCGCCGAGTCTCACTTTGGAACTCGCCGAGTAGGACTGACTCGCCGAGTCAGGTCGAACAGTGAGACGAAAACACGATTTTCAGCAACATAAAGTATCAATACTAGGGCTGTAAACGAACTGAACGTTCGGCGAACTGTTCGTGAACTGTTCGGCGGGAAGTTCGTTTATGTTGGTTTATTTAATAAATGAACAAACATGAACAAAATTTATCATTCGTTTAGTTAAATGAACGAACATGAACAATGGTCTCGTTCGTTCATTTATGTTCGTGAACGTTCGTTTATGATGTTCATTTACGTTCGTTCGTTTAAGTTTATTTATATTCATCTATATTCAATTATTTTTTATTATATTGCTATATTATATGTTCGTTTATGTTCATATATGTTCAATTGTGGTTTTTTTTCATCTTTGTTCGTTTATGTTCGTTTAGCATGTTCGCGAACATAAATGAACGAACATGAACAAAGTAATTTGTTAAACGAACGAACATGAACAAGAAAATCTCGTTCGTTTATCCGTTCGTGTTCGTTTGTTGTTCGGCTAACTTAAACGAACGAACATGAACAAGACCTTGTTTGTGTTCGTTTGGTTCGTTTACAGCCCTAATCAATACAATAGAAACCAATCTAGTCTCTGATATCACTGATGGGTTTTCGTCCTAAGAACATCCTATGTGCTCATACAAACCCTAAAGCTTGGATCTAGGTTTCTCTATTGTACATGCAAGTTATCCAAGACTATAAACCCTAATTGTAGCATTCAAATAATCATATTAGCCATAAGAATAAGTTTATAATGTTACCTTGATTGTTATGTAGCAATAACAATCCCAAATCTCCTTGAATTGACTTTGGAAGGCTTAGAGTCACAAGTGTCACTCCTCTAATGGTTCACAAACACCATAAGCAAGAGGATGAAGAGGAGAGAGGTTAGAGGCTGCCCAAAACGTGTGAAACCCTAGAAAGATCATTAGCCACGTTTTTGGGTCATCAGGGTCTTATATATAGTAAGGCTATTAGGGTTATCTTACAAGGAAACCCTAAATTGGATGCTTAAGCCCTAAGCAACCCATGGAGCCCTTTTCTCAAGGCCTTGGACGATTTCATATGGGCTTCCCCCATAGAATTCGTCCACCCCTTAATATAAGGCAATCCATGGCCCAAATTATAATTATCTTATAATTACAATTCCAGTCCCTCAAGTTTAATTAATCTCTTTTAGTCACAAAACTAATTACCAATTAATTATTGACTAATATTAATTAAACAATATGATTTCTCCTTTAATATATTATTCTCATAATATATTAATAAATCATATTTAATCATTTCTCTCCATAATTTATCCTATCAAGTTGCTTTGGTGAAGGCAACCCAAAAGGACCATGCACCATCGGGTCAAGTACATACCAAAATAGTTATGGACTTAGACACTAATCCAACATTTTATACATCTTCAAATCCTGTATAACGTTCTTTAATACATTTCGGGGGAGAATACAAGTAAACACCCGGTTAATCCCGAGTGAAAAGTCTTGTTATACCTTGCATGCATTAGATTTATACAAAATGCATAGTATCCAGAGTAGCCATCTTTGTTAAAACATTTTATGCACTCAAAGAACTTATAATTTTATGCTTTGTCAAACATTGTGAAAGAGGATAAACATTTCATACGAAACTTTCACTTTAAATACAAACTTAGTTGAGAATTCGTGAGACGATTACATCTTCAATGCTACTTTTTTGTTAAAAGGTACTACTTAAAGTCCTGTCTATTATAACCAAAGTCTCCCGTTGGGAGAGCGTATCAAATGTGTATAGATCTATACGGGAAGTCATGATCCCGCGCCCTGACTATTAGCTACAGTCCTTTGGGTGACAATTTGTCATAACGTTTCGATGCCTAAAGACCGTCGCTACAGGCATATTATGTTTAGTATGGTTATAAAACTCACCGGATAGACGATTATTATGGTAATCTGATTTTATGAATGAGTAGCTATTAAAACTATTTTTCATTGAACGAGTGCGATCTTCTTATAGCTTTACTATATAAAACTATGCCTCAACCTTTAAGCATGTCAGTTGCTTGCGATTTTCGGTCTTGGACATTAGAGACTGCCTGTTACTTTAGGAAAATAAGGGATTTTCCTGTATCCAAAACAATCAACTAATAGGAAAATAAGGAATTTTCCTGGTGCAACAATTTACAATTCACAACACGAACATTCATACGCATTTCATACTTTTATAAGGAAATAAGGTATTTTCTTGGAAAACGCACGAACTTTGGAATGGCATACATTTTTCTTAAAACCACTTATGAACTCACCAACTTAATTGTTGACACTTTTTCTTTGAATAACTTGTATTCTCAGGGAACCGCTAAGCAGGTTTGGATACCAACTTTTGGGGATTAACGCTCTGACGTTAATTACTTCTTTTGAAAGATGTTTATGTATTTATATTTTGAACATGTAAAAAATACAATTATGTAAACATTTTGAAACCTTTATATGTATGGTGGTGTGTACTTTCCTTACTATGAACTGTTATGATATTGAATATGACGTCTTCCGCCCCCGAACGTTTCCGTCGTTCTGGTTTGGGGGTGTGACAGAACACCACAATGAATCAAACGAATGCCAAATGGTTACAATACTTGATCTCCAAAATAATAATCAAAAGTGTAATCAATATAATGCATGCATGCACTATATACATACAAACCCTAAACCTGAACACGATTGGACAGACCCGGACTGTGAGTACATATGGACCGAACTACCAAAGCTTAATGGCACAATCACTTAGACTCAACAATTGACCTCTCTTTTCATAAGAGACTTGGTTTCGTACTTCAATTTCAATATGTCAGAATGATTTGAGTCTAGGTTTCTTACCTCATATATATGTCTTTTTTTTTTTTTTTTTTTTTTTTGATGTCTTTTCTTCATGTGATGGAGGTTTCTAAACAAGTTTTTCTAAAAGAGAATAGTGACTTTTTTCAAAATTTCCATTAAAGAAAATATTTGAAATTGTTTTGATAGGGATTATACTTTGCACTTGATACTTTGCACTTGATATTAGGGCAAATACTTCTTATAACATTACATGCATATAATATAAAGCTTGGGGAAAGACATGATACAAATTTTTTGTTGAATGTCAAATTCTAATTGGAGAAAATATGGGTAACAGTAAAATCCTTATCCCTTCGTTTTTGGAGACTCTGAAAGACTATTTTCTATCATAATTTTTTATCGACAATTTCTTCATCTGATACATCCTATATACTTCCAATAATTTTTCTTAACGAAGTGTTATCGAATAAAATAATTGTTATTAAGATTTTGTAATATATTTAGAATATTGACATCTTCTTAGATAAAACTGTTTTTCTTCTTATCTTCGGAAATTGTCAATTATGAAAAAACTTATTACTAAAATGTGTTGGGGTGTAAAGCTCTCAAAGTGATGAAAACGTAGAAGATATGATGATGATGTAGGAGGCTTCTCCTCTATATGACGTAGAAGGTCTTGTAACTTGTAGAATGTGTGCTTTTTATGGAAGGCATGTAGAAGACTTCTGATAGAAGGTGCATAGAAGGATTATCTTCTTTGTGATGTATAAGGCTTTATGTTTTATGGGTAGTGCTTCCCTATGAGTAGTATTTCATTATTCTTTGTAGGTTGGGAGCTCCCATCTCGTATAGCCTTAATTGTTGTAGAGAGTAAAATAGTTAGAGAGAGTATTGTACATGAACAAGCACATGCTCCTACAAGTTTTGTTCTACTCCACATTGTATCTTTACAAATTATGCTTAAACATTAATTCATTCTTGTCAATTATGCACATATATTTTCATAATATCAAATCAAAGTTTCACGGTTTAACAAGGGGTATCATAACCAACCCATGAAGATTCAAGTGCTTAGTTCATAGAAGGGTTCATAATTTTGACTACATTCTCACGTAATCAATGAAGATTTTATATCTTTCGCTCTAATTTTCTAAATCGAGTACATTTTTCTTTGAATTCGTGTTTATCATGATTTCCAGTTGGATTTTTTTTATCCAAATTTGTTGATCCAATCTATTTTCTTTAATTGATTTAACCCAAACCAAAACGAATTAAAATCATTTCGATTCATATTTTGAGCCCAAATTATGATTCTATTTATATCCATACAATCTGAGACCTAAACTCAATCTGCTACTGTTCATATTTATTTTATTCAAGCCCAAACAATTACATGGTACTTCTCATTCGATCCAAATTTGAAATTTCAAAGATTCTGTAAGTTTTAACCCAAATTCACGCAATCTATTAAATAGAGCCCAGGTCTTTCTCCGATTTTATTAATTTGCCATTTCCATTTTATTGTATTTCTCATTCACATCGATTCTTGTTTTTCAGATAAATTGATTCACTATCTCGTATCAGATTATTTTCAATCTCCTGTGTTTACTCTTTGATTCACGATCATTGTAAATCTCATTCAGACATATCATTAGATTGGAAGGAGTGCGTTCTCTCACTTTTTGTGGGTCATACATTTTTTTCCTCATTTATATTTTCTTCACCTAAAACCCAAGTAATGGGTGGGTAGCCCTTCACTCACTTTATTTTTTTTATTAGATAAAATTAATTTTTTTGATATGAATTATAACTTTAAATTAATACTAAACATAAAATTTAATTAAAAATAAAAAGCATTTCATTAATTAAAATAAAACTTACATTAAATCTAAATTTTAAAAAACTAGAAAAACACACACACACACACAAACTAAAAATCAAACAAACCAACAACAACCTACAAAAAATATTTTTTAGAATTTTTTCCCTCTTTTTCATCACGAACTCGAAAGTCGGTCTCGATAGATGATCGACGTTTTCCATCAAAAACTTCATGTCTCTCCGCCCGCTCTTTTTTTATTGTTTCTTTTTTTTTCTTTGTCTAAAGTCCAAAGTTCGGAGAAATTTAGATTATATCAATCAAACGACGATGTTATCTTCCGCATTTCGTCAATATCCACGCTGAAATCAAATGCACTTGAAGAAGTCCCTTTTCCGTTTTTCTTCGCTTTGTCCCTACCAATTGGGCGGACACAAATTTCTTCTAGCTCGAGTTCGTCGTGCTGATTTAAATCTAGACCGAACCGAGCATCGGAGGAGGTTGTGTAACCACTAGAGCCTGTTTTCGTTCGCTTTGATTATTGGATTCCAAAAATAAAATCCTGTTCGTATTTTTTCCACCTAAGACTTCGGACCAATAATTTCTAACAATCGTGCCACTTGAATGGTTTTTCGACTTCCTCAAGGTAAAACTGCAACGCTTCTTGAAGTATTTGTTCGTCGCCTTGGCCGCTTTTTCGTTAGGTTTTTAGATTGTTATACAACACGTTTATTTTTGAATCCCCCTTTGCTATTTCTCTAAACATCGAATTAAGTTGATGTTTCGTACAGTAATCGTCACCTTTTTCTAGCTCCTCTTGAAATCGTTCTAAAATGCGAACCCAAAAATGGTCTCTTGGTTGTGCGTTTCCGTGAATCGAATCTTCATAAATGTCAACCCAAGCTTTGACCAAAACTAGCTCTTCGTGTGGAAGTCTTGCTGTCGGCTTTTGTCTTCCCGGTTGTGCGACACCCTCGCGTGCTTGTTTTTTCCCTTTTCGTCTTTGTGGGGGTGGTGTTGGTTAAGTTTCGGGAGCCATGTATTCTTCTTCCGCGTCATCCGACTCATCGACAAGTTGGTGTTGTTGTTGGGTTTGGGTTTGAGTTTGAGTTTGGGGTTAAGGTTAATTTGGCGATTGTTGATCTGGAAACACAACAAAGTTTGAAAACAATTGCAACGGAACATTTGGAACTTGCATCGGGTAATATTATCCAACATTTTGGTATTTGAAATGTAGTGGGGATTGAATGGGAGCATTGAGTTGGGGGCGGTAAACTCCTTGTGGAGATGAATCGATAGCAAAAATGTTTCGAGAAGGGATGTTTATACTCGAACCATGACTTTTTTTTTCCTTCGATCGGAAGTTGGGGTTTGATTATCGGGATTCATTTTTTTGAGAAGAAAATAGAGAGAAAAGAGGGTAATGTGAATACTGTTTGATGTTAAATATGTATGTATTTATAGGTGTGGAATAAGGTTAAAAAAAAAAAGAGTTAGCCGTTGGAGCAAAAAAAAAAAACTTTTTAACCATTGAATAACGGTTCAATTTCAAAAAAAAAAAAAAAACCAATCGAGAGAGAGAGAGAGAGAGAGAGAGAGTGAGAGAGGCTCCGCTCTCCGTTTCCCGCACCTCCCTTCCCCGCACTGACGGTTCGGTGTTCCGCCGAGCGGGAATGTTCACGCAGGGCTTCCCCGCTCCCACTCCGTTCTGCCTTAATATATCAAATCGAAAAGATGATAACACATGCTACATATTTTGTTCCTGACGTTTCAGCAAAATTGCATTTTCACCCAAAAGCAAAAAACTTTGAAACTTTTGGAGAGATTTGAAGGGATTTTGAAGTTGAAATTTTTGCAAAGCGTTTACCAACAATGTGAACAATTTTGTACATTTTCAACTCCAAGACAACCCGAAAAGCTTAAATTTCGACAAACAATGACAAATTTATTTGTCACACCCCAAAACCGAGAACGGCGGAAACGTTCGGGGGCGGAGGACATCATCTAGCGTATAATAACAATGCAAAGTAGTAAACAAGCAACAACATCATCCATTGCATTAATAGTATAATTTTAGTTACAAGTGTGTTCTTTCATAGTATAAGACAACATAATGAACAATCAAAATAAAATAAGAGTCTTGATCTCTCCGTCTTCACAATACCTGGTTGTCGTACCTGTCTATTTGTGACTTGAGAATACAAGTATTTTGAAAGCGAGTATCAGCAATAAAGCTGGTGAATTCATAAGTATTAATGTGTCTTTGATTTGTAGAACTCGAAAGTAAATATTTGTGAACATTCGGAAATAGTTTGTATAAGTATGAACTGTTTGAAAGTAGTTGAAAACGTTTGAACACCCTAGTAAATCCCTATGATTTCTATTAGTATAAAGAGTAGTGTTCTACCAAGACTAGACTGTTTTGAAAGTAACAAAGATGGTTTTTCCCTTATATGAATACTATTAACAATATATATAGTCTACCTCATCGTTTATGTGAATGTATCACAAAATAAAAGTAATAGGGAAAATATAAACATGTAAGTATTATCCTTTTGTATTAGGATAAACTTGACATCGTGACTGCCGAATTGCATTAACCTTGAACGTCCGTAGATGTTCATTTTCCTCTATAGCTAATAGCAGGGTGTAGGAATGGTTAGTCCCATAAAGGTGCCCTAATATAAGTATTAACCGTAGGCATATGTAGATGTTCATTACCTCTGTTGCTAACATTTGGGTGCCAGAATGGTTAGTCCCATATAGTAAGTAAGTAGTCTTCTCACGAGACCCGTTGTAAGTAAGTAATAATATGATTGGTACTCCCTAATCTACAATTGGAACTAAAGGTGACTTCCGCAACGAATCGCCAGGTCGAAATCCATATTTATTACAAATCATATATAGGCCCAAACTATACCTATAATAGTTTACTAGGGATATATGAACATATACTTTTGCTACCCAAAGGTAGTGAACTGAATGATTAGAACTATTATGTCTGTATATGTACACATGATATATAACTAAATATTTAAACGACCTTTGGACAAATACCCGATACCCTACCAGACCACATCCCAACAAAGAAAAGGAAATAAAGCGGGTTAGCCATCCTAAGTCCTTTAAACATTACTTATAAAACTATACATATACAGGCATGCTTTTAACAAGGTGTCTATGTAAAGGTATCCATGTAAGTGTATCCATGAAAGTGTATCCAAGTAAGTGTATCCATGTTAGTGTATCCATGTAAGTGTATCCAAGTAAGTGTATCCATGTAAGTGTATCTCTTCATATAGAATTTTGTATAGACTCATGTATGAACTGACTCTAGTGTAATTCCTTGTAATAGGAATAACAAGTAGTATCTCCTAAATATACCTATAATAAGTACTAGTAATGTATAGTTATCAACGAATGTATACAATTTCTAGCCAAAGGTACTAAACTGACTGAGGGCACTTTTATGTCTATATATGTATACATGGTATATGACTAATATTTAGACGACATTCGGACGACTAACCGATACCCTAAATCCGCATCCCAACGAGGAAAAAGAAATAAAGTGAACTAGCCTTCCTAAGTCCTTTAATCATTTCACATATAACTATACATATATGGGCATGTATTTGATAATACAAAAGCATAAAAGGAGTTTTGTAAAACCTTTGAAAAAGATTAATATCTTAAGAAAAGATTGACTTGAAGTCAGTTTATACAACGGTTTGAAAGTATTTTGTTTAAATAACCAGTTTAAGTATAAAGAAAACCTTTGTTTGAAATACCTTTGTAACAGAGTTTGAAAAGAAACATACAGTCTATAAAGTAGTTTGATAAAGAGTTTTAAACATATAAAAACGTTTAAGGAAGCCATTTGAAGAAATCTATTTGGTAAAACAGTTAACGTATAGTAAATCCATTTGCATGCTAGTTATTAATCACATGTGATTGATATAATAACTAATCATGATTTAACTTGTATCCCCCCCCCCCATAAAGCATTTATAAACATTTAAAAGGTTAATTAAGGGGTATGAACTCACCTGCAGTGAGCGGATCGTAAGGAAGTGTTGGACAAGTGCTTGGTGTCAAGTGAAGACTTAGACACACACAATGATCCTAATTACATATGAAGACATATGTATATATACAATTAGTGATTATAACACTAATTAAGCATGTATAAACATCCTATTGAGAGGAAAACACTTTGGTCAAGTGCTAGGAGGCTATCGGGTTGCGACAAAGGAGTGCAAGGCCTCATACGGGAGATTATGGTCCAATGACCATGTTTGCTGAAGTTTATAGCCTAGGGGAGTTTACTCCTGGCCATAACCTCTCAATGGTAAACAAAAGGGGCTTAAACCTCTAAGGGCTTATGTGGTTAAGTACTCCAAAGCTTTAAAGAAGTGTTTGGGTGGGTTTAAGGTCCTAAAATGACCTTCTATGGTGTTTAAGGTCCTGGGACCACTTCCCCATGAGTTTACGCTCGTAAACTCATGGGAAGAAGTCTCATTTCGTGAATTGTGGTCCTTAGGTCAACGGTGTAAGGTTCTATGTCACTAACCAAGGCTTACTAAGGTGTTAGGGTGTCATTTGCACCCTTAAAAGGGGTTTACAGCCAAAGAATATGTCTTGGCCGTAAACCCCTTGAATCCCGTGATTTCTTATGTTTTTTAAGCTCTAAATATGATAAACCTTGTGTATTATGAGCTGGATCAAGTGTACTTACAATCTAGGAGTTAAATGGTCGGTTTTCGCCAAGAACACTAGTATGTGTTCTTGGTGTTCTTGGTGAAACTTGAAGATCTACAAAATGGAATGATTTCACGGATGAAATCATGTAAGATTACTAGTTCATGAAAGATATCAACTAGTTAAGACAATAAGCTTACGAGTTCTGAAGATCGGGGATGAAGATCGGGATGATACTTGAGAGGATTTGGGCCAAATGGAAGGGAGGAATGAACAAATGACCTCCACTTCACCATGTAAGCAAGTGTTTATGGCCCACATGGAGTTTACGGCCGTAAACTCCCATGTGTTGGCCGTGAACTCCTTGCAGGGGTGTTTAGGGTCATTTCCTTGAGCTATAACTTCAGCCGATAAACCCCGATACTTATTCCTTAAGAGTACAAGGCTCTGAATGCTCAAATATACTCCTAATTGTGCTAAAAGATAGCAGCAATGAGTTTGACTTTTAATGAAGTGTTTGACTGTACTGGATGGAAAATTTTAGGTTGTCACATCATCCCCCAGTTAGAGGAAATTTCATCCCGAAATAGAATTTAGGTAAGGAAGTGGGTGTGAATAATCGAGACAAAAAAGTGGGGATACTTCCTAATCGATTGCTTCTCTCTCTCTCAAGTGAATTTGGGTCCTTTATGGGCATTCCATCAAACCTTCACTAATAGGAAGCGGTTCTGATTTGTTCGCATGACCTCTCGGTCCATGGTCACCACGGTTCTTCCACGAAGGCGAGGCTCTCGTTGATCTCGATCTCGTCGAGTGGGATTACGAGAGTCCTGACGGAATGTTATGTTTTCAAGTTCGAGACGTGAAGGGTAAATTGTACGTTACCGAGATTGCTGTGTAGGTTGGGTTTGTGAGTTACAGGGCCGATCTGGGTTGCAGGAGTCGCACTAGGTCCTAAGTGTGTTCACATGACGATGCGATTACTCTTAGTCTTGGGCAGTCTCCGTCCTGAAGTTCATATTAGAATTCATACATGGTTCATCGATCACAGTCTCGTGCATACGAGTCGTATATAATTAAGATTGAAGAGGTAGTCGAATAAATGCTTCCCATTTAACCTCACATCCTAACGAGGAAAAGAGTTAAAGCGAAATCATCAATTCTAAACCTGTAGAACCTTGATTATATACCACCCCTTTGTATACATTCTTCAGTGATAGATCAACAGTATGGGTCTTTGGATTGAACTTGACGTACTGTACGAGTAGTATCTCAGTGAGGTATGTTGAGGTTTCTTCAGAAAGGATAGGAACATGAGGTACTCTATGCATGAGTACTCCGGTGTTTTGGAATGGCAGCTTCGCTAGCAAGATGATTTCGGAGAAAGTGATGTGCGCATGAAGCTGGTATTGTGAGGATCTAATTGATTCAAGTTGTATGATAATTTCGGAATCATATGGAAACTAAAGACATTAGATTTGAACATAAGGCTTTACACACAAAACACAACAGTGCAACCTTTGACAGAGTTACTGGACTTTAGTTTTAGTATAAGACTATTGTTGCAAATAAGGTATACTACAAAAGACAAGTATACGTAGCACGAGGGTCCCTTTACTGATGGGATCCCGCAAAAGATAAGACTTGAGTTGCACTAATTTAAAGCGGTTTATAAGTCCATTACAAAGAAAAGAGGATGAATTCGTGAGCGAGTTTGGTTGAACCTGTATCATTTTGATTCTGGCTAAGAACTAAGTTATTATACATGAACACTTAGCTTATACACGTTATGTTATAATCAAGAATGGGTGGATAATAAAAGGTGTGATTCTACTATGGTCCCACATCCCAACGAGGAAAAGGAGCTAAATTAGAAATCTCACATTCTATTGTCTACAAGGTCTTCGTTATTTATAACTCGGGAATGTATAAGCGAGGAAAGTCATAATAATAATCTTCTTACGAATCCTATATGATGAACTAGAATTTCTAGTAGCGGCTACTATTGACCCTAGATGTACCTTAAGCGTTCAATTGACGAGTAAGAGTATGATCTTGAAGGTTTGACCTACATCCCTATGATGCAGTCCTAGTACGGAATGGAAGTATGTTCACGAAGGTTTGACCTACATCTCGATGATGTAGTCCTAGAAAAGCGTAGAAGTAACTTTGTAGAATGATCGATGTTTGTCGTTCAATCCGGGGTATCATTGGTCAGTGAATAACATGATCCAACCCTTGGAAGATGATTGGGAATGATTCCTGAGCTCAGTTACTCTAGTCCAATAACTTGACTAGAGTGGGTTTTCAGATAGATTCCTATGAAAGTATGACGAAAGTATTTGAACAAAGAATGACACGGAAATTAGTTGACTGTCAATATCATCGATGCTTAAGATGTAATAAATTTGGGAAAAATTTGATGGGTTTTAGCCATAAGAACTTTCCTATGTGCGCATGCAAAACCCTATTGCTTGGATCTAGGCTTTCTAATAAACATGCTTTTGAATCCAAGACTTCTAATGGCTAATTAGGTTAAACAACAATATTAAAACAGATCTAGAATCATACCTTTGAATTCCTTGTTGATCTTGTTTGTCTTGGAGCTTCTAGAGTCACAATTGTCACTCCTCTAATGGCTTACAAACACCAATAGCAAGCAAGATGATTTAGGAGAGGGGAGAGGGAAGGAATTCGACCAGAGGTTCCTTGCTTAAGGTTGTGTGTCGAATTCCCTCATCCATAGGGTCTATTTATACTATTAGACTCCTTAAGGGTTTCACCCTAAACCCTAATTGGATAATCTTCTCTTAAGGCTATCCAAATCCATTCCATAGATAACCCTATGGACGATTTGAGCTATCCTAAAGCTCTTAGAATCCGTCCAAGGTATATCCTAATGGATTTACAGTCTAAAGTCTAACTATCAAACAATTGACAGTTTACACCCTCTTATTTAATTAATCTCTTTAAGTCACCAAATTAATACCAATTAATTTATGACTTAAATTAATCAAATAGCTAAATATTATTCCTTATAATATTTACTCTCTCTCAACAAATCATCCTTCAAGTTGCTATGGTGAAGGCAACCCAAAAGGACCATGCACCACTGAATATAGTTATAGCCTTAGACACTATTCCAACAGTCTCCCACTTGGATAAGTCTAGTAACTATACAAGTACAATACGGTTTGCAATCGTAGCTCTCAAAGACGCTGTCAACTCTGATGTAATCAATCTTGTCCTTTAGATAAGGGATCGTACAGTCCTCTGTTAGATATCATGCTGACAATCCTATGGAATGGTTAGTCTAGCATTTAGATTTCTCGATCTCCGATTTATTTGACATAGAACTTAATCGAACACATCAATTCAGCTCTGACCGGGCCCGGCACATAAGTCAAATTAAATCATCGAGTGGCCAAGATATCTCTTCTACCCTCTTAGGATAAAATCTACAGATAAACTTCGACTTATATGCATTTACTTATTCATTAACCAACTATACACAACAATGCGTTTTATAACATCAAGTTACTGATGCGTTTTCGCATTATCAATGCACAATCAATTAACAAATAATAAACCATATATCTAGGTTTTAAGACCATATGATATTATCGTCTTGCGATCACCTTTTATATCGTATTCCATAAAGTGATTCCAGCAAGCGCGGGTTTATTCCAATGCTCAAAACCAGTTCATAAGCACTCATGAACGTTGCAGCAACCCTTGCTATGTCTAACACCATTTAGACATTCTACACACCAATTCATGACAATCTTCATTCATACCTACTCCCTACATATGAACGATTGTGGACCATTTGAATAATTCGATTATTCCTAATAAACTCAATTATTCTGGAAGTCAAAACATGCAAAGTGAAACAATAGTTAAACAACTAACATGTGACAGTAACTTTACTCATAAATAAAACTCCTTTATTTAATCATCAAATGTTAATTACATTTATCTATTATACGTTTCTAATACTATCTAATCTATACTAATATCATCCTTCAGCCCAATACTCCTAGCATGCTACAAGTGCTTAACCCTACTCAATCCCTTCGTAAGCGGATCTGCTGAGTTATCTTCTGATGATATCCTCTTCACTACGAGTTGTCCTTCTTCTACACGATGTCTAATGAAGTGATATTTTCTGTCGATGTGTCGAGATCTACCATGATCCCTCGGTTCCTTGGTCAAGGCAACTGCACCTTCGTTATCACAGAAAATCTCCATGGGCTCTTTTATGGCCGGTATAACTCCAAGATCACCAATGAAGTTCTTCAGCCATATTGCCTCCTTCGACGCTTCGCTCGCTGCGATGTACTCTGATTCACACGTTGAATCAGCTACGGTTTCCTGCTTGGAACTTTTCCATGCCACTGCTCCTCCATTTAGGGTAAAGACCCAGCCCGACTGCGAACGGTAGTTGTCCCTGTTGGTCTGAAAGCTGGCATCACTATACCCTCGCACCTTCAAGTCATCACTCCCTCCAAGGACTAAGAACCATTCTTTCGTCCTCCGAAGGTACTTAAGGATGTTCTTTACCGCAATCCAATGTGCTTTGCCAGGGTTCCCTTGATATCTGCTAACCATGCTCAAAGCGAAGGCTACATCAGGACGAGTACAAGTCATAGCGTACATGATTGAGCCAACTGCGGAAGCGTATGGTACTCGGCTCATTTTTGCTATCTCAGCTTCGGTACTCGAACTTTGAGTCTTACTCAACTTGGCATTTCCTTGTATCGGTAGTTCTCCCTTCTTTGAGTTTTCCATACTAAAACGTTTTAGTACCTTCTCCAAGTAAGTATTCTGACTAAGTCCAATTAGTTTCTTACTTCTTTCTCTTACTATCCTTATTCCCAAAATGTAAGAAGCCTCTCCGAGGTCCTTCATAGCGAAGCACTTCCCGAGCCAGGACTTAACCTCCTGCAGAGTCGGGATGTCGTTTCCTATGAGTAATATGTCATCGACATATAGAACGAGGAAGCTTACTATACTCCCACTGGCTTTGACATATACACAAGATTCTTCTTCGCTTCGTACAAATACAAACTCTTTGACTTTCTCATCGAAGCAAAGATTCCATCTGCGAGATGCTTGCTTAAGTCCATAAATGGACTTCTCAAGCTTACACACTCTATTTGGATGCTTCGGATCCACAAACCCCTCTGGCTGAGCCCTGTAAACATCCTCAGCCAACTTTCCGTTAAGGAAAGCGGTCTTGACATCCATTTTCCAAATCTCATAATCATGAAATGCGGCAATTGCTAGCATCACTCTAATAGATTTAATCTTCGCAACTGGTGAGAAGGTCTCATCATAGTCAACTCCGGGAGTTTGAGTAAAGCCCTTCGCGACCAATCGCGCTTTATATGTGTGTACGTTCCCATCCACGTCGGTCTTCTTCTTGAAGATCCACTTGCACCCTACGGTCTTACGTTCGGGCACGTAATCAACCAAGTTCCAAACTTGGTTATCGTACATGGATTGGATCTCGCTATCCATTGCCTCTTTCCATTTTGCAGACTCCGGGCCTACCATGGCTTCCTTATAGCTATTAGGTTCATCAAGATTTACTAGTGTACCATCACTAATATACGTGTCCCCTTCGGTAGTAATATGAAAACCATAAAACTGGGGATGAACTCTAACTCTATCGGAACGTCTAAGAGATAAGGATTCGTCAATCGGTTCAACCGGAGTTTCCTCCTCGGGTTGAATGCCAGCGGTAGAGGTTCCTTCATCTATCGATTCTTGAATCTCTTCAAGTTCGATTTGCCTCCCACTGTCTCCTTGGCTTATGAGTTCTCGCTCTCGGAAAACTCCTCTCCTCGCAACAAAGATAACATTATCTTTCGGTCTATAGAAGAGATATCCAAAGGAAGTTTGTGGGTAGCCGATGAAAATACATCGCTCACTTCGAGGTTCAAGCTTGTCGTGAGTATCTCATCTTTCGAAAGCCTCGCAACCCCAAACCTTGATATGTGCCAACGAGGGAGCTTTCCCCGTCCACATCTCGTGAGGTGTTTTGGCAACCTTCTTAGTAGGGACTCGGTTAAGGATATGGGCGGCAGTCTCTAAGGCATACCCCCAAAAGAAGATAGGTAGTGAAGCACGACTCATCATAGAGCGAACCATATCCAATAAGGTTTGATTACGCCTTTCTGCCACACCATTCAACTGCGGTGTCCTAGGAGGCGTCAATTGCGAAACTATTCCACATTCCTTGAGATAATCGTGGAATTCAAGACTTAGGTACTCTCCTCCTCGATCGGATCGAAGCATCTTGATTTTCCTGCCCAATTGATTCTCCACTTCATTCTTGAACTCTTTGAACTTTTCAAAGGTTTCTGACTTTTGCTTGATTAAATAGATATACCCATATCTACTATAATCATCGGTAAAAGTTACATAGAAGCGGTTCCCATCCTTCGTGGTTGATCTAAAAGGTCCACATACATCGGTATGTATTAGGTCTAATAGTCCCTCACCCCTTTCACAAGTACTCGTGAAGGGTGACTTAGTCATCTTTCCAAGTAAACAAGACTCGCATGTGTCATCTTCCCTAAGGTCGAATGACTCCAACATTCCATCCTTTTGGAGTTGGGCTATGCGTTTCTTGTTGACATGTCCAAGACGACAATGCCACAAGGATGCTTTATCCATACTAGTGGAAGAATCAATATTCAAAACATCATTTCCTAAGTTATCAACAATCATAACAGTTTCATATATTCCATTACATGGTATAGCTTCAAAGTAAAAGACACCATTTAGATAAGCCAAAATAGAACCATTCTCATTATTAAAAGAAAATCTAAATCCTTGTCTATATAAACCATGAAATGAAATGATGTTTCTAGCCATTTCTGGCGAATAGCAACAATTGTTCAAATCAAAAACTAAACTATTCTTAAGCACTAAAGAATACACTCCAATCTTGGTCACAGGCGACGATCTTCTGTTCCCCATGATTAGATTGATCCTTCCTTGCTCCACATCCCTACTTCTTCTTAGTCCCTGCACATTAGAACAAATGTGATAACCACAACCGGTGTCAAGAACCCAAGAAATAGCATGATTAGAATCGTTAGATTTGATTGCATATATACCTGCAAAAGATGGCTTGATCTTTCCTTCCTTGATGGCTTGCAGGTAATCCGGGCAGCTTCTCTTCCAATGTCCTATCTTGTGGCAGTGGTGGCACTCTGCCTCCTTCGGGTTAGAGCAGGGCTTAGAGGGATCAACTTTGGTCCCACTAGAAGAGGAACCATCTCGGGCTTTCACCTTTCGATAGTTATTTGAAGAAGCTTTCCTCTTCTTTCCCTTCCCTTGACCAATAGCCAAGACAGGAGTAGCGGATGGATTGGGAGTTGGTGCAACAGACTTGTCCTTGAAGTTGCTCTCAGCAACCCTCAAGAGACCTT
This sequence comes from Lactuca saligna, assembly GCF_052625555.1. NCBI lineage: Eukaryota > Viridiplantae > Streptophyta > Magnoliopsida > Asterales > Asteraceae > Lactuca > Lactuca saligna. The sequence goes on from NC_136422.1 coordinate 71,696,867, forward strand.
GGAGTTTACTTAGAGTCACCTCCTCTTTGTTCATATGGTAGGTCATCCTAAATTGATTGTACATCGGAGGCAAAGAGTGAAGCACCATGTCGATCGCCAAGTCTTCGCCGAAGTCAACATTTAACTTGCGAAGGCGGTCGACATACCTTTGCATCTTTTGCAAGTGCACGGTAAGAGATTCTCCATGACCCATCTAAGCGGAAATCATGTTAGTGAAGATCTCGTAACGCTCTTGTCTCGCGTTTTGGTGGTACCTCTCCAACAAGTCTTGATGCATCTCGTATGGATACATGTCCTCGTAGGACTTTTGGAATTCGGAGTTCATGGTGGTGATCATGATGCAATGTACCTTCGTTGCATCTCGCTCATGAGTTTCAAAGGCGGTGATTTCTTCGGGAGTAGCAACTACGGGGTTGATTTTCTCGAGCTTCTCATCGAGGACATACTCTTTATCCTCATAGCGAGCAATGGTGCGAATGTATCTTATCCATTCGCCAAAGTTCGTTCCATCGAAGGTGACCTTTTGGCAAAGGCTCATCAACGTGAAAGAACTAGCAGCAGCGTTGTTTGCGTTTGACATCTATAGAAAGGAAAAAGATTGATTAGAATAAGAATCCCTAATTATCACCCAATAAGAAAAATTAGGGCTAGGATCCAACAATAACATTTACATACTAGAAAAGGGATGCCGTAATCCAATATGCAAATAAATTGAAGGTAAGTGAATGACGATTCACTAATTCTCCATTACAAAACTTAAACTATTAGTCCTAAGTGTTTTTTTTGAGAATTCCTAGATTCAGATGAGATTCATTGAACTATTCAATGGCATGTTTAAATCTCGATATGCCCCTCTTGTTTGTGACTGGGATGTCGAGGATCATAAAGCGGGTGTGAATTACCATGCAAATTCACATGGTGCCTTCATTGTAACGATCACCTATTCGATGTGCCGGTAAACCACACACGCTCCATCGAACTATGATGAACAATGAATCACCCTTTGCCACCTTCGCTTAGAACCAATTAGTGTGCCGGTAAACCACACACACTCCACTAACATCTTAGCAAGGTGCAAAGTGTAATTTCATGGGATTGCATCAATTCACTTTTCCTAAAGTAACTAAGATTGGGAAATTTTAAAAGAAAGTTTAGTTACTTCATATTTCTTATTATACTTTTAATGAGAGGATGAGGTTGCCCTATCCTACCCGTTCGGCTAACGACCCTCCACCAATCAAGCAAGCGGTGGGTGTGAGTGTACACCCATTAAGCGCAATTTTATAGGCCGCAACCTTATACCCACCTTATATATCGGCTTCGTGAATGAGGCCTACTAGCGGTAAGACTAGCATTTAGTTATACATATATATATATATATATATATATATATATATATATATATATATATATATATATATATATATATATATATATATATATTATTCTAGTAATATCATATAAGTATAGGGTTGCATTTTAAACTTTTCAAAATCTAGGGTTTGAAATTTAAGTTGTCTAAATTAAAACTTTTAATCACAAATATAAATTTCAAAACTTTAGGGTAGGTTTTAAACATTTAAAACATGAAGGATCAAATAACAAATAATTCCAATTAACAATTAATATTCTAATTATCTTTATTTGATTTATCTTGATTTCTTTGAAGATAATTACCAAAATAATTAATCATTATCATATAAGGAAATTAAATATTTTATTAGATGATAAATATCTTTAATTAGATCAAGATAATAGTCATATTTATCAAAAACTCGGATTTAGATTGATCTAATATGATTAAGGTAAGTTTCCATAAGATAATTATGAAAAAATCCCGAATCTGGCCCTTCCTGACGCCTGGACTCGCCGAGTGCACAAGGGGACTCGCCGAGTCAGGCCTACTCGACGAGTCCACCTTGGAACTCGCCGAGTCAGTGACTCAAAACCCAAAAAATCGAATTTTGCAGGTTTGTTTCAGTTATTCAAGCAACAATTTAAAGAAAACCAATCTAGGCTCTGATACCACTGATGGGTTTTAGCCATAAGAACTTTCCTATGTGCGCATGCAAAACCCTATTGCTTGGATCTAGGCTTTCTAATAAACATGCTTTTGAATCCAAGACTTCTAATGGCTAATTAGGTTAAACAACAATATTAAAACAGATCTAGAATCATACCTTTGAATTCCTTGTTGATCTTGTTTGTCTTGGAGCTTCTAGAGTCACAATTGTCACTCCTCTAATGGCTTACAAACACCAATAGCAAGCAAGATGATTTAGGAGAGAGGAGAGGGAAGGAATTCGACCAGAGGTTCCTTGCTTAAGGTTGTGTGTCGAATTCCCTCATCCATAGGGTCTATTTATACTATTAGACTCCTTAAGGGTTTCACCCTAAACCCTAATTGGATAATCTTCTCTTAAGGCTATCCAAATCCATTCCATAGATAACCCTATGGATGATTTGAGCTATCCTAAAGCTCTTAGAATCCGTCCAAGGTATATCCTAATGGATTTACAGTCTAAAGTCTAACTATCAAACAATTGACAATTTACGCCCTCTTATTTAATTAATCTCTTTAAGTCACCAAATTAATACCAATTAATTTATGACTTATATTAATCAAATAGCTAAATATTATTCCTTATAATATTTACTCTCTCTCAACAAATCATCCTTCAAGTTGCTATGGTGAAGGCAACCCAAAAGGACCATGCACCACCGAATATAGTTATAGCCTTAGACACTATTCCAACAAAATTGACCTCATAGTAGGTCTTACATCACATCTGGAGTAAAAAGTATTTGACAGCATAAAGACCTAACTAAAGTACTTAAAGTACAAGGTAGTCACATAGGAGGGGTTACACAAAACATAGACATGAACATGGTTCTTTTAAAACAAGGAAGGAAATACAGTATCTCCTACTGGCAACAGTCACCCCTATTGTGAACCCTTAGTTCATTTAGCTGACGTTCCATATCAAGCATGTATCTTTCGTATACCCTCTGACGTACTCGAAGCTCTATGGATTCGGCTTGGGTTTCTACTAATGCTTGCAATAGGGTTTCGTCAACTCTCTCAGATCTCTCCCAAGCATGCTCAAGGTGATTGGTGCGAAGGATATGCATTCCTCCATTGGTTTCAACTTCTACGATACGATGCACAGCTGTCCTGCCCTGAATTTTGTTTCGGGCGACTCTATGGATCAGGATTTGTAGAACTTTGTCTGCTGTACTCCATTCATTTACGTTGTAGAAGCTTTGGTCTCCATTAAACGGAATAGGTTGATCTTGATCTTCGCTCCATGCTTCCAAACATTCGACCCAAGGATGCGTCGGGCCATGAAAAGTCGGACGAGGGTTAGGATTTGGAATGGGATCTACTGGGGGTAGGTTTTCAACTTTGGGTTCGGAGTTAGCACCATCCGAAAGGTCTTCATCATGGTGATCATTAAAAGGGATCGGGTGATCATTCTCTGGTTCTTCTCCAAACCAACCAGCAATGACTTTGTTCGGAAGGTACGAGTTGCCGTGGGGATGGAGTCCAGCCATGTTATCTATGCGAGAAAAGGGATATAAGAATTAACTAAATAGACAAACTAACTAAGATAATTATAAGATGAAATTTATCAGTTGCTTCAATACATGTTTAGTGCATACCAGTTATATGTAGTTAGGATAGGATAGACCTTCGAATAAGTGACCCTAACCCTAAGCCCCCAACCCAACGAGGACAGGACATAAGGCAAAGATTCACAGATTCTAAGTCTATGACATCTTAGTACATATAACCTTAGTGTATCCACTAAACAACTATTGACATATTAATAAAGATCTATTTAGTTCTCGAATAAGTAATTACAGTAAGACCAAATACCCCTATGGTATTTCTTTGTGGTTGTGTTGGTAAGTTTTTAGACTTGTTGCCACATCACAACCCTTTTCGGCATATGCTAATCACTCCTCGGACCAGCATAGTTGATCATGCTATGCCACTCCCAAGACTGACCATACATCCCCAAGCTTACTTGTAATGTTCAACAATCGTAATACTTTTGTTCTTGTCATTGTGACAATGATTTTAGTATGAATACAGACGCGTATACATTCTTAAATATTTTATTATTTTAAAGTATATACTCTTGGTCAGAATGTTTTAATCCCAATGTATTTATAGATAGTATATCTTTTATGGGTTGATATACTACATTCACTATAAACAATGCTCTGATACCAATCTATCACACCCCAAAACTGAGAACGGCGGAAACGTTCGGGGGCGGAGGACATCATGTAACGTATCATAACAATGCAAAGTAGTAAACAAGCAACAACATCATCCATTGCACTAATAGTATAATTTTAGTTACAAGTGTGTTCTTTGATAGTATAAGACAACATAATGAATAATCAAAATAAAATAGGAGTCTTGATCTCTCCGTCTTCACAAAACCTGGTTGTCGTACCTGTCTATTGGTGACCTGAGAATACAAGTATTTTAAAAGCAAGTATCAACAATAAAGCTGGTGAATTCATAAGTATTAATGTGTCTTTGATTTGTAGAACTGGAAAGTAAAGACTTGTGAACATTCAAAAAGAGTTTGTATAAGTATGAACTGTTTGAAAGTAGTTGAGAACGTTTGAACACCCTAGCAAATCCCTATGATTTCTATTAGTATAAAGAGTAGTCTTCTACCAAGACTAGACTGTTTTGAAAGTAAAAAAGATGGTTTTTCCCTTGTATGAATACTATTAACAATATATATAGTCTACCTCATCGTTTATGTGAATGTATCACAAAATAAAAGTAATAGGGAAAATATAAACATGTAAGTATTATCCTTTTGTATTAGGATAAACTTGACATCGTGACTGCCGAATTGCATTAACCTTGAACGTTGGTAGATGTTCATTTTCCTCTATAGCTAATAGCAGGGTGTAGGAATGGTTAGTCCCATAAAGGTACCCTAATATAAGTATTAATCGTAGGCACCTGTAGATGTTCATTACCTCTGTTGCTAACATTTGAGTGCCAGAATGGTTAGTCCCGTATAGTAAGTAAGTAGTCTTCTCACGAGACCCGCTGTAAGTAAGTAATAATATGATTGGTAGTCCCTATTCTATAATTGGAACTAAAGGTGACTTCCGCAACGAATCGCTAGGTCGAAATCCATATTTATTTCAAATCATATATAGGCCCAAACTACATCTATAATAGTTTACTAGGGATATATGAACATATAACTTTGCTTCCCAAAGGTACTGAACTGACTGATTAGAAATATAATGTCTGTATATGTACACATTATATATAACTAAATATTTAAACGACCTTCGGATCGATACCCGATACCCTACCAGACCACATCCCTACGAGGAAAAGGAAATAAAGCGGGTTAGCCTTCCTAAGTCCTTTAAACATTACTTTTATAACTATACATATACAGGCATACTTTTAACAAGGTGTCTATATAATGGTATCCATGTAAGTGTATCCAAGTAAGTGTATCCATGCAAGTGTATCCAAGTAAGTGTATCCATGTTAGTGTATCCATGCAAGTGTATCCAAGTAAGTGTATCCATGTAAGTGTATCTCTTCATATAGCATTTAGTATAGACTCATGTATGAACTGACTCTAGTGTAATTCCTTGTAATAGGAATAACAGGTAGTATCTCCTAACTATACCTATAATAGTTACTAGTAATGTATAAGTATCAACAAATGTATACCACTGCTAGCCAAAGGTACTGAACTGACTAAGGGCACTTTTATGTCTATATATGTATACATGGTATATGACTAATATTTAGACGACATTCGGACGACTAACCGATACCCTAAAGCCACATCCCAACGAGGAAAAGGAAATAAAGTGAACTAGCCTTCCTAAGTCCTTTAAACATATGTCATATAACTATACATATATGGGCATGCATTTGATAACACAAAAGCATAAAAGGAGTTTTGTAAAACCTTTGAAAATGATTAATATCTTAAGAAAAGATCGACTTGAAGTTAGTTTATAAAACGGTTTGAAAGTATTTTATTTAAATAACCAGTTTAAGTATAAAGAAAACATTTGTTTGAAATACCTTTGTAACAGAGTTTGAAAAGAAACATGCAGTGTATAAAGCAGTTTGATAAAGAGTTTTAAACATATAAAAACGTTTAAGAATGTCATTTGAAGAAATCTATTTGGTAAAACAGTTAACGTATAGTAAATCCATTTGCATGCTAGTTATTAATCGCATGTAATTGATATAATAACTAATCATGATTTAACTTGTATTCCCCCCCCCCCCCCATAAAGCATTTATAAACATTTAAAAGGTTAATTAAGGGGTATGAACTCACCTGCAGTGAGCGGATCGGAAGGAAGTGTTGGACAAGTGCTTGGTGTCAAGTGAAGACTTAGACACACACAATGATCCTAATTACATATGAATACATATGTATATATACAATTAGTGATTATAACACTAATTAAGCATGTATAAACATTCTATTGCGAGGAAACCACTTTGGTCAAGTGCTAGGAGGCTATCGGGTTGCGACAAATGAGTGCAAGGCCTCATACGGGAGTTTATGGTCCAATGACCATGTTTGCTGGAGTTTACGGCCCAGTGGAGTTTACTCCTGGCCATAAACTCTCAATTGGTAAACAAAAGAGGATTAAAACTTTAAGGGCTTATGTGGTTAAGTGCTCCAAAGCTTTAAAGAAGTGTTTGGGTGGGTTTAATGTCCTAAAATGACCTTGTATGGTATTTACGGTCCTGGGACGACTTCCCCATGAGTTTACGGCTGTAAACACATGGTAAGAAGTCCCGTTTCGTGAAATGTGGTACTTAGGTCAATGGTGTAAGGTTCTATGTCACTAACCAAGGCTTACTAAGGTGTTAGGGTGTCATTTGCACCCTTAAAAGGTGTTTACGGACAAAGAACATGTATTGGATGTAAACTCCTTGAATCCCATGATTTCTTATGTTTTCTAAGCTCTAAATATGATTAACCTTGTGTACTATGAGTTAGATCAAGTGTACTTACAATCTAGGAGCTTAAATGGTTGGTTTTCGGCAAGAACACTAGTATGTGTTCTTGGTGTTCTTGGTGAAACTTGAAGATCTACAAAATGGAATGATTTTACAGATGAAATCATGTAAAATTACTAGTTCATGCAAGATATCAACTAGTTAAGACAATAAGCTTACGAGTTTTGAAGATCGGGGATGAAGATTGGGATGATACTTGAGAGGATTTGGGCCAAATGGAAGGGAGGAATGAACAAATGACCATCACTTCACCATGTAAGCAAGAGTTTACGGCGCACATGGAATTTACGGCCGTAAACTCCCATGTGTTGGCCGTGAACTCCTTGAAGGGGTGTTTAAGTGTTGGGTTTTGAGCAATCTAACACTTCCTAAGTGTGCATGCAACCCTAATAAACCTTGGATCTATGTTTGTCTAAATACATGCAAAATAATAATTTTCCAAGGTTTATAACCTATCTAACATGGCATGGGGAACATTTCAACATAAAAGAGTTAGAAGAGATTACATACCTTTTGGTTAGTTTGGTTCTAAGGAGTTTGAGGGCCAAGCACCAATAGTGTGAATGCCTCAAATGGAATCACAAACACCACAAACTCTTGGAAAACTTTGAGAGAGTATACACCTTGTATAAAATCGGCCACACACATGCACACACACACTAGTTCACTAGTTTTCTCTTAGGCTCCATTTCATGCTCCATAAGCATGCTTATATAGTGTACATGGTTAGGGTGAAACCCTAATAACCCATGTCCTTTCCTTTTTCCAAGGATCCATGGGTTAAAAGCTCCATGGATCATCCATGGACTTCCACATAAGCCTAGCCCATTAAAAAATGAGTATTAGCCCACACTATATAAAACAAATAGCCCATAATTTAATTAGTATTCCTTTTAATCTCTAAATTAATTCATAATTAATTTAAGACTAAAACTAATTAAATAACGTAACTTCATATTAATATATTATAACTCATAATATATTAATAAACATATGTGTATAACTCTCATAAAATTATCCATAATAGTTTGGATGAGATGCAACCCAAATGGACCATGCCGGTCGGGTCAAGTATATACCAAATAAGTTATGGACTTAGACACCTTATCCAACAAACTCCCACTTGGATAAGTCTAATAACTATATTTTCCTATAACTTCAGGAACCAACCAACAATCGTAGCTCTCGAAAACTCCCTCGAACAATGAAGACTCTGTCGAACTATGAAGCGCCATTTTAGATAAGTGATCACATAATCCTCTGTTCTCATGATATCAGCTGGACAAACACATGGAACTATGTCTTGCTTATTGTCTAGCAGTTGTTTCTCGATTTTCCGATTTGTTTGACGAAGAACTTCACTGAACACATCGGTTTAGTTCTGACCAGGCCTGGTACATGGGTCAACACAAAATCATCGAGGGGCCTAGATATCGCTTCTATTTCTAGAAGGAACAGATAAACTTCGACTGATATGCTTGTTCTACTACTTATTGAATTGTACACAAAGGCACGTTTTATAACATCAAGTTACTGATGCGTTTACGTGCAATCAATGCACAACCAACTCATAGGTAACAACTCATATCTCTAGGTTTAAAGATTTATATGATGTTATCATCTCACGATCACTCGAGATAAATTCCATGAAGTGATACAAGTGAGTGTGGTTTTATACCAATACTCATAACTTATGAGTACTCATGAATGTTGCAGCAACCATTGCCATGTCTAAACACCTTTAAGGCATCTAGAAACCCAATTCATGACAATCTTGATTCATACCTACTTCCGACATATGATCGATTGTGGAGGTTTTAATAAATTAATTTAAAGAAAACCAATCTAGGCTCTGATACCACTGATGGGTTTTAGCCATAAGAACTTTCCTATGTGCGCATGCAAAACCCTATTGCTTGGATCTAGGCTTTCTAATAAACATGCTTTTGAATCCAAGACTTCTAATGGCTAATTAGGTTAAACAACAATATTAAAACAGATCTAGAATCATACCTTTGAATTCCTTGTTGATCTTGTTTGTCTTGGAGCTTCTAGAGTCACAATTGTCACTCCTCTAATGGCTTACAAACACCAATAGCAAGCAAGATGATTTAGGAGAGAGGAGAGGGAAGGAATTCGACCAGAGGTTCCTTGCTTAAGGTTGTGTGTCGAATTCCCTCATCCATAGGGTCTATTTATACTATTAGACTCCTTAAGGGTTTCACCCTAAACCCTAATTGGATAATCTTCTCTTAAGGCTATCCAAATCCATTCCATAGATAACCCTATGGACGATTTGAGCTATCCTAAAGCTCTTAGAATCCGTCCAAGGTATATCCTAATGGATTTACAGTCTAAAGTCTAACTATCAAACAATTGACAGTTTACGCCCTCTTATTTAATTAATCTCTTTAAGTCACCAAATTAATACCAATTAATTTATGACTTATATTAATCAAATAGCTAAATATTATTCCTTATAATATTTACTCTCTCTCAACAAATCATCCTTCAAGTTGCTATGGTGAAGGCAACCCAAAAGGACCATGCACCACCGAATATAGTTATAGCCTTAGACACTATTCCAACAAAATTGACCTCATAGTAGGTCTTACATCACATCTGGAGTAAAAAGTATTTGACAGCATAAAGACCTAACTAAAGTACTTAAAGTACAAGGTAGTCACATAGGAGGGGTTACACAAAACATAGACATGAACATGGTTCTTTTAAAACAAGGAAGGAAATACAGTATCTCCTACTGGCAACAGTCACCCCTATTGTGAACCCTTAGTTCATTTAGCTGACGTTCCATATCAAGCATGTATCTTTCGTATACCCTCTGACGTACTCGAAGCTCTATGGATTCGGCTTGGGTTTCTACTAATGCTTGCAATAGGGTTTCGTCAACTCTCTCAGATCTCTCCCAAGCATGCTCAAGGTGATTGGTGCGAAGGATATGCATTCCTCCATTGGTTTCAACTTCTACGATACGATGCACAGCTGTCCTGCCCTGAATTTTGTTTCGGGCGACTCTATGGATCAGGATTTGTAGAACTCTGTCTGCTGTACTCCATTCATTTACGTTGTAGAAGCTTTGGTCTCCATTAAACGGAATAGGTTGATCTTGATCTTCGCTCCATGCTTCCAAACATTCGACCCAAGGATGCGTCGGGCCATGAAAAGTCGGACGAGGGTTAGGATTTGGAATGGGATCTACTGGGGGTAGGTTTTCAACTTTGGGTTCGGAGTTAGCACCATCCGAAAGGTCTTTATCATGGTGATCATTAAAAGGGATCGGGTGATCATTCTCTGGTTCTTCTCCAAACCAACCAGCAATGACTTTGTTCGGAAGGTACGAGTTGCCGTGGGGATGGAGTCCAGCCATGTTATCTATGCGAGAAAAGGGATATAAGAATTAACTAAATAGACAAACTAACTAAGATAATTATAAGATGAAATTTATCAGTTGCTTCAATACATGTTTAGTGCATACCAGTTATATGTAGTTAGGATAGGATAGACCTTCGAATAAGTGACCCTAACCCTAAGCCCCCAACCCAACGAGGACAGGACATAAGGCAAAGATTCACAGATTCTAAGTCTATGACATCTTAGTACATATAACCTTAGTGTATCCACTAAACAACTATTGACATATTAATAAAGATCTATTTAGTTCTCGAATAAGTAATTACAGTAAGACCAAATACCCCTATGGTATTTCTTTGTGGTTGTGTTGGTAAGTTTTTAGACTTGTTGCCACATCACAACCCTTTTCGGCATATGCTAATCACTCCTCGGACCAGCATAGTTGATCATGCTATGCCACTCCCAAGACTGACCATACATCCCCAAGCTTACTTGGAATGTTCAACAATCGTAATACTTTTGTTCTTGTCATTGTGACAATGATTTTAGTATGAATACAGACGCGTATACATTCTTAAATATTTTATTATTTTAAAGTATATACTCTTGGTCAGAATGTTTTAATCCCAATGTATTTATAGATAGTATATCTTTTATGGGTTGATATACTACATTCACTATAAACAATGCTCTGATACCAATCTATCACACCCCAAAACTGAGAACGGCGGAAACGTTCGGGGGCGGAGGACATCATGTAACGTATCATAACAATGCAAAGTAGTAAACAAGCAACAACATCATCCATTGCACTAATAGTATAATTTTAGTTACAAGTGTGTTCTTTCATAGTATAAGACAACATAATGAATAATCAAAATAAAATAGGAGTCTTGATCTCTCCGTCTTCACAAAACCTGGTTGTCGTACCTGTCTATTGGTGACCTGAGAATACAAGTATTTTAAAAGAAAGTATCAACAATAAAGCTGGTGAATTCATAAGTATTAATGTGTCTTTGATTTGTAGAACTGGAAAGTAAAGACTTGTGAACATTCAAAAAGAGTTTGTATAAGTATGAACTGTTTGAAAGTAGTTGAGAACGTTTGAACACCCTAGCAAATCCCTATGATTTCTATTAGTATAAAGAGTAGTCTTCTACCAAGACTAGACTGTTTTGAAAGTAAAAAAGATGGTTTTTCCCTTGTATGAATACTATTAACAATATATATAGTCTACCTCATCGTTTATGTGAATGTATCACAAAATAAAAGTAATAGGGAAAATATAAACATGTAAGTATTATCCTTTTGTATTAGGATAAACTTGACATCGTGACTGCCGAATTGCATTAACCTTGAACGTTGGTAGATGTTCATTTTCCTCTATAGCTAATAGCAGGGTGTAGGAATGGTTAGTCCCATAAAGGTACCCTAATATAAGTATTAATCGTAGGCACCTGTAGATGTTCATTACCTCTGTTGCTAACATTTGAGTGCCAGAATGGTTAGTCCCGTATAGTAAGTAAGTAGTCTTCTCACGAGACCCGCTGTAAGTAAGTAATAATATGATTGGTAGTCCCTATTCTATAATTGGAACTAAAGGTGACTTCCGCAACGAATCGCTAGGTCGAAATCCATATTTATTTCAAATCATATATAGGCCCAAACTACATCTATAATAGTTTACTAGGGATATATGAACATATAACTTTGCTTCCCAAAGGTACTGAACTGACTGATTAGAAATATAATGTCTGTATATGTACACATTATATATAACTAAATATTTAAACGACCTTCGGATCGATACCCGATACCCTACCAGACCACATCCCTACGAGGAAAAGGAAATAAAGCGGGTTAGCCTTCCTAAGTCCTTTAAACATTACTTTTATAACTATACATATATAGGCATACTTTTAACAAGGTGTCTATATAAAGGTATCCATGTAAGTGTATCCAAGTAAGTGTATCCATGCAAGTGTATCCAAGTAAGTGTATCCATGTTAGTGTATCCATGCAAGTGTATCCAAGTAAGTGTATCCATGTAAGTGTATCTCTTCATATAGCATTTAGTATAGACTCATGTATGAACTGACTCTAGTGTAATTCCTTGTAATAGGAATAACAGGTAGTATCTCCTAACTATACCTATAATAGTTACTAGTAATGTATAAGTATCAACAAATGTATACCACTGCTAGCCAAAGGTACTGAACTGACTAAGGGCACTTTTATGTCTATATATGTATACATGGTATATGACTAATATTTAGACGACATTCGGACGACTAACCGATACCCTAAAGCCACATCCCAACGAGGAAAAGGAAATAAAGTGAACTAGCCTTCCTAAGTCCTTTAAACATATGTCATATAACTATACATATATGGGCATGCATTTGATAACACAAAAGCATAAAAGGAGTTTTGTAAAACCTTTGAAAATGATTAATATCTTAAGAAAAGATCGACTTGAAGTTAGTTTATAAAACGGTTTGAAAGTATTTTATTTAAATAACCAGTTTAAGTATAAAGAAAACATTTGTTTGAAATACCTTTGTAACAGAGTTTGAAAAGAAACATGCAGTGTATAAAGCAGTTTGATAAAGAGTTTTAAACATATAAAAACGTTTAAGAATGTCATTTGAAGAAATCTATTTGGTAAAACAGTTAACGTATAGTAAATCCATTTGCATGCTAGTTATTAATCACATGTGATTGATATAATAACTAATCATGATTTAACTTGTATTCCCCCCCCCCCCCCCATAAAGCATTTATAAACATTTAAAAGGTTAATTAAGGGGTATGAACTCACCTGCAGTGAGCGGATCGGAAGGAAGTGTTGGACAAGTGCTTGGTGTCAAGTGAAGACTTAGACACACACAATGATCCTAATTACATATGAATACATATGTATATATACAATTAGTGATTATAACACTAATTAAGCATGTATAAACATTCTATTGCGAGGAAACCACTTTGGTCAAGTGCTAGGAGGCTATCGGGTTGCGACAAATGAGTGCAAGGCCTCATACGGGAGTTTATGGTCCAATGACCATGTTTGCTGGAGTTTACGGCCCAGTGGAGTTTACTCCTGGCCATAAACTCTCAATTGGTAAACAAAAGATGATTAAAACTTTAAGGGCTTATGTGGTTAAGTGCTCCAAAGCTTTAAAGAAGTGTTTGGGTGGGTTTAATGTCCTAAAATGACCTTGTATGGTATTTACGGTCCTGGGACGACTTCCCCATGAGTTTACGGCTGTAAACACATGGTAAGAAGTCCCGTTTCGTGAAATGTGGTACTTAGGTCAATGGTGTAAGGTTCTATGTCACTAACCAAGGCTTACTAAGGTGTTAGGGTGTCATTTGCACCCTTAAAAGGTGTTTACGGACAAAGAACATGTATTGGATGTAAACTCCTTGAATCCCATGATTTCTTATGTTTTCTAAGCTCTAAATATGATAAACCTTGTGTACTATGAGTTAGATCAAGTGTACTTACAATCTAGGAGCTTAAATGGTCGGTTTTCGGCAAGAACACTAGTATGTGTTCTTGGTGTTCTTGGTGAAACTTGAAGATCTACAAAATGGAATGATTTTACAGATGAAATCATGTAAAATTACTAGTTCATGCAAGATATCAACTAGTTAAGACAATAAGCTTACGAGTTTTGAAGATCGGGGATGAAGATTGGGATGATACTTGAGAGGATTTGGGCCAAATGGAAGGGAGGAATGAACAAATGACCACCACTTCACCATGTAAGCAAGAGTTTACGGCGCACATGGAATTTACGGCCGTAAACTCCCATGTGTTGGCCGTGAACTCCTTGAAGGGGTGTTTAAGTGTTGGGTTTTGAGCAATCTAACACTTCCTAAGTGTGCATGCAACCCTAATAAACCTTGGATCTATGTTTGTCTAAATACATGCAAAATAATAATTTTCCAAGGTTTACAACCTATCTAACATGGCATGGGGAACATTTCAACATAAAAGAGTTAGAAGAGATTACATACCTTTTGGTTAGTTTGGTTCTAAGGAGTTTGAGGGCCAAGCACCAATAGTGTGAATGCCTCAAATGGAATCACAAACACCACAAACTCTTGGAAAACTTTGAGAGAGTATACACCTTGTATAAAATCGGCCACACACATGCACACACACACTAGTTCACTAGTTTTCTCTTAGGCTCCATTTCATGCTCCATAAGCATGCTTATATAGTGTACATGGTTAGGGTGAAACCCTAATAACCCATGTCCTTTCCTTTTTCCAAGGATCCATGGGTTAAAAGCTCCATGGATCATCCATGGACTTCCACATAAGCCTAGCCCATTAACAAATGAGTATTAGCCCACACTATATAAAACAAATAGCCCATAATTTAATTAGTATTCCTTTTAATCTCTAAATTAATTCATAATTAATTTAAGACTAAAACTAATTAAATAACGTAACTTCATATTAATATATTATAACTCATAATATATTAATAAACATATGTGTATAACTCTCATAAAATTATCCATAATAGTTTGGATGAGATGCAACCCAAATGGACCATGCCGGTCGGGTCAAGTATATACCAAATAAGTTATGGACTTAGACACCTTATCCAACAAACTCCCACTTGGATAAGTCTAATAACTATATTTTCCTATAACTTCAGGAACCAACCAACAATCGTAGCTCTCGAAAACTCCCTCGAACAATGAAGACTCTGTCGAACTATGAAGCGCCATTTTAGATAAGTGATCACGTAATCCTCTGTTCTCATGATATCAGCTGGACAAACACATGGAACTATGTCTTGCTTATTGTCTAGCAGTTGTTTCTCGATTTTCCGATTTGTTTGACGAAGAACTTCACTGAACACATCGGTTTAGTTCTGACCAGGCCTGGTACATGGGTCAACACAAAATCATCGAGGGGCCTAGATATCGCTTCTATTTCTAGAAGGAACAGATAAACTTCGACTGATATGCTTGTTCTACTACTTATTGAATTGTACACAAAGGCACGTTTTATAACATCAAGTTACTGATGCGTTTACGTGCAATCAGTGCACAACCAACTCATAGGTAACAACTCATATCTCTAGGTTTAAAGATTTATATGATGTTATCGTCTCACGATCACTCGAGATAAATTCCATGAAGTGATACAAGTGAGTGTGGGTTTATACCAATACTCATAACTTATGAGTACTCATGAATGTTGCAGCAACCATTGCCATGTCTAAACACCTTTAAGGCATCTAGAAACCCAATTCATGACAATCTTGATTCATACCTACTTCCGACGTATGATCGATTGTGGAGGTTTTAATAAATTAATTATTCTGGAAGTCAAAAGATGCAAAAGTGAAACAATAGTAAACAATTGACAATGATAGTAACACTTTACTCATAAATAAATCACAAATTTTATTCATCATCAAACGTCGATTACATTTTACAAGTTTCAGGAAAACTATCTAATCTGTAAAACTAATATCGTCCCTCAGCCTGATGCGTCTCGCATGCTGAAAATGATTAACCCTCGTCAGTCCCTTCGTAAGGGGGTCTGCAAGATTCTCATCCGACGATATCCTCCTTGTCACAAGGAGTCCTTCTTCAATCTTGTGTCTTATGAAGTGATATTTTCTGTCAATGTGTCGGGATCTGCCATGATCTCTTGGTTCCTTGGCTAAGGTAACCGCACTATTGTTGTCACAGAAAATCTATATAGGTTCCTTAATAGCTGGTACAACTCCAAGGTCTCCGATGAAGTTCTTTATCCATATCGCCTCCTTCGTTTCTTCACTCGCTGCTATATACTCTGATTCACAAGTCGAATCAGCCACCGTCTCCTGCTTGGAACTCTTCCAAGAAATTGCCCCTCCATTTAAGGTAAAGATCCAGCCCGACTGAGAGAGGAAATTATCCCTATCAGTTTGAAAACCAGCATCACTATACCCTAATATTCTCAAGTCATCACAGCCACCAAGGGTAAGGATCCAATCCTTAGTCCTCCGCAGGTACTTGAGAATGTTCTTTACCGCGGTCCAATGAGCCTTGCCAGGGTTCCCCTGATACCTGCTGACCATGCTCAAAGCAAATGCCACATCAGGACGGGTACAAGTCATAGCATACATGATCGAGCCAACTGCGGAAGCATATGGTAATTGGCTCATCTCAGCTATCTCTGCCTCTGTACTCGGACTCTGAGTCTTACTCAGTTTGGTATTGCTTTGGATCGGTAAATCTCCTTTCTAGGAATTCTCCATGTTGAACCTTTTCAATACCTTATCCAAGTAGATACTCTGACTAAGTCCAATTAGTCTTCTACTCCTTTCTCTTAATATCCTTATCCCTAGGATATAGGTAGCCTCCCCTAGGTCCTTCATAGCAAAGCACTTCCCAAGCCAGGACTTAACCTCCTGCAAGGTTGGGATGTCATTTCCTATGAGTAGTATGTTATCCACATACAGTACCAAGAAGCTAACATACTCCCACTAGCTCTGACATACACGCAAGACTCATCTTCGCTTCTCAAGAAGCCAAACTCTTTTACCTTCTCATCAAAACAAAGATTCCAGCTACGAGATGCTTGTTTTAATCCATAAATGGATTTCTCAAGCTTGCATACTCTATTAGGGTACTCTGCATTGACAAAACCCTCTGGCTGATTCATGTACACATCCTCAGCCAACTTTCCATTAAGGAAAGCGGTTTTGACATCCATTTGCCATATTTCATAATCATGAAATGCTGCAATGGCTAACATAACCCTAATAGACTTAATCTTTGCTACCGGCGAAAAGGTTTCATCATAATCAACACCTTGAGTTTGAGTAAAACCCTTCGCAACCAGTCGAGCCTTATAAGTATGCACTTTTCCTTCCATGTCTGTCTTCTTCTTGAAGATCCATTTGCACCCGACTGTTTTACAGCCTGGTACATTGTCAACCAAGTTCCAAACTTGATTGTCATACATGGACTGTATCTCGCTGTCCATAGCCTCCTTCCATTTAGCAGACTTCGGGCCTGCCATGGCTTCCTTAACACTGCTAGGTTCATCCAAATTTACTAGTGTACTATCACTAATAAACGTATCACCTTCCGTAGTAATATGAAAACCATAATAAAACGAAGGTGTGTTCCTAACCCGTGTGGAACGCCTCGGAGGTACAGAATCGTCAGCTGGATCAACAGAAGTTTCCTCCTCAGGTTGATTGCTAGTGTCTGAGGTTCCTTCACCAATTGATTCTTGAATTTCTTAAAGATCAATTTGCCTCCCACTGTCTCCTTGGCTTATAAATTCTTTCTCGCGAAAGATCCCTCTTCGTGCTACAAAGACCACATTCTCACTGAGTCTGTAGAAGAGGTAACCGAAGGATTTCTGTGGGTAGCCGATGAAAATACACCTTTCACTTCGGGGTTCAAGCTTATCATGAGTTTCGCGCCTCACGAAGGCTTCGCAACCCCAAATTTTGATGTGGTCCAAATTGGGAACCTTCCCAGTCCACATCTCATGAGGTGTTTTGGTAACCTTCTTTGTAGGGACTAGATTAAGGATTTGGGCGGCAGTCTCTAAGGCATACCCCCAAAAAGAGATTGGTAACGAAACTTGACTCATCATAGAGCGAACCATGTCCAACAAGGTTCGATTACGCCTCTCAGCTACACCTTTCAGTTGTGGTGTCCTGGGACGAGTCAATTGTGAGACAATCCCACACTCCTTAAGGTAGTCAAGGAACTCGGTACTAAGATACTCACCACCTCGATCGGATCGAAGCATCTTAATGTTCCTGCCCAATTGATTTTCTACTTCCTGCTTGAATTCCTTAAACCTTTCAAAGGTTTCGGACTTATTTTTGATTAAGTAGACATACCCATATCTACTAAAATCATCAATAAAAGTCACATAATACCGATTAGCATCCCTTGTGGCGGTTTTGAATGGCCCACATACATCAGTATGTATTAGGTCCAACAAACCATCACCCCTCTCACAAGTTCCAGTGAAGGGTGATTTTGTCATTTTTCCAAGTAGACAAGATTCACAACTATCATCTGATTTGAGGTCAAATGATTCCAAGACTCCACTCTTTTGGAGTTGGCCTATGCGTTTCTTGTTTACATGTCCAAGACGACAATGCCACAATGATGCTTTATCTAGGCTAGTAGAAGAATCAATATACAACACATTATTTCCTAAGTTGTCTACAATCGACACAGTTTCATACACACCATCACAAGGTAATGCTTTAAAATAAAACACATTATTAAAGAAAGCATTAATACCACCACATTCATTATCAAACGAAAAGGTAAAACCTTGTTTGTACAAAGCATGAAAAGAAATAATATTCCTCGCCATTTCAGACGAGTACACACATTTATTCAAATCTAATTTTAACCCATTATTAAGCAACAAAGTATAAACTCCAATCTTGGAAACAGGTGAAGCCTTCCTATTCCCCATGATTAAGTTTATCTTCCCGTGCTCCACATCCTCACTTCTTCTTAGGCCTTGCAAATCAGAACATATGTGAATACCACATCCTGTATCAAGCACCCAAGAGTTAGAATATGTTGAGTAATTAGAAAATATAGTGTAAATACCTGCATAGGTGGGTTTCACTTTCCCATCCTTTAGATCCTGCAAGTACTTAGGGCAGTTTCGCTTCCAGTGTGCCTTTTCATGGCAATAAAAGCATTCAGCATCCTTAGGAATGGCAGAAGGAGTGACAAAACCGTTCTTAGTCTTTGATGAGGAGCCTTCAAGAGACTTTCCCTTGGTACCCTTCGAAGGGTGCTTCCTCTTTTTCCCTTTGCCTTGCCCAATAGCTAAAACAGGGGTAGAAGTTGGAGTAGGAGTAGTAGAGGTAACAACCGCTTTACCCTTAAGACCGGTTTCAGCGGTCTTCAAGAGTCCTTGAAGCTTGCTGAGGGTAACTTCCTCCTTGTTCATATGATATGTCATTCAAAAATGATCATAACAAGAAGGCAAGGAGTGCAAAATGATGTTAATTGCCAACTCCTCGGGGATGTTAACA
Organism: Lactuca saligna; assembly: GCF_052625555.1. Lineage (NCBI taxonomy): Eukaryota > Viridiplantae > Streptophyta > Magnoliopsida > Asterales > Asteraceae > Lactuca > Lactuca saligna. Next base: position 71,716,345 of record NC_136422.1, read on the forward strand.
TTCAGCTTCAGCAAACGGTCCACATACCTTTGCATCTTTTGCATGTGGCCCGTGACGGATTCACCATCCTTCATGCGGGTAGTTATTATGGAGGAGATTATTTCATACCGCTCCTGACGAGCACTCTGATGGTACCTTTCCATCAAGTCTTGGTGCATCTCAAAAGGGTAGAAATCTTCATATGACTTTTGGAGCTCGGCTGTCATCGTGGCCATCATGATACATGCCACCTTAGTAGCATCTCTCTCATGAGTCCTGAATTCAGCGATCTCCTCAGGAGTAGCAGTAGACTCATCAAGTTCTTTTAACTCCTTATCGAGGACATATTCCTTGTCCTCGTAACGAGTAACCATCCTGATGTTCCTAATCCAATCCATGAAGTTGGAACCATCAAAGATGACCCTCCCACAAAGATTCATGAGAGAGAAAGAACCAGTTGGGTTAAAGCCTGAAGCATTAGTGTTGGAAGACATCTGAAAGAAGAAAGTAAGTTTAGATTAGATATTTAGGATCCTTAATAAGACACCCAAATGTAATATTAAGGCTAGGATCCAATCACAATATATTACACTTAGAAGAGGGATGCCGTAATCTAAGTAATAATATATTTGAAAGGTAGGTGAATGACGATTCACCAATTTCCACCATGAAAACGAAATGATTTATTAGGTTTAATTGGATTTGAAATTCCTAGATTCTTTTGAGATTCATTGAACTTTTTAATGGCATGTTTCAATCTCGATTGTGCCCTGCAAGTTTTGTGACTGGGATGCCGAGGATCACAAAACAAGGTGTGAATAACCATGCTAATTCACTTGGTACTCTTAATATTATCACCTAATCAATGTGCCGGTTAAGCACACACGCTCCATTGATCTATGAAAAACATTAAGTCACCCTTCGTGAGCCTTACTAGTCCTAGTTAGTGTGCCGGTTAACCACACACGCTCCACCAACGACTTGGTAAGGTACAAAGTGTGAATTCCATGGACTAGCACCATGTTCACATTTTTCCTAAAATAACTAAGATTGGGAATTAAAAGAGTTTAGTTATTTTATAATATTCATTATACTTTTAATGAGGATTTAAAGTCATTGTTCTACCCGTTCGGCTAACGACCCTCCACCGATCAAGCAAGCGGTGGGTGAGAGTATACACCCATTAAGTCGCCATTTTATAGGCAACAACCTTATACCCACCTTATAGACCGACTTCGTGAATGAGGCCTACTAACGGTAAAATGACTTATTCTTATACATATATATAATAATTAACCATTAATGTTATAAATAGTATAAGGGTTGAATTTTAACTATTAAAACTCTAAGGTTTGGAATTAAAGTTTATTAAAGTGTGTGAAACTTTACAAATTCCAAAACTTGAGGGCAAGTTTTGTAACTTTGCAAAACTCTTCATTTCATAACTTATGAATTAAAGGTTCATAAAAATGAAAACTCTTCATTTTCATGTAACTTATGTGTTTTTGTGTGTTAAATGAAAGTGACCTTTGGTAATCCATAACTTGAGGACAAATTATGGACTCCATTAAAACATATAAATGATAAAGAATTAATCCTAAACAATTCAGCAAATAATTCCTATCATTTTCTAAATTCATAAAAACATGAACATGATCATCAAAAATTCAAGAATTATATGAACACATAAAATCATGGAATTTTGATATATGCTATTGTAAATGGATTAGAACAACCATTACACCAACTAAAATAAGTTTTATAACACCAAAACAGTTTAGGGTAATGTTTCTAGTCCATTTCCAGCAGCAAAAGTCGAGAATCTGCACTCTTTCGATCCTACTCGTCGAGTGCATGAACTTACTGGCCGAGTAGGTTGAAGTTTGCCTTGGACTCGTCGAGTCCCCCCAATGGACTCGGTGAGTTCACCATGCTGACAGCAACGATTTCGACTTTTTTTTCACTATTTTGCATCAAGTATCAAACAAGCAAGCCTAGGCTCTGATACCACTGTTGGGTTTTGAGCAATCTAACACTTCCTAAGTGTGCATGCAACCCTAAAAACCTTGGATCTATGTTTGTCTAAATATATGCAAAATAATAATTTTCCAAGGTTTATAACCTATCTAACATGGCATGGGGAACATTTCAACATAAAAGAGTTAGAAGAGATTACATACCTTTTGGTGAGTTTGGTTCTAAGGAGTTTGAGGGCCAAGCACCAATAGTGTGAATGCCTCAAATGGAATCACAAACACCACAAACTCTTGGAAAACTTTGAGAGAGTATACACCTTGTATAAAATCGGCCACACACATCCACACACACACTAGTTCACTAGTTTTCTCTTAGGCTCCATTTCATGCTCCATAAGCATGCTTATATAGTGTACACGGTTAGGGTGAAACCCTAATAACCCATGTCTTTTCCTTTTTCCAAGGATCCATGGGTTAAAAGCTCCATGGATCATCCATGGACTTCCACATAAGCCTAGCCCATTAACAAATGAGTATTAGCCCACACTATATAAAACAAATAGCCCATAATTTAATTAGTATTCCTTTTAATCTCTAAATTAATTCATAATTAATTTAAGACTAAAACTAATTAAATAACGTAACTTCATATTAATATATTATAACTCATAATATATTAATAAACATATGTGTATAACTCTCATAAAATTATCCATAATAGTTTGGATGAGATGCAACCCAAATGGACCATGCCGGTCGGGTCAAGTATATACCAAATAAGTTATGGACTTAGACACCTTATCCAACATTAAGGTCATTTCCTTGAGCTATAACATCAAACGATAAACCCCGATACCTATTCCTTAAGTGTACAAGGCTCCGAACGCTCAAATATACTCCTAATTGTGCAAAAAGATAGCAGCAATGAGTTTGACTTTTAATGAAGTGTTTGACTGTACTGGATGGAAAATTTTAGGTTGTCACATCATCCCCCAGTTAGAGGGAATTTCATCCCGAAATTAGAATTTAGGTAAGGAATTGGGTGTGAATAATCGATACAAGAAGTGGGGATACTTCCTAATCGATTTCTTCTCATGCTCTCAAGTGAATTTCGGTTAGCCTTCCTAAGTCCTTTAAACATTACTTATATAACTATACATATACAGGCATGCTTTTAACAAGTTATCTATGTAATGGTATCCATGTAAGTGTATCTAAGTAAGTGTATCCATGTAAGTGTATCCAAGTAAGTGTATCCATGTAAGTATATCCAAGTAAGTGTATCTAAGTAGGTATATCCATGTAAGTGTATCTCTTCATATAGCATTTAGTATAGACTCATTTATGATATGACTCTAGTGTAATTCCTTGTAATAGGTATAGCAAGTAGTATCTCCTAACTATACCTATAATAGTTACTACTAATGTATAACTATCAACGAAGGTATACCTTTGCTAGCCAAAGGTACTGAACTAACTGAGGGCACTTTTATGTCTATATATGTATACATGGTATATGACTAATATTTAGACGACATTCGGATGACTAACCGATACCCTAAAGCCACATCCCAACGAGGAAAAGGAAATAAAGTGAACTAGCCTTCCTAAGTCCTTTAAACATTTCTCATATAACTATACATATATGGGCATGCATGTGATTATATAAAAGCATAAAACAAGTTTTGTAATACCTTTAAAAATGATTAATATCTTAAGAGAAGATCGACTTGATGTTAGTTTATAAAACGGTTTGAAATTATTTTGTTTAAATAACCAGTTTAAGTATAAAGAAAACCTTAAGAAAGTCATTTGAAGACATCTATTTGGTAAAACAGTTAACGTATAGTAAATCCATTTCCACTTACTAAGGTGTTAGGCTGTCATTTGCATCCTTAAAAGGGGTTTACGGCCCAAGAACATGTCTTGGACATAAACAACTTGAATCCCATGATTTCTTATGTTTTCTAAGCTCTAAATATGATAAACCTTGTGTACTATGAGCTGGATCAAGTGTACTTACAATCTAGGAGCTTGAATGGTCGGTTTTGGCGAAGAACACTAGTATGTGTTCTTGGTATTCTTGGTGAAACTTGAAGATCTACGAAATGGAATGATTTCACGGATGAAATCATGTAATATTACTAGTTCATGCAATATATCAACTAGTTAAGACAATAAGCTTACGAGTTTTGAAGATCGGGGACGAAGATCGGGATGTACTTGAGAGGATTTGGGCAAAATGGAAGGGAGGAATGAACAAATTACCAGCAGTTCACCATATAAGCAAGAGTTTACGGCCCACATGGAGTTTACGGCCGTAAACTCCCATGTGTTGGCGGTGAGCTCCTTGCAGGGGTGTTTAAGGTCATTTCCTTGAGCTATAACTTCAGCCGATTAACCCCGATACTTATTCCTTAAGTGTACGCTTTGAACGCTCAAATATACTCCTAATTGTGCTAAAAGATAGCAACAATGAGTTTGACTTTTACTAAAGTGTTTGACTGTACTGGATGGAAAATTTTGTGTTGTGACATTATTGATTTTCTAGATTTGAAGTGTAATGTGCATTTCACATGTCAAGGGGGGGGGGGGGGGTATAGAAGCGATTTATCCATCCGAGCACACTCTCACGACCAAATAGAAGTTTTTTGATTTTATTTCGATCATAAATGGGGGGGGGGGGGATTTAATATTGCCATTCGAAGAAGAAGTGTGATTTTTCAAAATTATGCTTACCAGTGAAGCTTAAAAAAGAAGTATTAAAGTCAAGTCTTGTTGGTGTTTCGATGAGCATATTAATGTTGATATTTGTGACGACTATGGGCATTATTGTCTTGACTTTGGATTTTCTCAATTAGGTTTAACTGAGAATCAACACTTTGGTGAGTTACATGGATTTTTTTGGGTGTTCATGTTTTTAGCGAATAATCTTCTATCTCAAATTTTAAAGACCGATGTGTTAGGTTTTTAATCAAAAATCCGATTTCACAACCGGTAAAATTGACAATGGAAGTTTTAAAATTCTTGAATAAAACTAAAACTATTTTACCCATCAATGATCATTTTGCAAGAGTTAAAAGATTAAAACAACCATAGAAAGGAAAATATAACAACCTTTGAAGACTTTGATCCTCATTGGAGGTTGGAAGTTGATGAAGTGTGACATGAAACTCTAAAACAAGAGTTCTCTACAAGTATCCACCAAACAAGAGTAGAACCATCAAAACATGCTAGTATTCACTTGTAATTTGTTGTTCATAAGCCTTTGAAATATATACCAAATATATATTCCAAGGTGAAGCAACAAAGAGATTTTGTCTAGCATCAAAATGCAAGAGAATGGAGGAGAAGGGAGGGCATGAAGCTCGAAATTTTGGCAGCCCCATGGAGAGGAAGTGCTCTCGGTTTTGGGTCTCCAAAGACACCAAATGAATTCTTGCAAGGAGATATGAACTACCTCTAAAAGCCTTCCAAGCCCTTTCTTGTATAACGGCCAAAAAAGTGAAAGGAGATCATAAAGTAAAAGTAGAGACAACTTTGTGTCAAGCATGGCAAAAGAATAGACAAGGCATGCATGTCTTGTCTCCTACCATTTTTCGGAAAAGGCATGTCCAAAAGAAGACAAAAGTTATCTCATGACTAGTTTTTGTACACATAGATGTTATGTTTATAAAAATCAATCATTTATATAAAGAATTCCCAACATATATATATATATATATATATATATATATATATACATATATATATATATATATATATATATATATATATCTTATTTTATATAAAACTATATTTTATATAAATTGTAACTAGCTTATTTTAAATAAAACTACATTCTATATGAATTGAACTAGTTTATTAAGATATAAATATAACTTATAAATAATCACACTTTATGATATATTTTATACGTTGTTTTTTCCCCAATAAATATTATTTCCACAAATAATAAATTCCCAATTAGTAAAATAATATTTCCATGAAATAATAATTTTCCAATTAAATACAAGTGTTGATATATTTATTAATAATTAAATTATACTAATAAATAATCAATTGACGGTAACTTGGTATATGGTGTGACCCTATAAGATCATATATTATTAGCAATATCATTATGCAATGACTCTTGGGTATACTAGATCTTTTAATATCCAACTTGCACAAGACTCATTATATATTGATATAGACAGTGCTGAATGTCTAACAACATTTCATTGCCTCCAGTAACATATGACGAAGAATGTCATTCATCAGCATCCAATTCCCAAAATCTCTAAGCTTCAACTGATGTATTATGGAAAGTTTATCAATTATCCATTTGTTACAGACATCCTATTGAACATGAGCCTTGGATCGCAATCAATCTCATTTGTAATTCAACTTTGGGTAACACGCATTATGTGACAACCCAAATTTCATTCCGTTATTTTAACCGATCTGTCAGTAAAATACATCGTTTTCGAATTGTTTCCGTTTCGTTATTAAATTAAGTCATTAAATTTAAGTCGTTTATTATGACTTAATAGGTACTCAAACACGTTAATAACTCAAAAAAATATTCCAAATTAACAATTAGAAAATTTTAGTTTTGACCATATCGGGTAACGACAACTTAATCGGGTACGACCAAAAGCCTAGGTAAATGTCAGTATCGGGTAGGATTCCACTGGGCTATAAACTCAACCCATATATAAAGGATTGAGTGACATCATTTTGAAGCTTTTTATCTCTCTTAAAACACTTTCTCTCACTACTCTCTCTCTAAAATCCGACTTTGATCCAAAATCATCCCATTCAAGCTTCAAATCATTAAGGTAACAATCCTAACTCATCGATTAGTATCTTTAGCCACCAAATTCGTATTTAAATCATAAAATAGGACCGAAGACTTGTGTTTATGGTCTAGGAACCTCCCCAAACAGTGAACACCTATAAATGGGGTTTTGGAGCCCCAAAACCCTTCCAAATCACTTCTAGTGCTTAGTTAAGACCTTTGGACTTGCATGCATGAGCTTAGGACCCCAAATTTTACCAATTGATGTATGGACATGAGTTTACGGACCAAGAACATGATTGGACCGTAAACCCTCATTCATGGACCATAAACACCTTTTTAAGGTGTTATATTGCCCTTAAACACCTCCATAAGCTTCCATGAGCTTCCATAAGTGCATAGAACCTTATAATCCTTCAAGAAATGCACCAAATCATACAAAAATGGGAAAAAACTTGAGTTTATGGCCCCAGAACATTCTTGGACCGTAAACACTTCATCTTAGACCTTAAACTCATCCAATGGGTGTTAAAGTGCCCTTAACACCTTGTATGGCTTATAAATGGGTCTAGAACATAGTATGCTTAACTTTCAACCACTATAACCCATGAATCACGGACAAACATGAGTTTACGATTGTAAACTCATGTTTTAAGGTAGTAAACTCCCAAGAACATCCTCATAGATCGTAAACTACTTTTCCAAGGTCAATTTAAGTCCCAATCACTTCCTAAGCCATGGAATCAATCCTAGAACCTTCCCATGTGCATTGTAATTGACCTCGGACCATTAAAACACATTAAAACATGGATCATAAGAGTTTACATCCGTAAACTCCTCAAATGGTCCTTAGGATGTTTAAATCACCTTCCAAAGCCTTGAAACCAAGTCTAGCATCAACCTGCAAGTGTTATAAGGCCATTTAGCAACCAAGAACACCCCCACCATGAGTTTACGGCCGTAAATCATGGGGAGTTGGTCATTTGGATGGTAAACTCGTTTACTCTTGAAGAGTAAACTCCATATCCAAGCCATATACATCCATAGATGCCACCCAGGTCACTCCAAACACTTGAATTGAAGTGTTTTCGCGTCTAGAAGTGTTTACTCTTATCTAATTAGTGGTTCGAAGTCTAATTAGATACAATTATATATCTATTCATATTACATAGGAACCTTGCGTGTTTTCAATCCCCGAACGGACAATTAGCATCAAACTAGCACCCTTCTCGACTGGTGAGTTCATACCCTACGCCTTTTTCCGTGTTTTTTAATGTTTTCAGGGGGGAATACAAGCAAACTATAAATGTTTTCAAAACCTAAAACTGATGTATTTCTATAAATATCTGGCAAGCTTTTAGATATCTTTACGGAGTGTAAGGGATGTTTTATTGATTATAAATACATTGATTTCAATTACAGTAAAGGAAACAATCAAAACAATCAAATTATTATGGGAATAATTTGGGATCTTGGGTTCTTGTTTTACGAGCACAAATTTATGTAAAGTTAATAGATAAACTATGTCTGATTTAGTTTATCTATGTTTAATTTAGAGTATTATGCCAGATAAATTCATTATATTAAACCGTTTTTACTGTATTATGTTTCAAAACGATTAGTATGTTTGGTAATAATCGAAAACACCATGAATGATTTGATACTAGCTTGTGAGATTCGTCTTCACTAAACCCTTTGGGTTATCAGTAAATCCTCCCCGGAAGTGTAACCAGAGTCTCCTGGAGGGAGAGTGTGGAATTTGTGAATAGATCTATTCGGGACTGACAATCCCACACCTAAACTGCTAGCTACAGTTAGGCGGGCACGCCTGGGGTGACAAATTCTAGATATCATCCGATGCCTAAAGAACGATAAGGAGGTCTCGTGGTCATATTAGCATGGTTACCCAACTCACAATACGTATTAATATAAGTTTATTCACGGATTTTCATATCTATCTTCTATCTATAGAATTTATATCTAGTTCGGGATGGTAATCCCATGGTTTTCAATCTATAGTTTTCGTGTATTAAAAACTACCTGATATCTAGTACGGGATGGTATTCCCATGGTCTTTATATCTAGTACGGGATGGTATTCCCATGGTCTTTATGGGAGGGTATTCCTATGGTCTTTATATCTAGTACGGGATGGTATTCCCATGGTTCTATGTCTAGTACGGGATGGTATTCCCATGGTTTCTATGTCTAGTACGGGATGGTATTCCCATGGTTTTTATATCTAATACGGGATGGTAATCCCATGGCTTTCAATCTATAGTTTTGTGTATTAAAAACTACCTTATGTCTACTACGGGATGGTATTCCCATGGTTTTCAATCTATATTCTTATGTATAAAAAATATCTACTATTGTACTGGATGGTATTCCCAGTGGTTTTAAATATATAGTTTTATGTACTAAACTATCTACTGTTGTATTGAACGGAAATTCAGAACTTTAACTAAACTGTTTTTATAAGAAAATATGGGATTTTCTGGGATAACAACAAACCAAAGGAGTCATGATCGTTTTACATAAACAAACAGCTTATGAACTCACCAACTTTATGCTGATTTTTAAACTGCTTGTATTATCAGGTTCTCCTTAGACAGGTATCCCGCGTCCTTTTGTAGAAGACGGAGCAGATGGATTCTCGTCTTTACTTCTGTTTAATCTTATGTAACTAAAACTTGTACTACTTTGCTTTTTCCACTTTCAAACAAATGTAATGAATGTATATAATGTAATGTTTCGTGTTTTCTATGCTTACTATGTACATTGGTTGTGATACTTTACATGACGTCCTCCGCCCCGTAAAGTTTCCACCATTGGTCTTGGGGTGTGACAGATTGGTATCAGAGCCCTTGTTTATAGTGAACTAGTATACCAATCCTTATTTGGTATAAGACTATAAACACTAAGGGGCCTAAGTGCTCTAAACTAAAAGTATACTTTAAAATATTAATATTTTCAAAATTATACAAGTATACCTAACCGCCAGAATCCGTAACTACGAGTAGAACAAAACATAAGTAAATGGGTGTTGTGTGCCACAGTTAAACCTGGGCAGTTATGTAGTCGTGTCTAGGGTCAATATAGCCTGATCAACTATATCCATTCGAGACACGACCAACATGTGCTTGGGAGTAACTGTAGTATACAACATGCCTAAAACTTACCCAATACCCAAACAACGAGCCTTCGTCACAACGAAACATAAAAATACTATGCGAGTATTTTATCCAAAGCCGAGTAGGTTGTAGAAATTCATTCCGAGTATTGCTACTCGTTCCTTCTTTAGCGATAGTTTATCTGCTTTGATAACTCTTCCTGCTTATCGCTTATGGAACCTTATATCCATTATAATGAGATATCTCCTGTTTCATATCTCTTGATTCAATTCATAGGACTTACCATCCTCTTTTTCATAATCATTATAGATCATCATGCCTCCAAAGAAAGGAACCAGCTCTAGGAACAACAACACTCCACCACCACCACGTCCTCCTCAATTTGATCTTGTGATGTTTCAGATAGCTGTTACTGCTGCAGTGACGGCTACAATGACGTTATTGTACCCTAGCAGGTTCAGTGGACCAAGAAGTAACACCTATCCTCAAAACCATGAAGATGATCACGAGCGACAAAATGAACGTAAGGAAAGTAAAAAGGTTATCTGGAAAAATCGAAAGGGTCAGAGTTCACAAGGACCCTCCAAGAGGCATGAATCTGAGAGAGTTCAAGCTGTCACTACTCTTATTGCTATGTTTACAGCTCAAGCACCCATCACTGGGTATGCTGGTAACCTCCCTTGGTGCAATTACCACCACCGCATCCCCGGTCCTAGTCGCGTGAAGTTTTGTAAAAACTGTGGCCAAGTGGGTCACCTTGTGAGAAGCTGCAGAACACCAACCAATCAAGCTTCCGAATCGAGTGTCGAACAGGTCTGCTACGGCTGTGGAGAAGTCGGGCATTTCAAGAGGAACTGCCCCAAAGCAACAACAACTAGCAACTTCGGGATAGTTCTAGCTGTAAAACAGGAGGAAGCAGTCGCTGATCCCTCCATCGTCGCGGGTACGTTTCTTCTTGACAATTCTTATACTCGTATCCTTTTCAAATCTAATGTTAAAGAAGTTCTTAGTAGCCATTCATTCAAACATCTTCTTAAACATAGTTCTCGGTTAGTAATCGAAACATTTACCGTCGAGATAACTAACAGTGAGAAAAGGGAAACATTAACGACATGTTCATAAACTATACCCTTACCCTGAGCAATCATTCATTTTCCATTGACCTAATACGAGTAACATCAAGAGCTTTAATGTTATTTTTGGCATGGATTGGTTGAGTCACAATCATGCAGATATCCTTTGTTACAACCACCCGTATCAATCTTCCCTCTGTCTAGAATCTCATGAGCCTCGGCGATGAACTCAATTCCAATCTTCGTATCATATGTTGCATCAAAGCTCAAAGGATTCTGTGAAAGGAGTTTTACACATTCCTAACTCATGTAATCAATGAGAAACAAATAGTTATAGACCTCGAGAGCATCCCCAAAGTCTGCAACTTTCCTGATGTTTTTCCCACAGAGCTTCTAGGAATTCCTCCCAAACGTCAAGTCGAGTTTCGTATCGACTTAATTCCTGAAACTAATCATGTATCCAAGTCTTCATATCGCTTAGCTCCAGCAGAAATGCAGAAGTTATCCAATAAGCCTAATGAACTGCTCAACAAAAGAGTATCATCAACTTCAAGTTCACGAAAATAATGTTTCCAAGACAGCTTTTAGGACTCGATATGATCACTACAAGTTCGTAGTGATGCCCCTCAGTCTAACCACTTTCCTTTGTCACGTAGTAAGCAAGACGATAAAGAATTAGTTGGCACCGAAGACACCCACAGAAATCCGTCAATTCTTGGGTTTCGCCGGCTATTATCGCAGATCCATCCAGAAAATTTCTAGAATTTGCCAAGCCCTGACCACTCTGACACAAGAAGGTGTACCCTTTTGTTGGAATGAAAAGCAAGATACAATACTCCAAACATTGAAGCAAGCCTTGTACATCACATCTATCCTGTCACTACCCGAAGGAACAGAGGATTTCGTTGTCATCGGCGATGCGTCTGATCAGAATCTAGACTATGTACTTATAGATAGGAAAAGTTATCACTTATGCCTCGAGACAGCTGGAGACACGCAAGGTTAACCACACGATTTACGACCTAAAGTTAGGAGTTGTGGTCTTCACACCGAAGGTTGGAGACATTATCTCTAACGGAACTGAGTGCATGATCTTCACCAACCATGAAAGTCGAGATCACAACCTTCATGGGCAAGTACCTGACTTGCACCAAGGAAAAAGTCAAGTATCAGAAGCCCTCGGGTCTGCTCCAACTGCCCGAGATACCTGAGTAGAAATGGGAGATGAATACAATAGATTCCATCACCAAGTTACCCAGGTCTTCGAGTGGGTACAATACCATTCGAGTAATGGTCGATCGTTTGACAAATTTGCTCACTTCCCTTAGATTAAAGAATCATTCAAGATGAAAGACTCAAGCGAATATACATTCAAGAGACACTCCGACTACATGGTGTACCTGCGTCCCTTATCTTCGTTCGAGATAGCAGGTTTACTTCAAGTTTTGACAGTCCCTTCAGAAAGCTCTCAGAACTAAGTTGGACTTGAGGAAGACATACCATCCTCAGACAGGCGGACAGAGTAAGAGAATTACCCAGACCCTAGAAGACATACTAAGCACATGCGTCATCGATTTCGGAAAATCGTGGAACACCCATTTGCCCTTGACCTAATCATCATAGACCTGCATTAAGACTACCTCGTTCGAAGTCCTCTACGGTCACAAGTACAAGATCCTTTCGGTGCTGGACCGAGATAGAGGACACACAGCTAGCCAAGAGACAATTCCCTGACAGTGCCTCCTCTGGTACTTAAAATCATCCGCGAAACCGCCTAGAAAATCATCCAGATCCGAGATCGACTTAGAATTCCAGGTTGGAAACTGTGTCGTGTTGAAGGTCTCGCTCTGGAAAGACATTATACGCTTTGGAAGCACCTAACTGATGAAACCCTGGTAACCCCTTTTATTAGACCGTGTTCAATCAAAGTCTAAACTTCATGGAAGGGTCATCCGAAATCATAGATCGAGAGACTAGATGTACGAACCAAAGTCGTACCCCGATATTGAAAGTTAGCTGGAATATCGTGCGAGAACCCGAGTTCACTTGGGAGCACGAAGACTCGATAATACAAATATCCGCATCTTTTCGATTATATGATTTATATCTTAAGTTTTGAATTTTGGGACAAAATTCCCTCTAACGGGGGGATAATGTGACAACCCAAATTTCGTTCCGTCATTTTAACCGATACGTCAGTAAAATACGTCGTTTTCGAATTGTTTTCATTTCGTTATTAAATTAAGTCATTAAATTTAAGTCGTTTATTATGACTTAATGGGTACTCAAACATGTTAATAACTCAAGAAAATATTCCAAATTAACAATTAGAAAAATTTAGTTTCGACCGTATCGGGTAATGGCAACTTAACCGGGTACTACCAAAAGCCTCGGTAAACGTCAGTATCGGGTAGGATTCCACCAGGCCATAAACTCAACCCCTATATAAAGGATTGAGTGACATCATTTTGAAGCTTTTTCTCTATCTTAAAACACTTTCTCTCACTACTCTCTCTCTAAAATCTGACTTTGATCCAAAATCATCCAATTCAAGCTTCAAATCATTAAGGTAACTATCCTAACTCATGGATTAGCATCTTCAGCCATAAAATTCGTGTTTAAATCATAAACTAGGACCAAATACTTGTGTTTATGGTCTAGGAACCTCCCCAAACAGTGAACACCTATAAATGGGGTTTTGGAGCCCCAAAACCCTTCCAAATCACTTCTAGTGCTTAGTTAAGACCTTTGGGCTTGCATGCATGAGCTTAAGACCCCAAATTTTACCAATTGATGTATGGACATGAGTTTACGGACCAAGAACATGATTGGACCGTAAACCCTCATTCATGGACCATAAACACCTTTTTAAGGTGTTATATTGCCCTTAAACACCTCCATAAGCTTCCATGAGCTTCCATGAGTGCATAGAACCTTATAATCCTTCAAGAAATGCACCAAATCATACACAAATGGGACAAAACTTGAGTTTATGGCACAATAACATTCTTGGACCGTAAACACTTCATCTTAGACCTTAAACTCATCCAATGGGTGTTAAAGTGCCATTAACACCTTGTATGGCTTAGAAATGGGTCTAGAACTTAGTATGCTTAACTTTCAACCACTAAAACCCATGAATCATTGACAAAAATGAGTTTATAGTTGTAAAATCATGTGTTTAAGGTATTAAACTCCCAAGAACATCTTCATCGACCGTAAACTACTTTTCCAAGGTCAATTCAAGTCCCAATCACTTCCTAAGCCATGGAATCAACCCTAGAACCTTCCTATGTGCATTGTAATTGACCTAGGACCATTAAAACAAGGCTCATAATATTTTACGGCCATAAACTCTTAATTTACTGCCGTAAACTCCTCAAATGGTCCTTAGGATGTTCAAATCACCTTCCAAAGCCTTGAAACCAAGTCTAGCATCAACCCACAAGTGTTATAAGGCTATTTAACAACCAAGAACACCCCCACCATGAGTTTACGGTCGTAAACTCATGGGGACTTGGTCATTTGGACCGTAAAATCCTAAAGGAGTTTTCTATTAAAGAGTAAACTCCATATCCAAGCCATATACATCCATAGATGCCATTCGGGTCACTCCAAACACTTGAATTGAAGTCTTTTCGCATCTAGAAGTGTTTACCCTTATCTAATTAGTGGTTTGAAGTCTAATTAGATATAATTCTATATCTATTCATATTACAAAGGAACCTCACGTGTTTTCAATCACCGAACAGACAATTAGCATCAAACCGGCACCCTTCTCGACTGGTGAGTTCATACCCCTATGCCTTTTTCAGTGTTTTTCAATGTTTTCAGGGGGGATTACAAGCAAACTATAAATATTTTCAAAACCTAAAACTGATGTATTTCTATAAATATCTGGGTAGCATTTACATATCTTTACCCCTTATGTATTATGCGGAGCATAAGGGATGTTTTATTGAATATAAATACATTGATTTCAATTACAGTAAAGGAAACAATCAAATTATTATGGGAATAATTTGGGATCTTTAGTTCTGGTTTTACGAGCACAGATTTATGTAAAGTTAATAGATAAACTATGTATGATTTAGTTTATCTTTGTTTAATTTAGAGTATTATGCCAGATAAATTCATTGTATTAAACCGTTTTTACTGTATTTCAAAACGATTAGTATGTTTGGTAATAATCGAAAACACTGTGAATGATTTGATACTATCTTGTGAGATTCATCTTCATGAAACCCTTTGGGTTATCAGTAAATCCTCCCCGGAAATGTAACCAGAGTCTCCTGAAGGGAGAGCGTGGAATTTGTGAATAGATCTATTCGGGACTGACAATCCCACACCTAAACTGCTAGCTACAGTTAGGCGGGCACGCCTGGGGTGACAAATTCTGGATATCGTCCGACGCCTGAAGAACGTCAAGGAGGTCTTGTGGTCATATTAGCATTGTTACCCGACTCACAATACATATTAATATAAGTTTATTCACGGATTTTCATATCTATCTTTGATCTATTGAGTTTATATCTAGTACGGGATGATAATCCCATGGTTTTCAATCTATAGTTTTCATGTATTAAAAACTACCTTATATCTACTACATGATGGTATTCCCATGGCCTTTATATCTAGTACGGGATGGTACTCCCATGGTCTTTATATCTAGTATGGGAGTGTATTCCCATGGTCTTTATATCTAGTACAAGATGGTATTCCCATAGTTCTATGTCTAGTACGGGATAGTATTCCCATGGTTTCTATGTCTAGTACTGGATGGTATTCCCATGGTTTTTATATCTAGTACGGGATGGTAATCCCATGGATTTCAATCTATAGTTTTTTTGTATTAAAAACTACCTTATGTCTAGTACAGAATGGTATTCCCATGGTTTTCAATCTCTATTCTTATGTATAAAAAATATCTACTGTTGTACAGGATGGTATTCCCAGTGGTTTTCAATATATAGTTTTATGTACTAAACTATCTACTGTTGTATTGAACGGAAATTTAGAACTTTAACTAAACTGTTTTTATAAGAAAATATGGGATTCTCTTGGATAAGAACTTTTCAGAATACCAAAGGAATCATGATCGTTTTACATAAACAAACAGCTTATGAACTCACCAGCTTTATGCTGATTTTTAAACTGCTTGTATTCTCAGGTTCTCCTTAGACAGGTATCCCGCATCCTTTTGTAGAAGATGGAGCTGATGGAATTATCGTCTTTACTTTTGTTTAATCTTATGTAACTAAAACTTGTATTACTTTGATTTTTCCACTTGCAAACAAATGTAATGAATGTATGTAATGTGATGTTTCGTGTTTACTATGCTTACTATGTACATTAGTTGTGATACTTTACATGACATCCTCCGCCCCGGAACGTTTCCGCCATTGGTCTCGGGGTGTGACACATTAGATGTCTAATTCGCAACATATAAGAGGAACAAATCCCATCTTGACTACATAAGCCTCTTTTATAGTTCATACCATACCCGAATGTGACTTTTATAATTGCTCGGTTAAGGAACATCATTTGGTCATACCAAAGCACAACACTCCCTACACTTAAGTCCCACCAGGTATCTCTGGTGTTAAGGATACAAAGATAGTACATTTTAATCGAGTATCACTCGCGACTTTGATCTATAAGATGATCTTTATGCGGGTCATTTCAGTACTAGTTCTCTGACAAGTACCTATGAAAGTTGGTTGCAACCACTTGCCTACTTTCATCTAGTGAGAGTCAACCAATCCATTTCACATTAGCCTTACTTCATAATTGCTCCCACAATCATGACCGACTATGAACCTTTAGAATAATAAGATTCTTCATGGATTAAACATGTTAATATAGTACACAACAAGTATTAATGTAATGATCATATCCCAATATATCAAAACATTATGTAATAGTTGTTGTTACAATGTTTCAATATCAAAATACTAAATTCAAATCAAAATCCCATTAGTAGAATAATGAAGTCCTATAGCTAAAGTATAACTAATCATGCTTAGCCCATATATGGACTTTATTAATGGGTCTGACTGATTTTAATTTGTATGAATTCTACGAATACAATTATCTCCATATTTGACATTACTCTAAGTATAGTTAACTATTTTGAAGAATATAATTGGTGCTCTTATATGACATAGAGTTTCTTAGCTTGATTAAGTACACTCTATTACTCACAAAATATTTCTAGGTTATCCCCGAATGGAGTATTCAACCTAGTTTTTCAATGATCTAGTTTATCCAATTGTATTTGATTTCAACTTTTGAAAAGTACTGTATTCTTATTTAGTAGATTGTGTTATTTTGTTTTGCTTGGATCTCATTCCAACTAAGGTTACTCTTCATTCCCAAATGACATCATAATCCAATTATAATTCATAATTATCTATATTTATTTAGAAATCAAAATCCTATGTAGCTCTTTACATTGAGATGTTATTCTAAACTAATTATCTCATATACATTCTCTTATCTCTTCTTAAGTACTTTTAGAATATTTTCACAGTCATCTAGTAACTTAACCATCTATTCAATTTTGTATCTCATGATATGACATAAATGATGGATTCATTTGCCAAGCAAATAGAATATAAATCATTTTATCTAGCTCAAAACTATGTGCTAGATCCATTTGAGACAAACTCAAAAATGGTGTCATGTGACAATGTTAAGAATCTTCCAAATGAATCTTGTATCTTGACCTCTTTCAAGATATTGTCATTTCATGCAAAAAGAAATTTAAAATCTTTAACATTCATCTTTATCTATATCTTATAGATTTTACATTCCAAGAATGTATCTTGTCTTTCCTAAGTATATCATTTTAGAAATACTTTCCGAGTCAAGGTGAAAACCATCTTGAATAGTCGGAATGTCATTTCAAATGATTAAGTATCTCTCTTTCATACACGACTAGGAATATCACTATATTCCCACTAGTTCTTAGTAAAAACACACACATTCTTTTTCATTCTGATATAAAAACATACCTTGTATCTTTATATTAACACGACTATTCTAACCTCGATATGTTTACTTTATATCCACAAGTGGATATTAAGCCTTACGCGTTTGGTTAGGATAACATAGATTAAGAAAACCTTCAGGCTAAGCTATATAGATATCTTCTAGTAGATGTTTATTTAGAAAAGTGGTCTTTCTTGAAATCTAATCATAGCTACTTGTGAAAATGTTTGATCATAGTTAATGTCATGAGTATGATAAGGACCATAGTCAATGACATGAGTATGAGAAAATCCTTATATAACAAGTATTAGTAAATGTGTGTGTGTGTGTGTATATATATATATATATATACATATATATATATATATATATATATATATATATATATATATATATATTCATGTATATATTATTTCTAGAGGAATCTCTTACTCCTTCTAGCCTTGCTATAGAGAGAAAGATTAATTAAACCCATACTTGATTATTAAACATGGATTACATCTCAATGTTCATGACTCTAAGTCATTTGTTAGATTTAAGATCTGATATAACATTTTGATAGTTGATGGTTTAACTAGAAACCATCAAGAACTCATCAATGAGAGATTCCACATTTCTCAAGTCATAGATGTTTTCTACCATTATTATGAACAGTTTGTGTTAATGAATAGCTACTATTCATGTTCAATAATTCCTTGTTGAAACTAGTGCCAACAATTATTATATCTGGCTATGGTTCTTGAGTAGCTTCAAGTTCCTCGTGCCTCCCACTTGCTTAGTCATAAGAAACTTGCTTTCTGCAAACTCATCTTTCAGAGGAATAAATGAACTTATTCTTGGTGGATTTTTATATATTAATCTAAATGCCCTTTTAGAATATTCTATAACCAAGTAATTAGTTGGTGTTTTTATTGTAGATACAATTAACATTGATTGAAGTATAATCCCAAAAAGGTTAAAATGAGGACATTTCTGCTAATTAGAAAGTAAATCATACGAAGTACAATTTAATTTATCATTGATTATCATTAAGGCCTTAGATAACTTTTACCGAGTTTGTATCTCAACCTTTTGAAACCTTCAACATAATTAAAACTACTATAGTTGTTAATAAAGTTGATTTGGTATATGGTGCTTAATCTACGACATTCATTAGAAAGGAAGTCATAGACCAACGAATATAGTTCCTTAATAATTATTTTCTCTACACTTTAGTGAAAATATTATTAGGCCAAACGGTATACATATAACGAGTGGGTCCGTGGTCGAGCTGGCCACGAACAACGGGTGTGCACACCACCCCATTTTTTCGTGGTGGCTCATTTTCGTGGTTACTTGTGTTCAGGACAACGGACTCGCACGACCAATAAAATTGCACCCATTTTTATAGCCGTTCAACGGCTACATTTGTTTAAAAAAAATTACCAATTAACTTCTTAATTTTTACCTATAAATACAACACTTTTACTCCTTATTTTTTACACCATTCTTTTCTATCTCTACACATAATTTAGATACTACATCTTCACAACCAAAAACCATGGATCCCAACCAAAACACCCCTCCAAACTACAGAAATCGCAAACCTGATAACGCTTTTGCGTTAGATATGACACCTCGCCAATTCCCGACTATGGAGTCACCTCAAGGCGGTTTTATCAATCTACTTCAAAGTGGTTCCCATATCCAACAAACACCACTTTTCCAACAACAATATCAACCTTTTCTGGCTTTCCAACAACAACAAATGCAACAACAATACCAATAATTTCAACAATTCCAACAACTACAATAACTCCAACAACAATCGTCACAACAACAACAACCACCAACTTCACAACCACCAAGCTCACAACCACCACTTTCGCCGGATTTTGTTCCGGAAACGCAACCTTCACCACCACCGCAACCAAAAAAGAAAAAAGAAAAAAAAAACCAGCCCGGCCCACTACCACCCAAGAAAGGGTCCCATGGACAAAAGAAGAAGAAGAAAAGTTAGTGGAGGCATGGGTGGCGGCTTCCAAAGATCTAATTGTAGGAGATAGCCAGCCTTACGGAAGCTTTTGGGAAAACGTTTGAGCCATTTTTTACGAGTTAATGGAAAGTGAAACTTGAAATGCCGATCAAATTACGTCGAAATGGAGAGATATTCGACTAAAATGCACCGAATTTGGAGGAATCTACAACAACCTCCTAAACATACGCAAAAGCGGCTCGAACGATTTTGATGTTTTCAAGGCGGCCATGGACTAATTTGAAAAAACAACGCCAACACGCAAAACTTTTACGTATGTGAAACCGTGGCTAAAATTGAAAGACAACCCAAAATGGTATGAGAAAACGGAAGGAACTTCCCAATCTTCCTGTTCAAAGCGTTCGAGAAACCCCAATGGAATTTCTCAACAATCGGGCGGCCGAACACCCATCGACATCAACGACGATCCGATACATCTTGAAAACGATCAACCTCTTCGTCGGCCCGTTGGAAGAAATAAAGCAAAAAAAGCGGCGTCAACATCTTCGAATTCTAGTGTTATGGATATGTTTGGCGATAAATTTGATCGATATGTGCAACTTCAAGAAACGAAGGACGAGGTGATGACTCTGATGGAACAAAAAATGATCGAAGCACAAACATCATTTCAAGAGGCACAAGAGACACTCCAAACAAAAACCTATATGGAAATCTTGAAAATGAAAGCGGACGACCTTGAGGGCGAAGACATGGAACTTTTCCAAGCAATGAAAGAGTCGGGTCGAGCCCGACGTAGGCGTAGGGGGTAGTTTATTTTATTTATGGTTTGAATTTTTAGTTTTTTTTAATGTTTTTTTTAGTTAACTAATGTAAATTTTATTTTGATTGTTATTTTTATCCTTTTTTTTTTAATTTCAATTAATGTAGTTTTTATTTAATGTAATTTGGTATTTTAATTTAATGGAAAAACCAGTATTAAAAAAATGATTTTAATGTATTTTTGAATTAAATTTAAATAAAAAAATGAGGTGGAGTGTTGTGTTTAGTGGTAAGTATCCCATGTTAGTGGTAGTGGAATGTGATACTGATGTGGCACCCACCACATATGTGGTATGTGGTGGGTATAACGGATGATCTTACGAATCTTTTATATATAAAAAAGATTCACATATGTCAAATAAACTACATTATTTTCCTTCAAATATCCCTTTCTTGAAGTTGGAATATGTGGATTTCATTTATACAATAGAGATAACAGTGTCATGGATAAGTTTGATTTAAAACAAGTTTAATTCAAAAGTGTTTGGATATAGAACTTAATTTTATTTATAAAATATTGATATTTACTTTGTAAATCAATTAAGAGATCTAGTCTCAAAAATAGAAATAAACTATTTCAAAATATGAGCATTATCGTTATGAAAAACGATCTAGTAAATAATCAAACATTTAAATAAATGACTGAGAAATAAATATTTATACATGATAAATTTAAAATATACATTGTTCCAAAAGAAATGTTGTTTTATATTACAAACGATTTATATTCGAAGCATAAATAATAAACTAAACTTTGAGAGTGTAGTTCCAACTTGCTTGTGCTCAACTAGTTACTCTTCTGTAAATATTTGCAATCAAGTTACAAATATTAGATTAACATTCAAGTACCAAGTACTTGAGCGTTACACGAAAAGTATGAATTCTATCCAGTAGATACCTGAAGTACTAGTCTCTTCCAGACTTTATTTCTAGACAAGAGGAGCAGTTCCTCTACCAGTGTCTAGTTTCTTCACAAAAGAAACATGATCTATCTATGTGGGCCTTATTGGATTTCTTGGGCTTAAAGGTGTTTATTCCTTAAAACATTGGCCTCCTGGATCACACAAGGTGACTCATTTAGCCTTGTATTATTTCAATGTTAAACTTGCTTTAAATAAAATATCATTGTATTTATTGGAATATTGATTGACCTGTTATATCATCATATATATGTTAAAACTATCCCAAACTTCCTAAAAGTTATGAATAATTGTTCCTATTATGATATTAGAAGCATCTTGAGCATCACAGTGATGCATTTACTAGGTAACATGATTAGGTCTATTACTCAAAGTAATTTGTTTAGGATTATGACCTTTAAGTGTATATAATTTCACATCTCTCACGAGATTGTCTCTTAAAACAAGAACTCATTCATTGATGTTGTATCTATTGAATGTTATTGTTTCATTAAGTCATTTAAAGAGAAATGACAATTCGTAGTTATGAGAGTGGATAATATATCTACAAATTTTTTTAGCAAAATTCATTTAGTATTTTCAATATTTAATCTTTAATAATTAACACCCATTTTAGTTTTTAAAAACATTAATTATCAAAGTCTAGGATCCAAGTTGCAAAACAAATAAATGGTTAGCTATCATTTATCCCGTTCATCCGAATTCAACCCGGTAGATATCGATTATCAACTATATACTATTATATAATTTATATATTTTTGAGATCGCTAATAACAAATTTAATTAGACATGTTTGATCTCATCTATGCCTCGGAACTCTCTTGCTTAGACATCCTTTATCACAAGAGATTTCCAATCAAACCATTCAATTTGAAAAACTTGTGTAATCAGCCTATAACTTGGTTATGGAAATCGCAAAAATATCTCGGTCATCAAAAGATAACACTAAGCAATTAGGTATCATTTATCCCACTAGTGCATACAAGAGACGTGCAATTGTTATTTAAAAAAGGATTGCATATGTTTGAGGTTTATGAGGTGTCTTTGATGTTTTTATAAATCTGGTTTAAAAAACATATTAAATCATGGTTATTGCATGTATTCAATAAACCATGATATACTTTTAAAAAACTTATTTCATGTTAAAATCACATTTTTTAACAATGTTCTATATACAAAACCCGGTTTTATATAACTGACGCGATCAAAGTTTTAAATTAATAACTATTATAAAGTTATATCGTTTGAGTGTTTTAGAACATTTGGAAACCTTTTAATAATACTTACTTTTATAAAATAAGGTTTGAAGTTTGATAAGTTTAAAATCTCTATTTTAAACTTATACAATTTTAATCCCGAAATTACACCGGTTACTAGTTTTAACGATAAAACTTGTTTTATTGTAAAACTATTTTTAGCATTTTATGTTAAAAGGTAAATTTCATTAAAACCAAAACTCCTTGTGATGTTTATTTATGTTCAAATATTATTTTGAATTTGAAAAACTAATTTATCAATCATAACATAATAATAACATAAACATAAAACAAAACAAGCATACATAACAATTATAACATATGTGCATAAACCAAGTCATTAACTAGCAATAATTTTGTGAGTCATCACAAAATTATCAATTCCATTCCTAAAGGGACACAAGGGACCTTTATCTTGTAAAGTCTTCATATGCTTCACTTGCTTCAACACCTTGTAGCAAGTTTATAAAAAAAACATAATTTTATAAACTTTAAGAAACTTTAATAAAATCAAGTTTACAAACATTTGATCTTCAAAATGGCCACCATCTTCATTATTGTTACATTTTTATAAAAATAAACTATTTCTAAAACTAATTTATTACTTAAAAAATTTAACAAATGAAAACTATCTATTTAATTATTGCAAACTATATGAATAAATAAATAGTTACAACCATTTTAAATAAATTAACACATTCAACAACACAAAAGTTCATGGCTAGTTTATGCACATTATACATATTTATATACTCAAAATCATATAAAACAACTCTTTGTTTTTTCTAAGACAACTTGACCAAAATGATGCATGTAAACTTTTGGTCAAAAATAACAATTATAAACATTTTAAAGTTATCATAGAAAATATGTATGGATTTTTCTTGCAAAGAGAAAACCATCCATATCTTCTAACACGAAGATTTCATCAACAAAACAAATAATCTAACTAATCTAGCAAAAATGGCTATGATAACAATTGTTGGGTTTTTATTCAAAAATCCGGGTTCACAACCGGTAAAAGTGACAACGGAAACTTTAAAATTGTTGAATAAAACGAAAACTATTTTACCCATCAAAGATCATTTTGGAAGAGCAAGAAATATTAAAACAACCATAAAAGAGAAAGCATAACAACCTTTGAAGACTTTGATCCTCATGGGAGATTGGAAGTTGATGAAGTGTGGCATGAAACT
The DNA here is from genome assembly GCF_052625555.1 of Lactuca saligna. Taxonomy (NCBI): domain Eukaryota; kingdom Viridiplantae; phylum Streptophyta; class Magnoliopsida; order Asterales; family Asteraceae; genus Lactuca; species Lactuca saligna. The sequence goes on from NC_136422.1 coordinate 71,740,448, forward strand.
TTAAAACAAGAGTTCTCCACGAGTATCCACCAAGCAAGAGTAGAACCATCAAAACATGCTAGTATTCACTTGTAATTTTTTGTTCATAAGCCTTTGAAATATAATAATTATATGTTCAAAGTGAAGCAACAAAGAGACTTTGTCTAGCATCAAAATGCAAGAGAATGGAAGAGAAGGGAGAGCATGAAGCTCGAAATTTTGGCAGCCCCATGGAGAGGAAGTGCTCTCGGTTTTGGGTCTCCAAAGACACCAAAAGAATGCTAGCAAGGAGATATGAACTACCTCTAAAAGCCTTTCAAGCCCTTCCTTATATAATGACCAAAAAAAGGAAAGGAGATCATAAAGTAAAAGGAGAGACAACTTTGTGTCAAGCATGGCAAAAGAATAGACAAGGCATGCATACCTTGTCTCCTCCCCTTTTCAAAAAATGCATGTCCAAAAAATGACAAAGTTGTCTCATGGCTAGTTTTTATACACATACATGCTATCTTTATAAAAATCAATCATTTTTATAAAGAATTCCCAATATATATATATATATATATATATATATATATATATATATATATATATATATATATATATATATATATATATATATATAGTCATATATAAATATCTTATCTAATATAAAACTATATTTTATATAAATTTTAACTAGCTTATTTTAAATAAAACTACCTTCTATATAAATTGAACTAGTTTATTATGTTATAAATATAACTTATAGATAATCATACTTTATGATATATTTCATCAGTTGTTATTTCTCAAATAAATATTATTCCATAAAAATTAAATTCCCAATTAGTAAAATAATATTATCATGAAATAATAAATTTCTAATTAAATATAAGTGTTGATATATTCATTAATAATCAAATTATACTAATAAATAATCAATTGACGATAACTTGCTATATGGTGTGACCCTGTAAGATCATAAATTATTAGCAATATCATTCTATAATGACTCTTGGACATACTAGATCTTTCACGATGGGACTTTGAGAGGGAGTTATTTTTGCTTATGAAGTGATTCGAATTTGATATTTCGATGTAAGTTTATATGATGGGTTTGGATTTCTTGATTACTTTTGGGATGTTGTTTGTGCGCAAGGATAAGTGTTTCCCTAGGATTTTTGGATGATGAATGTTGGATGGCTCCCTTGTTGCTTTGGATTTTGATGTCACACACCCTAAAACCCATATTAGATGTCTATAGAAGATTTGAAGATTTGGTAATCACTTCTACTTTCTTCACAATTGAGGTCTTCTTCTCTAGTCACTATTTTGGAATTAAAAGTCGCATCATCCATTGCAAGATTTGAGGTGGAGAACGTTAGGGTGCAAAGCTCTCCATATGATGATAATATAGAAGGTGTGATGATGATGTAGAAGGATTCTCCCCTATATGATGTAGAAGGTGTTGTAACTTTTAGAAGGTGTTTAGAAGGCTTATTATAGATGGTGTATAGAAGACTTCTCATAGTATCTTCTCTTTGATGTAGAAGGACATATGTTTTGTGGGTTGTAATTTCCTATAAATAATAGTTCATTATTCTTTGTAGGTTGAGAGCTCCCATTTTGTATAGTCTTAACTATTGTAGAGATTAGAATAGTTAGTTAGAGAGAGAGAGAGAGAGAGAGAGAGAGAGAGAGAGAGAGAGAGAGAGAAAGTATTGTAGATGAGCAAGCACATGCTAAGTTTTGTTCTCTCCAAATTTTATCTATATAATTTTTCTTAAATGTTAATTTGTTCTTGTCAATTATGCACTTCTATATTTCCACAACGTTATATCAAAGCTTCATGGGCTAACGAAGTGTTACAAAAAGGGACATATATTTTAACTTCTAACTTAGTGATTAGTACATTCATGATTTGTATGATCAAAATATGGACAATTTATATTTCCATGTAAATTCACATTTGACCAATGTTTTACAAGATTTTTGAGGTTTTTTTCATGTTTGACAAGATTTCTAGACTTTCATTAGAATTAAACATATTTTCAATTATTCCATTTGGATTTATATTGTCATTAATTGCTACAACCCTCTAACTAGCGACGATTTATTTTCTACAATAATTCTAGCATCATTCTTTAATACTAGGCCACCCTCAAGCATGTAAATGCTCAACTTCTTTTTCATCATATCGACCCCTAAGGTGGTATAACAAGTAGGATTTGATGACACTCTCATCTATACCTTTTTGGCAGGAACTAAGGGAATTTACATGAGTTAAGTGCATTCTTTAGTAATGTTTCACAAACTTCAATGCAAAAATTATTAGTCATGATCATATGTCTTACATGTTCGATGATGCTTACGACCTTACCATTACATCGATTGACAATTTTTCTGGATTTCTTCATTCTAATCTTCTCTCCATCTTCCATCCTCTATGTAGTTTCTTCATTCTTTGCTACCAAACACGACTTCCATCTCTTTCTTTTTATTTTCATTTCCCATCTCTTCATCGCTCGAACACCAAAACCATGTATTGATTTTCTCTTTCATACATTTCATTTTCCTTGTAAGCATTGTCTTTCACTTTCTTAGATTTATAATTCTTGGAAATTTGATTTGGTCCCCTATAGTCATGAAAAGTAATCCTAGTATCTTCCTTAGAGTTTGGATTCTCTACAGGGGAGAAGCTTGGATATTACCGTTGATTTTTCTATGAGGTGGCCTCAAAAGGCATAAGTAAGTTTTGAGGTGGAGAAAGATTAAAATGTGGTATATGGTTTAACCTAGGTTAATTATAGGTAGGCCTTGGTCGATTGTAGGTATTATAGATATGTTGTTTACCATGTTTACACTTGAAATATGTTTTTTATGGTATGATTTCTTTGCTTGACTGTAGATGTTGTAAGATTATTCATCATCAACTTCTTTTATTTGATAATATCGTCGATTTGGTAGTTTTGCCAATTCCATGTATTGACATATGGGGTATTGGTATCAAATATTTGGATTGAGGGTTGACTAGCTAAAGGAGGAGGATTCTATATGGTGTATTGTCCTACAACTAAAGTAATTTAACGTCTGGAGAGTTCTTGATCATATTCGTTTCATGTGGCTATAAATCTTTGTAGATATGATACATTCATAGACATTTTATGTTCCCATTACCATGAATAATCATTTTAGCAATCACCCAATTTTTTCCTAGGACATCCAAATACATAAGATTGGCTTCGTGGTTACATTTGATAGTTCACTAATATGAAAATTGATTTATGATGATATTAAAGTGTATGAATGAACTGGCATGAGATTCGGTAAGAATAGAAATAAAGTTGTTGAATGTATTTACGACTTACGTCAGTATCTTATCCCTAGCCTATTCAGCCCCTTCAAATATATTTTCCAAAGTGGTATACACTTGTTATGAAGTGGTGCATTTTTGAATAACATAAAAAATATAGACAGATACAACACATCATAGTTTAGTGAAATCTATTTGGTCATTTGGTTATTTTTCATCTTATCCAAGTCAATTGTTGTTAGGAGCAAAAGCCGATATGTTTGTAGTGTCATCGATTGTTAGATATATGATAGAAATATGTGGTAAGGATTTAAAAGACCTCCAAAAGTCCTTTAATTTTCTTTTTAGGTAATTACTCATGTGAATGGTCTAGTGATCATATTCTTTAATTATTAGCAATAGAGGTCTTATGGAGCTACTAACAATGTGATCTACATTTATTGAGTATTTTTGAAGCATATTATAACCAATTTCTGAAGTTTACTTTCGTAGCACCTAAAAAATATATGAAAGTAAGGTTTCATGAAATGATAATCTGAGAATTCAAAAGAACACGCCTTTTGGTTCTAATACTAACTGTTGAGTTAGGATCATTAAAGCTTGAATAATAAAACTAATAGTTTAAAAATTAAATAATAATATGAAATCGAATATGGAAAGCAAACAATAAACTTAGAATATAAAATAAATAAGAACCATAAATTAGTTGTATTACTGTTCAAAATAATACAACTTTTTATACACGTCTACAGCTAGTAATAGAATACCTCTTCGTATATTTATTCGAAGACTAATTAAGGTATGATATGTTAACATAAAATACTATAAACCATAGATCTATACCATGTTATTGAATTATCATGATGTAAAGAAGATCATACCTAAATCCATTAATCATGTCGTATTGTTGATGAGGAACTTAGATGGCTAACTTCAAATAGTGTATGATGGTCTTGCTCAACAAAGGTTTCTAAGTTTCTTTCAACCAATATTTTATGATGGGGATCAAAGAGAGTACAATAAATTGTTCTTTCAACCAATATTTTATGATGGGGATCAAAGAGAGTACAAGATATTGTTGTATCATTTATGTACCGTTCGATTCAGGTATCATATCACTTTCAGAATTCTTGGGTTTTAGATTGGACCTCGACGAGTTGAGAAGCTCCAACTCGTCGTGTAGAGATCATTTATGAGGACACAAAACTTAGAACCTACTCGACGAGTCGAAAGGCCCCATCTCGACGAGTAGACACTGTAAAGGAAAACCCTAATTTTCAGGGGTTTGTACCCTATTTAAGGAACTTATGGTTCATTTGTAGCATCTCTCATCGTCCTAACTGCCCAAAGAAACCCTAGTTCGAGCCTTATACCTCCTTTAGTGTGTGTGAGAGAGAGAGAGAGCTTTGGTGGATGATTTTGGTGTGGTTGTGAAGGATTTTGAAGCTTGAAGAAAGTAGAGTAGAGAGAGGGGAAGTAGATCCGACATCTACTCTGTATTGGCAACCATATTAAGGTATAAAGTTGCTACCTTTACCTTTATTTGTTTAGATCTCATTTTATGAAAAAAAATATGGTCACTTTTAGGGCAAAATGATGTCATACTCGGATTTAGACTTGTCATGAGGATATGGTTCCAGATCTAGACACCTCTAGACCCCCATGGACATAAAGTTGTCCACTTTATCCAATTTAGGCTCTTTTCCATGCACTAAACCTTGTAGGAACCTGTATTTGAAATTTACATGGTAACCACACCATAAGGGGTTGGATCTGTAATTTTGTCACAACCTGATATTTTAACTCTATGTAACGACCTAAAAAGTCAAGTATTGTAACCACTTTTCTTATAATGAAATTAACTTCGAAAATAAAATGTACAAAAAAAATCTAATTAAATTACCTACAATGTTAGATGTTAATAAACCGTGATAGTACGTAAAAAGAACGCCCAAATCTGACTTCGTATAAGGAAGTTATGATTTTTCCAAGTTCAGCTTAGCAACGGACATCTAAAAACTCGAAAAGGAGATCGAGCGACTTTTGGCCGGAATGACCTAAATGAGAATCGAAGGTCTCGGCAATGGTTTTTCAACTGTAAAAAGTCTGGCAAAAATAAACGTCAGATAATGAAGTTATGAAATTCTAAACGAAATTTTCTTACCACGAGCTTTTAAAAATAAATAATAAAAATAATTTCAAAATTTGCCGATGGAATCAAAACGAAAGTTGTAGAGCATAGTCTCACCTACGCGTGGATATAAAGAACGTCAAAGATGGAGTTCGTATGAAGAAGATATGAATTTTTGAAGTTTAGTAAATAATAAAAATATAGTTTTTATATTTAATTTCGGTATTATCCGAAGGGTGAGTCATTAGGGCGATCCGAGTTACGCCCAACGTACACTCGTACGCCCAGCGTACTCGAGGCCTAGGCCTCGGATCGTCCATGTCGCCCCTATGCGAGGCTATGCCCCGTCCCATCCGAAGGTCTGAGGCAGTCGAGGAAGCGGTCATGCATGACGCACGAGTACGCCCAGCGTACCGAGGCGGTTCCCACCCCCTATAAAAGGGATGCGAGGATTCCGAAGAAAAGAGCCAATTCCTCTCATCTTTCTTGCGTTTTTGCCTCGTTTTCCGTGTACGTACTATCCCGAAGCCCCGGTTTCCTTACTCAAGTCCCGAATGTCGTTTGTGCTCCCGAGATTCCCGAGAAAATCCGCTTTCTCGAGTCGAAATTCTGCTCAGTTTTCATCTCGCCTTCTTCGATCTTTCAAGTGAGTTCATACCCCTATAATCCACACTTTAAAATGTTTTATAAATACTTTTATATGCTTTTAGGGGTGGGGGGGTACAAGTAAAACACATGATTATCACCGTGTGTTATATAAAGTTTCATTATACACTTTTTATTAATGGAATCATATGCGATTTATAACTATTATAGGAAAATCTTTCTTATGCAAAATATACCACGATAACATCTTATCTTTGAAATAAGAAATGATTTATGTATATATATATATATATATATATATATATATATATATATATATATATATATATATATATATATATATATATATATATATATATATATATATATATATATATGTAAATCAAAACACTCTGCTTATACTGTATGTATAGGTGTCCATCTTTAGCACTACAAAAATTATACTTTTCATAACAAGTGAGCATTTCGCTAGGGATTACTATAAAAACGAGACACACTTTTAGAAAACTATAATAGGTATAGTTTTACGAGAACATCACGAACTTTTACATACTAGAAACACTATTTTAAGAAGTTACTTTCAAATACAAGAACAAACGAACATTTTCACACGTAACTCTGGTTTATACTAAGTTTTGTGAGACATTAAACTTCACGTACGCTCAAGTACACATTTCAAGTCCAGTATTATATACCAGAATCCCTTGGAGGGGGAGCATGGCGTTTGTGTATAGATCTATACGTGATTGACAACCCCGCGCCCTGACTGTTAGCTACAGTACACCATTTGGGGTGACAAACGTCAGAACATTCCAACGCCTGAAGAACGTTGTGTATAGGCATTTCTAGTCAATAGCATGGTTATAAAACTCACATGGAGTATTAAAAACACATTGATTTATAGGGTTTTTCAGACGTATTGGAGATTTTATACGTACATAAATTAACTACTTTAGGCATGAAAAACCTAATTGTGATACAAGTTTGGAACTTCTAAACCACTACCCACAGATGGGAAAACATCAACTCTCTAGAAACAAACATTGGTCTTGATTTAAGGCTACATTTATACCAGTAGGAAATATGAGATTTTCTAGGAACTAACAAACAAAAACAAACCATTTCATTTTAGTTCATACAAACATTATCATTTAATACTTATGAAACTCACCAGCTTAAATGTTGATCTACTCTTTCAAAACTACTTGTATGTCCCAGGGATTCAGTAATTGCAGGTACTAAACAGCTTTTTGAAGAAGGAACACTGCAGCGCCAGTTTAAATTCATATTTTTAGCATCATATTGTAATTGGTTTTGAACATGTACCTTTTAACAATGTAAACTTTCAATTATATATATGATGGTTGTATTGCTTTCTTTACTATGTATTCATTTGTTACGTTACCACATGAAGTCATCTATCCCCGAACGTTTCCACCGTTCCGGTTTCGGGGTGTGATAGATTGGTATCAGAGCAATGTTTATAGTGAACTAAGTATATCGAACCACATAAGATATACAAACTATAAATTCTTAGGGACTCAAAGTCTCTGACAAAACGTTTTTACACCTAAAACCTTGTTTCATTTAAATAGATTATTTTGGGTCATAAAAATACAAAATACATGCATACAACGATATATTTTCATGGTTAGAGCTATACAAAAAGTATTAAGACGAGTTGGTCACTACGATTAGTTCTCGATATATGTAATCGAATTTGGGACGAATATAGCCTGATCAACTATATTTATCCGAGATTGGACTAATGTATGTCGAGGAATGATCGTAGTGAGCAACAAGTCAAAACTTACCAAAATAGACACTAGTATCAAACATACAAATTTATATACTATAGGGGTATTTGGTACATACAATAGTTTAATCGACATGTTTATTGTTACATGTTTTCAAATTTTGTTCAAATCTTGTAACTCTATTCTCGTATAGTAAAATGGTTGGATTCCACCCACCAGGGGACCCCTACTACTAGAACCAGGGAAATAGAGGATGGGTAGAGGAGGATCCTGAAGAGCATGAAGAACCTATCGAGTTGGAAGAAGGGGATGACTCTGGTACGGACTCAGAACCAGAAATAGTCGACCCTCCAGCCATTAGGAGGAACTTCCAGGGACCGACTCTCGTTTGGGGAAGTCACCTCCACCATTGGAGCCAATAACAAGGGATACGCTCTCGATACGGTATGTGTCAGAACTTCTACGACATCAGGGATGGAGGTTCAGCCGACCAAGCACTTGCGGTCATGGTAGGTAAACTGGCCAACCAGTCATATCAATTGGGGGTCCAAGCAAATCGAATTTGAGAAGTCAACGTGGAAGTACAAGTTCACACTGCCAACATCCATTGTCTGGATATGTTGGAGGATGAAACCCATCTCTGCGCCGACGCATTCCAAACACAAATGATTGCAGCCCTCGTAGAGTTGAGGGAAAAACAAGCCACCTTCAATAGGCGTCTTATGGAATCAAAGCAATCGGATGCGGAGTCAAGCTCCAAGCGCAACACACGTCGCAAGTAGTGATTGCCAAAATCCCAAATTTTGTTATAAGATAGGACCTCGGCTAAAAGTTTTTATTTTCTTAAACCTTGTAACATGAGACCCTTTTAGGGGTCAAATTTTCGTGATCGTTGTATCATCTATTATATTAATATAATTGGCACGCTATTATTACTACGTTGAGTATTTTGTTCAATCTTTAAAATATTATGGAAAAACCATACGCTTGTTTCATAGATTTGGATTTACGAATAACTTTCATTCTTTTATCTTTGAGACTCATACTATCATTTGTTGTTGAACTATAGCGATTTAGTTCATGAGACAAATTCATTTTCTATACTATGGAATTCTTACCCTTGTCTTTTCAATCTGTAGTTGAAGGATGCCTACGCATACAAATCCAAGACGAAACAACGGTGGGGAACACCGATACCACCACCACCTCCACCTCCACCTCCTCAATTTGATGTTGTCATGTTCCAAGCAGCAGTCACCGCAGTTGTGGTGGCTGCCATGTCACATATCAATACCCCTGTTACTATGGGTTCAAGAATTGGCACACATCCTTCCAACCATGGTGAGAGTCATGGGCAACCCCGAGAGTGCACCTATAAAGACTTTACAAATGCTAAACCCTGGATGTTTAATGGAACTGGTGGAGTGATGATTTTGAGAGAGTGGACTGAAAGGACAGAATCAGTCTTTGAAATCTGCTCCTGTCCCAAGCACAGCAAAGTTAAGTTTGCAACTTACACACTTACTCATAGAGCTTTAACTTGGTGGAATGGCCACGTTAAGGTACTTACTCTGATAGTGGAGAATTCAATAAGCTGGGAGAGCTTAAAAATCATGCTGATGAGAGAGTATTGTCCCCGAGGAGAGATTCAAAAACTCGAGCACGAACTCTGGACTCTTAGAATGATTGGTACCGACATAGCAACTTATACCAACAGATTCTGCGATCTGGCAATCCTTTGCCCATATATGATTGTTCCTGAGAGCAAGAAAATAGAGAGATACATTTGGGGACTATCGCCCCAAATTCAGTCAAGCGTGTTAGCTTCAAAACCTGACACTTTTGAAAGTGCCAAGAAGCTGGCACAGTCGCTTATTGATCACGGAAGTCATCAGAACTCAACAATTTCTGAACTAGAAACACGAAAGGGAAACAACAACAACAATAAAAAGAAGAGATGATGGAATAAAGGGAAGGGTGGGTCTTCCCAAGAATCCTCAAATAAACAACAACTAGTTACAGTGAATACTGCTACTGTACCTAATACTGTTCCTACAAATCCCTACCCAACAAAGCCTTATGTGGGCAACCTTCCAAAGTGCACCAAATGCAATTACCACCACAATGGACCTAGTCGGGAAATGCAGTGCTCCAACTGCAACAGAAAGGGACACACTATCCGTTTCTACAAAGCCTCCGTAAAGCCGATCACTTAAGTTCCCAATGTTGGTGTAGGCCGAGCTTACTACAGTTGTGGCGAGGTGGGCCACTAAAAAAGAAACTGCCCGAAGGGAGCGAATACCGGCAGAGTGGGACGAGTTTTGGCTATAGGCCACGAAGAAGCCGTAGCTGATCCTACAGTAGTTGCTGGTACGTTTCTTCTCGATAATTCATATGCCTGCATATTATTTGATAGTGGAGCAGAGAGAAGCTTCGTGAGCCAAAACTTTATTCACTTACTTAAACATAAACCTAGCATGTTAGAAGAATCTTTCACTGTAGAAATGGCAAATGGAAAAACGGAAAACACTAACTGCATATACATGAGTTGTGCATTAACTTTAGACGGTCACTCTTTCTCAATCAATCTCATGCCGATCCAAATTAAAAGTTTCGACGTCATAGTTGGCATGGATTGGTTAAGTCTTCTTTGCGCCGACATCATGTGCTTTGAAAAAGCAGTTCGTCTTAATCTCCCTAATGATGAAACACTAGTGATTTACGGCGATAAATCAAGTGCAAACCTTCGCATCATTTCGTGCATCCAAACTCGAAAGTGTTTGCGAAAGGATTATCATGCATTTCTTGCACACATCGTTGATACGAGTCAGGAAGTAAAGGATATTAAAAGCATTCCATAAGTACGCGACTTCCCCGATATCTTTCCAGAAGAACTACCAGGATTACCACCACAACGCCAAGTCGAGTTCAGAATCGACTTAGTTCCAGGGGCTACCCCAGTAGAAAAATCGCCTTATCGTCTGGCACCAACAAAGATGCAAGAACTTTCCAGTCAGCTTAACGAACTCCACCAAAAAGGATTCATTAGACCAAGATTCTCACCTTGGGGAGCACCGGTCTTGTTTGTAAAGAAGAAAGGCGAATCGTTCCGTATGTGCATCGAATACAGCGAGCTGAACAAACTTACTATCAAAAATCGTTACCCTCTACCCTGCATTGACGACCTATTTGGTCAACTTCAAGGAGCGAACTACTTGTCAAAGATAGATCTACGATCCGGATATCACCAACTACAAGTGCTAGAGGAAGATATTCCCAAGATAGCCTTCCGAACCCGTTATGGACACTACGAATTTGTGGTGATGTCGTTCGGATTAACCAACGCACCAGCGGTATTCATGGACCTAAGGAATAAAGTGTGTCATCCTTACTTGGATCAGTTCGTCATCATCTTCATCGATGATATACTTATTTACTCCCGAACTAAGGAAGAACATAGGCAGCACCTACGAAGAGTCTTAGAAACACTACGATCGGAGAAAGTTCTATGCGAAGTTCTCTAAATGCGAATTTTGGATTCGAAGAGTCGAATTTTTGGGCCACGTTGTTAGCGAAAAGGGGATACATGTGGACCCCTACAAAATTAAGGCCATTAAGAACTGGTCGGCACCGTAGACACCTACAGGGATTCGTCAATTTCTAGGTCTAGCTGGCTACTATCGTAGATTCATAAAGAACTTCTCTAGCATTACGAAACCTCTTACTACATTAACCCAGAAAGGTGTGGCCTTTGACTGGGAATCAAAACAAGAGAAGGCGTTCCAAACACTAAAACAGGCCTTGTGCACTGCACTGATACTATCCCTCCCAAAAGGGATAGAAGATTTCGTAGTGTACTGCGATGCATAAAATCAAGGATTTGGTTGTGTTCTTATGCAAAGAGGGAATGTTATTTCCTATGCCACCGTCATCTTAAGATACACGAAGTAAACTATACAACACATGATCTTGAGTTAGGAGCAGTGGTATTTTCTCTGAAGATCTAGAGACACTACCTGTACGGAATGAATAGTACTATTTACACCGACCACAAGAGCCTTCAACACATTTTCGATCAAAAGGAGCTCAACATGCGACAACGACGATGGGTCGAGCTACTCAATGACTACGAATGCAAAATTTGTTATCATCCTGGCAAGGCCAATGTAGTAGCTGATGCCCTCAGTCAAAAAGAATACACTGGTCGAAGAGTCAAATCTCTGAATATGACCATCCATTCCCACTTATCCACACAAATTAAGGAGGCTCAATTGGAATCTTTGCAACCTGAACATGTGATGGGTGAATCCCTGAGATGAATGGAAAAGAATCTAGAACTCAAGGGTGGTGGAGTCTATTATCTCATGGACCGTATCTGGACACCGAGACATGGTGGCTTCAGAGACATGGTCATGACCGAAGTACAAAACACGAGGCATTCCGTTCACCCAGGTTCAGATAAAATGTATCTAGTGTTGGATTAATGTCTAAGTCCATAACTATAATTTGTAAGACCTGACCCGACTCGGCATGGTTCATTTGGGTTGCATGGCATCATGCATTTGGATAGACTAAAATGAGAGAAATAACACTTAAGGTTTTTTAATATATTATAAGTTCTAATATACTAATAAGGTTATTTAATTAGTATTGATCAATAATTAATTTGGAATTAATTAAGTGATCAAAAGAAGACTAGTTAAATATATGGGTTGATTGTGTAAATCATTCATTCTTATATATGTGGACTTGTGATCCAAGATTCCTTATGTTGGACTAAGTCCATGGGGTGATCCATGGATACTCCATGGAGGTTAAAATCCATGGAGCATAAGAAATGGGTAAAGTCATGAGTTACATGGTGTAACCCTAATAGCCACCATATAAATGAATCATATGGCTCAAGAAATCATGCACTATGTGTGAGTGTGAAGGCTAAACGATTTCAATGAGTGTTCAAGTTTCTCTCAAGTTATTCCAAGTGTATTTGGTGTTGTGTGAACCATTTGAGGTGTCACACTTGGGGCACTAGGCACTCAAGCTTCATGAAGACTTTCTACATCAAAGAGGTATGTAATTCTAACTTGATATATTCATATGAATCATGTTATTATGCTAGTTAGGATGAATACCTTGGAAAGTTCATATTTGTATGTATAATAGAGAAAACATAGATCCAAGGTATTTAGGGTTGCATGTACACTTAGGAGTGTTAGAATGCTCAAAACCCAACAGTGGTATCAGAGCCACGGGTTGTTTTCTGTTATATTGATGCAAATATTTTATTTTCAAAGTAGAAAAAAAAAAGAAAAAAAAAACCTAAAGTTTGTCAAATTTTAAGATAATTACTTGTTCTTGTGAGAAACTAATTATTTGTAAAATTTGCATAATTTGCTATATGAGTTGAAATTGGTCAAATTTAGTAAAAGATAAAATGATATGATTATTTTATTAGTTTTAAAAGTTTGATCTAAAGAGTTTTATTTTTTGAAACCTCCATAAGTTATGGATATGAAAAGGTTTTAAAAAAAATTGATTCAAATTTTTTATGGAGTTACAAAATTTCGTGTTAATGTTTTAAAGAATTCCATAACTTAAGAATAAGTTATGGATCACCAAAAGTTTTTTGTGTTACCTTGTTTTATGAGTGAATTTAGATTAATGAAAAAATTATGTGATAGTTGGTTTTAATCCAAATTAATCCAAAAGAAGTTCATAAAATGTGTTTATGTAACTTAAAAGTCACATTTATGAATCTTAAAACTCATAAAAGTTAACATATGTCACAAAAATGAAGAGTCTTGTTTTCATTGAATGCTCTGATGACTCCATAACTTGTCCTCAAGTTATGGAGGTTCAAGAGTCACTTCATTAACTCATTAAAATGTGTAACCTTAATTAATTTCATATGCTACAAATAAAGAAAAAGTTACATTCTTTTATTAGTTTAAAGTCTTCCATAACTTGTCCTCAAGTTATGGAACTTGAAGAGTTTTTGGATTAAAACTAGTTTAAACACATAAGTTATGGAATTAATTAGTTTTGAATATTTTCAAAACATGCCCTCAAGTTTTGGAATTTGAAAAGTTTTCTCTTATGAATACTTTAATTCCAAGTTAGCCCTTTAGAATTTTAAAAGTTGAAATTCAACACTTATACTTTATAATATTATAAGTTAATAATATTTATATATATGTATAAGAGTAAAGTCAGTCTTACCGTTAGTAGGCCTCATTCACGAAGCCGGTCTATAAGTGGGGTATAAGGTTACTGCCTATAAAATGGCAGTTTAATGGGTGTCTACTCTTACCCACGGCTTCCTTGACTGATGGAGGGTCGTTAGCCGAACGGGTAGGACAAGGACTATAATTCTCCCTTCATTAAAAGTATTAATGATAAATACTAAGTAATTAACCTTTTATAAATACCCCATCTTAGTTACTTAGGAAAATGTGAATAAGGTGTTAATCCATGAAATTACAATTTGCACTTTGTTTAACTCGGTTAGTGGAGTGTGTGTGGTTAACCGGCACACTAACCTGGACTTAACAAGGTAGGCAAAGGGTAACTTAATATTTATCATAGTATTGGTGGAGCATGTGTGGTTAACCGGCACATCGATTAAGGGGTAAATATTAAGGGTACCCAGTATATTTGCATGGTTACTTCACACCTTGTTTTGTGATCCTCGGCATCCCAGTCACAAAACCTGAAGGGCACCCTCGAGATTGAAACATGCCATTGAAAAGTTCAATGAATCTCAAAGATCCAGGAGTTTCAAAACCAATTAAAACCTAATAATACATTTAGTTTATCTTGGTGGAAATTGGTGAATCGTCATTCACCTACCTTCAAATATTTTATTGCTTGGATTACGGCATCCCTCTTCCAAGTTATAAAAGTATTGTGTTGGGTCCTAGCCTTAATATTTCATATTGGGTGCCATATTAAGTACTTAAATCAACTATCCTGAATATCTCCCAAAAAGATGTCTGTTTTGACATTTATGATCTTCCCAAATCTCTTGAAACAAGCTCTCCTAAATGAAGATGATGTCCCATGGAAATCATACTTCTTTCACCTCCTCCAATTATTCTCCCTAACCCACAAGTTCTTGAAAAGTTTAAGGTCACTCAAGCCCTATTGGCAAGCAAAGGTCTATGTGTGATCACATCTTGGAGATGTAGTCACATATTGACAAGTCGGGAGAGTTGGGTGTCAAAGTCTTGTGAAAGTTGGTGGTTCAATCACTTTCAAATTCACATAGTGAGTTCTTTTAGGACTCCTATGAAACATACTATGACAAGACCCTTAATGATCTTATTCGTTTGCTAAGATCAACTTCCTAAAACTTGTGGACATTGACAATAATGACATTGGATATCCAGTAAAGCTCTCTCTTCCCAATGGAAAGGGATCGCCATAGTCAACTCGGTTAACCAAATGGTAAATAGAGAGGCTAAGTCTGAGATAATCCCATTATCAAGGGTCCATAGGTAACTATTGCCAAAGGAAGGGGCATTGGTTGCGAAGCTTCCAAATTTACCTAAGGATGTTAAAGTCAATAAGTTTGGCTCTACTTCAGGTAAAGTCCATTGTCTAACTCTATTAAGTACATGCTCGTGAAGATGGATTTCAATCACATGGTTCGGTGATCAGAATTTTGGGCTATTACTTAAGAGTTATGATATTTATATTGCTTAGGAATAGATACCAACAAGGTTTTCATATGGATTGTAAGGATAAGTTTTTCCGCAAAGTTTTAAAATAAAAGAAAAATGGATTTGATTCTTTCAGTTGTGGTAGTGTCTAATATTACCAAATAAGGTTTTAAGTATCGTTACAATGACATTTGTCAAAAGTTGTTGCTTATAAGATTCCACTGATAACAATATTGGAAAAATGGATTTGATTCTTTCGGTTGTGGTAGTGTCTAATATAACCAAATAAGGAAAGATTCTCATCACCCAAGGTCCAATTGGACCGAAACTTGGAATCATGCAAGTTGTATAGTATGATGAATGAGAACTTTCAGCTTGGAAAATTAAGACTAATTCCTTATGTGAATAAGGAAAGGACTAATGGATCGAGTACACATTCTTGTGCACTGGTCAAGTCCACCACAAAAGATCAAGAAGACTATTTTTCATGATTTACTTAAGTTTAGTAAATATGGTTATACTTATAAGTTTAAGTATAAGTCTGTAGCATTGGAGAAGTTTCAATGTGAGACAGAACGAATAAGAAGAATCAAAGTATGGCAGAAAGATAAAAGTTTCTCAAGTCTGAAAAGATGGGAGAGTACTTTAGTATCATGTTATATGATCATCTTAATGATTTAGAGACCTTATCACAATTCATCCTCTAAGTGCATTCTGATAGTTAAGAAGAGGAGTATTGTTGAAGTGGTTAAATCAAGAAGATGAGTCATACTTCGTTCCAATACAAGTCTTAGAGTTATACTCTAAAATTGTAACTTGAGTGACATGTCTTAAAGAAGGTTTAAAACACTTGTCAAATGTAAGAGTAAAAGTTTTCTACTCCTGTACAATTTGAAATTGGTAAGTTGTGATGTTTTGGATAAAACAAGACCAACTAAGGCCAATTCTGTGAAGTGATTGTCTTGATTATAATCCACACTATCTCTTAAATATTTGACAAGAGAGTCTGATATGTCAAGAGAACAGTGGGAGTCTTAATGCTCTTGAAAGTTTCAAGACTGAATCAAGAATAAAACCTAAAGTCCTTCACTAGCACACGACTTGAGGTTTATAACCTATCATGTTGAAATTTTTGTGCCTATTCAAGTTGGCTTTGCATAGGAGTTCTGAGAGTTCTCAATTGGTTGCACAACAACTTAGAAGCAATGGCAGGCCCTTGAGCTACCAGATAGCAAGAATTTAAGATTACACAAGTTTAATCCATATGAGTTTGATTTGTCACTAACCTTGTCTTGTGATTATGGTTTTGACAAATTCACATGGATAAGAACACATACATTATTAACTCTAGGTGTCCTAAGGTTTCTCTCCGATTCATGAAAATGATGGTGAGGAAACACTTTCATTAAGTAGATTTTAGCTAGATAGCAATTGTGATATTTGCATTCTCAAAGTCGTTAGTGGAGCGTGTGTGGTTTACCGGCACACTAACATGGACTTGTGAGAAGTGGCAAAGGTCTAAACAATTGAGAATATGATTACGACATCCCTTTTCATAGTTCTAAAATTGTTTAGACACACATGTGAGCTATCTAAGAGAGGTGTATGATTTTGATAAAGTTTTATCAAAACAATCTAGTATCAGAAATCTAAACTTTTGTAAGAAAGTCAATAAAGTATTGATTTCTAGAAGTCCAGCTGATTTCTGAGTACATGTCAAAGCTAGTAGGAGCATAAGTGTTATGCTAATAATCATCATGTTAGTGGGATCATGATAATTATGATAAAAGTTGCAAGTTAGCAATGTTAATTATAGAAAACAAAAGTTTCAATTGGAAAAGAGTTGTTTTGCTATAATTCAGGGAGAGGAAATTATACTTCATCTCAAATCTAAAAGCTTAGATTGAGGTTTTAATCGTATTTAGTCAAGGAAATATATATGAATTTCATGTTGGAATGGCTCAACATAAGGAAATTTTGTATATGGGTTCATTATTTGCATTCTAAAATTCGATTATGATTACAACATCCCTTTTCATAATCTGAATTATGAGAACTTGACAAATTGAAATGGAAATATTATAGCAAAAGACTGGTTTAGTTTTTATGTGAGACATCATGAATCGTGTCCCATATGCTTCGGATATAGGATCGATTACATGTGCTATATTCATCCATTCTAAAATTTTCCAAATGCCTGGGGCATTAAGAAGGGAAAAGGTCTAGAATTGGATATGACTAAAAGGATTAAACAATTGTCGAGGACAATCTGAGATTTACCAAAGATTGGTGGCTCAAGGACAGTTGGAAGTATAATGATAATTCTGGAAGGACCATATTGACATAATCTATAAGAAGGCAACTCTTGTTTAGAAGTGATAGTCAAAATGGAATATGGAAATGTTTCAAAGTTAGAAATTATTCAATCTGAGTAAGATTAGGAAACTTAATGCAAGAAGGATGTTTCCAAGGAGTTGAACTCCTTTGGAATGCTCTGTAATGTTTATTGTCAAGTCTTTGCGACTTTATGCATAATCATTACAAGAGGATCTATGCATATAAGTTTAGAATCTAACAGATTTCAGTAAATGGCATGAATTTGGAATTCTTGCATTTGCAGTAAGGATTTGGGACTATGAAAAGAGGATCATTGGAGTTATGTTCAATTGATCTAATTCAAAAAGTAAAGATCATAGACAAACATAGTATGCATACTTGGTGTGTGGCATGACTAGGGTTTAAAAAACATAGTGTACATGCTCGGAGCATGGGACAACTAGTGTTTTAATTCAATAATAAAGTTGATAGCTGAAACAATATACAATGAATAATGTGTAATCATATGGTCATAAATAAAAGGTTTTTTTATTTATGTTCATAGGTTTTGATACCATATTGGATTCAATTATTATTGTGTTTCATTTTTGCATGTTTTAACTTCCAAAATAACTAGGTCATTGTTCTGGATGACTAAGTTATTCAAACCATACACAGTCGGTCATATGTTGGAAGTAGATATGAATTAAGATTGTCATGGGTTGGCTTGTAGAGGTCTAAGATGTTGGGCAAAGGGCTACAACACTCATGAGTGCTCATAAGTTATGAGTATTGGATTCGACCCGCGCTCATTGGAATCACTTCATGGATTTTATCACTAGTGATCATGAGACGATAATATCTTATATTCTTCAAACCTAGAGATATGAGTTGTTACTATGAGTTGGTTGTACATTGATTGCACGAAAACGCATTCGATAACTCGGTGTTATAAAACGTGCGTTTTTGTATGATTCAACAAGTAGTAGAACAATCCATATGAGTTGAAGTTTATCCATTCCTTTTACCTTCAGGATAAAAGTGATATTTGTGGGCCCCTCGATGATTTGATGATGACAAACGGAAGTGCTCGGTCGGGCCAGGACTGACTTGATTTGTTCAATTAGTCAGTCGTCATAAATCGGAAATCGGGAAACAACAAATGGACAGAGAGAATGATTATAATCCATGTCTCAGTCCATATGATATCTAGAATGGAGGAATATATGATCCCTTATCTAATGAACAAGTCATAAACAAGGTCAGAGTTCATCTACAAGTTCATAGTTTGATAGAAGCTTTTGAGAGCTACGATTGCTAGTCGGTTCTTGAAGTCATACGTAATAATAGTTTTAGACTTATCCAAGTGGGAGACTATTGGATTAATTTCTAAGTCCATAACTATAATTGGTAAGACTTGACCCGACCCGACATGGTCCATTTGGGTTGCATGGCATCATGCATTTGGATAGACTAAAATGAGAGAAATAACACTTAAGGTTTGTTAATATATTATAAGTTCTAATATATTAATAACGTTATTTAATTAGTATTGATCAAGAATTAATTTGGAATTAATTAAGTGATCAAAAGAAGACTAATTAAATACATGGGTTGATTGCGTAAATCATTCATTCGTATATATGTGGGCTTGTGATCCAAGATTCCTTATGTTGGACTAAGTCCATGGGGTGACCCATGGATACTCCATGGAGGTTAAAATCCATGGAGCATAAGGAATGGGTAAAGTCATGAGTTACATGGTGTAACCCTAATAGCCACCATATAAAAGAATCCCATGGCTCAAGAAATCATGCACTATGTGTGAGTCTGAGGGCTAAATGATTTCAAGGAGTGTTCAAGTTTCTCTCAAGTTATTCCAAGTGTATTTGGTGTTGTGTGAACCATTTGAGGTGTCACACTTGGGGAACTAGGCACTCAAGCTTCATGAAGACTTTCTACATCAAAGAGGTATGTAATTCTAACTTGATATATTCATATGAATCATGTTATTATGCTAGTTAGGATGAAGACCTTGGAAAGTTCATATTTGTATGTATAATAGAGAAAACATAGATCCAAGGTATTTAGGGTTACATGTACACTTAGGAGTGTTAGAATGCTCAAAACCCAACATCTGGATCTTAAGAAATTATACTGGTGGCCTAACATGAAAGCAGAAATTGCTACCTTCGTAGGTAAATGTCTTACTTGCGCTAAGGTTAAGGTCGAGTATCAGAAACCTTCATGATTACTACAACAACCGGAGATACCGGAATGGAAATGGGAACGGATTACTATGGATTTCATAACCAAGTTGCCCAAGACAATGGGTGGACTTGATACCATATGGGTCATCATCGACAGATTGACCAAATCCGCACATTTTCTACCAATCAAGGAGACTGAAAAAATGGAAAGGCTTACAAGAACTTACATAAGGGAAATAATGCGACTGCATGGTGTTCCGATGTCCATTATCTCCGATAGAGATAGTAGATTTACATGAAGGTTCAGGCAGTCACTACAAAGTTCCCTGGGGACTAGACTAGACATGAGTACAACCTAACATCCACAAACAGACGGGCAAAGTGGGAGAAAGATACAAACTTTGGAAGATATAATGAGAGCCTGTGTGATTGACTTTGGAAAGGCATGGGATATCCATTTACCCCTTGTCGAATTTTCATACAGCAATAGTTATCATACAAGCATAAAGGTTGCTCTATTTGAAGCCCTCTATGGCCGTAAGTGCAGGTCCCCTCTGTGGTAGACTAAAGTTGGCGACACATAGTTAGCTAAAGGACGAGATCCTGAAAGCACTCTCACTGGTCCAGAAATGATACAAGAAACGACAGAGAAGATCGTTCAGATTCGTGAACGGTTGAAAGCATCTAGAGACCGACAGAAAAGCTACGTTGACCGAAGGAGGAAACCTTTGGACTTCCAAGTAGGAGACCGTGTTCTATTGAAGGTCTCACCATCGAAAGGCTTAATACGATTTGGAAAGCGTGGAAAGCTAAATCCAAGATACGTAGGGCCTTTCGAGATTCTTGCCAGAATCGGCCTTGTAGCTTACAAACTTAATCTACCACGTGAACTTAGTAACATACATCCAACCTTCCATGTATCGAACTTGAAAAAGTGTCTGTCCGATGAGACGCTTGTTATCCCACTCGACGAGATCGAGATCAACGAGAGCCTCAACTTCGTGGAAGAGCCGCTAGAAATCATGGAACAAGAGGTCAAACAAATGAAACAAAGTCGCATACCCATCGTGAAAGTTTGCTGGAACGCCAAGCGAGGACCTGAACTCACATGGGAACGCGAAGATCAGATGAAACAAAACTATCCACATCTTTTTAACTGATTCACAAGTATCTTTCTTACTTTAAATTTCCGGATGAAATTCCCTCTAACGGGGGATGATGTGACAACCCGATATTTCAACTCTATGTAATGACCTAAAACCTCAAGTATTGTAACCACTTTTGTTATAATGAAATAAACTTCGAAAATAAAATGTCCAAAAATCTCTAATTAAATTACCTACTATGTTAGATGTCATTAAATCGTGATCATACGTAAAAAGAATGCCCAAATCTGACTTCATATAAGGAAGTTATGATTTTTCCAAGTTCAGCTTAGCAACGGACAGCTAAAAACTTGAAACAGAGATCGAGCGACTTTTGGCCGGAATGAACTAAATGAGAATCGAAGGTCTCGACAATGGTTTTTCAATGGTAAAAAGTCTGGCAAAAATAGACTTCAGATAATGAGGTTATGAAATTCTAAACGAAATTTTCTTACCACAACATTTTAAAAATAAATAATAAAAATAATTTCAAAATTTGCCGATGGAACCTATACGAAAGTTGTAGATCATAGTTTCACCTATGCGTGTATATAAAGAACGTCGAAAACGGAGTTCATATGAAGAAGATATGAATTTTTGAAATTTAGTAAATAATAAAAATATAGTTTTTATATATAATTTCGGTATTATCCAAAGGGAGAGTCATCAGGGCGATCCGAGTTACGCCCAGCGTACTCGAGGCCTAGGCCTCGGATCGTCCACGTCACCCCTATACGAGGCTATGCCCCGTCCATCCGAAAGTCCGAGGCAGTCGAGGAAGCGGTCACGCATGACACACGAGTATGCCCAACGTACCAAGGCGGTTCCCACCCCCTATAAAAGGGATGCGAGGGTTCCCACCCTCTCATCTTTCTTGCGTTTTTGCCTTGTTTTCTGTGCACGTACTGTCCCGAAGCCCCGGTTTCCTTTCTCAAGTCCTGAAGGTTGTTTGTGCTCCCGAGAATCCCGAGAAAATCTGCTTTCTCGAGTCGAAATTCTGCTCGGTTTTCATCTTGCCTTCTTCGATCATTCAAGTGACTTCATACCCCTATAATCCACACTTTTAAATATTTTATATATACTTTTATATGCTTTTAGGGGGGGGGGGGGGATACAAGTAAAATAGATGATTATCACCGTGTGTTATATAAAGTTTCATTATACACTTTTTATCAATGGAATCATATGCGATTTATAACTATTATAGGGAAATCTTTCGTATGCAAAATATATCACGATAACATCTTATATTTGAAATAAGAAATGATTTATGTGTGTGTGTATATATATATATATATATATATATATATATATATATATATATATATATATATATATATATATGTAAATCAAAACACTCAGCTTATACTGTATGTATATGTGTCCATCTCTGGCACTACAAAAATTATACTTTTCATAACAAGTGAGCATTTCGCTAGGGATTACTATACAAACGAGACACACTTTTAGAAAACTATAATAGGTATATGTAACAACGTAAATTTTTAAAACCAATTTTTCATTTTTGCAAACATCAAAACATTGAGTAATATTTTAAATTCCAATGTAAACAATATTGTCACGACTGAATACATCACAAATATCATAAAAATAGTTTTCCTCGAGTATGTGTACGATCACGTCGGCGCCTTCCCACGGTCCTCGCTAGTACTTGAAACACATAACACAACAACTGTAAGCATAAATGCTTAGCGAGTTCCCCAAAATACAACCTACGCACATACACCCTTCCAGGCCCTGACCTTCCGGTCCATGTGTCTCAGGGGACTTCCGTCCCGACTGGGTAAACCTTCCGGTCCTACCCACGCCAACCTTACGGTCCACATTTGACCGGACTCGGTGAGTGCACTAGAGCGACTCGGCGAGTCTAAGCGTTTTCACCAACTCTCTAGGATTCTGTTTTGACACGTCGAGTACTCCCCTGACTTAACGAGTTCCACCTGGTCATGAATCGCGGGGCCACAGCGACTCAACTCGCTGAGTCGCAAGGACAACTCGGCGAGTTCCAGCTTGACTCAGTCCACCTGTCAATCCCTCTCTAACTCTCCGTGACTCACTGAGTCAACCATAACTCAGCAGGACCACTCACTGAGTGGTTAGGGACAATCTTCAAGCTACTCGCCGAGTCTGTTCTTCAGACTCGACGAGTCCATGCCATGCATCAACTCAATCTTGCTTCTGAGGTCAGATCCGCTCCATACACTCATAGATCTGGCCCTCCCAAGCTCATTTATCACGTAAAGTCACGGTCTTGGCTACCATGCAACACTTACAAGGCTCTTTTTGGGGAAATGACCTCTAATATGGCAACCCTAGTCTCCAACCCAAAAGGAAGGACATAAAGCATAGCATTTGGGACTTTCTGGACCTGCTAAGGTCCAGATCTAGGTACCATATCTCCATGGGACCTCTCACACTTCAATTACAAAGCAAATAAGGCAAGAAGAAACCCTAGATTTGACCATATCAACAAAACACGGAAATAAGCTCTGAAAGATACCTCAAGAAGCTTCCCTTTGGCGAAATGGAAGTAGATCTAAGCTCCCAACTCTTCTAGCTTGACTTTCCCCCTTCCTTTCTTGCAAATACACACAAATTTGGTGAACAGTAGCCTCTTATCTCACTCACAGGAACCCTTAGCTGCTTTGGTGCTCTCAAGGATCAAGGTGGCTGCAATGAAGGGCCATAAGGTCCTTTAAATAGAGCTTAGGACCGGGAAATTAGGGTTTTATCAAACAGCGCGGGCTCGCCGAGTCCATCGCTTGGACTCGCCGAGTCCAGGCGCGAACCCGCATCCAGAACCGCGACCCTACTCGGCGAGTTCGAGCTCCAACTCGCCGAGTCCCCTCACAAAACACCAAAACATATGCGAATAAAAGATACCTGGAAATCCGGGCTGTTACAATTCTCCCCCACTAGAACTAGAGTTCGCCCCCGAAATCTCGCTCTGCAAATAGCTCCAGACGCTGCTCACACATCTCACGCTCTAGCTCCCAGGTTATCTCTGATCCCTTTCGTTGCTGCCACTGAACCAACACCAGGGGTACTTCCTTGTTCCTTAAAACATTGATCTTCCGATCTCGGATGGCCACTCATCTCTCGGCATAATTCAGGCTCGCATCTACCTGAATATCCTCTAATGGAACCACTGTCGATTTGTCGGCTATACACTTCCTCAGCTGTGACACATGAAAAGTGTCGTGAATCTGTCCCAACTCTGCTGGAAAATCCAAATGGTAGGCTACCCGTCCTACCCTCGCGATCACACGGAAAGGACCAATATATCGGGGCCCCAACTTGCCCCTCTTCCTGAATCGAATCACTCCTTTCCAAGGAGAGACCTTCAGGAGTACAAGATCGTCGACCTGAAACTCAAGCTCGGATCGGCGTCTGTCTGCATAACTCTTCTGTCGGCTCTGAGCGGTCAACAACCTCTGCCTAACCTGTTGAATCTGCTCGGTCGTCTGGAGTACGATCTCCGTGCTACCCATCACCCGCTGCCCCACCTCACCCCAGCAGATGGGGGTGCGACACATCCACCCATACAACAGCTCAAAGGGTGGCATACCAATGCTCGAATGATAGCTGTTGTTATACAAAAACTCTGCTAAAGGTAGATAGGTGTCCCAGCTCCTCCCGAAATCCAAAACACATGCTCGGAGCATATCCTCAAGCGTCTAAATCGTTCGCTCGCTTTGTCCGTCCGTCTGTGGGTGGTATGCGGTACTGAAATGCAGTCTCGTACCCAACTCCTCATGAAACTTCTTCCAAAACCTGGAAGTAAAACGCACATCGCGGTCAGAAACAATCGACATCGGAACCCCATGCCGCGATACCACCTCCCTCACGTATAAGTCTGCCAACTTTTCCGCAGAAGAGCTCTCGCTGATGGCTAGAAAATGAGCGCTCTTCATCAATCTATCCACGATCACCCAAATCGCATAGACTCCCCTCGCAGTTCGCGGCAATTTGGTGATAAAATACATGGTAATTTGTTCCCACTTCCATTCGGGAATATCTACCAGCTGCAATTTACCGTGCGGTCGCTGGTGCTCGGCCTTAACCTGTCGACAAGTCAAGCATCTCTCAACAAACCATGCAACATCCCTTTTCATACAGGGCCACCAATACTCCTTCCTTAGGTCTAAATACATTTTCGTAGCCCCGGGATGAATCGAGAATTTCGATCGATGCGCTTCCTCTATCAAAATAGCACACGCACCGCCCACAAACGGTACCCAAATCCGACCCTGAAAAGTCATAAGCCCTCGACCATCCACGATGAATCTTGATACCTGACCTACAACCCGCTCCCTCTTCTGGTTTTCTGGTTTCGCAGCCTCATCCTGAGCTCCTCGAATAGTATCCAAAATCGGGGTCATTACCGTCAACCTCATACACATATCTTGGATCGGGGCGCTTTTCGCCCTACAGCTCAATGCGTCGGCTACCACATTAGCCTTGCCCGGGTGGTACAAGATCTCACAATTGTAATCCTTCACCACATCCAACCACCTCCTCTGTCGCATATTCAGATTTGGCTGATCCATCAAGTACTCCAGGCTCTTTTGGTCCGTGTAGATGGTACACCGAACCCCATAAAGATAATGCCGCCAGATCTTGAGGGCAAACACCACAGCCCCCAATTCCAGGTCGTGGGTGGGATATCTCGACTCATGAGGCTTCAACTGCCTCGAAGCATACGCTATCTCAATACCCCTCTGCATAAGCACCGCACCCAATCCCGATATAGATGCATCACAGTACACCACAAAATCCTCCATCCCTTCCGGGAGTGCAAGCACCGGAGCCTCGCACAATTTGTGACGAAGCGTCTCGAATGATGACTGCTGCTCCAGTCCCCATGAAAATACAGCACCCTTCCGGGTCATCCTAGTAAGTGGCACAGCAATCTTGGAGAAATCCTTGATAAACCTACGATAATATCCAGCCAAACCCAAAAAACTCCTGATCTCAGTGGGCGATCTCGGCACCTCCCACCTTAATACCGCCTCTATCTTGGCCGGGTCGACCAATATCCCTTTCTGGTTAACAAGATGCCCGAGGAACTGGACCTCTCGTAACCAGAAATCACACTTGGAGAATTTGGCATACAGCCTCTCCGATCTCAATACCCCAAGAATTTCCCTCAAATGTTCCTCATGCCGCTCCCTGGACCTCGAATACACCAAAATATAATCAATGAATACGATCACCGACCGATCCAGCATCGACCGACACACCCGGTTCATAAGATCTGAAAGTAGTCTTCTGGATATCTTCCTCCCGAAGCCTCATCTGATGATACCCCGACCTCAAGTCTATCTTGGAGAACCAAGATGCCCCCTGCAACTGATCGAACAGATCGTCGATCCTAGGTAACGGATACCGGTTCTTAACCATCAACTTGTTCAACTCCCGGTAATCGATACACATCCGGTGTGAACCATCCTTTTTCTTGATGAACAAAATCGGCGCTCCCCAAGGTGAGCTACTCGGTCGAATAAACCCCTTTCCCAATAGCTCATGAAGCTGCGAGGATAACTCCTGCATTTCCGGTGGAGCGAGACGATAAGGTGCCTTGGCGATGGGCGCTGCTCCCGGAATCAAATCGATACGGAATTCCACTTACCTTTCCGGAGGCACACCTGGTAACTCTTCGGGGAACACATCCAAAAACTCGCATACAATAGGAACGTCATCAACTGAATTGGGCCTTCCCGCGGCTACTCGAGTATCCATCACGTAGGCTATGAATCCATTACAGCCCTGCTGCAGACTCTGCCTTCCCTGGCAGCCGAACAAAATGTCGACCCACACCGGGTCGCCTCGCCATAAACCATAAGCACTCCCCCACTAGGGTCTCGAATCATCACTAGTTGTCTCTCGCAATCAATGACTGCCCCAAACTTACTCAACCAATCCATGCCCACGATGACGTAGACATCCCCCATAGCTATGGGAACCAAGTCTATAGGGAACTCGACCCCAAAAATCTCATGCACACATCCTCGAATCACATCAGTGGCGTATACCGCTTTCTTATCTGCTATAGAAACTCGCAGGGGTCGACTCATCACCTCCCGATCAATACCGATGTGCTGGCTAAAAGCCAATGATACAAAAGACCGACTCGCACCCGAGTCAAATAATACCAAAGCAGGTACATAATTCACAAGAAAAGTACCTGCGCATGTCATAATATAAGCACAATATCTTAGCATAAAAGTAAATACATGAAAAAATACATACCAGCTGCGACATCAGGCGCCGCGCGGACCTCCTCCGCACTCAACTGGAAAGCTCTTCCACGAGCCTTCGAAGCCTCGACCTTCACTGGCCGAGTCGCGGTAACCCTGGCGGCAGGTGTAGATCCCTGGCGGAGCTGGGGGCACTCGGCCTTCCGATGGCCAGTCTGGTTGCAATGAAAGCAAACCATGAATCCCTTAGGGCAATCCCTAGCAATGTGCCCCTCCTTGTGACACTTGTAGCAAGCACCCGATCGACATGCCCCCTCGTGACTCTTGCCGCACTTTCCGCAAGTTCGGCCCTTCTGACCTCCAGATCTCGAATCAGTGGACTTGGTCAGCTTGGTTTCCGGCTGAGACTGAGCCGGCCGCCGATCCACCCGTTGAGACTCGGCCTCCTCCCTGGCCTGGATCTCCAACTCGATCTCACACTTCCTGGCATTCACCTGAAGCTCAGCAAAAGTCTGATATGACGAGTTCGATATGAACTCCCGGATATCCCTCCTCAGCACTCCCAAATACCGACTCATCCGAGCCTGCTCCGTGGACACCTGTTCTGGTCGCCCTCTCATGAAACTTCCGCGTGATCACCGTGACAGAATCATTACCCTACTTGAGGGTCAAGAACTCCTGAACCAACCGTTCCCTCTCCACCGGGGGAACCTACTCATCTCTGAACATAGTGGTAAACCTCTCCCAAGTCAGAGCTGAAACCTCTGCCAGAGTGAAGTTTGCCGTCACGAACTTCCACCAATCCTTTGCTCCCAGGCGGAGCTGGTTCAAGGCGAACCGTACCCTCAGATGCTCTGGACATGAACAAGTGTAGAAGCATCCCTCGATATCAGCAATCCATCTCATCGCAGCAATCGGATCCTGCATCCCGTCAAACTCAGGTGGCTTCGTGTTGCTGAACTCCCGGAACCGCAAGGAGTCACCTCCCTGTGGTCTGGCAGCGGCCATAGCTGCAGTAGCTGTAGCGGCTGCGGCCTCAGTCAACGCGGCGTACCACTCATCAAATGTCTCCATCAGTGTGGTCTTAATAGACCCAAACATCTCCGGAATCTCAGCCCGGATCGCTGCAACCACCTCCTCATGAATCATCTGACGAAGCTCCTCGTCAGTCACACTACTCGTACCAGGTCTGTGGCGTGGTCCAACCATGATGTCTCTGAAATACAACATAAAAATATCAGAGACTCTATCGAGCATAATCACACTCGATAACGCAGCCCTACTCAGTCTCTGATACCCAGGGATTCTTACTTGGGTTGCCCACTAACCCGGTGTCTTCAGTAGTACGGGCCCAATACTACCGACTACACCGCATCAGCATTCACCCCAAGTCCTCCTCCCCAAACCCCGGATCTTGAGTACTCTATTCTTTCCATGCACTAGCTACTCACTCGCTCTCAAAGAACCTCATAGAAGCAGGTTTCCCTAGACTAAGGCATCACAAATCAGGCCACTCTAGTCCTTATATGAATACCTAGTCTACTAGCATGCGTATCCTATCATATCATATCATATCTCATAACTCATATTGTAAGAGTATTTTGGGGATTTTACCGTTCGGGCGTTGGCTGACCGTACACACTCCTTCTTCTTTGGTTGTTTCAAAAATCACTTATCAAATTTTATTGATTTATTAATTAAAATTTCTCAAATCCCCGGTTTGAGTTCAGTTACGCCCGAAGGTATACCTGAATCCCTCAAACCAAGGCTCTGATACCAACTTGTAACAACGTAAATTTTTAAAACCAATTTTTCATTTTTGCAAACATCAAAACATTGAGTAATATTTTAAATTCCAATGTAAACAATATTGTCACGACTGAATACATCACAAATATCATAAAAATAGTTTTCCCTGAGTATGTGTACGATCACGCCGGCGCCTTCCCACGGTCCTAGCTAGTACTTGAAACACATAACACAACAACTGTAAGCATAAATGCTTAGCGAGTTCCCAAAAATACAACCTATGCACATACGCCCATCCAGGCCCTGACCTTCCGGTCCATGTGTCTCAGGGGACTTCTGTCCCGACTGGGTAAACCTTCCGGTCCTACCCACACCAACCTTACGATCCACATTACAACGTCTTCCGGCCATAACATATTCGCCTTCCGGCCCTTATCAAGCATATCATACATGGCACATATAACGATTAACTTATCACACATAATGCATATATCTCATATCATATTCGACCTTCCGGTCACACAGTCAAACCCTTCCGGGTACAGTATAGTGAGAAGACTCACCTCGTATATCTCGATAACTCGCGAACCCTGGAAATCACTCGTGCTCGAAACCCCGAGCTATAATCCCCCTATAACAACATATATCTCTAGTTAATACTTTTACCACTAAGGTTGACTATCCCTATCAAGTCAACACTGGTCAACTCTGGTCAACGGTCAATTTGACCGGACTCGGCAAGTGCACTAGAGCGACTCGACGAGTCTAAGTGTTTTCAAAAACTCTCTAGGATTCTCTTTTGACACATCGAGTACTCCCCTGACTTGACGAGTTCCACCTGGTCATGAATCACGGGGCCACAGCGAATCAACTCGCCGAGTCGCAAGGACAACTCGGCGAGTTCCAGCTCAACTCAGTCCACCTGTCAATCCCTCTCTAACTCTCCGTGACTCACTGAGTCAACCATAACTCGGCAGGACCACTCACTGAGTGGTTAGGGACAATCTTCAAGCTACTCGCCGAGTCTGTTCTTCAGACTCGACGAGTCCATGCCATGTATCAACTCAATCTTGCTTCTAAGGTCAGATCCGCTCCATACACTCATAGATCTGGCCCTCCCAAGCTCATTTATCACGTAAAGTCACAGTCTTGGCTACCATGCAACACTTACAAGGCTCTTTTTGGGGAAATGACCTTTAATATGGCAACCCTAGTCTCCAACCCAAAAGGAAGGACATAAAGCATAGCATTTGAGACTTTCTGGACCTGCTAAGGTCCAGATCTAGGTACCATATCTCCATGGGACCTCTCACACTTCAATTACAGAGCAAATAAGGCAAGAAGAACCCCTAGATTTGACCATATCCACAAAACACGGAAATAAGCTCTGAAAGATACCTCAAGAAGCTTCCCTTGGCGAAATGGAAGTAGATCCAAGCTCCCAACTCTTCTAGCTTGACTTTCCCCCTTCCTTTCTTGCAAATACACACAAATTTGGTGAACAATAGCCTCTTATCTCACTCACAGGAACCCTTAGCTGCTTTGGTGCTCTCAAGGATCAAGGTGGCTGCAATGAAGGGCCATAAGGTCCTTTAAATAGAGCTTAGGACCGGGAAATTAGGGTTTCATCAAACAGTGCAGACTCGTCGAGTCCATCCCTTGGACTCGGCGAGTCCAAGCGCGAACCCGCATCCAGAACCGTGACCCTACTCGGCGAGTTCGAGCTCCAACTCGCCGAGTCCCCTCACAAAACACCAAAAGATATGTGAATAAAAGATACCTGGAAATCCAGCTGTTACAGTATAGTTTACGAGAACATCACTAACTTTTACATACTAGAAACACTATTTCAAGAAGTTACTTTCATATACAAGAACAAACGAACATTTTCACACATAACTCTGTTTTATACTAAGTTTTGTGAGACATTAAACTTCACGTACGCTTGAGTACACATTTCAAGTCCTCTATTATATACCAGAATCCCTTGGAGGGGGAGCATGGTGTTTGTGTATAGATCTATACGGGATTGACAACCCCGCACCCCGACTGTTAGTTACAGTACACCATTTGGGGTGACAAACATCAGAACATTCCAACGCCTGAAGAACGTTGTGTATAGGCATTTCTAGTCAATAGCATGGTTATAAAACTCACATGGAGTATTAAAAATACATTGATTTACGGGGTTTTTTCAGACATATTAGAGATTTTATATGTACATAAATTAACTACTTTAGGCATGAAAAACCTAATTGTGATACAAGTTTGGAACTTCTAAACCACTACCCACAGATGGGAAAACATCAACTCTCTAGAAACAAACATTGGTCTTGATTTAAGGCTACATTTATACCAGTAGGAAATATGGGATTTTCTAGGAACTAACAAACAAAAACAAACCATTTCATTTTAATTCATACAAACATTATCATTTAATACGTATGAAACTCACCAGCTTAAATGCTGATCTAATCTTTCAAAACTACTTGTATGTCCCAAGGACTCAGTAATTACATGTACTAAACAGCCTTTTGAAGAAGGAATGTTGCGGTGCCAGTTTAAATTCATATTTTCGCATCATATTGTAATTGGTTTTGAACATGTACCTTTTAACAATGTAAACTTTCAATTATATATATGATGGTTGTATTGCTTTCTTTACTATGTATTTATTTGTTATGTTACCATATGAAGTCATCCGCCCCCAAACATTTCCGCCGTTCCAATTTGGGGGTGTGAAAAATTTGGAGCCTTGGATTCCACTGGAAAGGATTGAACACAAAAAGGAATGAAGGGACTTGACGAGTTGCTTAGCCAACTCAACGAGTTGGGTAGGGTTTACCCGTTTTCATGATTTTGAGTGATTTCAGGGAGGGCTTAGAGTTTTCGGTCTACATGAGTTTTCGGTCTTCTGGACACTAAGGAACTCAATGAGTTACTCAGGTAACTCGGCGAGTTGACTCAAGATTTCGGTTGTATTGGCTCGGAAGGAACTCGACAAGTTACTGGATGCACTTGACGAGTTGGGGTCAACATGGACTGTTGACCTTGACCGTTGACTTGGACTTTGACCATGGTTGACCAAGTTTGACCATAAGGGTATTTCTGGTATTTCGGGATTTTGACAAGTTAATCAGATGATGATTATAGGCAGTTGAGTTGGAGTTATACGTTGGGACTTAGCTGATCTTATATTGTCACTTCAACATTCTCAAGAGGTGAGTCTTCTTAACATACCATTGGGTCGAAGGCACCAAGGCCGGCCCATTTTATGATATGCGGCACACTAGTTGAAGTAGTGTTATGTTGAATGTTATTTGGTTATGTGTTACGATGTGTGCTAGTTGTATATTGTTGGATTAGTGTCTAAGCCCGTAACCATATTTGGTAGGTACTTGACCCGATTGTGCATGGTCCTTTTGGGTTGCCTTCACCAAAGCAACTTGACTGGAGAAATAAATAGAGAAAGAGGTTATTATGATTTATTAATATTTTATAAGAAAAATATATTAAAAGAGAAATCATATTTGTTTAATTAATATTGGTCAATAACTAATTAGGAATTAATTTTGTGATCAAGTGTAATTCATTAAACTAGAGGGGCTGAATTGTAATTATGTGATAGTTGCAAAGTAGGGCAACCCTAGATATAGGTTGGACGAATTCAAGGGATAAGGAATCATTGAAATCGTCCAAGGATAAGGGTTATCAAGGCTTATCTTATGGTTACTTGGTGGACAAGCAACGAGATAAGGATAAGGACTTAAACCCTAATCTCTACCCTATATAAAGACCCCTAAGCCCATAGAAATCGTCCCACTTGATCCCTAGGGTTCCTAGAGCCGATTTCTACCTCTCCTTTTCTCTCTCTATTACCTCTCCAATTGCTTGTGGTGTTTGTGAGCCATTAGAGGTACTACACTTGTGGTACTTGCTTTCAAGACTTAGGGTTTGAAGATTTGAGTTGGTATTGCATTATAACAACAAGAGGTATGTGATCTATCTTTCTATGTAAATTTCGAAAATACTAGGAGCATGCTAGGGTTCTTCATGTGTTCATAATGTTGTGTATCTAATAGAGAAAACATAGATCCAAATCTAGGGTTGCATGCACACATATGATTGTTTGTTCAAAACTTATCAGTGGTATTAGAGCCTTTGGTTAACTTGTTTTCTATTAGTATTATATAATTGTATGAACTTGACATATTAGGGTTTATTGCCAATAAACCCTAGGAGGCAAGATTTTCGAGACTAGGGTTCTTAAACCCTAATTTGCGAAAATTTGAAAGGGTTTTTCAAATCCTTTCCTTTAGTGCCAAGATTTCGAAATCTAGGGTTTGCAAATCCTAGGATTTTCGAGATTAGCCTCCTCCCCAAGATAAAATCCTAAATATTAGGGATTTGGATAATCACAGGATAATCCCATATCTTGTAATTATCTTTTAATGGTTAAATATGGTAATTAAAGATTTTGAATTATCATATCCCATGATTTTTGAAATTTAGAGGGATTAAAAGGATTAGGATAAATTAATTGTTTAATTGGTAATTATCCTGCATGATTTAAATTAATAGTTTAATTCAAGATAATTATTAAATCAAGAGTTTTATTATTTAAAATTTTAATTTAAATGGTATTAAATTTCGAAAAGTTTTAAATTGAGATTAAAACCCTAGTATATTGAAATGTTTAAAATACACCCTATACTATTATATTATTACAAGATTAATACATATATGTATAACTAAATTGCTAGTCTTACCATTAGTAGGCATCATTCACGAAGCCGATCTATAAGGGGGGTATAAGGTTATGGCCTATAAAATGGCCATTTAATGGGTATCCACTCTTACCCACCGCTTCCTTGATTGGTGGATGGTCGTCAGCCGAACGGGTAGGATAGGGAAATCCTCTCTTCAATAATAAGTATAATGAATCTATGCAAAGTAACTAAACGCTTTTACAAATTCCCAATCCTAATTACTTTAGGCAAAAATGAAATTGATGTAATCCCATGAAATTGCACTTTGCACCCTTGCTAAGAAGTTAGTGGAGCGTGTGTGTTTAACCCGTACACTAATTGGCTCTAAGCAAAGGTGGCAAAGACTGACTCATTGTTTGTCATAGTTCAATGGAGCGTGTGTGGTTTACCAGCACATCGAATAGGTGACTATAACAATGAGGGCACCATGTAGATTTGCATGGTTATTCACACCCACTTTGTGATCATCGGCATCCTAGTCACAAAAGAGAGCGGCATATCGAGATTTAAACATGCCATTGAAAAGTTCAATTAATCTTTAAGGAATCTAGGAATTCTTAACACATTTAAAACTTGACCGTTATGTTTTTCATCATGAAGAATTAGTGAATCGTCATTCACTTACCTCCAATTTATTTGCATGTTGAATTACGGCATCCCTTTTTCTAATGTGTAAATAACGTTGTTTGGTCCTAGCCCTAATTTTCCATTTTGGGTGTTTAATTAGGGATTTAATTCTAATCAAACTTTGTTCCTTTCTATTTGTAGATGTCTAACGTAAACAACGCTGCTGCTACCTCATTCTCGCTAATGAGCCTATGTTAAAAGGTGACATTTCATGGATCGAACTTTAGCGAATGGATAAGATACATTCGCACGATTGCTCGGTATGAGGACAAAGAGTATGTCCTCGACAAGAAGCTTGAAAATATCAATCCGGAAATCGC
The DNA here is from genome assembly GCF_052625555.1 of Lactuca saligna. Lineage (NCBI taxonomy): Eukaryota > Viridiplantae > Streptophyta > Magnoliopsida > Asterales > Asteraceae > Lactuca > Lactuca saligna. The sequence continues at coordinate 71,775,234 of NC_136422.1, forward strand.
TAATCCCAAAGAAATGGCTGTCTTTGAGACCCATGAGCATGATGCAACGAAAGTACATTGCATTATGCTAGCCACAATGAATCCCGAATTCCAAAAGTCCTACGAGGACATGTATCCGTACGAAATGCATCAAGACTTGATGGAGAGATATCACCAAAGCGCAAGGCAAGAGCGCTATGAGATCATCACGAACATGACCACCGCTAAGATGGGAAGTGGAGAGTCTCTAACCGTACACTTGCAAAAGATGCAAAGATATGTTGATCGTCTTTGCAATTAAATGTTAACTTTGGGGAAGATTTGGCAATCGACATCGTTCTTCACTCCTTGTCCTCATGCTACAACCAATTTAGGATGACCTACCACATGAACAAGGAATAGGTCACCCTAAGTAAACTCCAAGGGCTCCTAAGGAATGCTGAGAGCAACCTCAAGGACATGTCTGTTGCATTAACTCCCACTCCACCCACTACTCCTGTTTTGGCTATTGGGCAAGGGAGGGGCAAAAAGAGTAAGGCTTCTTCAAATAGCCACCAAAAGGGAAAGTCCCAAGATGGTTCCTCCTCTAGTGGGACCAAAGTTGGTCCTGCCAAGCCCAACTCAAACCCAAAGGAGGCAGAGTGCCACCACTGCCACAAAATAGGACATTGTAAGAGAAGTTGCCCAGAATATCTGCAAGCCGTCAAGGATGGAAAGATCAAGCCATCTTTCCCAGGTATTTACACAATTAAATCTAATGATTCATCGCATACTATTTCTTGGGTTCTTGATACCGGATGTGGTTATCACATATGCTCTAATTTGCAGGGACTAAGAAGAAATAGGGATGTGGAACATGGAAGAATAAATCTAATCATGGGGAACAAAAGATTGTCGCTTATCACCAAGATTGGAGTGTATTCTCTAGTGCTTAGTAATGGATTACGTTTAGATTTGAATAATTGTTGCTACTCGCCAGATATGGCAAGAAACGTCATTTCATTTCATGGTTTGTTTAAAAAAGGATGTAGATATTCGTTTAATAATGAGAATGGTTTGATTTGTGCTTATCTAAATGGTGTTTTATATTTTGAAGCATTGCCTTGTAATGGTATTTATGAAACTGTCATGGTTGTAGATAACCTAGGAAATGATGTATTGTGTATGGATTCTTCCAATAGTATGGATAAAGCATGCTTGTGGCATTGTCGTCTTGGACATGTCAACAAGAAGCACATAGCCCAACTCCAAAAGGATGGATTGTTGGAGTCATTCGACCTTAGGGAAGATGACACGTGCGAGTCTTGTTTGCTTGGAAAGATGACTAAGTCACCCTTCACTGGCACTTGTGAGAGGGGTGAGGGTTTATTGGATCTTATACACACCAACGTGTGTGGGCCCTTTAGATCCACCACAAAGGATGCGAACCGCTCCTATGTGACTTTCATCGATGATTATAGTAGATATGGGTATATTTACCTAATCAAGCACAAGTCATAAATGTTTGAAAAGTTCAAAAGAATTCAAACATGAAGTGGAGAATCAATTAGGCAGGAAAATCAAGATGCTTCGATCCGATAAAGGAGGAGAGTACCTAAGTCTTGAATTCCACAACTATCTCAAGGAATGAGGAATAGTTTCGCAATTGACGCCACCTAGGACACCACAGCTGAATGGTGTGGCAGAAAGGCGTAATCGAACCCTGTTGGACATGGTTCGTTCCATGATGAGTCGTGCTTCACTACCTATCTCATTCTGGGGGTATGCCTTAAAGACTGCCGCCCACATCCTTAATCGAGTCCCTACAAAGAAGGTTTCCAAAACACCTCACGAGATGTGGACAGGGAAAGCTCCCTCGTTGGCACATATCAAGGTTTGGGGCTGCGAGGCTTTCGTAAGACGAGATACTCACAACATGCTCGAACCTCGTAGTGAGCGATGTATTTTCATCGGTTACCCGTAGAAATCCTTTGGATATCTCTTCTATAGACCGAGTGAAAATGTTGTCTTCGTTGCGAGGAGAGGGGTTTTTCGAGAGAAAGAACCATAAGCCAAGGAGACAGTGGGAGGCAAATCGATCTTGAAGAGATTTGAAGAGTTGAGTGATGAAGGAACCTCTATCACTGGCGCTCAACCCGAGGAGGAAACTCCGGTTGAACCGATTGACGAGTCCTTACCTCTTAGACGTTCCGAAAGTGTTAGAGTTCAACCCCAGTTTTATGGCTTTCATATTACAACCGAAGGGGACACGTATATTACTGATGATACACTAATAAATCTAGATGAACCTAATAGCCATAAGGAAGCCATGGCAGGCCCAGAGTCTGCAAAATGCAAAGAGGCGATGGACAACGAGATTCAGTCCATGTATGACAACCAAGTTTGGAATTTGGTTGACAATGTTCCCGGATGTAAGACCATTGGGTGCAAATGGATCTTAAAGAAAAAGACCGACGTGGATGGGAATGTACACACATATAAGGGGCGATTGGTTGCGAAGGGCTTTACTCAAACTCCTGGAGTTGACTATGATGAGACCTTCTCACCAGTTGCTAAAATAAAGTCTATTAGGGTGATGCTAGCCATTGCTGCATTTCATGATTATGAGATATGGCAAATGGATGTCAAGACCACTTTCCTTAATAGGAAGTTGGCTGAGGATGTTTACATGGCTCAGCCAGAGGGTTTTGTCGATATGAAGCATCCTAATAGAGTGTGCAAGCTTGAGAAGTCCATTTATGGGCTTAAACAAGCATCTCGCAGATGGAATCTTTGCTTTGATGAGAAAGTCAAAGAGTTTGGATTTGTACGAAGCGAAGATGAATCATGTGTATATGTCAAAGCCAGTGGGGGTATAGTTAGATTTCTCGTGTTATATGTTGATGACATATTACTCAGAGGAAATGACATCCCAACACTATAGGAAGTTAAGTCCTGGCTCGGGAAGTGTTTCGCTGTGAAGGACCTCAGAGAGGCTTCCTATATTTTGGGAATAAGGATAGTGAGAGACCGAAGTAAGAGACTAATAGGACTTGGTCATAATACTTACGTGGATAAGGTAATAAAACGTTTTAGTATGGAAAACTCGAAGAATGGAGAATTACCAATACAAAGTAATGCCAAGTTGAGTAAGACTCAGATTCGGAGTACCGAAGCCGAGATAGCAGAGATGAGCCGAGTACGTTACGCTTCCGCAGTTGGCTCAATCATGTATGCTATGACTTGTACTTGCCCAGATGTGGCCTTTTCTTTGAGCATGGTCAGTAGATATCAAGGGAACCCTGGCAGAGCACATTAGATCGCAGTCAAGAATATCCTTAAGTAGCTTCGAAGGACCAAGGAATGGTTTCTGGTTCTCAGAGGGAGTGATGACTTGAAGGTGAGAGGGTATAGTGACGCCAGCTTCCAGACCCACAGGGATAACTACTGTTCACAATCGGGCTGGGTCTTTACCCTTAATGGTGGAGCGGTGACTTGGAAAAGTTCCAAACTAGAAACTGTAGCTGATTCAACATGCGAATCAAAGTACATTGCAGCGAGCGAAGCATCAAAGGAGGCGATATGGTTGATGAACTTCATTGGAGACCTTGGAGTTGTACCAGCCATAAAGGAGCCTATGGAAATTTTTTGTGATAATGAAGGAGCGGTTGCCTTGACCAAGGAACCGAGAGATCATGGTAGATCTCGACATATCGACAGAAAATATCACTTTATTTGACATTGAGTAGAAGAAGAGCGCCTTGTAGTTAAGAGGATATCGTCAGAGGATAACCCAGCAGATCCGCTTACGAAGGGACTCAGTAGGGTTAAGCACTTGCAGCACGCTTGGAGCATTGGGCTGAAGGACGATATTATTTTGGATTAGATAGTTTGGAAACTTGTAATAGATAAATGTAATTGACATTTGATGATTAAATAAAGGATTATTATTTAATGGTGTATGTCTTATGTTAATTGTTTAACTATTGTTTCACTTTGCATGTTTTGACTTCCAGAATGATTGAGTTTATTAAGAATAATCGAATCATTCAAATGGTCCACAGTCGTTCATATGATGGAAGTAGGTATGAATGAAGATTGTCATGAATTGGTGTGTAGATTGTCTGAATGGTATTAGACATAACAAAGGTTTGTTACAACATTAATGAGTGCTTATAAATAAGTTTTGAGCATTGGAATAAACCCGCACTTGCTGGAATCACTTCATGAAATCTATCACGAGTGATCTCAAGATGATAATATCATATGGTCTTAAAACCAGGATATATAGTTTATTGGTTGCTGATTGATTGTACATTGATAATGCGAAACCGCATCAGCAAATTGATGTTATAAAATGCATTGTTGTGTATAATTGATTATTGAATAGTAAATGCATATAAGTCGAAGTTTATCTGTTACTTTTATCCTAAAAGGGTAAAAGCGATATCAGGGCCCCTCGATGATTTTGATTTGACTTATGTGTCGGGCCCGGTCAGGACTGAATTGATGTGTTCAATTAAGTTCTATGTCAAATGAATCTGAGATTGAGAAACTAATTGCTGGGACAATAAGTATGACAATGTTTCATGAGATTTTCCGCACGATATCTTAATAGAGGACTATACGATCCCTTATCTAAAGGACATGTTACTCATAAGATCAGAGTTCGACAGCGTCTTGAGAGCTACGATTGCTAATCGAGCTGTACTTGCATTTGTGGTTACTAGACTTATCCAAGTGGGAGACTGTTGGATTAGTGTGTAAGCCCGTAACCATATTTGGTAGATACTTAACCCGGTTGTGCATGGTGCTTTTGGGTTGCCTTCACCAAAGCAACTTGACTGGAGAAATAAATAGAGAAAGAGGTTATTATGATTTGTTAATATATTATAAGAATAATATATTAAAAGATAAATCATATTTGTTTAATTAATATTGGTCAATAATTAATTAGGAATTAATTTTGTGATCAAGTGTAATTAATTAAACTAGAGGGGCTGAATTGTAACTATGTGATAGTTGCAAAGTAGGGCAATGGTTACCCTATATATAGGTTGGACAAATTCAAGGGATAAGGAATCCTTGAAATCGTCCAAGGATAAAGGTTATCAAGGCTTATCTTATGGTTACTTGGTGGGCAAGCAACTAGATAAGGATAAGGACTAAAACCATAATCTACACCCTATATAAAGACCCCTAAGGCCAAAATCATCCCACTTGATCCCTAGGGTTCCTAGAGCCGATTTCTAGCTCTCCTATTCTCTCTTTATTGCCTCTCCAATTTCTTGTGGTGTTTGTGAGCCATTAGGGGTACTACACTTGTGGTACTTGCTTTCAAGACTTAGGGTTTGAAGATTTGAGTTGTTATTGCAATATAACAACAAGAGGTATGTGATCTATCTTTCTATGTAAAATTTGAAAATACTAGGAGCATGCTAGGGTTCATCATGTGTTCATAATGTTGTGCATCTAATAGAGAAAACGTAGAACCAAATCTAGGGTTGCATGCACACATAGGATTTTTTGTTCAAAACCCATCATATATGTGGTATGCTTGTATGGAAAACCATGGGAGAGCCCATGACACTTGGATGTAAGACCATGTAGAGAGCCCATGGCTTTCCTATTAAATACCATGGGAGAGCCCATGGCATCAGGATGTAAGACCATGTGGAGAGCCCATAGATTTCCTATTCAAGACCATGCAGGAGCCCATGACACTTAGGAGTAAGTCTATGTGGGTAGCCCATGACATCCCAGAGTAAGACCCTGGGGTAAGCCCACAACATCCCTATATGTTATATGCATGGATTATATGGTATATGTAGCTTTTATAGCTAATATAGATTGTGTGATTATGTGGATTGTGTGGGGTATGCTCTGGGGAACTCACTAAGCATTAACTTACAGTTTGTTGATTGTTTCAGGTAATTCTGAGCCTAAGGGCAAGGGAAAGGCTTGATGGCGCGACATACACTCTCTTAGGTGTTTTATGGGACACTCTGATATTTGAAATAAAAATGTTGATATTATGAATTTGAAAAGAATTGTTCCTATGATTTTGTGGTTCATTGGAAATGTTTTGATTATTTAAAAAAGAAACATTTCTTTTGAAAATTTAGGTTGTTACACTTTGTATACTGGATACCAACCATATTTCATTGACAAAACATTAGAGTGTGCATTAACCTCTAAGAATGTCATACGTATGGCATTTAATTTAATTTTTATCAAGGTTGCAGAAAATGCTCGACGGTAGCTCGACGGTGGATTCGGGTCAATAGATTAATCGGCTAGGCAGGGATTAATCGGAGATCATTAATTATTGAAAAATTTATTAAAAATTTAATAAATATAACATTAATCCTAAGAATATAAGTAAACAAGTTAACAAATAATAATTATGTAATACATAATTTATTTTCTTTTCTATTTGTAACATTCTTCATTGAAAATATGTTAACAACTATAATATACATATCAATGTAACATTCTATTTGTAACATTCCTCATCCGATCCAAATTATCAAACCAACCATGGATATTTATGAACCCTTTCACTAAAACAGGTAAAGATTTTAATGAATCAAAAACTTTCATCAAAGGGTTTAAATACAGAGGTGTGTTATTGATCAACAAGAAAACAAAGGATAACTATAAACTAATGGATAATAAACAAACAATCAAAACAGATAAATTAGGAGAAGATAACTCTCCGTCTTTCAATTCCTTTAATATGGTGGTGGTTATTGGCAATAATCACCCTTTACAACGACTTCGTCATTTGATTGATCGAGAGACCACACTCCAACTATCTTCATGGATCCATCAGATGCCAAAATCGGAATCATCATTTGGCTACCATCGTCGTTTCACACATAAAACCTCAGTTAGACATTTTATCGAACACCTGGCGGCAGAAGAAGATGTGTTCAATTTGCACCAGTTAGAACTTATAAATTTACCTAGGTATAACCTTAAAGAAGATGGAGTAGTTGCTGGAAGCAAGGGGACTTAATAAACAATCTACAGTTGCCAAAATCGGGCTCAAAGAAGTAGCTAGCAACTGCCTAGTCAGATAGTTTCCAAAAAAAACAAATGAAAATCAACTAAATCAGAATTAAAATCAATTGAAAAGAAGGGAAAATGAATTCAGACCAATTTCTACCACCTACTCAAACATACACCTGTAACCTCGTTAATCTGAGTCAATGAGGTTTGTTTACACAACGTATGAGGTAACGAGGTTCGTTTACACATCGTCAGAGGTAGCATCTCCTCGACCAGCTTTATACCTCATTAAAATCAACTGAGTCATAATCCTTTAACGATCAATCAAAGGAAAAAAAAATGGAAATTGAAGATGATAGTAGCATCTCCTCCACCATTATCCTTTAACTCCTTTATACACTCGAGTCATGATACCTTCCATCTTCGAGAAGAATGGTGGGTTGGTGATGGAACTCCAATTAACGTAATGCAAAGTAAGGAAGAATGAGATGCAAAGTGGAGATATGAAACAATTATAAGTTTATCCCATATCGTTGGTGAGAGCATTCTTTAGAGGCAAATTTTAACTATAAAAGGAGCTTGTATCTCTTAGAGAACCAAACTCCAGTTGTGTTAGCGAGCTGGCTCCTTTGAGCTGGCGGGTTTCTTAAATTCCTTTGGTCCGATTAGAGTCTGAATTGGTCCAATTTAGTCTGATTTGGACTGAAGTGGACCGGTATCAACCGATATTGACCACGGCCGACTATTTAACCCTCTAACACCTATTCGTAGACGGTTGGAGGATGCCAAGTGCCTAGGCGCCAATTAATCAGCCGCCTAGACCGATTTTGACAACACTAATTTTTATGCAAACAGAAACTATTGACAATTTGATAATTGTTATAAAATTAATCAAAACAAAATTTTCAATTCTCCATCACTTATTTCTTAGTAATTTGTCACTAATCAATTAATCTTCCGCTAATATTTATATGCGTAAAAGAAAACTTCAGACCCCTAAAGACACGCACCATATATAGTCATACACCTTGCACATGGCTAACACTGACCTGGTATATACACTAAGTTGTGGAAAATGCACTATAAGAAAATTCATTTTTAGTGACGACGTAAATATGGTCACTAATAGTATCCTTTAGTCACCATATATTAAGTCGTCATTAAATTTTAGTAGCGGTACAAATTTAGTGACCAAATCTAAGATGGTCGTCTCTCAATGGTCACTAATTCGAAGAAGAAAATTATTATTGTTATTTAAATTATTAGTAACTGAAAATAATCATTATTGATTTGATGTTTAATGACAAAAAATAGTTGTCACTACATTGTAGACTCAGTGAAAAAAACTAATAGTCATTAAGTACTATTCATTTTTGAAATCCACACATTGTGACAATATAATAGGGATCATTAAACTACAACATGAAAAAAAATTAGTGAGCATAAAATTTGTTATAGATATTTCTTATTAATATAACAAGAAGTGACAATATGAGAGGAGATGAATACGGTAGATGGATATTTCCAGTAACTCATGTTGGGTCCGGTCCTTTGAAATAAAAGACCTAGAGGAGGTAGAGCTAATTCTTAGTATAAGTATTAAACAAGGAAATAATGGGATTTCAATTTCTCAATCTCAATACTTTAAGAATTTATTGAAAACGTTTGATTTCGAAATTTTTTCTCTTGTTAGCACACTTATAGATCCTAGTCCTATGATTTTACCAAATAAAGGATCTTCAGTGCCTCAACTTGAATACTCAAGGGCTATTGGTTGTTTAGTGTATGCCATGATTACACTAGACCAGTGTCATTTTAACAACGGACAAAACACCCACAAACCCCCACCATCTTTATTTTTCCTTCTGTTTACTCCATATTCTCTCAAGAACAAGTTCATCCTCATTAAGATAAATTATTCCAAGTGATTCTTGACATTTTGGTAAGTATTTTATTTATAATCTAGCATTTCTACACAGTTTTATGCTAGTTTCATCTAACTTACACACATTATCATGTGTTAAAAACTCTTAGGATAAGAGAACCTTCAAAGAGTTCTTCAATCACCTTCAAGTGTTCTAGGCTTGAAGATCTTCACAATCATCTCTTTATCCAACCACAATCATACTCAAGGTGAGTTCATACCCCTTATTTCCGAGATTTTCATGTTTTAGGGAGGGGGGAGGGATATAAGTAAATCTTGTATAATAATTTCAGTCATCATACATGCTTCATCTATTTGTTATGTGCAAAATATTATTTACATAAAATATGGTTACTACTAGTTATTTGAACCTTTATATGTGTTATGCTAGTTTGAAGTACAAAACTATGCAAATCAAGCATAAACATGCGATATTTTCTTGATATTATAAACACAAACTATAAAAAACAAAGATTTTTGTGAACATAATATGGTTTTCTAGAAAAAATGATCATAACTAAGTTATGGCACCATTTTTGTGGGTTTTGACCAAAAATTTGTTGTTCCAAACATATAAATTTAACTCTACTTAAATATCTCAAAATGTGAAAATAAGTTTTTACTAAGTTATTTCTTACTAGTACTGGTTATTGTCGTTAAAAAGGCCAAAACTAGGAAAAATATGGTTTTATCATACCAAAAGTTCTTATACTTATGTAGATGTTAATTATATGATATAAACCTTTAAATCGTCTACATATGTTATGTTATGTTATATTATATATATATATATATATATATATATATATATATATATATATATATATATATATAATACGAATATATATAATGGACACCACAACACATTTACAATAAACTATAATAGATATAGTTTATGAGGCATAACACTATTTTACCGTTTAGGGACGAACGAATAATTATTTAAAGGTATAATTATTTTACACTATGAAATTTTTATGAAAAGATAATATTTTCCACTCACAAAAGGGGTTTTCATTACAGTACACGTAAACCGTTAATACAATTTTGTGAGACATCGTCTTTACATACCAACCATGGTACCTACAAAAGTCTTGTATTGTAACCAGAGTCTCGGTAAGAGAGCATGACACTTGTGTATAGATCTAATATGAGACTTACAATCTTGCACCTAAACAGTTAGCTACAGTTAGACCGGTAGGTTTGGGGTGACAACTGTCTAACATTACGACACTTGAAGAACGTCGTAACAGGCTAACTAGTCGCTAGCATGGTTATGATAACTCACATGGGGTATTAACAATACATTTGGTTTATGGGGATAGCATACATTTAATTAGTTTTATATAAAGATAAAACTTCATAATACTATTTTACAGTACACCACTACTTACATTTTTATAGTCTTGGATGTTAAGACTTACAATTCATTATCAAAGAAAATATTGGATTTTCTGAAAGCGTGCTCTATCATTTTACAAGGAAAAGTTACCAATTTCTCTCATACAAAACATCTTATGAACTCACCAACTTAATTGTTGATACTTTTTCAAAACCGTTTGTATTCTAAGGAAATCAGTAAATAGGTAACCAAAGGGGTTTTGAGGATGGGCGACGCCACGTCACGTTATATATTTTTGGTCATATGTATTTAGTATCAAGCAAACAATGATTTGAATACAATGTAAACTTATAAATTATCAATACGATGATTGTATGGATTTGATCCCTATTATTCATTTGTTACGATATTGTACATGAAGTCCTCGACCCCCAGATGTTTCCACCGTTCTGGTTTGGTGGTGCGACACATCATGATTGGTGTCATATCTGTGTAGTTTTTTTAGAACTCTGTTGAATTTAGCCGATCATCTAACCAAAGGGTTAGTAAGAGATATTGTACATATGGCGGCTGTAGGGATAGGCTTAAAGTTCAATTAAAATATTTATTTTGAGATACCCAATTCCCATATAATGTAATATTAGATGTTGAATTCAATGTGAAAAGCTTGATATTTAAAGATTGGAACACATTACTATTATCATCCCAAGGTATATATGTGTTTAGTAATGCAAGTTAAGGAGGTTGATGATGTCGAAACATTACTACACCTAATTTTACCTACTATCTAACTAGCTATTCGACTAAAGGGAGTGTACCTTTTCACAAATAGTATAGCACAAATAGTCGGGTATCAAACACATGGAACAAAATTAATTTACTAGTTTAACTACTAAAAATTTAATCTAAACAAGCAAAAGTTAATTGGGTTTTTATCTGATTTTGAAAGTTCAGACAAACTCAATAACTTAATTACCAAACTTAATCAATTACTAAAAACACTTATGTTTAGTTTAAATCCACTTCTCCTTTATGGTTAGCTACTAATTATGGATTATTAACGTTGGTTACCAAATATTATATTATTAGTAATTTGAGTCCAAATTTACTAATGTTTCACTAATTCATGTAAAATTATGCATGGTCGGACAAAATCAAACACATAATCAGTTATGGATTATGAAATTGGCTATCTAAGATTTATTTAACAAACATAACTATGATCATAATTTTTGTTCTCCATCACAGCTAAATCTAATTACTTTAATTACTCATCTAAGATTTGGTCGATCCTAGCTCTAGCAATTCAATGGTCAGTAAATCACTAGGTGTCAAGTTCATGTAATTTAGTAGTCACTAAGCTACCCAGAACATGAATACAAGCAATTGAAGTATCAATAATTAGCATGCTAGGTAATGATAATCAAAAAAAGCACAAAACCAACTGATAAAATCCTTAAATTAATAAACTAAACCATAGATTCAAGGTTTCATATAGCTAAACGAAAGTAAACGAATTTAGCTACTCATGACTGAAATTAAGCACACATATTCATAAGCAATTGACATGACTAAATAATGCAAACCGAATGTAATGATTTGATCTTCAAATTCTTAATCATTAAGCAAACTCTCCTTCCAAAGTACGTTTTTTGCAGGTTTCTCACCTGTAAATTTGAATATCTCTCTAGAATATGTCTCAGCCAACCCTCCTGAGTCGAATAAGCAAAGGGATATATATAGCATCCAAAAATTATGTCTCGAGAATTAAGTTCTCACATTGTGATCTTAGTAGAATTCGTTTTCAGCAAGGGAACTACATTTTGCGTAGCTATCTTCTAGAAGAATCAATCTCACATCGTGATATTATACTGCTCACATTGTGAGAACTAGGAATTAGCATTTGGCACAAAAACAAAAGTAATCCGAAATTTTATGTAGTTTTCAGATCATTTTGAATCTCGTCAATTGGAGTTTTGAGTCATAAGATATGGTCAAAATACTGACGAGGGGTCAAGCTGTCCAGCAACATCCTTTTTGTATCCTTTTTAGCTCCAGTCCTCCAAGTATCCAACTTTTGTTGGTTTCAATTTTTTTCTTCGAGAATTTTGACTTTTGAATACAAAGTACAATTTAAACATTATATGTACTAAATATTTTTGCAGTTAATCAAATTATAGCTTAAAATGTATTGAGATATGTATAAATATGACACTATCAAAATACCCCACACTTATCTTTTTCTTGCCCCCAAGAAAAACTAAATTTCTAAGTTAAACTTCCATTACCAACATAAGGCAATCCATTTTCAACTCATCCATTACACTAGGTTACAGGTAGTTGTGGAAGTGTTGTAGGACTACATGGTGGCTTGTAGAATTCACTAGGTCAATAATTAGGTTGCATGTACCCAATCTTAATTGTTAAGTGATTTTCGGCTTGAATATTTTACTCATAACTTAATAAACCCATTAAGGTATGGGGATTTGGAATTCCTAAATAAAAAGCAGAGATAATGACGGAGATACCCTTAGTCCCAACCTTAGTGTGACAACCCGAAATTTTCATTTCGTCAAACCCTAAAAGTCAACCACATCGTATCATAAATTAATTACATTATTTCTTATTTTTAAGAAATATGAAGTTCGTTTGATTATTTTAATATTATTTTTAAACGAATGGGTGAAAGAAAGTGTCGTCTCGGGTTTTGATTTTTAAAAACCGCAAACACTTCACGTATTAGAAACACCCGACCAAACTTTTATGTTTTGGGTTTAGGAATCGCCCAAAAACTGTAAACTCATACCCATGTATGAGTTTACTCCCCAAGAAACTAGTCATTGTGTTTACTCCCCAAATAGTCAAAAGAGTAAACTCCAAAAACTCTCTCAACTATCATCCAACATTTAATTCCAAATCTTCGATCTTGTAAGTGTTCTAACCATTTCAAGTTAGTAAAACACTTAACCTAGTGTTTGTGCATCTATTCATCCATTCATTTCCAGTTTTTATTTAGATTTTCCAAAACACCAAGAACACACACTAAGTGTTCTTGGCCTTTTAGCTCAAATCAAGCATCATTATAGTAACTACTTCCATCCTCGAGTGCTTGTAAGCTAGTATATCAATTAATCACCAAGAAAATAAGCCAAGAACACCATGTCTGAGGTGTTCACGGTCCAAGATGATACTTGGGCCGTAAACACCATAAAGTCCCCCAAAATGGACTTAAGTCCCATGTTTAGCCCTAGTTTGAAGTTTAAAACTTACCTTAACATATTTAAACCTTCATTGATATGTTTAAGCTTTGGAAAACACCAAACATCACCATTTATAGGTGTTTACGGTCTAAGGATATCCTAAAACCGTAAACACCCAAAAAGGCATTTAAATGAGTCATATTCCTTTCTTAGCCCTAAAAGCTAACTTAGACATCTACCTAGTTGTGATAAGGACTTGAAATAAAGGCAATATCCTTTCCCATAAGGGTTTACGGTAGTAAATCCAAGGGGAAAATACCCTTAGGCCGTAAACACCTCAAGGAGGATGTTTTGTGGCCCTAGTCCATTCCAAAGGCTAAACCACTTAGCAAGATTGCTTCATAGGACTTGTTAAACCTCCAAACAACTCATGGTTGCAAGAAATGGAGTTTAGACCGTAAACCCTAGAGTTTACTGCCATAAACTCCTAGGGTAAAGGTCATTTAGACTGTAAACTCCCAAGGAGTTTACCCTTGGACCCCAAAACACCCTAATTTTGCCCTGCTAGCACTTGGATGCAATCCTTGTGATCTTTAACACTTGAAACAAAGTGTTTTCATGTTCTAAAGTGTCCCAACTCATTTTATTAGTTATAATGAGGCTAATTAGTTATATATATATATATATATATATATATATATATATATATATATATATATATATATATATATTCATTATATGATAAATAGGCTCGTGCGTGTGTACAAGTCTTCATTTGTCACCTAGCACCGTAACCGACACTTCAACCCAATCCACTCACCACAAGTGAGTTCATACCCCTTTAATTAACCTTTCAAATACTTTTAAATGTTTTAGATACTTTTATGGGGGGGAATACAAGTTGAATACTTATAGTTATTACATCAATCACATGTGATTAATAATTATAAAACCAATGATTTTACTACTATTCAAACTATTTATCAAAGCTGTTTTACTTCCAACTATTTTACAAACAATTTTACTTATCAAACACTTTTACTTAAACTTTGTTATGCTTATTATAAATTGCATGCCCATATATGTATAGTTATATAATCAATGTTTAAAAGGCTTAGGAAGGCCGCACGCCCTATTTCCTTTTCCTCGATTTGGATGTGGTCTGGTGGGATATCGGGTAGCCGTCCGAAGGTCGTTTCAATATTAATTATATATCATGTGTACATGTATGGTCATAAAAGTTCTTCCATGTTAATACCTACTAGTTACATCATTAGTAAGTTACCATCGGGGTAACACAAGATCACACACATACTATTGTTACATCAATGACTCAGTTCATTCATGAGTCAATACTTATTACTATGAGAACATATACAACTATACTAGAAAAAGAACATATACAACTATACTATGAGAACATATACAACTATACTACAAGGATAACATATACAGCTATACTATGAGAACATATACAACTATACTAGAAGGAGAACATATAAAACTATACTATGAGAACATATACAACTATACTATTAGAACATATACAACGATACTAGAACGAGTAACAATACATTACATATACATATATACATTGACAAAATTGTGATCCATTGTATCGGAGCATGCCTTAAATGTCATGGCCCGAGTTGTTGCCAGATTCTCTTGGAGGGAGAGCGTGAGTTTGCGTATAGATCTATACTGGATTGACTATCCTACACCTTGCTGCTAGTTACAGCCGGACCTGCAGGTCTACGGGTGCCAAAATTCATAACATTTTACAACCTACATTTGTCGTTGTTTATCCAGTCTATAGTATGGTACAACTAATCACATGATACCTTAATATAAATCCGGTTTAAGGTAGTTAGTACAACAGTAGTTCATATAATACAACACTACAGTACTACATTAATTTACCCTTTACATATTTAGTGATCTTTTCACTTAAACATTAATATACAAACTACATTTTGAGAATGATAGTTACACTTGGGTAAATTACACACTTTTACAGTAAACGAACATACAAAACAGTTACGCCTTGGCAGAAGGATACTTTTGAATAGAAAATATAGGTTTTTCTAGGAGATTCAAACATTTACAAACACATACAAACATTTACAAATTCATACTTATAACTACGTTCAAACATTTTGATACAACCACCGACACTAAAATACTTATGAACTCACCAGCTTAATGCTGATAAACTCTTTCAAAATAACTTGCATTCTCAGGTCATCAGTAGACAGGTACCGAGGCCAGCTTTTGAGAAGATGGAGCGCATTCAAGACTCATCTTATTATTTTGATTTACATTTTTGGTGTCTATAACTGTACAGAACACGCTTGTATTAAAATTATATATTTAATGCAATGGATGATGTTGTTTACTTATTTACTATTATATTGTGTTGTGATACTTTACATGACGTCCTCCGCCCCAGAACGTTTTCGCCGTTCATGGATTTGGGGTGTGACAGATTGGTATTAGAGCATTGTTTATAGTGAATTTAGTATATCAACCCATAAAAGATATACTAACTATAAATACATTGGGATTAAAATACGCTGACCAAGAGTTTATACTTATAAATAATAAAATATTTAATTAAGTATACAAGTCTGCATTCATACTAAAATCATTGTCACTAGGACAATACAAAAGAAGTACGATTGTTGAACAGTACAGGTGGACTTAGAGACATATAGTCAAAACTAGGAAGATATAGCCTGATCAACTATATTATCCGAGGGTTGACTAGCATGTTCCTAAGTGTACTTGTGTGGTTGCAACAAGTCTAAAATCTTACCAACAAAACAACAATGAGAACACTAGAACATAACATTAAATTTAAAATACTATAGGAGTATTTTGTGCTACTACAAGCTATTTATACACTAGATTCTTTTACCTCTCTTCTCGCGTATATTTAAATGGCTGGATTCCATCATGGCAACCCATACTTTCCACCCAATGGAAATGCTGGATGGCTTGAGGCAGAGTCCGATGATGAACATCAAATCCCTTTGAATGATCATCAAGCAGAAGGCTTTTCTGATGGATCTGACTCTGAGCCTGAAGTCAACAACCTACCGCTAGTAGGTCAAGTCCCAAACAACAACCCCCGACCAACTTTTCCAGGTCCTACACCCTCATGGGCAACCAACGTGAATCGCTGAAGCGATGAACAGGGTCAGCCCTTACCATACTTTGGGGACCGAAGCTTTTACAACCTCAGCGAAGTTGGCTCTGTGGACCGAGTCATGGAGATTGATGCCAATTCTGGTGTCAACACAGTCCGCATCCGCCGTCTCGAAGAAGAAATGGAAAAGACTAGGAGAACCAATGAGACCCTGCAGCAACAGCTGGCTGCCTCTCAAGCCGAAGTCATGAAACTTCGAGCTAGTCAAAGGGCTCATGAACGACACCTTCAAGAAGTGGTCCGTCAAGTGGGAGACCTCAGGGTCCGCCCGAGGAATTCCCATCGCCGTTAGAAGATGTCTAGTACATCTTTATCTTTTGGGTTAAGGATTAGCCTTTAGTATCTATGCTCTAAGTAGCACTTGTCTGTAAAATATTCCTAACTTTCAGTACTCTAACTAGGAATCTAGGAACTGTCAAACTTTCTGTATAGTATGATGTAAGGCCTACTGTTAGGTCGATTTTCCTTGAACTCATTACATCTGTAATACCAATATTATTGACAACTACCTACTCTGTGGGAAAATTTTGTACACTTGTGTTTTCCTACTAATCTTCCTTGCTGTGATCTCAAACACTCATTCAACTGTTGGGCTATGATTAGTTAGTCCATGTGTCACTCTCACCTATTTTGCAATTGATTCTTACCATTGCGTTTATCTTTATAAACTTATAGTTGAAAGATGTCTCCTCGCAAATCTCCCAGGAA
This sequence comes from Lactuca saligna, assembly GCF_052625555.1. Lineage (NCBI taxonomy): Eukaryota > Viridiplantae > Streptophyta > Magnoliopsida > Asterales > Asteraceae > Lactuca > Lactuca saligna. The sequence goes on from NC_136422.1 coordinate 71,792,588, forward strand.
TAATCCTACACCTCCACCTCCTCCTCCGGTCATCGATATTGCAGCCCTGAATGCTGCCGTAGCTGCAACAGTGGCAACTGCCATGGCACAGTATCACTTTACTGATGTCAGCAGAGGTGGAACCCCTGTTAACTCAATTCATGTTGAAACCCCTATGCGCTCGAGAGAGTGATCCTACAAGGATTTTACTAACTGTAAGTCGATGTCCTTCCATGGCACCAGCGGAGTCATTTCCCTCTTGCAATGGTTCGAGAAGACTGAATTAGTCTTCGAAATCTGTTCATGCCCTTCTGCGAGCAAAGTCAAATATGCCGCATGCACCTTTGAAGGAAAGGCCCTAATGTGGTGGAACGGCCACGTTAAAGCGCTGACTCTCGTAGTGGCGAATGATATGGGCTGGGAAACTATGAATGACCTCATGATTGAGGAATACTGCCCAAGGGGTGAAATCCAGAAATTGGAGCAGGAGCTTTGGAGCCTAACCATGAAGGGAACCAACGTAGTCGCATATACCGCCAGGTTCAGTGAACTGGTGGCCCTCTGCCCCAATATGGTTCCCACTGAAGGGAAAAAGATCGAAAGGTACATATGGGGGCTAGTGCCTCCGTATCAGGGGAATGTCCTATCATCAAACCCCGCTACCTTCGACAGTGCCAAGCGACTCATTGACCATGGAATCAAAACCCCTGCAACAACAACAACCCTAGCCATCCCGGAACCCTCCAAACCCGCTGGCACTAAGCGGAAGTTCTGGGAGGAGAAGAAGAAGCAACGAGCTGCCAAAAAAGCAGCAAATTATGGTTGTACATGCCGCAACAACCCCTGCTACTGCTGCTCCGGTGGGGCAATATGCTGGAAATTTGCCTAAGTGCGGAAAATGCAATTACCACCACAACGGACCCTGCCGTGAAATGCAGTGCTCTAACTACAACAGGAAAGGACATACTGTCCATTGCTATAAATCCCCAGTGAGGCCGATCACCCAATTCCCCGGCTCTGGAGCGAGCCCGACCTACTATGGATGTGGCGAAGCAGGCCACTATAAGAGGGACTGCCCCAAAGCGAAGAATGCTGGTGGAGCGGGAAGGGTACTAGCTATAGGCCATGGGGAAGCAGTTGCTGACCCGACAGTGGTGACTGGTACGTTCCTCCTCGATAACTCCTATGCATGCATTTTGTTCGATAGTGGAGCAGAGCGAAGCTTCGTGAACCATAAATTTACTCGCATGCTTAAGCAACAACCACACACACTTAAAGAACAATTCACAGTAGAAATGGCTAATGGAAAAACAGAAAGTACAAATGGCATATACTTAGGAAGTACCCTAACTTTAGATAACCATTCATTTCCAATCGACCTTATGCCGTTCTCGATCAAAAGCTTCGACGTTATCATCGGCATGGATTGGTTGAGTCTTCATCGCGCCGACATCATGTGCTACGAGAAATCAGCCCGTCTAAACCTCCTGTCTAATGAAACTCTTATCGTCTACGACGACAAACCCGGTGCGAGTCTTCGTATTATATCAAGTATTCAAGCATAGAAGTATCTACGTAAAGAATACCACGCATTCCTCGCTCACGTCGTCGATACGAGCCTTGAAATGAAAGAACTAAAGAACATTCCAGTAGTGAGCGACTTTCCCGACATCTTCCCAGAAGCGCTACCTGGATTACCTCCGCAACGACAGGTCGAGTTCAGAATCGACTTAGTCCCAGGAGCTACCCCAGTAGCCAAGTCGCCATACCGATTGGCTCCAGCAGAGATGCAGGAACTATCCGGTCAACTTAACGAACTACTCAGCAAGGGCTTTATAAAACCAAGTTTCTCGCATTGGGGAGCGCCGGTCTTGTTCGTTAAGAAGAAAGACGAATCATTTCGTATGTGTATCGACTACAGAGAACTCAACAAACTGACGGTCAAGAATCGTTACCCTCTGCCTCACATAGAAGATCTATTTGACCAACTACAAGGGGCGAACTACTTTTCCAAAATTGATCTAAGATCCGGATATCACCAGTTATGAGTGCTAGAGGAGAATGTTCCAAAGACAGCCTTCCGAACTCATTACTGACACTACGAGTTCGTGGTGATGCCGTTCGGACTGACCAATGCGCCCACGGTTTTCATGGATCTGATGAATAAAGTATGCCAACCCTACTTGGATCAGTTCGTCATTGTCTTCATAGATGACATCCTGATCTACTCCCGAAGTAAGGAAGAGCATGGCGATCACCTGCAACAGGTGCTAGGAACTTTACGAATGGAGAAGCTCTATGAGAAGTTCTCTAAATGCGAATTTTGGATCCGAAGAGTCGAATACTTAGGACACATGGTAAGAGAATAAGGAATCCATGTGGACCCATCCAAAATTAAGGCGATTGAGAATTGCTCAGCACCGAAGACGCCTACAGAAATTCGTCAATTTCTAGGTCTCGCTGGCTACTACTGCAGGTTCATACAGAACTTCTCCCGATTCGCAAAACCTCTTACAACACTGACCCAGAAAGGCGTGGCCTTTGACTATGAAGAGAAACAAGAGAGAGCGTTCCAAACGCTCAAACGAGCCTTGTGCACCACGCCAGTACTATCCCTCCCCGAAGGGATAGAAGACTTCGTATTCTATTACGATGCATCGAATCAAAGGCTCCGGTGTGTTCTGATGCAGCGAGGTAAGTGATGGGTTTTGGTCATAAGACATCCTATGTGCTCATACAAACCCTAATGCTTGGATCTAGGTTTCTCTATTGTACATGCAAGTTATCCAAGACTATAAACCCTAATTCTAGCATTCAAATAATCATATTAACATGAGAATAGGTTTATAATGTTACCTTGATTGTTATGTAGCAATAACAATCACAAATCTCCTTGAATTGACTTTGGAAGGCTTAGAGTCACAAGTGTCACTCCTCTAATGGTTCACAAACACCATAAGCAAGTGGAGAAGGTATAAAGAGAGAGGTAAGAGGTTAGAATTCGTATCTCGGACCTCTTGGGAAGGGATCCACGAATTCATGACCCTAGGGGTGTTTATATAGGTGTAGAGACAGGGTTTCAGTCATTATCCTTATCTAGTTGATTATCCATTAAGCAACCAATAAGATAATCCTTGAATCCTTATCATACTCGAATTCTAAGGCTTTCCAACCTTAAATTCGTCCACCATATAAATAAGATAATCCTTACCTTATTTTGTAACTATCACATAATTACAAATCAGCCCCTCTAGTTTAATTAATTACATTTGATCACAAAACTAATTCTTAATTAATTATTGACCAATATTAATTAAACAAATATGATTTCTCCTTTAATATATTATTCTTATAACATATTAATAAATCATATTATCCTCTCTCTCTTTATTCATTTCTCCAATCAAGTTGCTTTGGTGAAGGCAACCCAAAAGGACCATGCACCATCGGGTCAAGTACATACCAAAATAGTTATGGACTTAGACACTAATCCAACAGTCTCCCACTTGGATAAGTCTAACAACTATTCTGCGTATGACTTCAGATCCTGATCTGCAATCGTAGCTTTCCAAAGCCGCTGTCAACTCTGATCCTATCAGATACGCGTGTCCTTAGATAAGGGATCATATATTCCTCCATTCTAGATATCGTATGAGATATGATTTCTAATCATTCTCTTTGTACTCTATCTCGATTTCCGATTTATGACGACAGACTAATTGAACAAATCAAATTAGCCCTAGCCCGGCCGAGCATTTACGTTTGTCATCACTAAACCATCGAGGGGCCCAAAGATATCGCTTTTATCCTACCTTGGATAAAAGGAACGGATAAACTTTGATACAATGCTTGCTTGCACTCACTAACCAAATCACACACAACAATATGTTTTATAACACCAAGTTACTAGTGCGTTTACATATTATCAATGTGCAACCGATTCGCAAGATACAACTCACACATCTCGGTTTCAAGAATATAAGATGTTATCGTCTCACTAATCACTCGAGATAGTGATCCAAGTGAGCGTGGGTTTAATCCAATGCTCAAATCATATTCATAAGCACTCATGAACGTTGCAGCAAATATTTGCTTATGTCTAATACTCTTCTAGACAATCCACACACCAATTCACGACAGTCTTCATTCATATCTACTTCCAACATATGAACGACTGTGGCCCGTTTGAATAATTCGATTATTCTTAATAAACTCAATTATTCTGGAAGTCAAAACATGCAAAGTGAAACACAAGAATAATACTAATCCCATATGGCCTCAAACCTTTGAGTATAAACAAAACACGTTTTATTTATCACCATATCGATTACTCATTATCTGTCGTTTCGGGTAATCAACTTCTTACTTGAATCATTACACTTGTCCCATGCTCCTAGCATGCACACAATGTTTACCTATGGTTCTTACTTTTGTGAAATAGACAAATTGAACACATTTCCAATCATTCTCATTTCACAACTCCAAATCCATTTTCTTAAGTGTAAGAATATCGAATTCTTGTTACTTATAGAATATACTAGATTCTAACACTTTATGCAACGATCCTTTCGAATGTCACGGCACCAAAGTCACAAAGACTATTGCCAATGATATTACAAAGTCCTCTATCGGAGATTGTTACAAGACAATTCCTTAGATATCATGTCTCTCTCTCAAAGTACATTCCTTTGAACATCCTTTTGCATAAAAAATTTTAATCTAGACATAGATTTTCAATATTTACTTCCCAACATGGACACGCTTCCATATTTTCCATATGAAAACTCATTCTTAATAGAATCTTATCTATTCGTGACGATGTCGATATTGTCAATCCAATATGGAAACATTTCCATAATTCCCAATACTATACTTCCAACTACTCACAAGCAACCAATCCTCGTCGAACTTTGGATTGTCCTTTGATAGTTGTTTAATTATTTTAGTCAAAACCAATTCTAGTCCCTTTTCCTTCTAAATGTGCTAGACATTTGGAAAATTTTAGAATGGTCAAACATTAAATCATTTTCAATCGATCCTATACCCGAAGCGTATGGGACACGACGCATAATGTTTTATTTTCTATGTTCTCAAAATTCGAATTGTGAAGAGGAATGTCGTAATCATAATCGAAACTTTAAGAACACACTATGTACCTTTGACTAAATTTATCAACATTTCTCAACCTAATCCTTTAGATTTGAAATGAAGCATAATATTCTCTCCCTTAATTATAGCAAAACAACTTTACAACTCTTACAACTTTGCAAAGTATGACTCTTGTTTTCTATAATTAATATTGCCAACTTGCAATACTTTCTATAATAATCATACAATCATAACTTTTATGCTCCCACTATCATGATGATTATTATAAAACATAACACTTATGCTCCCACTAGCTTCGACATGTATTCATAAACATCTTAACTTTCAGAAAAACAATACTTATTGAATTTCTTAAGTTCATGTTTCTAATACTTAGTGCTTTGATAATCTTTTATCAAGGCTTCTTGAACTTGTACACTTTTGCCTTAGATAGTTCATATGTGTGTCTTAACAATTAAGACTAATTGCCAAACCTCACAATTCAAATTATGGAAAGGGATGTCGTAACCATGATCGAATTCGAGAATGCAATTTTACAATCACTATCTTTTAAAATCTTTCTTAGTGAAAGCATTTTCTCACAATCATTTTCATGAAGGAGGAAATCTTATGAAACTTAGATTTAAACGGTGTATGTGTTCCTATCCATGTGAATTTGTTAAAAAACCAAAGTTTACGACAAATTCAAACTCATATGGATCGAATTTTCTTAATCTTGATTTCTTGCCTTATGGTAGCACAGCTGCCCACCACGTCTTCCAAGTAGTTAAGCAGCTCACCTTTTCCTATCAATGTACTTTCCATTGATCAAGGTCCTTGCCTTTTATGCATTCAAATGAGAACTCATAGGACTCACATGCATAATTAACTCGATTGGATTGGCACATAAACAAAATAATGTTTTCACGATAGGTTGTAAACCTCAACTCGTGTGCTAGTGATGATCGATAAGGTTTATTTGATTTGTTCTTGAAACTTTTCAAGACTATTAAGACTCCCACTGACTCCTTGACATATACGATTCTCTTGTCAATAAACATTTGTTGACAACCAAATATTCAAGAGTTAGTGTAGGTTTTATCAAAACAAAACACTTCATAATTTTGGTCTTAGTTGGTCTTTGTCTTATCCAAGACATCACAACTTTCCACAATTGATGAATGTCATAAACCTTCTTAATACTATTCACTCAATGTCACAATCTTGACTTTAAGACTTGTTTTGGAACGAAGTATGATTGACTTCTTGATTTGACCATTTCTTCAATCTTTGATTCCTCTTCTTGGACATACAACTTTACCAAGACTTACTTAGATGATCAATTGAGATATGGTTCTTTAATCATTAAGACCTATCATAAAGCATAAAAGCTACTCTCCCTTCTTCTTAGAATGGAGAAACTCTTATCTTTCTGCCTACTTGATTCTTCTTATTCGTTTTGCTATTGATCTAAACCCTTTAATCAATTCAAAATTACACTTAATCTTGTAAGTGTAATCATATTTACTAAGCCTTTAGTAAATCATGACGAATATCTTTGTTACTCTTATGGTGAACTTGATCAACACACAACTTTGTGTACTTGATCTCCTAGTCCTTCACTTGACACTTTGTCAATGAATTAGTCCAATTTCCAAATATGAAATTTCTCAGTCATCATGCAACCAAGTTGCGTGATTCCAAGTTTCTGTCCAATTGAAACTTGGGCGATGAGAAACTCTCCCTATTTGGTAAATTCTTGACTTTCCATAACACAATAAGAAACAAATCCATTATTGCTAATAATTTTAACATCAATTTTTCATACACGCCATTGTAAGGATAAATAAATAAAATTTAAAATCAAAATTTATTTTATTGCGGAAAAATTTGTCCTTACAATGCAACTCATTGAAAAACTTATGCTAATACATCTTTCTTAGCAATCTAATTCTAACTCTAAGTAGTAGCTCAAGAATCTAATCTTCGAGAAACACGATCGAAATCCATTCCTTCACGGTTAGATTCTGCTCACTTCTTCCCTTAAGCTTCTTTTCTTTTCTTTGATCCTTCTAAACATCAATTGTAATCTTATCACATTATGTATTCAGAATCTAGGATGAAGCTTAAAAGAGTTAGTCAATGGATTTTACCTAAATTAGAGCCATACGTTTCGACTCTCCCATCTCTTAGATCTCTTAGGTAAATAGGGCAACTTCGTCTCCAATGCCCCTTCTCTTGGCAATAAAAGCAAACTGACTCTTTTGGAACAACACATGGAACTACCTCAGACATTGCCTATCTCTTATGATCAAAATTTTTGATCATTGCATGTCTTTCATTTCCATTGTCTATATCCATAGAGGTCTTGAAGGCAGATTCACCAATCAACTTTGCTTTTCTATTGCGTCAAACCATTGCTGATTCAGCAGCAATAAGCATATATGTGAGATCCATAAGGGTCACGTCACGGTTCATCATATAGTACTCTCTTACGAACTCACTATATGAGTTAGGAAGTGACTGAAGAAGCCAATCAACAGCCATCGCTTCACCGACAACGAATCCCATCATTCTTAATCTATCAATGTGTGACTTCATCGCTAAGACGTGTGCACACACCGACTTGCCCTCTTTATGTTTACTTGCCAAAAGGGCTTGAGTGATATTGAACTTTTCAATTTTACAATCTTGTGGGTTAGGGAGAATAATTGGAGGATGAGGAGGAAGTGAAGCATGATTTCTTGTTCCTCGATCGAATCGTGGAATATCATCTTCATGTGGAATGCTTGTTCCACGGGATTTGAGAGGACCATAGTTGTCGAACTTTGACATCGGGAGAAAAAAGAATTCAAGTTAGTTGATTGATTGAGTCCTTGGTAAATCACCCAAATGAAATTCCAAGGCTAGGACCCAACACAATATCCTACAACTCGGGAGAGGGATGCCGTAACCCAAATTGCAGAACATTTGAAGGTAAGTGAATGACGATTCACTAGTTTCCACCATGAAAAACGAAAAAGAAATTTAAGTTTTAAATCTATGAAAACTCCTAGATCCTTTGAGATTCATTGAACATTTCAATGGCATGTTTAAATCTCGATATGCCCCTCTTGTTTGTGACTGGGATGCCGAGGATCACAAAGCGGGTGTGAATAACCATGCAAACTACATGGTGCCCTCACATGTTACAATCACCAATTCGATGTGCCGGTAAACCACACACGCTCCACCGAACTATGACAAACATTGAGTCACCCTTTGCTACCTTTGCTTAGAACCATTTAGTGTGCCGGTAAACCACACACGCTCCACTAACGTCTTCGCAAGGGCACAAAGTGTAATTTCATGGAATTGCATCAATTCACTTTTGCCTAAATAACTAAGATTGGGAATTTGAAAAACATTTAGTTACTTTGTATTTCATTATACTTATAATGGAAGGTTTCGTCCTATCCTACCCGTTCGGCTAACGACCCTCCACTAGTCAAGAGTGCGGTGGGTAAGAGTGGATACCCATTCAATCGCCATTTTATAGGCAATTTCCTTAAACACCCCTTATAGACCAGCTTCGTGAATGAGGCCTACTAACGGTAAGACTAACTTTTACTCATACATATATATAATGTTAGACTTTTAATGTTATATATAGTATAGGGTGTATTTTATACTTTTAAAATACTATATGGTTAACTTTAACAATTACACTTTTAATTCAATTAAAAGGTTAACCTAAACTTTTATGGATTTATTAAATCTCTTTTAATTATACACCTTAATTAATTAATAAAACCATAAGGGTGTGATTTGAACTTTTTCAAAACAATACAAGAGTTTTAGAATTTAACATTTCTAATTAACCTTTTAATCAACCTTTAAATTCCAAAACTTGAGGGCAAGTTTTGAAACATTTCAAAACATTAGGGTTTTAACTATTTAAATTTCAAAACAACAAAACTTTTGGGGTTCAAATTTAAACTATAAAACCTAAAGGGATAAATTGAAACTATTTCACAAGATAATTCAAATCTAAATTACAAATAATCAAACTTTATCTAATAAAACAAGTGATTATCTAAATTTTGACAATTATCTTCTATTTAGGTAAGGATAATCACATAATAATGAAAAAATTCGGATTTTATCACAAAAACGAGTTTATGGTAATTATCCAAAACCAAAACAGGAAGAAAATCGCGAAAACGAGCTGTCAGACACTTTGACTCGTCGAGTCTGGGCTTGGACTCGTCGAGTCCAGCTGACTCGGCGAGTTCACCAAGTGACTCGGCGAGTCAAACCTTCAAAAATCAAAAAAATTGATTTTCAGTGCTTATTACGATCAAATATGCATCAATACAATAGAAACCAATCAAGGCTCTGATACCACTGATTGGTTTTGGTCATAAGACATCCTATGTGCTCATACAAACCCTAATGCTTGGATCTAGGTTTCTCTATTGTACATGCAAGTTATCCAAGACTATAAACCCTAATTCTAGCATTCAAATAATCATATTAACATGAGAATAGGTTTATAATGTTACCTTGATTGTTATGTAGCAATAACAATCACAAATCTCCTTGAATTGACTTTGGAAGGCTTAGAGTCACAAGTGTCACTCCTCTAATGGTTCACAAACACCATAAGCAAGTGGAGAAGGTATAAAGAGAGAGGTAAGAGGTTAGAATTCATATCTAGGACCTCTTGGGAAGGGATCCACGAATTCATGACCCTAGGGGTGTTTATATAGGTGTAGAGATAGGGTTTCAGTCATTATCCTTATCTAGTTGATTATCCATTAAGCAACCAATAAGATAATCCTTGAATCCTTATCATACTCGAATTCTAAGGCTTTCCAACCTTAAATTCGTCCACCATATAAATAAGATAATCCTTACCTTATTTTGTAACTATCACATAATTACAAATCAGCCCCTCTAGTTTAATTAATTACATTTGATCACAAAACTAATTCTTAATTAATTATTGACCAATATTAATTAAACAAATATGATTTCTCCTTTAATATATTATTCTTATAACATATTAATAAATCATATTATCCTCTCTCTCTTTATTCATTTCTCCAATCAAGTTGCTTTGGTGAAGGCAACCCAAAAGGACCATGCACCATCGGGTCAAGTACATACCAAAATAGTTATGGACTTAGACACTACTCCAACAGTAAGGTCATCGCTTATGCCTCGAGACAGCGGAAGACACATGAGGTCAACTACACGACCCACGATCTTGAACTAGGAGTAGTGGTGTTTGCCCTAAAGATCTGGAGACATTACTTGTACGGAACGAAAAGCATTATCTTTACTGACCACAAGAGTTTACAACACATATCCGATTAGAAGGAGCTCAACATGAGACAACGACGGTGGTCGAGCTACTCAGTGACTACGAATGCGAAATTCGTTATCATCCGGGTAAAGCCAATGTAGTAGCTGACGCCCTAAGTCGTAAAGAATATTCTAGTCGAAGAGTCAAATCTTTGACTATAACTATCCATTCACATTTGTCCACACAAATTAAGGCTGCACAACTCGACACTTTGAAGCCTGAAAACGTGGCAGGTGAATCCTTCAGAGGAATGGATAAGAACTTAGAAGTTAAGGGTTGCGGAGCTTACTATTTCATGGACCGGATCTGGACACCGAAACACGGTGCTTTCCGAGACTTGGTCATGACCGAGGCGCACAATACTCGGTATTCCGTTCACCCAGGTTCAGATAAGATGTATTTGGATCTCAAAAAGCTATACTGGTGGCCTAATATGAAAGCAGAGATTGCTACCTTCATGAGTAAATGCCTTACTTGCGCAAAGGTTAAGGTCGAATACCAAAAGCCCTCCGGCTTACTGCAACAACCAGAAATTCCAGAATGGAAGTGGGAGTAGATCACTATGGATTTCATAACCAAGTTGCCCAAGACAACGGGTGGACTTGATACCATATGGGTCATCATCGATAGGTTGACCAAGTCTGCACACTTCCTACCTATCAAAGAAACTGACAAGATGGAGAAACTTACAAGAACTTACATTAGGAAGATTGTAAGACTGCACGGTGTTCCCTTATCTATTATCTCAGACAGAGATAGTAGATTCACTTCAAGGTTTTGGCAGTCGTTACAAAGTTCCCTAGGAACTAGGTTGGATATGAGTACGGCCTACCATCCACAAACCGACGGGAAAAGTGAGAGAACCATTCAAACACTGGAAGATATGTTGAGATCCTGTGTGATTGACTTTGGAAAGGCATGGGATACTTACTTACCCCTTGTCGACTTTTCCTACAATAAAGTTATCACACGAGCATCAAGGTTGCTCTATACGAAGCCCTCTACGGCCGAAAGTGCAGATCCCCTCTATGCTGGGCTGAAGTGGGGGATACCCAATTAGCTAGAGGGAAAACTTCTGACAGTACTCTCACCGGCCCAAAAATCATTTGGGAAACGATAGAGAAGATCGTTCAGATCCGTGAACAATTGAAAGCCTCTAGAGACCGACAAAAGAGCTACGTTGATAAGTGAAGAAAACCTTTGGAATTACAGGTGGGAGACCGAGTCCTTCTCAAAGTTTCACCTTGGAAGGGCTTGATACGCTTCGGTAAGCATGGAAATCTTAATCCAAGATACATAGGGCCCTTCGAGATTCTCGCAAGAATTGGCCCTGTAGCATACAAACTCAATCTACCCGACGAACTTCGTAATGTACATTCTACATTCCACGTATCTAACTTGAAAAAGTGTCTGTCCGATGAGACTCTTGTAATCCCGCTCGATGAGATCGAGATCAACGAGAGCCTCAATTTCGTGGAAGAACCAGTAGAAGTCATGGACCGAGAAGTCAAGCAGACAAAGCAAAGTCGTATCCCGATAGTGAAGGTTCGCTGGAAAGCCAATCGAGGACCGAAATCCACTTGGGAGTGTGAGGATCAGATGAGACTGAAATACCCTCATCTCTTTGCTTAGTTATTTGTAACTACCTTATTTGTTTAGACTTTAATTTCGGGACGAAATTACCTTAACAGGGGAATGATGTGACAACCCGAAATTTTCATTTGGTCAAACCATAAAAGTCAACCACATCGTATCATAAATTAATTACATTATTTCTTATTTTTAAGAAATATAAAGATCGTTTGATTATTTTAATATTATTTTTAAACGAATGGGTGAAAGAAAGTGTCATCTCGGGTTTTGATTTTTGAAACCCGCAAACACTTCACGTATTAGAAACACCCAACCAAACTTTTATGTTTTGGGTTTAGGAATCACCCAAAAGCTGTAAACTCATGCCTATGTATGAGTTTACTCCCCAAGAAACTAGTCATTGTGTTTACTCCCCAAATAGTGAAAAGAGTAAACTCCAAAAACTCTCTTAACTATCATCCAACATTTAATTCCAAATCTTCGATCTTGTAAGTGTTCTAACCATTTCAAGTTAGTAAAACACTTAATCTAGTGTTTGTGCATCTATTCATCCATTCATTTCCGGTTTTTATTTAGATTTTCCAAAACACCAAGAACACACACTAAGTGTTCTTGGCCTTTTAGCTCAAATCAAGCATCATTATAGTAAGTACTTCCATCCTTGAGTGCTTGTAAGCTAGTATATCAATTAATCACCAAGAAAATCGGCCAAGAACACCATGTTTGAGGTGTTCACGTTCCAAGATGATACTTGGGCCGTAAACACCATAAAGTTCCCCAAAATGGACTTAAGTCCCATGTTTAGCCTTAGTTTGAGGTTTAAAACTTACCTTAACATATTTAAACCTTCCATTGATATGTTTAAGCTTTGAAAAACACCAAACATCACCATTTATAGGTTTTTACGGTCTAAGGATATCCCAAAACCGTAAACACCCAAAAAGGTGTTTAAATGAGTTATATTCCTTTCTTATCCCTAAAAGCTAACTTAGACATTTACCTAGTTGTGATAAGGACTTGAAATAAAGGCAATATCCTTTCCCATAAGGGTTTACAGTAATAAACCCAAGGGAAAATACCCTTAGGCCGTAAACACCTCAAGGAGAATGTTTTGTGGCCCTAGTCCATTCCAAAGGCTAAACCACTTAGCAAGATTGCTTCAAAGGACTTGTTAAACCTCCAAACAACTCATGGTTTGGAAGAAATGGAGTTTAGACCGTAAACCCTTGTGTTTACTGCCGTAAACTCCTAGGGTAAAGGTCATTTAGACCGTAAACTCCCAAGGAGTTTACCCTTGGACCCCAAACACCCTAGTTTTGCCCTACTAGCACTTGGATGCAATCCTTGTGATCTTTAACACTTGAAACAATTTGTTTTCATGTTCTAAAGTGTCCCAACTCATTTTATTAGTTATAATGAGGCTAATTAGTTATATATATGTATATATTCATTATATGATAACTAGGCTCGTGCGTGTGTACAAGTCTTCATTTGTCACTTAGCACCGTAACCGACACTTCAACCCAATCCACTCACCACAAGTGAGTTCATACCCCTTTAGTTAACCTTTGAAATACTTTTAAATGTTTTAAATGCTTTTATGGGGGGGGGAATACAAGTTGAATACTTATAGTTATTACATCAATCACATGTGATTAATAACTATAAAACCAATGATTTTACTACTATTCAAACTATTTATCAAAGCTGTTTTACTTGTAACTGTTTTACAAACTATTTTACTTATCAAACACTTTTACTTAAACTTTATTATGCTTATTATAAATTGCATGCCCGTATATGTATAGTTATATAATCAATGTTTAAAAGGCTTAGGAAGGCCGCACGCCCTATTTCCTTTTCCTCGATTTGGATGTGGTCTGGTGGGATATCGGGTAGCCGTCTGAAGGTCGTTTCAATATTAATTATATATCATGTGTACATGTATGGTCATAAAAGTTCTTCCATGTTAATACCTACTAGTTACATCATTTGTAAGTTACCATCGGGGTAACACAGGATCATACATATACTATTGTTAGATCAATGAGTCAGTTCATTGATAAGTCAATGCTTATTACTATGAGAACATATACAACTATACTAGAAAGAGAACATATACAACTATACTATGAGAACATATACAACTATACTAGAAGGATAACATATACAACTATACTATGAGAACATATACAACTATACTAGAAGGAGAACATATACAACTATACTATGAGAACATATACAACTATACTATGAGAACATATACAACGATACTAGAACGACTAACAATACATTACATATACATATCTACATTGACAGAATTGTGATCCATTGTATCGGAGCATGCCTTAAATGTCATGTCCCGAGTTGTTGCCAGAGTCTCTTGGAGGGAGAGCGTGAGTTTGCGTATAGATCTATACTGGATTGACTATCCTACACCTTGCTGCTAGCTACAGCCGGACCTGCAGGTCTGCGGGTGCCAAACGTCATAACATTTTACGACCTACATTTGTCGTTGTTTATCCCGTCTATAGTATGGTACAACTAATCGCACAATACCTTAATATAAATCCGGTTTAAGGTAGTTAGTACAGCAGTAGTTCCTATAATACAACACTACAGTACTACATTAATTTACCCTTTACATATTTAGTGATCTTTTCAGTTAAACATTAATGTATAAACTATATTTTGAGAATGATAGTTACACTTGGGTAAATTACACACTTTTACAGTAAACGAACATATAAAACAGTTACGCCTTGGTAGAAGAATACTTTTGAATAGAAAATATAGGTTTTTCTAGGAGATTCAAACACTTACAAACGTTTACAAATTCATACTTATAACTACGTTCAAACATTTTGATACAACCACCGACACTAAAATACTTATGAACTCACCAGCTTAATGCTGATAAACTCTTTCAAAATAACTTGTATTCTCAGGTCATCAGTAGACAGGTACCGAGGCCAGCTTTTGAGAAGATGGAGCGCATTCAAGACTCATCTTATTATTTTGATTTACATTTTTGGTGTCTATAACTGTACAGAACACGCTTGTATCTAAATTATATATTTAATGCAATGGATGATGTTGTTTACTTATTTACTGTTATACTGTGTTGTGATACTTTACATGACTCCCTCCGCCCATGAACGTTCTGTCGTTCATGGTTTTGGGGTGTGACACTTAGACCCAACTTTGGTAAGTATTAGTATATAAAAATTGTTAGATCTATATGCTTAAAAATCATTTTAAAATGATGTTTTCCAATAAAATATGGTCATATATGGTCACATATTTAGCAAATTGTCACTTATTGATTATTTATTAGTAATATTATTATTAATAATAAATATATACACCTCTTGTAATTAACTAGAAAGTAATTATTGTTTTATGAAAATAATATTTCAAGACGGTAAAAATTAGCTATTAAATCGTATGGTACAATTTAATAAGCATGTACTACTTTTTGGAGAGTTTAGATTTCACACGATAAATCTTATTCACTTAGGAGATAATGCTTTATGAGTTGGAAACATCATATCTCTCATTCTCTCTCTATCTCTATCTCTATCTCTCTCTCTCTCTCTCTCTATATATATATATATATATATATATATATATATATATATATATATATATATATATATATATCACTCAATTTTGGTTGTAGGTTTGAAAAAAGAATGCAAGGTTACTTGTCAACCCTCCTCTTACAAACTCCATACTTATATCACCTTATCTTTGATTTGTGTGAGCATATAGTGCTTAGATATTGTTTGTAACTATATAAAGTAACCCAAGGCTTTCATTTGAATCTAATTGTTTGATTTCTTTCACACTTTCTCTCTAAGAACCATAGGTTCTTCACTTATCGCTATCTGGCTCACGTTTGAAGTTGGTTTAAAGTATTGAGTGCTTATGAAGTGCTTTTCCTTGAGTATTTAGTTATATAAGTAATTAAGAGCTTAAGAAGTATTTTACAAGATTAGAACTAACATTCTTTGTACACATACTTGTTGGTGGATATATGATAGAAAAGCTCTATCTTTGGCTTTTTCCATCTTCATCAACTCCCTAATTGCCAAGAGGAATCAAAGTCTTCAAATGTTGTCTTCTAAAAATCCTATGTCTTGTTTATAATCTTTCTATATCATGTAATTTGATCCTAGGTTGTTTTGTTTTAAAAATGTCTTAAAATAAATGTTCTTTTAAAATCGCTTCAATTTGCCGACTGTAATAGTTGTATAAAAAAATGTTTTTTTGCTTCCAAAAACCCATTAACAATACAAAATATATATTTATAGTAAAGTTTACAATACCTAAAGTTTGGTCAAACTAACGCAACTCATTAGTAATTAATTCGTTGAAATTGTAATTTTCCTTCTTTGTTTACCTAATTTTACCTCATGTATAATTTTTTTTCTCCACGTTTATCTATTATTACATCAAATATCAGTATGATAATTTTCACTTCTTGATTTTATTTAAATTTTGTAAAAAATTTGTTTATAGTCTTTTTGAAAACTTTGAAAATTTGATGTTTTGTAAAATCTTTAAACTAATGTTGATCAAATTGTAATTTAGAGTTGTTTTATTAGTAAAAGTTTTCATATTAAAATACAAAAATAAATATCTAATTCCCATTTAAGATCCTTTCCCCCATTGCGATTGAGGTGAGATTTAATTATATTCCTCGATGGGGATGAAAATGAGAATTACGTATCGTTTGGTTCGCTGGAATCCATTGGAATTAGAAGGAATTGGAATCTAATTCCAAAATTTTCATTTGTTTGGTTCAAGCTTTCAAGAGGAATTGGATTCCTAAATGGATCAAATTTTCCTTCGAATGAGAAAATTAATTCCATCCAAAAACTTAAGGAATTAAAATTCATTTCAAGTGAAAATGTTGAATGTTACCATATTATCCCTTTTAATTTAAACACTACATATGAAAACTCTTTTTCACCACCACATCCACCACTACCCACTATCCACCACCACCACTACACACAACCACCGCCACCTCCACTGCCACCCACCATCACCACCACCGGTACCTCTACTACCACCACCTTCCACCCACTGGCACCATCACCTCCACCACCATCAAACACTACCACCGCTACGCACCACTGCTATCAACACCTTTTCCACAACCACCACCACACATCACCTTCGTAATCACCCGCTACACACCACCTCTATCACCACCCACAACCGCCGCAAGCACCCACAACCACCACTATCACCACTTATACCACCACACTACCTTCCACCTCCACCACTACTTACCACTGCAACCATACCATCACTGCCACCATCATCACCACCACCACTAACACCTTCGCCACCACCTTCATCACCACCACTGTTACTACCACCATTGCTACCTCTACAACTACACCACCCATAACTACTCATGACCGCCACCATCACAATTACTACTGCCACCACCGTTATCACCTTTGTTACTACCCACCATCACCTTTGTCACCATTATCACCACTATTACCACCGTCAACATCATTGCCACCATCACCATCATTTACTAATTTTATAATTTATATAATATATTTTTACATATAAGTTATAATACTAAGTAAAAAAGAAGCAAAAAAGGCAATTTTTTCATTTTATATTATTTTAGTTCCATTTTCTACCAACCAAACATAATATGGATTTGGATTCAAATTTCATTCTTGCCAACCAAACAGAATATAGAACTAGATTGAATTCCTGACAGACTGGAATTCCTTAATAGATGTCAATTCCTTCAAAAACATTATGCGAACAAAACGCCACCTTATGGTCCCAAGTATTCTCCGACCATGTTTCCATCACTTAATAGAAAGGGATAAAAAGAACCCTACCACAACAATCCCTTTTCCGGAATCCATATATTATAACATGATAGGTTATGATTTGTTCTAAGAATACATGGCATGTAAAGCAAGGAAATGGTGTTTTATCGTCAAAAAATCTTGCAAATGACGCTGTTCTTTTCGGATGTCGATCTTAATGTAATACACGATCAACATTTGAGTCGTATTCAATTGCTTCTCATGTCTTCCCTAAAACTCATGTCTTGTGATCTCTCTCTAATCTTATTGTGTTTTTTTTTCATATTTTTACCTGCTTCTTCTTCTTCCTAAGATTTTATGTTTCTTCTAGCAAGATGAGTTCAGGTGGTGGTTGAAACTATGAGAGGGGTTAGTGTTGGTGCCACACACTAAATTCTATGACTCATAAAATTTGTAAAATGGTGGTTTCGCTACCAAAATTTATTGTTGTAATTTGTAAAGATAATAATGGATTGTTTGGAGTTGTTTGTAACGACTCTTCAAATTCAGAAGTAGATTATGTTGAAAAAACCCTAGAGGTCGATAGTAAGTATATCGTTATATGTTATTTTACTAACACATGATTTATTACCTTATTAATTATGTTTTTGTACAATTTGCATTGAATTTAAGCTTCATTGTTCTCATTCATTCATGGTTTTTGTTTATTGTTCCATTTAAAGTACTATGAGGTTCTAGGCAAAGGTGCAAGTAAGACTGTGTACGGTTTCATAATGTTTAGTATAAAAATCTCTAGTTTTTATTCCATTTATAACAATTTGTTAATAACAATTTTTATTCTTGATAGGTACAACAGATTCATCTTGCTTGAAGGAATTGAAGTTGCCTCAAATCATTTGATGATTGATGTTGTGCTCTAGTCACCAAAAGACTTAAAAAATTATGTTTAGAAGTTTATCTTCTTAGATCATTAAAATACAATAACATCATCAAGTTAATCGATTGATGGGTTGATCATAAGAACAAATGTAAATACGATAACCGAGCTCTTCACATCAAAAGCCTCAGAAATTAAGTCAAGTCTTCTATATTTATACTATATAATCTAATAAATAATAGATTTTGCTACTTTAATGCTCAAATTTTTGCATCCACTATTTTTCGAGATCTTAAGAAATATAAAACGGTTGATATGAAAGCGATAAGAAACCAGACAAGACATATACCAAATGGTGTTCACTACCTTCACAGTTAAAATCTACATGTTATTCCCAAGGATTTCAAATATGACAACATATTTGTTAATGGAAACAATGGAAAAATCAAGATCGGTGATCGTGGATTGGAAACTGTCATGTGGCAGCCAACTATCAAAAGTCTTATTAGTAATACTATTTAGAGTAAATTACTGAAATCGTCACTGTGGTTTGGTTAAAATTGCACGTTTGGTCCCCAACTTTTTTTTTGCACTCGGATCGTCCCTGTGGTTTGATTTTGTTGTGTTTTTCATCCCTGTGGTTTATTTTGTTTCATTTTTCGTCCCTTACATAAATAAAATTAGGGACCAAACATGCAACTTTTACCAAACCATAGGGACGATAAACGCAACAAAATCAAACCACAGGGATGATCCGAGTGCAAAAAAAATCTAGGGACCAAACTTGCAATTTTAACCAAACCACAGGGACGATTTCAGTACTTTACTCTACTATTTAATATAATGGAAGAAGCTACATTCCAATAAGAATTGTCGATCCCAATCCATTTCAACAGATGAATCAAATATTTTATTCTCATGGAGATTTCTATAACCATATATGTGGGGAGTAAGCATAACGTCCCGATTTTATCAAGGATTTTTTTTTCATTTTTATTTATTAAAATATATGAGAGTATGATTACATTGTGTGGAAACATGTAGCGGATGCGCGTGTGTACAATCGAACATTTCCTTTCATATGTGTACTTGAAAAACATTTATAAACAACTAGGTAAACGCTAGGCTTAATGAGTTCTCCAAAATACCATATACTACAATACCTATACATGCATACATATGATGACTCACGATCTACCAATAAAGTGTGTATCTTGAATTAGGTTCCTGACCTTTTTAACCGTTCCACCATCATCCCCTAACTAAATATCAATGGGCCTATAGGCTCCCGACCTCTTTACCCATTCCATCTTCACCCTACATCCAAGTCTAATATTATAATAATTATGCATATAGAGATTGCATTTTAGATTCTATTAATACAAACACATTTACACTTTCTACTCTACTAACTCTCAATCCTAACATAGATAGGTATATATTGTACTACATTGTATAGCAAGATAACTCATTTGGACAGTTACTCTGACGATTGATAGATATTCATTCAGCGTAATAGGTGATGCGTCTAACATATATTATCCAGAATACTATAACTTATCAGTTCCTATGAAATCTGATAATGAAAACTAGATCTATCACTAATCCTAATGAAAATTGAGAGTTATATCAAATAACGATCAACCATGCAGTACAGTTCGAAGGCAGGATCATTTCAACGTATAACTTTTCTAAAATCCAACAACCAAGCCAACGTGACCATTCTAGACATATTTTCCGTAAGTAGATCAATCAACATTATAACTAGAATTACTGATAAATCTTATTTATATATCCATATGAATGACTATAAATATAAATATAAGTTACACTGAAAGAAATATAAGTGTAGCTTAACTTATAGAGATTCTTCTTTCAGAAGTCCGAAAATTGCATTGGCAGAGCTTTACTTGAAAGATACTACTGGTCGGGCCTCAGGGACCTCAAGGCTTTACTGGAATATTGAAAACTAAGGGAAAATGAGGCTAAGGCAAATAAAACTCGAGATAGAAAGGTTACAGGGGTTAGGAGATTGAATGAGAGATTGATTGTTATTTATTAGGCAAAAAATTTATTTGCATGCCGCACACCAAAGTGCACGCCGCATACTTGGTTTGAGTGGGTTACGTGGCGATTCCTGACTGGTGATAGGTGGCAACTTCTAGGTCGTGTGTCAGTGCATGTCGTGTGCTCTGTCGTTATGTGCGGGTACACACGAAGAATTCTTATTTCTTTAAAAGTTCATATAGTTTCTGTACGAGCTTCGTTTTCAACGAGTTTTATATCCACGCGTAGCCATCGATAAGATCGACAACTTTCATTTAGACTCCTTCGGATAATTTTACTTTATTTTAAAGTCATATCTTTACCATACTTAGACTGTTAAAAGTCTGTTAAAAATTCATAACTCTCTCATATGAATTCCGTTCTCGACTGTCTTTATATCGACGGGAACAATAGACGATATCATAAACTCTCATTTAGATTGTTTTTCCTAACAATCGAATGACCTCTATTTCAGTTTCTGTGTCGTAAGTTACTATGCTAAAACTTCTAAAAATCATAAGTTCTTCATACGAAGTCAGATTTAGACGGTCATTATATGTACACTCTCGACTTTATGACTACTATGACTTTTGGCAAGACTTTTTATCATAAATAGTGTTATATCAAAAACATTTATTTATGTGACTGGTTATTAATAATGTAATGCGAAAGTAGGGTATTACAACTCTCCCCGCTTATAGTGATTTCGTCCCCTAAATCCTACTTCTAGTGCACCTTAAGATAAGACGTACACTATCCTACTTGGGTTTCATGAGATCTCTCACGATCTAGTCGACGTTGTTGTATCAAATTCATCCCTCCATACTTATTTGGTCATAGAAGCTCATTTTTATACCTTAGATGTACTCCCGAACTCCTTGTGAAGTATCCAAAGTTGGGAATTCTTTGGTTTGGACTTTCGGAAATTAAATTTTGTGATTGACGATCACCTTTAGATGTAAAATGTCGAACTAACTCTAAAATGATATTTGAATCTTCTCAAGTTCATTAGTAACTTTGTGGATTTTCTTAATTCATTTATGGATCCTATGCTTCTAGTAGTATGGGCCTATACTACCTTCTACACTTATCCATACTAGATCCAAGAGTTGCTCCAAGGTTTCTAAGTCACTACACTCTACTATTGATAGGTCTTTTCACACACGGTGCTTCAAGGGCCAATTTATTTCTTTCCTAGACTTTACTAGGATCTTGTGTCTCTAATGATGTCCTATCTTATGAATATATGTCTTATCAAGCACATAATAAATTTCCTAGGCTTTGCTTCTATGCACCATTTTTTACTATTGTTTGAGGAAGAACTTTTACTAATATTAAATAATTATCAGATGAATGCGATTACATTTCTCTAAATTAAAACAGTATGTCGGCTGATAGATCTGACACTATGACGGTTAGACACAGACGAGAGATACGTAATAGTGCCAAATCAATCAATCAAAAAATATTTAATTTTGGGAGCATGCAACCTAACGTATTTGTCAAATAACTAATCCATAATAATATAGGCTCTAAGAAGCAATTAACAAGAAAATCTCTATGTTTTAAGGTAACTTAATTATTAGGAAATCATAAGCAACAATTCCAGAAAAGATCCCTAGCCTACATACCAACATTCATTTCTACCATTTCACACATATCAATAAACATAATATTGATATTTTGGGAATCTGTTTCCTTTCTAAGATTTTGCTAACTGTACGCATCCCATTCTTTCTTTTTTGTATGTATTCTTTTAATGAAAAGATTTATTAATTACTCAGATCCTTATTTTGAGTCTAGAATCACATTAATGTTCATCCGGTTTGCTTAAACTAGGGCTCTGATAACAATTTGTAACGTCTCAATTTGTCAAGGATTTTTTCACTATTATTTATTAAAATATATCGGAGTGTGATTACATTGTGCAGAAACATGTTGTGAATGCACGTATGTACAGTCGAACCTTACCTTTTACATAAGTACCTGAAAAACATTTATAAACAACTGGGTAAGCGCTAGGCTTAGTGAGTTCCCAAAAATACCGTATACTGCAATACCTAGACATGCATACATGGCTCACGATCTGCCAATAAAGTGTGTATCTTGGATTAAGTTCACGACCTCTTTAACCGTTCCACCATCATCCCCTAACTAAATCTATGTGAGCCTAAAGGCTCCCAACCTCATTAACCATTCCACCGTCACCCTATCTCCAAGTCTAACATCATAATAATTATGTTATAGAGACTGCACTTTAGATTCTTCTAATACATGCACATTTACACTTTCTACTCTACTAACTACATATCCTAACATACATGAATATATATATATATATATATATATATATATATATATATATATATATATATATATATATATATATATTATACTACATGGTATATTGAGATAACACAGCTGGATAGTTACTATGACGATTGACAGATGTTACTTCGCAGGGCTGGCCCGTGGGCATGGGCAAGCTGGGCGACCGCCCCGGGCCCCCAAATGCTACAGGTCCCCAATTTTTCACTTGTTATTTTGGTTATATATATTAATAGCCCATTACTTTTTAGCCAAATTGGACTACTTCAAACCCCAATACTCTGATCAGGATCTAATCCAAAAGATGGAGCATGGGAGAGAACGAGACGTACCTGGCATGCATCTTAATTCCAAGGCGTCGTAACTCTTTAACAATCATATTTCTATAGAAAATCCAAACTACGTCTTCTCCAAAAGCAAGAGTTAACGATCATTCTTCTATTTCTTATTCAAGATTTCAAGTTAATCAATTTCTTTCATTCTTTTCTGATTTTCTGAATTCGTCCACAACAATCATTAGTGAATCGAATGTTATTTTAGAATTAAGAGACTGACTGTGTCTCGTTCTTTTCACGATTTCAGAAAACGGGAAACTCTATTGTTTCCCTTCTTGTTGTTGATTACCTTTTTCTGATGTAGCACCAATGGGAAGTTAATCGGGTTATTTGATTTATTTTAGGAATCTGGCCTAGAGGTTTGAATCGAGAGTTCCAGTCACAACCTCAATTGGATTTCTTTCTCAATTTCTAGAAATTTGAAGGCTCAGTTTTCAGAATCGACTGTTAGAGGTGAAATTGATTTATGATAATATGGTTGTGAATCTCTGTATGTTCTATCGCTCTTGAAATTTCTTATTATTTTTTGAAATTTGATTTTTATGAGGGTGTTCATGTTAGAGACATAATCAAATGTTAATATTTTTGACTTAGAGACACTTATTGAACTTTATTACTTATTTCGATTTGTAATGTTAATATTCTTATTTTTGATTTTTGAATGGTACTCTTTTTTATTTCTATTTCTATGTTTTTGATAAGTATAGAATTTTCTGTTGTTGTATAGTTTTTTCAACTACTTCCAGGTTATTAAAAACAACAAGTATTCTGGATCTAAGCAATTCACCTAACAACTTTTTTCGATGATAAATCTACTTCAGTTCGAGGTCAACAACTTATGTACAGGAACATAACTGAACAAGTTAATGAAGAAACAAAGGGGATGGGGCTTTAGTATTTTTATACTTCTAATAGTATTATATTTTTAGTTTTCCCCATTCTGTGGTGTACAAATTTAAATGTATTGTTATGTCTATATAAAATAATGTAATATACGAATACATAAATTTTTTGAAAGGGCCTCATTTTTTATTTTGCCCCAGGCCTCCAATCGTCTTGGCCCGACCCTGTTCCTTCGGCATAACGGGTAACGCTCTAATAGATATTAACCAATAATACTATAGCTTATTAGTTCCTATGAAAATCTGATAATGAAAGCTAGATCTTTCACTAATCCTAATGAATACTAAGAGTTCTATCAAATAAGGATTAGCCAGGCATGACATTTGGGAGGCATAATCATTTTGGCATATAGTTTTTCTAAAATCCAACAACCAAACCAAGGTGACCATTCTAGACACATTTCCTGTAAATAGATCATTTGATATTATTACTATGATTATTGATAAATCTTATTTATATATCTATAACAACGACTATAAATATAAATATAAGTTACACCGAAAGCAATATAATTGTAGCTTAACTTACAGAGATTCTTCTGTCAAAAGTCTAAAAATTGCATTGGCCGAGCTTTTACTCGAAAGCTACTACTGCAGAACCTCAGAGCTTTGTCGAAATACTAAAAACTAAGGAAAATGAGGCTAAGGCAAAGAAAACTAGAGAGAGAAAGGTTGTAGGGGTTAGGACATCAAATGAGAGACTAATTGCTATTTATAGGCTGCAAATTTTATTTGCACGCCACGCACTTGGTTGGACCATGTGGCATGTCGATTCCTAATTGGTGACACGCAACAACTTCTGGGTGGTTTGTGAGTGCATGCAGCGCACTTTTTCGTTGCATGTGGTGAGCCCCGAGAATTCTTCTTTCTTTAAAAATTTATATCTTCTCCACACGAGCTCTGTTTTCAACGAGTTTTATACCATGCGTAGCTATCAGCGAGATCTATAACTTTGATTTAGACTTCGTCATTTTGACGTTATTTTAAAGTTATATTTTTAATAGACTTAAACTGTTAAAGTCCATTAAAAATTCATAACTCTCTCATATGAATTCCCTTCTTGACTATCTTTATATCGACGTGATCAAATAGACGGGATCTTAAACTCTCGTTACATTATTTTTCCTAACAATTGACCGATCTCTATTTTGGTTTCTATGTCGTATATTGTTGAACTGAAAGTTCTAAAAATGATAACTTACTCATACAAAATCAGATTTAGGTGTTCTTTATATGTACGCTCTCACTTTTATGACTACTACGACTTTTGTCAAGACTATTTATCCTAAGTATTCTTCAATCAAAAACGTTTGTTTACATGACTAGTCGTAAATAAACGTTTTTTATTGAAGAACACTCATTTTTTCTATGTAGTGGTACAATAACTTGTAGCTCTAATGTTGATTTCTTTTAGCCATTAAATTCTTGGAAATAATAAGTGTTCCGATATATATATATATATATATATATATATATATATATATATATATATATATATATATATATATATATATATATATATATATATATATATATATATATATATATATATATATATATCGACGGTCATAGGGGTTAAGGTTTGTTTATTTGTCATAATCAATTTATTTGGTAAGTTTTTTATGGTAAAGTTATATTTAGTGGAGAATTTGTGGTGGTCAAAAAGCATCTAGACTTGATTGAAATGGATATTTGGTTTCCTGTTATTATGAATCAATAATTTATGAAGATGGTTTTGTTTAGAAAATTATGTAAATTCTTATTTATTTGAAGGCTATTTACAAGTATGATTTGAAATTTTTATAACCTTTTCCTTACATATAATCGTAATGTACTTGCGTTTCTTGATATTTTGATGTAAAATCAAAACTATTTGGAATATCAAGCAATATTTGTTGGTACACATGGCCATGGATTGAGGATACTACAATGTCCAAACAAACATATGGACCAAACCTAATTTTGGCAAGCAAACTTCCTTACATTCTCATGCATTGTCAAAGGTATTAACTATTAAGTGAAAGAAATAATAACATACTTTTGTTCATTCGTTTAAAATAACTTTCTACTTTCATTTCCTCATAAGAAGCATTATATTTTGAAAAATCTACCTAGTTACAACAATACCATCCAAATGCAAAACAATTTTCAACTAGGTAGGTTTTTCAAAGTATATCATTCTAGTGATATTTTTTTTGAAAGTACAATACTATGACTAGATAGAGTTTTAAGTTATAATATACGTTGATAATATTGTTTTGTTTGACATCAAGGCTGGAAATAATATTTTATTATGTACATTTATGTGCTACAACTGATGTGATTAATTTCATTGTTAATACTTCCTTGCTCAAAGTGATTTTCTCCAATGAGTCACCATCTGATGTAGGGAAGAGCGTAGGTGAGTACATGTCTTAATTATCTGGAACCGAAACAGAAACTAGAACTGACGTTTCCTAAAATGTTGGAACTGGAATCGAAACCAAAACTAGCGAGTTGTGATTCCAATAAAGGGTACTCAGTTCATTATATTTGTTAAATTTTTAGAACATTTAATAATACATCTATGAGTTAGAATTCAAAGAATTGAAGTCCATAGCTAGAAAAATATTTTTATAAGTTAAAATTTAACTTGAACATACTAAATAGTACATTATGCCTATTATCTACAAATTCATTTTGAATGTGGATAGTTTAATTTCAAAGTGAAAATTACATATGAACATTTAACGGTTCAAAACAAATTACTCAAAATTTTAGAATTTTAAATTATGTTATTTAGGATACTATATAAAAATATATAATTGTGATACATAGGTTCCGATGGGTACCCAGCAGATAGCAGTTCTGTAAAAATAAAAACCAGAATTGAAACCGTTTAAGATGTTTCCATTTCCGGAACCGTCGGTTTGGGTTATAAAAGTGGATATCCACTTTCGTTGATCATCCCTAATATGATGATACTTAATTTGGTTTTTTCTCTTTTTGTAATAAATACCAAAAGCTTTTGGTTTACTGAAGAGGAGAAATCGGAAAATGTAAATGATAAAGATAAAAAGAATAATGATATGGTGTGTTCATTGATGAATGATTGGCTTGAGGAAGTTAAAATCTTTGAATTAAGGAAAAAGGTGTAATTCGCTAACAAACTTTGAGATTTGAAGGCTCTTTCATGGTTTAAGTGGGTGCCAATGAAAGTTCTATGTTTCGCTTGGCGAGATAGATTGGGTCGAATCCCAAATTTGTTGGCCCTTAGCCGCAGGAATGTTAAGGTAGACTCCCAATGGTGTAGTGCATGTATCTCGATGTTAGAAACTTCCGACCATCTTCTAGTGGACTGCCCGTTTGCGGATCATGTATGGAGGAGTCTGGAGAAGTGGTGCGGCATCGGGAAGATAAACACCAACTCGGTTCGAGGAATTATTGATTAGGGTGTCAGACTGAAGATGGGTTCCAATCGTAAGAAGAAGGCATTGTTCTCGATCCTCTATGGTGCTTTGTGGGCTATTTGGCGTGCCAGGAATGATAGAATATTCAATGGCGATATTGCTGATCCGATTAAGGTTGTCGATTCGATTAAGTTTATGATATTTATGTAGGTAAAACATAGATATGGCAGATGTAGTATTAATTTTGGTGATTGGATTAGATTCCCGTTAAACTGTTTGTAATTGAACTTTGTCTTTTGTTTTCTTTTTCCTTCCCTAGCAACTTTTTAGGGTTAGTGTTTTATATAATATATATTTGCCGGTTCCAAAAAAAAATGTTACATGAGTTTTTTATAAAATAGAGTAATGTGTATGTTCTTGGAACTAACAATGCTTTTGATGGGAGAGATCTTTAATATTATACTATGTAATGTAAAGCTATTCAAAATTGGTATCATAATGTTTTTTTTTCCTTCAAAATTCATATTTTCTTAAGTATACATGGTAAATTTTATGGAGGTTAGGGATTTGTAGGATAATTTATTTGGTTATTGTTGTTGTATTGTAAAGATCTATATAACAATTTCTTATAATTCCTTAATTAGTTGACTTTTTTAATTTTGGTGTCCAACAATAATTATTTAGTGATCATTTTTTTTGGTCATTATAATCACTAATAAAGCAACTTAAATCAGGGACATTTTTGTATCATTAAAACATGTCAGACAAAATAGTGACAAATTTTATTTATTACTGTGCATGTTTAGTGACTAAATGAGCCGTCAATATTAATGACCAATATAATTTTAATCATAATATAGTGACAATTTATATTTTTTGATCTCTAATCAATTTAGTGACGAATCATGAAAAATGATGATCAAAATTATGGTCCTAGATCATTTAGTGACTACTTATGTTGTTAATAATCAATTCGATAGTGAGTTATATAAGAAGGTTATTTTTTTTCTTATTCATAACTCCCCCTTTTAATTAGTATGCCTCCACAATACTCAGTTGTAATAATAATCTTACTAAAATTCTACTTTAATAAGTACTACATTTAAAAAACACACGTATGTATAAGTAGTTGTTACATTTTACATTTGATCGTCTAAGTTAAACATAGCTGGATTTACTCCATTGTCGGGATCCAGGATCAAAGTAAAAGGGTATCTCCGGTATTAAAAAAAAAAAAATTACGTAATACACAATAAGAAAAAAAATTCCTGAAAAAATTACACCACTGAAATTTTTTGAGGGTATCCCGAGCTACCTCGAGATAGATACTAGATCCGCCAATGATTTAATCGTAAAAAGTACAACAAATTTGACTAATTTAAAACTGATCTATCTAAGTAATTTTATTTTATCTTTAATCAATAAAATCTAAAACTCCCTTCTAACATAGTCTCCAGTTATTTGTATATATATTGTGACATTGAATAACATTTTATTTTTATGGCGAGTTTGTCTTTCTATGGTACTGTATTTTCAATATGCAACTCTACAAGGCCGAAGTCAAGGCCCACTTCGGTGAATAAAGTTATAATGGTCAAACAAGGAGGCTAATACACAATTTGTTCATATGTACGAATATATATAAGCCATTTGCCCATCTTTCATTCCGATCGGCATAATCTGGTGATATTTTCTCCAATAATTCAACTTCTTCCTTCTTTAGATAAGGTTATCTCGATTCCTTTTTCTCTTTTTCATTCATACAATGTTTTCTATTAATTCTTTTATTCTCTTTTATCTTCCAACGTGAATTTGTTCTGTTATTTGTGATTCGATTATCTTTATTTGATTGTTGTGGAATGATGTTTTAGGGAACAATGTCTTTGTTTGTTCAAACAATAAAGTATGAGTGTGATTTCAATATTATTAGGGGTTATGATCATGTTTATTCCGATAAATCACATAGCTTAAGAAGTAATTGCTGAGACTATCTATTTAATTAAATCTACTTTTACGCTTTGGTAATATGAAGAAATTCCATATGATCTAATTCGGTAATTCTGCAGAGTTTGAAAACTTGAATATTGTTTAACAAAAACTTGTTAGTTAGAAATTAATTATTCTTTTACTTTTTATCCTGGATATCTTCGTATCCATCCATTTAAAAAGATAAGAAGTATATTAAAATATTATTAATTTTATCCACATATAGCACATGTTATTATTTTATATTGATCACATGTTATTATTTTATATTGATTGGAAAATAAGTAGGAATAAATTATAAGTCTTTATACCGATAAGTGAAATTGACAAGTTGGAATTTTGTTGAACAAAATTTTAAAATTGTAAAAAATTGAGAAAATTATGAAAAATAAAAAAGAAAAGAAAGAAATGATGTTGATGGCTTTGAGTGTACAAGTGGGTTTGTTGGGCCCAACAGTTTCATTAATCATTATTATCTGGCTTTCTTTAATTGGTAATTATGGCATGTGAATGATCATTTGCTATGAATTTATAATATTATGTTATTCTATTTTATTAATTTATTTATAACCCGTATTAATAATCAATAAATATATAAATAATTTAAACGGATATATTCTACTGATTACAATATTGTCTTCTTTTGGTTATTATCTTATGGGTGGATTTCATGAGTGAAGTAGTGTTTTTTTTTTTTCTTATTCTTTCTCTTGGTGGACACTCATCTTTATAAATACGTATATATTCTTATTTTAATTTATCCAAATGGCTTTTTATATAATTAATGTTACTGAAAACTAATGGTGAATAGCATCTTTATTTCCAGGTATTTTCATAGATGGAAGGAAGAGATTGTAATGAACTGCCAATTCACTGTTTAGTTGAAATCTTGAAAAGAGTCGGAATCGAATCCCTTGTACGGACTGTTCCTTTAGTCTGTAAGTCTTGGTATGAAGCTACGTTCTACCCTCAATGTTGGCAAAAACTCATATTTACTAAATCCCCTTGTTTACGAAATTCCAAATGTTTTGATTATAAAATTGTGGCGTCACTAGATCATATCAATGATGCCGATGATGTTCTAGATGCTTTTCTTCAGTTTGCAATCGGGCGTAGCCATGGACTTGTTTCTCACATTGTCTTTCATCCTAAATCACGTTTGAAACAAGGCCAAATTGCATGGATCGCACAACGGTAATAAGACTGAATTCTATGACTAAATTACACAAATGGTCCCTATGGTTCAGGTAATTTGTAC
This sequence comes from Lactuca saligna, assembly GCF_052625555.1. NCBI lineage: Eukaryota > Viridiplantae > Streptophyta > Magnoliopsida > Asterales > Asteraceae > Lactuca > Lactuca saligna. Next base: position 71,823,532 of record NC_136422.1, read on the forward strand.
GTTTGGTCCCTAGCTAACTTATTTTTTTAATTCGGAAGGTCCCTACTTTTTGTTTATGTTACACGCTTGGTCCCTATCTTTTTTCCCTTGATTTTCAATTTATTTAAATAAACACCCCCAATCTCACCCTCTCACGTTACCTTATCTTACCTAACCCATAATTTTTCCCAATTTAAATAATAGTATTTTTAGGTAAGCTAGAGATCAAACGCGTAATAAAAACAAACAGTATGGATCTTTTGAGTTAAAAAAAATAAATTAAAGACCAAACGTACAAATTAACACAAATCATAGGGACCATTTGTGTAATTTACTCGAATTCTATAGATGTATCAAATGGGTGGGTTGTGTAATTGGTTAAAGACTTAGAAGGTGTTTGGCTTGTATATTTTTGAGAGACAAAAATTGTTTTTGAAAAAATTATAAAAAATCAGGTTTTCCTAACTTTTTCAAAAAAAAAAAATTTCTTCTATCTAAAATCCAAAAATCACTTTTAAAATGTTTTTACCAAACATATTTTACCTTTTATCTTTTACAAAAAGAACTTTTATCTTTCAAAAAGATAATCTAAACATCCTCTTAAAGTAGATAATTAATTTTGTATATGAGCGAAAAACATTGGACCAATATAATTACCTTTTGATTCCATTTTACTAAAAAAAAGGTAACATTTTAGAATATATTAACATTTTACGGTTTATTTTCCAATGAGAGTTGATTTGAAAACTTATAACCATATCAGAATAAAATTTGTGAAAATTTAAACCCGTTACAAGATAAAACATACAAAAAAGACAAATAAATCAAAATTGTCATATATCATCAAAATTACTGATTTTTAATTTTTAATTTTTTTTTAATTTTAATGTTTTTCACGTCTAGGTGTCCATCTTTAAAGCTCTTGGTGCTACCAAGCTATTTGAGCTATGTGATTAATTTTGAAGTCTCGGACTCGATCTGCAAGTGGAAAGACTTGGAAGCTTTACAGGTTGCATCTTTAATAGGCTTGAAGAAAACCATTGCCAACATTAGCAAAAATTGCCAAAACTTTAAGCATTTAAGTGTTTATGTTCCTCGAATTGATGGAGATGTTGCGTTGGCCATTGGGTCCCAACTCCCAAAAATAAAGACATTAGATTTACAGTTCTCGAAAATTGAAAGGAGCGATCTAGTTGTGATCCTTAAAGGGTGCCAAAAACTTGAGCAACTCGACGTTAGAGAGTGTAAAGGTGTAGCATATGACGATGAGATACTAAACCTTGCACGTTCAATTCGGGTGTTCCGACATGAAGGTTTTTACTTTGGGGAGTAATACAATGATTGTAATGGTACTTTCATTTCTTATGCATGTTGTTGTATTTAGATAAGCCCTCAACATGAAAAATAAACTTTTAATTGTTGATAAATTAACATATTAAAATTTAAGAGAGAATTTTATATATATCTTCTTCTTAAACATCAAAATATCATATTTACTCAATTTAATTTCTAAATATCATATTTACCCTTCATAAAATTTTTAAATATCATATTTATCATTCATAAAATTTCAAAATATCATATATGTCATTTTTAAACATCAAAATATCATATATATCATTCTTAAATATCAAAATATCGTATATGTCATTCTTAAACATGAAAATGTCAATAGTAATATCTAAAATATCTTCTATCTACAACATAATAATAATCAACAACAACAAAAACTAAACAATCAAAATATATATTCCATAGAGAGGGTTGAAGATGAATCGTTTTGTTTGTCAAGAGGGCGACATTCCAACAATTTAAAAGTTCACATTCCATTATTATAGGATAATACGATTAAAATTTTTAATTAATATAATAATTCTAAGGTATAAAAAATGATTATAAAATATTAAAAACATTATAAAAAGGATTTAAGCAAATATGATATTTTGAAATTTTATAAAGGATAAATATGATATTGAGAAATTAAGTTGGGCAAATATGATATTTTGAAGTTTAAGAGGGTATATATGAAATTCTCCCAATTTAATTTCTCTTCTCATGATATTATATATATTATTGTCGACAATGAGTGAAAACTGTCTAATGGACCTCAACAATTAACACTTGGATTAGCTTCTAGATGTAATCTCAGACACTTAAACTCTTATTTACACTTTTATAACTTCATCCCATCCATCCTATAGATTAGAAACATTTCCTATTCTACGACTATCTCCCCCATGTTCCTATAACACCCGTTTCCTGGATGGTCCATTTGTCATTAATTTGAAAATTTAGAATTATAGGTCTACATTGTGTGTGGCTTTAGCTACATTGTACGTTGATTTACCTGCATTGCGTGTAAGTCTGTGTTGTGCGTAGTTTAGCAACGACATGCGTAGTCACTATTTTTTTTTTCTGTAAACCCTCATTTTGGGGTTTGCCTCCTATTTAATGGTCTTCTATGGTTTTATGCTATTTGTAACACCCGTTTTCCTACGTAGGTCAGTTGAGAGCTTGGAAGAATCAAGGGGAGGATTTGTGGGAAAGACTGGGTGTCATGGCGTGGCAATGGATAGCCACGACGTGGCAGCTGGTGCAGACCATGTCCACAATGTTTTAGGGTTTTTGCGTTATTTAAGTCCCTAAACATTAGGTTTAGGGCATCCTCTTCACCATCCACCTCCCCGACTTGCAACCCTAGCCTCTGTGCATGCTTGAGAGTCCATTTCATCGATTTTGAGCCTTGTTCTTAGGTTTTTGGTAGATCTTTGGAAGAGGAAAGTTTACAAGGACGCAAAGGAACAAAAAGCAAGTTTGGATCCAACATTCTCTTCAGTTTTCTGAGTTGTTGAAGGTATATAGTTCATACCTTGACACCTTTTCTTCTGGATTCAAGTTCTAGGTCATATTTGGGTGGTTTTTGTCCCTTTCTTGGATATTCTTGGAGTTTGAAGAACTCTAGAACGTATAGTGGATTTCCTAGGTCCTTAGACTTCTGTTGATTGAGAAGAAGGATCGTGCTTAGTGTATTTTGTGTCTATGCTCAAGTTATAGCCTCATTATCGACTTAATAGTCTTTGATTCTAGATCTAGCCTTGAAATAGAGTCCTAACTGATAAAGTTGAAAACTGTATCCAATAAGTCAACGTTGAAAAGTAGATCTGGAAGTATGAACTTTGATCTGAAAGGATTAAGATCTTAATAAGAGAAATGACATTTTTCAAGTGGCCAAGGCGAAGTCTTAAATCATGATCGTCTTGTCCTCGCATTGTCACGGAGTGGCCTGTAACACTTAAAAAAATCACAATAAATTTTAAATTTTCAAAACCAACCATGAATCAATATTTTTTACAAAAAAGAGTCATTGTTTCAAAAGTATTGTTTCAAATCAAAGTATTCCCAAGACCAATAACATAAAATCCCAAAGGATGTGCATGGTCATGCCTTTGCTTTCCCCGATCAACTAAAATACCTGAAACCATAACAACAAATGTAAGCATCAAGCTTAGTGAGTTTCCCTAAAGTACCACGACATAAACATAACAAACAAAGAAACATGTTTGGTCCAATCAGCCTCAGGTTGGAATACTGAAACATGGCGGGTCCAATCAACCATCGGGTTGGAACACCCCAGGCCCAATCAATCTTCAGGTCCAGTCATCCTCGGGATGGAATACCCCGGGTTGGAATACCAATATACAACGGGTCCAATACCCTCGGGCCCAATCAAATATTGGGTTCGAATGCCCCCAGCATGTTGGATCACACACATAGCAGTAAAGCCTCAACCACAACTCAATATATATTCACATATTACAGACGAACATATAACCGGCCAACAAACTATCATAAATATCTAACAGATCACTACAGCATAACGACATAATATCATAAAGTAGGATATCCAATCCAATGGGTTGGACTTAGTGCCTTTGACCCATAAGTATAATGAGGAAAACTTACCTCTCATTCTGAACAATAGATGATAAGGTCCCACCTCTGAAACAGCTCTAACCATCACCTATCCATCCAAATGACCAATTCTTAAACACAAACTAAAAATACCCAAAGCACCCCTAGGTCAAACTTGGTCAAAATCAGGTAAAAGTCAAAATTCCAAAAAGTCAACCGAGTCAACCCAGCTGAGTACGCACGGCGTACGTGTTGGTTGACTGGGCACGAACCTGTTAACCACGTACAAGCATCATATGCCTTGTACGCCCAGCGTACGCATCTGCCTGCCAACCCAACTCATTAAGAGCTTAATCTTTAAGCTCTTAAGCCTATTTTCCATATCCAACCCCAAAAATGATGTCCTTGACCATAAAATTTCCAACATTATGGTCTTGCATGGCCATTAAGTGCTTAATGTCCTAAACCCTATGTTATTAACCCATTAAGACCGTCTAACACATGCATGGGTAACATACAACACTCAACATCATATTTTTATGGTTCATAATAGCTCGATAGTGGATAAGTCTAGCCTTTGAGAATATAGGAAGGGACTAGTCTAGCCTTTGAGAGCTGTTAATAATTAGAGGAATTTATTTTATGTGATTAGGCGGAGGCTAGATCAGTATTTGGAGTTCGAGATTATCCAAGTTTACACGAGGTGAGTCTTTTCATTATACATTACCTAGAGTGGTATTTATGTGCAGACCGGAGGGTCTGATGTGTATGTGTATGTTTGAGATTTATGTGCATTGTGTTAAATGTATGCTATGTGTTATATAGATCGGATCTGTGACAACCCGAAATTTTCCATTCGGTCAAACCCTAAAAGTCAACCACTTCGTATCATAAGTTAAAGTCATTATTTCTTATTTTCAAGAAATATAAAGTTCGTTTGATTATTTTAATATTATTTTTAAACGAATGGGTGAAAGATAGTGTCGTCTCGGGTTTTGCATTTTAAAAACCGCAAATACTTCGCGTCTTAGAAATTTCCGACCAAACTTTTATGTTTGGGTTGAAAAATCACCCAAAAACCGTGAACTCATACCTATGTATGAGTTTACTCCCCAAAAAGCTAGTCATTTGTGTTTACTCCCCAAATGTCAAAAGAGTAAACTCCAAAATATCCTCTCAAGTATCATCCAAGTTTTTATTCTAGATCTTCAAACTAGTAAGTGTTCTAACCCTTTCAAGTTAGTATATCATTTAATCTAGTGATTGTACATCCGTTAATCCATTCATTTATGTGTTTTGACTAGTTTTTCCAAAACACCAAGAACACACACTAGTGTTTTTGGACTTAAAGTTCATTTCAAGCTTCCACAATGTAAGTACTTCTATCCTAGAGTCATTTTAAGCTAGCTATACATGTTTATACCAAGGAAAATTCCCAAGAACACTAAGAACAAGGTGTTCACGGTTTTGGGAGGCTCCCAAAACCGTAAACACCAAATATAGTGCCTTAGGGTGCTTTACGGTGTCTAGATGCTTCACAATGCCCTAGGGACTTGTCTAGATCCATCCTTGATGAGTGTATCACACAAAATGCACCAAAATCATATTTTTTTATGTGTTTACGGTTTCGGGATCTCCCAAAACCGTAAACACCACAAATGTGGTGTAAATGTCCAATAAATGGCCCATGGTTGTTCCTTGTGGCTAGAATCTAACCTAGACTAGTGCTATGTTTGAGCTAAGGACTTGAAAACCGCCAAATACCAAACTTAGGAGTTTAAGGTAGTAAACTCATGGAGAATTGGTCCTTAGACCGTAAACTCCATTTAGGAGTGTTTTGATGCCACACAACACTTCCTAAGGCTAAATCATGAAGTATGAATGCTTGGAATAGCTTAGAAGACTTCATACCAGCAAATGGACATAAAGTGTAGAGTATACGACCGTAAACCCTTGAGTTTACTATCGTAAAATCCTTGGGTAATGGTCATGAAAACCGTAAACTCCAAGGGAGTTTACCCTTAAACCCCAAACACACTAGCCTTTCCCTACAACATTTAGATGCAACCCTTGAGACATATAATACTTGTATAAAGTGTTTAGCGTGTCCTAGAGTGTCTTAACTTTGTTTATTAGTTGTTTAAAGACTAATTGTGTATATACACATATCCTTATATGTTATTAGGATCTTTGTGCATGTCTAACTCTTCACTTGACACCAAGCACTTATCCGACACTTCCTTCCGATCCACTTACTACAGGTGAGTTCATACCCCTTAATCAATGTTTTAACAGTTTTTAAATGCTTTGTGGGGGGGGGGGGATAAAAGTAGAATTATACTAAATATTATATCAATCATATGTGATTAATAATTAGCATTCAAATGATTGGCTATTCATTATCCGTTTTACCAAACAGTTTCCTTCAAATGATTTTCATAAAGATTTTATATGTTTAAAACTCCTTATTGCACTGTACATTTTACTCTGTATGTTTTATTTCAAACTTATTTACAATTGTGATTCAAACAAATGTTTCTTTATACTAAATTGTTTTATCAAACCCATGCGTTCAAACCGTTTTATAGATCGACATCAAGTCGATCTTTTCTTAGATAATAATTCTGTTCAAAGGTTTTACAAAACTTATTTTATGTTTTTATATTATAAATTGCATGCCTCTATATGTATAGTTATATAAGCAATGTTTAAAAGACTTAGGAAGGCTATCCACCTTGTTTCTTTTTCCTCGATTTGGATGTGGTCTGATAGGATATCGGGTACTCTTCCGGAGGTCGTTTAAATATTAGTTATATATCATGTGTACATATATAGTCATAAAAGGTCCTTCCAGTTCATCTAATGCCCTTGGGTAGCAAGGGTATACATCCATGTTCATACGTCCCAGTTATATTACTAGTAAACTATCATATCGGTAGTTTAGGAAGATACTAGAACCATTACTAGAACGCAATATCATACAATGAGTCAGTTCATTCATGAGTTAATACTTGCTAGGTAGAGAGCACGTACATTACAGCTAGAACATTACTATACTTGCTAGGTAAAGAGCACATACATTACAGCTAGAACATTACAGTACATTACTATACTTGCTAGGTAGAGAGCACATACATTACAGCTAGAACATTACAGTACATTACTATACTTGCTGGGTAGAGAGCACGTACATTACAACTAGAACATTACAGTACATTACTATACTTGCTAGGTAGAGAGCACGTACATTACAGCTAGAACAGTTCATTACATTACATATACATGAATACGTTAATTATTATGATATGAATCGGAGCATGACTTAAATGTCATGGCCTGTGTTGTAGCTAGAGTCTCTTGAAGGGAGAGCGTGAGTTTGCGTATAGATCTATACTGGATTGACTATCCTATACCTTGCTGCTAGCTACAGCCGGACCTGCAGGTCTGCGGGTGCCAAACGTCATTTCTTTTTACGACCATACTTATGTCGTTGTTACCAGTCGATCGTATGGTACAATTAATCACATTATGCCTTAATATAAATCCGGTTTAAGGTAGTTAGTACATCAATAGTTCTTATAGCGCTACATTTCAGTACTACATTAATTTTCCCTGTACATATATTTAGTGATCTTTTCACTTAATCTTTAAAGGTAAAAACTATAGTTTGTTAATAATAGTTACACTTGGGAAAATTACACACTTTTACAAGAAACGAACATTGAGAACAGTTAAGTCTTGGTAGAAGACTACATGAGAACAGTTAGGTCTTGGTAGAAGGCTACATTGAGAACAGTTAAGTCTTGGTAGAAGACTCCTTTTGTTACTAGTAGGAATCATAGGGATTTCTAGGGTTTTTAAAACGTTTACAGTTGTTGTACAAACATTTTCATACTTACAGTTCATTTACATTTTCAATACTTACAATTCGTATACATACAAATACTTACATTTCAAATACATACAAGTATTTACATACAAATTAAGACATTAAAATACTTATGATCTCACCAGCTTTAAAGCTGATACTCGCTTTCAAAATTACTTGTATCCTCAGGTCATCATAGACAGGTACCGATGCAAGGATTAGGGAAGATGGAGCTCGTTGAAGACTCAGCTTTCATTTTGATTTATGCTTTAGTGTTTATCAAAATTTGACAGAACACAATTGTATAATAATTATATTATTAATGCAATGGATGATGTTGTTGCTTGTTTACTACTTTTCATTGTTGTGATACTGTACATGACGTCCTCCGCCCCAGAACGTTTCCGCCGTTCCTGGTTTTGGGGTGTGTCAGGATCAGAGGGTCCAACGACTCATGAGGCCATAGGGTCCTCGATCAGACCGGACCGGAGGGTCCAACAATTCAGACCGGACTGGAGGGTCCACCGAGCTAGATCGGATCGGATGGTCTAACGAGCTACGGGACTGGAGGGTCCCATTGAGATACATCGACCGGAGGGTCATACCAAGTTATAGCCTCGAGTGGCTTATGTGTTGTATGTGGTATTTTGGGGAACTCACTAAGCTTCGTGCTTACCGTGTTATGTGTTATGTGTTTTGGGTTCTTATCAGGATACGGGAAGGCGGCGACTCGATTGTACACGCAAGAGAAAGGAATCATTAATGAGGATCCCAGATTTTGATAATGTTTTGAAAACTTTGCTGACTATTAAATGGCGTTTATTTAAAATGACATGTGTTTTATGAAATTAAAAACGAAAAATTTGGTTTGAAAATTTACGGTGTTACATATTCAACTTCTGATAACTGGAGATTCCCACTGGAAAACGGAATCACAGACCTCATTATCCTTACAGATCACTTATACTTGGCCAAGGCTCCGATAATCCTTCGAGTAGAAGATCCCTCCCTGCAACAGTTAGACTCAGACGAAAGCTGTACAACATGGTCACATCTATTATTCTGAGATTATTTAATCCCACTGCATGTGACTTAGCATAACCCAAGCAAGCAATTACTCCATCCGTACATGAAATCCTAAAACACCAACACTGTCAGAAACACTGATACTGCCTGAGACAGCATGCCGCTACATGGTTGCTTTCCAAAAGCTACCGAGACCTCCCATGTCTCAATTCATTCACCAATGATCTGAAATACTGGGTTCCGGACCAATTGCGGATCCAAATGACTCCCACATAGTCTCCTCACACGATTTCCAAACGAAATCCTTCTCTGTCAATAGTTTCCACTAGTTATCATGCCACTATGGCTCTAGCGACCTCCTGATCAACCCAATCGGGTCCATGCATCGAATTCTGGCATTACCAAATCCAAGGCTAAAAGTGATTGCTACCTGACCAATTGTAGCCTTATCTCACAAAAAACCTTAAGCAGTCCATTACTTCCTTGATCTCATAATCGCAGTGGTGTTCCCACAGTCTTATCATTGGCTCAACCAGGTCTAATCCCTCTAGGGAAATCCATAAACCAATCCGTGGATTTGCCACGCCATCACTGTTGCACCCGAACTGGTGGGTACTACTGTTCCTTCCGCAATCTAACAACGCTCTCATGCTATCTACCAACCTAGTGAATGTTATGGCTACACCCGCAGTCTTACAACACTCTAGCACTATCTACCAACCTCATGAATGCTACGGCTACAACTACAACCTTACAACACTCGAGCACTATCTGTTATCCTTGTGAATACTACGGCTACACTCACAAACTTACAACACTCAAGGACTATCTGTCCTACCACCAATCCCATTTATACCCATTCTGGGCCGAACATGCACTCAGCCTAACACTTATCTGAACTTGAGTCCTAACTGGACCTTTAAACTAGTTCCCGAACCTACTATCTGATGCCAAGGAAAAGCGTGAACCAAATGTTGGAACGTTTTCTGAACTCCCAACTCACCCAATCCTCAACCAAGACGGCCACCAGACCGCCTTCCTCCTTGATGGGGATGCGAAACTCATCCTAGTTTCACATCTATTTCTGCTCCTGAATACCTGATCGGTTCTCCCCCATTTAGATTCGACTAAGTCTTCATGACACGTGAGAATTGAAGGATTCCCAATCCTTCTTGATTTCTAACAGTCTACTGGTGACAACCTATACTTACCAATGCTAGCGATCAATCACCAGTTAAACCCTAAGATCGCCCATCCTCTGAAATATTATAGAGTACTCTTGAAATCAGGTCCAGTATGACAACTCAATCTACCTCCCATGCTGACAACTGGAGGCCTTAATCATCACCCTAGCTGATGATTCCTCGTTCCCACTTCCAATCCCGCAACACCACTGAACTCTAACCGAACACTACCCATGCGAAAATACAATTCCCTTGAACATCCTATGACCAAACACTTATGCATCTAACACCCACAAGTGACACCACCATCTTCATGCTACCAGTCCTTTCCTAGCAAAGGTGGTGCCTCAAACTCCAAAGTACTTCCATAGAAAATTGTCGACCATAACTGGACAAATGATAGAACTACTGAACTTTGAATTCACTGGAGAACTATCCCACTAATTTATGGATAAGGATCTTCCAAATAATACTTCTGAATGGATCCCGACAAAGATCCGAAATAATAATGGTAAACACGGAACCCACTCCGCAAGATACGTCCCTCTGTAGGTTCATCAAAGGACTTTTTGGCATGAATAATGGCATATAACAAGCCTTGATAACCCAGACATTATCGTAGCAGTAGAAGATTACATACCCACAACATCTGAAGAAATACTTATCACCTCCTCCAGAGATACTTCGACGCTCCTGAGAACATGGTTCAAAACTCCCTTCCGATCCCAATGACAGGAAGTAACAATAGGATCTTCCTTCCAGAAGGATTCTAAGGATCCACAAGCTTTGGGCTCCGGGTGAGCCCCTAACTACCCCACGACTATTTTTGGCCCGATAAGCCCCAAGACAACTATCGAAGGCTCCAAATCCTTTCCTTGGATGAAAGAAAGACTACCCAGGTCCATCCCAAAACTCCACGAGTAATCTCCGATGAGATGAACTTCCGCAATCGTGCATCGATTGGCCCAAGCCCTGCTCCTCAGCCGGAACCAGAATCTGAATCCCATTCTTGGATGCTCAACTCCATACCGAACTGATATTCAAGATTTTCGAATATACCCAAGAATCCTTATCCCCCAGGCTTCATGGATTCTCCAAGACTCTCCTCGATTCGAGTAAGGATCTTGTGCTTTCAATAGTACGGGCCCAATACTACATTCCACACCTATCCATACTTTCCTCAAGAATCATCCTGAATCCTCCAAGCCACCCTCTCAAACTGATACCCCAAGTACTCGCTATCAGTGTAACCAAATCCACTAAAGCATTTCCTAGGCTTTCCTAGGTTCTCGACCTCACCTAGCCCTCAACTGCTGAAGGACTCCTACCAGTGTCAACCAACTACCTCATGGATATAGTCAGATGCAACAAAGATCAGATAATCCTTCAAGTAAAAACTCAATCCTAGAACGGTTGGACTCAAACAATCATTGCGCAATAGGGCCAAGTCCTTCACTCTGATATTATCCCACCTGCGCCCCATGTGACTTCGCATATCCACTTAGTAGTCAATTCACATCTCCAAGAGCCCCACAGAGCACAAAGAAAGAAACATTCAGACAATGGGGAAAATCTAACCAACATATCACTATTCATAACATTCTATCCTCCAATCAAGAATCTATACTAGCATGTAATTTGAAGGCTCATACAATCAGGCATAACCTAAACAGGCTATCCTATCACTGACTGATCAGTACTATAATGCAAATCTACAAGCACATGAAATAGGCATATAAGGCATCCTTCCTAGATCCTTAGCCCTAATATAGCATGCAGGTCTCATAATCATATCATAACATAACATAACATGCATAGGTATCTTGGGGAAAACTTACTTGAGTTCGGCTCATTGCACGCATCACACACCTTGTTGTTTTCAAATTTCTTTTCTCTTTTCAAATTTCTTTTTATAGAAATGATTTTTCTTTTGAAAATTTTCATACCAAGTCCTCAGTTTGAGTCCATACACACCCAAGAGTGTGCCCGAATCCCTCAAACCAAGGCTCTGATACCAACTTGTAAAATCCTAAAATTTAAGACCAAAAATTTCACTTTTTGTTTAATAATTCATAAAACCAACAGTATAAAAACATCCCATGTCAAAACCAAATTGTCAATAATCAAAACATGTTATCATAAAACAATATCAGAGTGTAATCCCAAAGATCTCATGTGTAGAAACATAGTGTGATGCGTTGGCGATCGACTCGACTCCTTTCCTTTGGAAACAAAGTACCTGAAACCAAAACTGAAAACCGTAAGCACGAAGCTTAGTGAGTTCCCCTATCATACCACATACCATACAAATAACATACTATCAGGCATATTTGGGTGCCCGACCTACCCCTTCAGTCTCTTTCAACTAGTAACTGCCTAGCATATTTGGGTGCTGGCCTACCCCTTCGGTCTCTTTTAACCGTTAAACGTCATATCTAGGTGCTGGCCTACCCCTTCGGTCTCTTTCAATCGGTAACCGGGGACTATTTCACACCTACCACTACCACATAATAACATAACATATACACATAAATCACATACTGCCTTGCATATCTGGGTGCTGGCCTACACCTTCGGTCTCTTTCAACCGGTAACTGGGGACTATTTCACCCCTACCACTACCACATAATAACATAGCATACTACCACATAAAGAATAACATACAGTGGCAAACCAGAAAATTATCACAAAGACAATCATCTCAAACATAATCACCTACTGGTGGGCCAACATTGGTGCCTTAGACCCACCTCTACTGGAAGGTAACTCACCTCACACTCTTGAAGACCCGCAAACAAAACTCAAGCGGCTGGATGACAGATTCTCGAACTGTCAAAATCAAAATAACACCCAATTAATAATTGGGTTCCAACACATAACCATAACTCCATGCTTGGGGTAAAAGAATACTTTACCCCCAACTCAACTTTATTCAAGCCCAAGGCCTAATCTAAAGGCCCAAAAGTCAAACTATGAACCAAAACCCAATATATGGCCCAATTTTCCAAATTGGGCACAAACCCTTACATGGTCTTATCCTAAGGCACAACCATTTATTCCAGTCCAAACATTTGGCATTCCAATGGTCCAACTCCTCATAATCATCAAGGCCCAGTTATGGCCCATTTATGGCCTAATTTTCCAAAAGGGGCCCAAACCCCTCACATGGGCCATACCCTAAAGCCCATCCAAATATTCTAGTCCATATGCTTGTTCTTGGATGACCCATTGATAGCACAATCACCAAAGCCGAATAGGAAGGCCCAAGCAAGATTAGGGTTTTCACATAAATGACGGTTAGGGTTAAGTGTTTCTTACTTAACCCATTAAGGACTTGATCCATTAAGTCTATCAATCTACTAGGTTAATGATACAGTGTGGTTGGGCTTAATACATAATCTCAATATGGTCATCCAAAATGCGGGTCCTGACAATCCAAAACCCATATATCCAAAATTAGGGTTTTCTAAACCCTAATTAGGGTTTCCAACCCATTAGGTCCAAAAGTTAAGTCTTTAGATCAATTAGGATTTCATTAGGTCAACTAGGGTTTCATTAGGTCAACTAGGGTTAAATAAGTCAGGCACCACCCACTACCACCTCGGGTAGTGGTGGTCAACGGCGGCTGCCACCACATCACGGTGGTGGTTATGGCTCTAGTCTAATTATGTCCAAGCATCAAAAAAATAAAACTAAACACAAGCACAAGCACACTGCCACCCGACACGGTGGCTGGTGGCGGCGGAAGGCGGCAGCCACCACCTTGCGGTCGTGATTATGAGTTTCTTGATTATACTAGTCACTAATTACAATTATACAATGCAATATCTTGAAATAAACCGACACACAATAAGATAAACACACCCACACAACCACCCTTGTGGTGGCCGGCGGTAGTACAAGGTGGCAGCCACCACCTCACGGTGGTGGTGGTGGCTTTTCTTGTGAAGTTTGGCTAAACAACACATGCCTACAAACTGAAACAAGCACATAAAACACGTATTTTGCTTGGAAATGATCATGACCACCCACCTCACGGTGGTGTACGGCGGATCGACAACAACAACAACGCCTACAATCGATGTTATTAGCGACGGATGAAGCTGGAAGGCTGTCACAACAGCGGCTAACTGCGGCAGTGGCTTGCCCTTCCTCACTCCCGACGCCCCATCGTCGGTGTTCGTCCTCCACTACGACAGAAGCGGAGACAACTTGGTCTTCAATGGAAACGGGCAGCACAAGTTCACGGTGGTGGATTCGACAGTTCAGTGGCAATGAAACAGTAGCAAGGAACGTCTTCGCCAACAACAAAGATACCGGTGAATGCTGGTGATTATCGGCTATATAAGCGGTGGTCGACTCCGGCTTCAATTGGTAAGGAGGTGGCTAGAGGTCAGGAGCGACAGCGGCAGTAACAATGGCTACTTGTGGCAAAAACGAAAGGAGGAATAAGGATGGTGGAAGTCTGGTGGTCCTTGTCGTCATTTGCTGATCGGAAACAGCATGGTGGTGGCGTCGGTGGGGGAGAGATAAGGGTGGTGGTGGTGGTGGCGGCTGCATCCTTTCCCTAGGGTTAGGTTTTGTGACATGGTGAAGGTTATATTCCCGGTTATGAACAACTTTCCCATATTTACATTATCAGTCCCTCCAACCTAATTCCTTTCAAATAAAGCCCATAATTTACCCCTCACATCCCTGCTCCCATAATTCCTTTCATATATAGTCCAACAGTTACCATTGAGCCCCTTAACCTCCAAAATCTCTTCAAATTAAGTCCCAATAATTTAGCAACTAGTCCCTGCCTTCATAAATATTTACAAAACCAATCCGAAACTTACACTTTTAACCCCCAACTTCTAAAACTGTGATTGTTAACTCCTCAACACCAACACTTTGCTATAATATTATTGATTTTAGGGTTACTATTCATTCGTTAATTTGTCTATTTATTTATTTAATAAATGGGGTATTACATAGAGGTTGAGAATGAAGTGGGCGTGGGGAAGTTAAGGAGCTTAAATAGGGCTCAAACCACGAAAAATAGGGTTTGGGCACTGATTGCGTACGCCATGTGTACTCAAGTTACTCCCAGCATACTAGGGATGCCCTAGTACGCCCCACGTACATGTTAAGTATGCCCAACGTACTAGGGATATCCTAGTACGCCCTGCGTACTCCCAGTATGCCCTCCGTACACAATTGACCTAGAAAACATCTAACTTCAAACGGTCGTAGCTTCTTCGTTCCAACTCCGTTTTCGACATTCTTTATATCCATGGAAAGGTATTGAAGAGCTCTACAATATTATCTAAATATATTGGACTGAAAAATTCTTAAATAAAAATCCATATTTCATTCAAGAACCCAACCTATGACTTTTCCCTTTCTACCCTTCAACCCAAAACACAATTCATGGGTAAAATCTCTTAACTAACATTACCTTCTTCCACAAGGGCTAAACTTTGCCTCCTTAAGGCCAAAAGCCTTACACAATTGACTTCCAAACCATGGCCAATAAATAGTAGGAACAAGATGTTATAATTCTCCCCTACATAAATTAGATTTTGTCCTCAAAATTCATATCGGTTACGATTTCTAAAACAACACCAACATATTCTATAAACTCCCTTTAACCATTTCGAAATCAAGGCATCTTATAAATAAAACTCGATAGACCACTCAGAAACCCCCAACCGCTAACAAGTAACCTAATAACTTGAAAATGCTCAAACGCAACAATTTTCTTTCTCTCCCTAATTGCATGACCCAACATCCAGAGAAAACCACACAAACTAGGGACTCTCAGTACTATAATCACAAACCATCCCATCACTATGCTTCCCGAAACCGGGAACCCATCAGATTGGTCTCAGAAACCTTACCCTAAGACTGATCATCATCCATTCGTCGAACCTACCCGTAGTCCCTGACTGGGGACACCACCAAAACATGCTAAAAAGATACTCAAAACATTCTGATCGCGAATTCCACCCAAAACTTCAAATATACTCGTGACTTCCTAACAAATCATCACCACCCCGCTAGACCCACAGGCATAAGAATGGTCAATCAAAGATTTCACACATTGCATCGAAATCCCTCATCATTTCAGGTGTACCTCCACATGACAAATCACTCGATCTTTTAGAACCAACTCCTTATACTGGAATTGAACTCCTAATAGACAACCCACAAGAAGATGGGGTTCACCGTATCAACCATTCATTAAGAGGCTTCCAGTGCACAAATAATATACCATTCTAAATAACTTTTCCTAACTACATGATCCAAACCAGTTGGTAACTGAGTCTCCCCGACTCCCAAGAACAACACACTACATCTGACCATGCCAAAAAGACTAACGATCCGAGACCTAAGAGTCTCAACCAAATGACTACTTGGTCTAATGATACCCAACCGTCAATACAATAAACATTCCTTTCGACACTAACCAAACACGACCCAACCAACAAATGGGATATGTGGTTGCATTCTTGCTCCAACTCAAGGGCTACAAACCAATTATGAACCATACCAATAAATTCAGACCATGTGTTCTCATGCAATTTTACTCAATTCATATACACCTCCTCATGACCAAATTTTGATGAGCTACCACAATATACATCTTTACTGGGAAGCCCATAACCATATCTAGATCTACTGCATTATTTCTTCCTCACAACCTTACCCAAAGGGTAAAGTGTTAGTAGATCTAATGAAATGACGATCCTTAACTGTTATCGGAAGCATCATTATGAACGACCAAAACCAGATCCCAAACCTTGATTGAAACTTAATTTCTTCCACCAATATGCATCAAGCTCGAAAAGACTCCCAAGTTGATTTAGATATGCTGCCAAAACTTTAGTTAGATCAATCCCACTACAAATCATATCGACACAACATGACAAAATTAGATTCTACGTAGATCAAAGTCACAGTTGACAAACTGAATAATGCTACCCCAACATTTGAACTTCCAATAACCAAGGACAACTGCCAAACTTGATCCTGCTATGAACCAAAATACCATACAAAAATTGAGGGTAAACATACCCAGAGGCCAAAGAAAATATATAACATGCGAAAACTGATGATAGGTTGATGCATCCATTGAACTTTAACTGAAACAACTCGAAATATCAAAGAACCTCTACCTTATAGATGATGAACGCCATGGCCAATGATCGAAGATGCATAAGAGATGAATCCCATGACACGATATACTATTGAATAAACCTATGTGAAACCAAATATACCAAACTCTGAAACTAATCGACCGATCAAAAATTACCCATCCTAGACTGTAGATATCAAGCTATATAACAAGCTAACAAATCTCCTAATAAATGATACTCAACCCAAGCGACCCTAATGACTATTAATCAATTCCTCGATACTTCTTCAAGGAGCCACTAGCTAAAACGAACCCATTTTCTAATAACTTCTTGCCACAAAGACGACTCTTGGATTCTTGTCTACATACATCTGATGGCAACTTGCTTTGCACTCTTGTCTTGCCTAAATCCTAAACACAAAGTTTCATATATCTGAACCATAATTCCCTATGACTCATTCTTCTGAAACCAAAACTTAAACAAGTCGCTGCTCCTCTAAATGGACTATCCAGCTCTCCTCCACTTGGGTTCCAACTACCACCAAATGACCTTGCAAACAACCAAAAATCCTAATCGGATCACCTATAAACATAGCATCCCTAATCCTTGGGATATATCTAAACGCAATTCAATCATCCAAATAGAGCCCAAGCAAACTCAAAAGATTATGAATCTCAAATGGGGACCTTAGGAACTCCCCAATCATGGATGCCTCTAACATCAATAATTCCTTGAAAATGCACAAACAAAACACCAACTTCCTATCTAGAAACAACTGGATTACTATACTCCTTGCCTGAAACCAATAGCTAGCACCTGACATGCTTATATAAAACGAAAGCAAACCTTTGATCTCATCTCAAGAAACCATACAACAAGGACACTCTTGTGCATTCCGACACTACCATACTATTACCAAAAACCACAACCACCTAGGCCCTTATAGGATCTTAATTCCAGCTCTGAAGATTAAATGCTCATGCTCTCTTTCCTCCGAATGAAGGAAAGCTAAAAGAACATAGTCATTGCCAGAGATAGGACATTCCAATCCACCTTTCAGTCACTCATCCTCCAACTAAAATCACCAAGCCGATCATAACTATCACACCCTCGACCAAGGCGGCAAAACACGCTGGGCTGCGCGATTAAGTTCATGGATCACAGGGAAATCGAATATATAGCACAAGTAAAACAATAAACAAAATATCATTCATGTTCCATCTTGATATTTGAATAAAATGTTTTTACAAATAATAATAATACATGAATTACCTTAATAGATAGGTATATGATACAACAACAAGTAAACTAGGTCACCTATAATCCAATCTGTCTTGAATGTCTGTTTAGTAGTTTCCTGAGAATACATGTAATATTGAGAGCCAACACAAGGTTGGTGAGTGTCATGTGTTTTCTGCTAACGCGGTAATACCTTTAGTAAGTATAAAAAATATTATCCTTGTATGTACAACGATAGTTAAAAACAGTGTTTGCAATGTGTCCTTAAAAGCCAAAATATATATTTGTATAAGTAAATCCATACTTAAAAACTATGTTTGTGATAATTCCTTGAAGGCGAAAATGTATCCTTTGTATAAGTAAAAACATACTTAAACACTATTTTTGTAATAATTCCTTGAAAGCCACAATGTATCCTTTGTATAAGTAAATCCAAACTTAAAATTGTGTTTGTAATAATTCCTTGAAAACCAAAATGTATCATTTGCATAAGTAAATCCATACTTTAAACTGTGTTTGTAATAAACCTTTGAATATCCTTGAAAACCACACCGTTATGTTACATAAGCAATTCCATAATTAAAAATAACTTTGAAAGCAACCACACCCATGGTCGTTAGTGAGAGAGAGAGAGAGAGAGTGATATATATATATATATATATATATATATATATATATATATATATATATATATATATATATATATATATATATAGAGAGAGAGAGAGAGAGAGAGCTAGGTTCAAATGTTTTTAGCAAGTATTGTATGTGTAAATGCACCAATGTGAATTCAAGAAATAATTAAATCACTAATAAATAATAAAAAGGGTATAAGAGTAATCTACACTATAATTAATTATGGTAAAATAAAACAAAATCAATCTATATCCCACTAATTTAGGTTATCAGTTTCATATAACACCACCAACGATTCCCACTACTTCTTTAAAAATCATTGTTCTCTCTTCACAGACACAGAAACCCTTATCCCCTCCTAAATCAGTTTCGACACCACCAGAGCAGTAGCACAACCCCACAGCACCGTAGAACCACCAAATTTATGGATTGGAGAAGAGAACGGGTGGAGTTGGGCCCTTTCGCTGGCAATGGCGCTGACCACCGATGGTACAACAAACAGAGATGTTAGCCAAGGACACGATGATCTCTCAGGTATGCTGATTTTAATTTCCAAGGCTTTTGTATTTCATCGATTTTGAAATTAAGTAACAATGATTTTTATCTGATCTTGTTATATGATATTGATGGATTTATGATGAATGAAACAACAGGAAGTAGTGAATAACTTGGAAGATGTCACACCCCAAAACCATGAACGGCG
This sequence comes from Lactuca saligna, assembly GCF_052625555.1. NCBI lineage: Eukaryota > Viridiplantae > Streptophyta > Magnoliopsida > Asterales > Asteraceae > Lactuca > Lactuca saligna. The sequence goes on from NC_136422.1 coordinate 71,843,200, forward strand.
GAAACGTTATGGGGTGGAGGACGTCATGTACAGTATCACAACAATGAAAAGTAGTAAACAAGAAACAACATCATCCATTTCATTAATCATATAATGTTATTACAAGTGTGTTCTGTCAAATTATAGTAGACACTAAAGTATAATCAAAATGAAAGATGAGTCTTGATCGATCTCCATCTTCTCTAAACCTTGCATCGATACCTATTTATCGTTGACCTGAGGATACAAGTTATTTTGAAAGGGAGTATCAGCTTTAAAGCTGGTGAGATCATAAGTATTAATGTGTCTTAATTTGTAACACTTGTAATGAAAGACTTGAAATTCTTTTGAAATAAAGTTCATATAAGTATGAAAATGTTTGTGGAACAACTGTAAACGTTTGAAAACCCCTAGAAATCCCTATGATTCCTACTATTATATAAGGGAGTCTTCTACCAAGACCTAACTGCTATGAATGTAGCCTTCTACCAAGACCTAACTGCTCTGAATGTAGCCTTCTACCAAGACCTAACTGCTATGAATGTAGCCTTCTACCAAGACCCGACTGCTCTGAATGTAGCCTTCTACCAAGACCCGACTGTGCTATTATTATTATTATTATTATTATTATTATAAGAAATTCTATCCTTTGGTCCTAGGATACTCAAATATAATTCACCTCATCAGTCATGTGAATGAGTCACAAGATAAAGGTAATAATATAAATAACCTAAGTATTACCCTTTGGTACTAGGGTAACTAACAATGTTAACTTAAGACATCCGTAGATGTACATTTACCTCTGTTGCTAACAATTGGGTGTAGGAATAGTTAATCCCTTAAAGTATACATGTAATGGTATCAACCGTAGGCATCCGTAGATGTTCATTATCCTCTGTAACTAACAGTGGCTGTAGGTATGGTTAGTCCCATAAAGTATCCTTTGGTACTAGGATATTAAATCCAATCTATCTCATCAATTATGTGATTGTATCACAAGGTAAAGATAGAATGAGGATTATATACATAGTCTATACATATAAAATGTAATGATAACTCATCATATATTATCTATGTAAACCTACTCATGTAAATGTAATCATGTAAATTTAATCATGTAAATGTAATCATGTAAATGTACTCATGTAAATGTAATCATGTAAATGTACTCATGCAAATGTAATCATATAAATGTACTCATGTAAATGTATAGTAATGTGCTGTAATGTTCTGTGTGTGCTAGCTGTAACGTGTGTTCTCTCTCTATCTAGTAAGTATTGACTCATGAATGAACTGAATCATTGTATGATATCGTGTTCTAATAATAGTTCTAGTATCTTCCTAAACTACCCAAATGGTAGCTTACTAGTAATGTAACTTGTACGTATGAACATGGAAGTATACCCTTGCTACCCAAGGGTACTGAATGAACTGGAAGAACCTTTATGACTATATATGTACACATGATATATAACTAATATTTAAACGACCTTCAGACGGGTACCTGACATCCCACCAGACCACATCTCAAGCGCGAAAAGGAAATAGGGCGGATAGGCCTTCCTAAGCCTTTTAAGCATTGCTTATATAACTATACATACATAGACATGCAATTGATAATATAAAAGTATAAAAGAAGTTTCATAAAAGCATTTGATATGTAAAAGAGTTTTTATGACAATTTGAAGTAAAACAGTTTGGTAAAACAGTTTGAAAGTAACAGATTCACTTGTCGATAGTTATTAATCACATGCGATTGAGATAATAACTATCATAACTTTACTTGTATCCCCCCATTAATGTATTTATTAACATTTGAAAACATGTAAAAGGTTAATTTAGGGGTATGAACTCACCTGCAGTGAGTGGTACGGATGAACTGAAGATGTAGGATTGCTAGGTGTCAAGTGAAGTCTTGAACACACTCTATGATCCTAGTTAGCATATAATATTACATATATGTATCAAATTAGTCTATAATCAACTAATAAACAAGTCAAGCCACCTTAGGACATGTTAAACACCTTTAACAAGTGTTTTAAGCCTCAAGGATTGCATCTAAATGTTGTAGGAACAAGCTAGTGTGTGTAGGGTGCAAGGAAAACTCCATAATGGAGTTCATGACCCTAATGTCATCAACAAAGGAGTTTAAGGTCGTAAACTCATGGGTTTATGGTCATAAGCTCCTACTTAATTGACCATTTGTTGTTTGAGGCTCTATAAGACCCTAAGAAGCATTTCTACTTAATGGCATGGTCTTTGGAAGAGTTTAGGGCATCATATAACTCCTTTTAGGAGTTCACGGCCCTAGGACGAAACCCCTTGGAGATTACGACCGTAATCTCCCTTGTAACTAATGAATAAATTTGGCTCAGAATCCTATATATACTGCTAGGGTTTTTGGCAGAAAATATTTTTATTCAGGCATTAAATTCTAATATCATGAAGCTTTGGAATAACAGAGTTGCACACTACTCTAGTGCATCCTCTCTCCTGATATCTCCTTAAGTGTAAATCCTGAAATACTCCAAACTTATTCCAAAAGTCTGAAAATTTATTGCAATTGTTCTAACTTCTATTGACTTGATATGGTTTGTACAGAATGGAAATTTCGGGTTATCACAGAAGATGCACATGAACAAATTGACACTGCAATTTCAATCAGTATAAGTTGTAATCTGCCTAGTATTCTTCATTTTCATCCATCAATGTAAGTCTTATGAGTTATGATCCATTACCATATTTGCAATTTTTGTTTACAAACAACATTCTGTCATGGCCTCCTTATGTTCGATAAAATGCCTCAATGAAAAAATAGTTAAAAATCTTTAATGTTTTTACTTCACTTTGTTCCTTATTCTTTTCAGAACTGTATAACTCAATTTAGATTGGGTTGGATGCCATTTTCATAACAATAGGTTAATGCTAGTTCCTTATTCTATCAGAATTTATAGTTAAATACATTGAGCATATCGAGAAGAAACACAGGGAACCTGTCACACCCCCAAACCTGAACGGCGGAAACGTTCGGGGGCAGATGACTTCATGTGGTAACGTAACAAATGAATACATAGTAAAGAAAGCAATACAACCATTATATATATATATATATATATATATATATATATATATATATATATATATAATTGAAAGTTTACATTTGTCAAAAGTTACATGTTCAAATCCAATTACAATATGATGTCAAAATATGAAATTAACTGGCGCCGCAGCATCCCTTCGTCGAAAGCATAATGATACCTATAGTTATTGAATCCCTGGGACATACAAGTAATTTTGAAAGAGTAGATCAGCATTTAAGCTGGTGAGTTTCATAAGTATTTAATGACAATGTTTGTATGAAATGAAATATCTTGTCCTTGTTTGTTTGTATTTAGAAAATCCTATATTTTCTACTAGTATAAAAGTAGTCTTCCTTCCAGACCAAAGTTTGTTTCCAAAAATGTATGTAAGTGTAAAAGTAACCAATGTGTTTGAAAACCTCGTAAATCAATATATTTTTAATACCTCCTGTGAGTTTTATAACCATATTATTGACTCGGGATGCCTATAAACAACGTTCTTCAGGCATTGGAATGTTATGACGTTTGTCACCCCAAATGGTGGACTGTAGCTAACAGTCAGGGCGCGGGTTGTCAAGCCCATATAGATCAATACAAAAACACCATGCTCCCCCTCCAAGGGATTCTGGTATATAATATAGGACTTGAAATGTGTACTTGAACGTACGTGAAGTTAATGTCTCACAAAACCGTAGTATAAAAATAGATCTACGTGTTAAAATGTTCGTTTGTTATTGTATATGAAAGTGATTTCTTGAAAATCGTGTTTCTAGTATGTAAAAGTTAGCAATATCCTCATAATACTATACCTATTATAGTTTTCTAAAAGTGTGCCTCGTTTGTTTTAGAATATCTAGAAAAGGAATCACTTGTTATGAAAGCATAGATTTTTGTAGAGCCTAAGATAAACACATATACTTTAAATCTAGGAAAAAATGTTTAGTTTATACATGCATTACAACAATTTATAGTTTCAAAGATAGAATGCTATTGTAATATATTTTGTATACGGGAGTTCCCTATAAAGTTTATAAATCAGATGTGATTCTACTTAATAAAAGTGTATAATAATCTTTATATATAACACCCAAAAGTAGTCGCATGTTTTACTTGTATTCCCCCCTAGAAAGTATTTAAAAGCGTTTAGAATATTTAAAAACGGTTAATTAAGGGGTATGAACTCACTTGAAAGTTTGAAGATAGCGAGATGGAAAAACCGGGCAGAGTTTCATCTCGGGAAACGGATTTTTCTCGGGATTCTCGGGAATCTCGGGAGTAAAATCGACTTTCGGGATTTGCACAAAATGACCAGGGCTTCCGGGTAGTGCGGGCATGGAAATCAAGGCAATATCGTGAGAGAAATGAGAGGGATGGGGTAAATTTTCCGGAACCCTCGCACCTCTATTTATAGGAGGCTGAGAGGCCTCGTTACGCGGGGCGTACGCACGTACGCTGGGCGTACGCGTACGTCATGCGTGACCGAGTCCTCGACTGCCTCGGAGCTCGGATGGGACGGTTCGGCAGTTCGCACAGGCGCGACGTGGACGATCCGAGGCCAAGACCTTCGCGTACGCGGGGCGTACGGGGTTATGCGGCGCGTAACTCGGATGAGTACGCTGACTCCCCCTTCGGATAATACTGGATTTTTAATTAAATAAATATATAATTTATTTAATAAACTTCAAAAATTCATATCTTCTTCATACGAACTCCGTTTTCGACGTTCTTTATATCCCCGCGAAGGTGAGACCATACTCTACAACTTTCGTTTAGATTCCGTCGGCAAATTCCGAAATTATTTTTATTATTTATTTATAAAATGTCGTGATTAAGAAAATTTTTAAACAATTCATAACTTCTTTATCTGACGTCGGTTTTTGCCAGACTTTTTACCGCTGAAATACCAATGTCGAGACCTTCGATTCTCGTTTAGGTCATTCCAGCCAAAAGTCGCTCGATCTCCGATTCGAGTTTTTAGTTGTCTGTTGCTAAGCTGAATTTGGAAAAATCTTAACTTCAATATACGAAGCCGGGTTTTGGGCATTCTTTTTACGTACGATCCCGGTTTAATGATATAAAACATAGTGGGTAGTTAAATAGAAACTTTTTGGACATTTTATTATCAACGTTAATTTTATTAACTCAAAAGTGGTTACAATACTTGACCTATTAGGCCATTACAAAGAGTTGAAATATCGGGTTGTCACATCATCCCCCCGTTAGAGGGAATTTCGTCCCGAAATTTAAAGTAGTAAAGACACTAGTGAACATGAAAGAGATGAGGGTACTTTTGTTTCATCTGATCTTCGCGTTCCCATGTGAATTCAGGTCCCCGCTTGGCGTTCCAGCGAACCTTCATGATGGATATGCGACTTTGTTTTGTTTGTTTGACCTCTCAGTCCATGATTTCAACTGGTTCTTCCACAAAGTTGAGTCTCTCGTTGATCTCGATTTCGTCGAGTGGAATAACAAGAGTCTCATCGGACAGACACATTTTCAAGTTTGAGACGTTGAAGGTTGGATGTATGTTACTAAGTTCACGCGGTAGGTTAAGCTTGTAAGCCATAGGGCCGATTCTGGCAAGAATCTCGAAAGGCCCTATGTATCTTGGATTTAGTTTCCCCCGCTTTCCAAACCGTAAAAAACCCTTCCACGGTGAGACCTTTAATAAAACGTGGTCTCCTACCTGGAATTCCAAAGGTTTCCTCCTTTGGTCAGCGTAGCTTTTCTGTCGGTCTCTAGAGGCTTTCAATCGTTCACGAATCTAAACGATCTTCTCTGTTGTTTCTCGTATGATTTCCGGACCGGTGAGAGTGCTTTCAGGAACTCTTCCTTTAGCTAACTGAGTATCGCCAACTTTAGTCCAGCACAGAGGGGATCTACACTTTCGACCATAAAGGGCTTCGAACGGAGCAACCTTTATGCTTGTATGATAACTATTGTTGTATGAAAATTCGACAAAGGGTAAATGGATATCCCATGCCTTTCCAAAGTCAATCACACAGGCTCTCAGCATATCTTCTAAAGTCTGTATCGTTCTCTCACTCTGCCCGTCTGTTTGTGGGTGGTAGGTTGTACTCATGTCTAGCTTAGTCCCCAGGGAACCTTGTAGTGACTGCCAGAATCTTGAAGTGAATCTACTATCTCGGTCGGAGATAATGGATATCGGAACACCTTGCAGTCGCACTACTTCCCTTAAGTAAGTTCTTGTAAGCTTTTCCATTTTGTTAGTCTCCTTGATGGGTAGGAAATGCGCGGATTTGGTCAATCTATCGATGATGACCCATATGGTATCGAGTCCACCCGTCGTCTTGGGTAACTTGGTTATGAAGTCCATAGTAATCTGTTCCCATTTCCATTCTGGTATCTCTGGTTGTTGTAGTAATCCTGACGATTTTTGATACTCGACCTTGACCTTATCGCAAGTAAGGCATTTACTTACGAAGGTAGCAATTTCTGTTTTCATGTTAGGCCACCAGTACAAATTCTTAAGATCCAAATACATCTTATCTGAACCCGGGTGAACGGAATACCTCGTGTTGTGTGCTTCAGTCATTACTACGTCTCTGAACCCGCCATGTTTCGGCGTCCAGATTCGGTCCATAAGATAATATGCTCCGCCACCCTTGACTTCTAGATTCTTTTCCATTCCTCGCAGGGATTCACCCGCCACATTTTCAGGACGTAAAGCTTCCACTTGTGCCTCCTTAATTTGCGTGGATAAGTGGGAATGGATAGTCATAGTCAGAGATTTGACCCTCGGACCAGTGTATTCCTTTCGACTGAGGGCGTCAGCTACCACGTTGGCTTTTCCAGGATGATAACGAATTTCGCGTTCGTAGTCATTTAGTAACTCAACGCATCGTCGTTGTCGCATGTTGAGTTCCTTCTGATCGAAAATGTGTTGAAGGCTCTTGTGATCGGTGAAAATAGTACTCTTTGTTCCGTATAAGTAGTGTCTCCAGATCTTCAGAGCATATACCACTGCTCCTAACTCAAGATCGTGTGTCATATAGTTCACCTCGTGTGTCTTAAGCTGTCGGGAGGCATAAGCAATAACTTTCCCTCTCTGCATAAGAACACAACCAAGTCCTTGATTTGATGCATCGCAATACACTACAAAGTCTTCTATCCCTTCGGGGAGGGATAGTATCGGTGCGGTGCACAAGGCCTGTTTTAGTGTTTGGAATGCCTTTTCTTGTTTCGCTTCCCAGTTAAAGGCCATGCCTTTCTGGGTTAATGCAGTAAGAGGTTTCGCAATGCTAGAGAAGTTCATTATGAATCTGCGATATTAGCCAGCGAGACCTAGAAATTGATGATTTTCTGTAGGTGTCTTTGGTGCCGACCAGTTCTTGATGGCCTTGATTTTGGAGGGGTCCACGTGTATCCCTTTCTCGCTAACCATGTGGCCCAAAAATTCGACTCTTCGAATCCAAAATTCGCATTTAGAGAACTTCGCATAGAGTTTCTCCGATCGCAGTGTTTCTAAGACTTTTTGTAAGTGTTGACTATGCTCTTCCTTACTTCGGGAGTAGATAAGTATATCATCGATAAATATGATGACGAACCGATCTAAGTAGGGACGGCATACCCTATTCATTAGGTCCATAAATACTGCTGGTGCGTTGGTTAATCCAAATGGTATTACTACAAATTCGTAGTGCCCATAACGAGTTCGGAAAGCTGTCTTGGGAATATCCCCCTCAAGTACCCGTAATTGGTGATATCCGGATCGTAGATCTATCTTCGAGAAGTAGTTTGCTCCTTGGAGTTGATCGAATAGGTCGTCAATACGGGGTAGAGGGTAACGGTTCTTGACTGTAAGTTTGTTCAGCTCTCTGTAGTCGATGCACATACGGAACGATCCGTCTTTCTTCTTTACGAACAAGACCGGTGCTCCCCAAGGTGAGAAACTTGGTCTTATGAATCCTCTTTGCAGGAGTTCATTAAGTTGACTGGAAAGTTCTTGCATCTCTGCTGGTGCTAGACGATAAGGCGATTTCGCTACTGGGGTAGCCTCTGGAACTAAGTCGATTCTGAATTCGACTTGGCGTTGTGGTGGTAATCCTGGTAGTTCTTCTGGAAAGATATCGGGAAATTCGTGTACTTCTAGAATGTTCTTGATGTCCTTCAGTTCCTGGCTTGTATCGACGATGTGCGCTAGGAATGCTCGACAATCCTTCCGTAAACACTTTCGAGCTTGGATGCACGAAATGATACGAAGGTTTATACTTGATTTGTCACCGTAAATCACTAACGTTTCGTTATTAGGGAGATTAAGACGAACTGCTTTTTCAAAACACATGATGTCGACGCGAAGAAGACCTAACCAATCCATGCCGACTATGACGCCGAAACTTTTAATAGGAACCGACATGAGATTGATTGGGAAAGAATGACCGTCTAAAGTTAACGTACAGTCCTTGTATATGTAGTTAGTGTTTTCGGTTTTTCCATTGGCCATCTCTACAATGAATGATTTTTCTAGTTTGCTAGGTTTAGGTTTAAGTAAGTGAATAAATTTTTGACTCACGAAGCTTCTCTTCGCTCCACTATCGAATAATATGCATGCATGTGAATTATCGAGGAGGAACGTACCAGCAACTACAGTTGGGTCAGCTATAGCTTCATCGTGGCCTATAGTCAAAACTCATCCCACACCGCCGATGCCTGTTGCCTTAGGGCAGTTCCTCTTGTAGTGGCCCACCTCGCCACAACCGTAGCAAGTCTGGCCTATACCCGCACTGGGAACTTGAGTGATCGGCTTTGCGGGATCCTTGCAGAAACGAGTTGTGTGTCCCTTTCTGTTGCAGTTGGCGCATTGCATTTCCCGACAAGGTCCATGGTGGTGGTAAGTGCATTTGGTGCACTTTGGAAGGTTACCTACATAAGGCTTTGTTATGTAGGTATTTGTAGGAGCTGTAGTAGGTACCGTGGCAGCATTCACTGAAACCAGTTGTTTCTTTGTGGATTCTTGGGAAGACCCACCATTCCCTTTATTCCATACTCTCTTCCTATTGTTGTTGTTGTTGTTGTTTCCTCTCTGTGGTTCTAGTGCAGAAACGGTTGAGTTCTGATGGCCTCCGTAGTCAATCAGAGATTGTGCCAGTTCCTTAGCACTTTCAAAGGTGTCAGGTTTGGAAGCTAACACGCTTGACCGTATTTGGGGCGTCAGTCCCCATATGTACCTCTCTATTTTCTTGCTCTCAGGAGCAATCATATCTGGGCAAAGGATTGCCAGCTCGCAGAATCTGTTGGTATACGTTGCGATGTCGGTACCAACCATTCTGAGAGTCCAGAGTTCATGTTCGAGCTTTTGAATCTCTTCCCGTGGGCAGTATTCTCTCATCATCATGGCTTTGAGGCTCTCCCAGCTTATGGAGTTTTCCACTATTAGAGTAAGTACTTTAACATGGCCGTTCCACCAAGTTAAAGCTCTATCAATGAGTGTGAAGGTTGCAAATTTGACTTTGCTATGCTTGGGGCAGGAGCAGATTTCAAAGACTGATTCTGTCCTTTCAATCCACTGTCTCAGAGCCATCACACCACCAGTTCCATAAAACATACGGGGTTTGGCATTAGTAAAGTCCTTATAAGTGCATTCTCGGGGTTGCCCATGACTCTCGCCATGGTTGGATAGGTGTGTGCCAGTTCTTGAGTCATTAGTACTCGAGTTATTGAGCTGTGACATGGCAGCTGCTACCGCTGCGGTGGCTGCTGCTTGGAACATGACAACATCAAATTCAGGAGGTGGAGGTGGTGGTATCGGTGTTTCATTGATAGGGTTACGTTTGGTATTCCTGCGTGGCGGTATCTTTAACTATACGTTTAAAAGATGGTGATATGGATAAGAATAAGTGACAAATGAATGTGTCTCATGAACCAAATTGCCATAGTTCAACAACAGATGATAGCATGAAAAATAGAAAAATGAAAGTTATTTGTAAGACTGAAAGTATGAAACAAGTATTTGGTTTCTCGATGACTTTTCAAGGTTTGAACGAAATACTCAACGTAGTAATAATAGTGTCACTTATATTAATATAAAAGTTGATACAACGATCATGAAAATTTGACCCTTATAAGGGTCTCCGATTACAAAGTTCGAGAAATTTAAAGACTTTTAGCCGAGGTCCTAAGTTATAACAAAATTTGAGGTTTTCACAAGTACTACTTGCGACGTGTGTTGCGCTTGGAGCTCGATTCTGCATCTGATTGCTTCGACTCCATAAGACGCCTATCAAAGGCAGCTTGTTGTTCCCTCAATTCTGCGAAGGCTACATTCGCTTGTGCTTGGAATGCTTCGGCGCGAAGGTGGATGTCGTTCTGCAACATCTCTAAGTGGTTGATATCGGCCGTGTGGATTTGTACTTCCACATTGACCTCTCAAATTCGGTTTGCTTGAACCCCCGATTGGTAGGACTGGTTTGCCAGTTTACCTACCATTGCTGGAAGTGCTCGGTCGGCTGAACCCCCGTCCCTGATGTCGTAGAAGTCTCGACACATTCCGTAAGGAGAGCGTATCCCTTGTTGTTGGCTCCAGTGGACGAGGTGACTTCCCCAAACGGGAGTCGATCCTACAAAGTTCCTCCTAATGGGTGGAGGGTTGACTATTTCCGGTTCCGAGTCTATCCCGGAGTCATCCTCGCCATCCAACTCAATGGGCTCTTCGTCCTCCTCTGGATCCTCTTCAATCCATCCTCCGTCGCCTTGTTGTGAGTAGTAGGGGTCTCCATGCGGGTGAAATCTAGCCATTTTGACTATACGAGAATATGGTCATAAGATTTGAATAAAACTTGAGACATGTAATACTAATTAATCTAGTGTGTGCACCAAATACTCCTATAGTATTTAATTTGTACGTTAGATACTAGTGTCTATTTTGTTAAGTTTTGACTTGTTGCTCACTACGATCATTCCTTGACATACGTTAGTCAAATTTCGGATAAACATAGTTGATCAGGCTATATTCATCCCAAATTTGATTACATATCTCGAGAATTAGTCGTAGTGTCCAACTTGTCCTAAGACTTTTTGTATAGTTCTTATCATAAAAAATGTGTCGTTGTATGCATGTATTTCGGATTTTTATAACCTAAAATAATCTATTTATGTGAAATAAGGATTTTAGGTACAAAAACTTTTGTCAGAGACTTTGAGTCCCTAAGCATTTATAGTTTGTATATGTCATGAGGTTCGATATACTTAGTTCACTATAAACATTGCTCTGATACCAATCTGTCACACCCCCAAACCTGAACGGCGGAAACGTTCGGGGGCGGATGACTTCATGTGGTAACGTAACAAATGAATACATAGTAAAGAAAGCAATACAACCATCATATATATATAATTGAAAGTTTACATTTTTCAAAAGTTACATGTTCAAATCCAATTATATTATGATGTCAAAATATGAGATTAACTGGCGCCGTAGCATCCCTTCATCAAAAGCATAATGATACCTGTAGTTATTGAATCCCTGGGACATACAAGTAATTTTGAAAGAGTAGATCAACATTTAAGCTGGTGAGTTTCATAAGTATTTAATGACAATGTTTGTATGAAATGAAATATCTTGTCCTTGTTTGTTTGTATTTAGAAAATCCTATATTTTCTACTAGTATAAAAGTAGTCTTCCTTCCAGACCAAAGTTTGTTTCCCAAAATGTATGTAAGTGTAAAAGTAACCAATGTGTTTGAAAACCTCGTAAATCAATGTATTTTTAATACCTCCTGTGAGTTTTATAACCATACTATTGACTCGGGATGCCTATACACAACGTTCTTCAGGCGTTGGAATGTTATGGCGTTTGTCACCCCAAATGGTGGACTGTAGCTAACAGTCAGGGTGCGGGTTGTCAAGCCCGTATAGATCTATACGCAAACACCATGCTCCCCCTCCAAGGGATTCTGGTATATAATATAGGACTTGAAATATGTACTCGAACGTACGTGAAGTTAATGTCTCACAGAACCGTAGGATAAAAACAGATCTACGTGTTAAAATGTTCGTTTGTTATTGTATATGAAAGTGATTTCTTGAAAATCGTGTTTCTAGTATGTAAAAGTTAGCAATATCCTCATAATACTATACATATTATAGTTTTCTAAAAGTGTGCCTCGTTTGTTTTAGAATATCTAGAAAAGGAATCACTTGTTATGAAAGCATAGATTTTTGTAGAGCCTAAGATAGACACATATACTTTAAATCTAGGAAAAAATGTTTAGTTTATACATGCATTACAACAATTTATAGTTTCAAAGATAGAATGCTATTGTAATATATTTTGTATACGGGAGTTCCCTATAAAGTTTATAAATCACATGTGATTCTACTTAATAAAAGTGTATAATAATCTTTATATATAACACCCGATAGTAGTCGCATGTTTTACTTGTATTCCCCCCCCCCCCCCTAGAAAGCATTTAAAAGAGTTTAGAATATTTAAAAACGGTTAATTAAGGGGTATGAACTCACTTGAAATTTGAAGATAGCGAGATGGAAAAACCGGGCAGAGTTTCGTCTCGGGAAACGGATTTTTCTCGGGATTCTCGGGAATCTCGGGAGTAAAATCGACTTTCGGGATTTGCACAAAATGACCAGGGCTTCCGGGTAGTGAGGGCACAGAAATCGAGGCAATATCGTGAGAGAAATGAGAGGGATGGGGTAAATTTTCCGGAACCCTCGCACCTCTATTTATAGGAGGCTGAGAGGCCTCGTTACGCGGGGCGTACGCACGTACGCTGGGCGTACGCGTACGTCATGCGTGACCGAGTCCTCGACTGCCTCGGAGCTCGAATGGGACGGTTCGACAGTTCGCTCAGGCGCAACGTGGACGATCTGAGGCCAAGGCCTTCGCGTACGCGGGGCGTACAGGGTTACGCGGCGCGTAACTCGAATGAGTACGCTGACTCCCCCTTCGGATAATACCGGATTTTTAATTAAATAAATATATAATTTATTTAATAAATTTCAAAAATTCATATCTTCTTCATACGAACTCCGTTTTCGACGTTCTTTATATCTCCGCGAAGGTGAGACCATACTCTACAACTTTCGTTTAGATTCCGTCGGCAAATTCTGAAATTATTTTTATTATTTATTTATAAAATGTCGTGATTAAGAAATTTTTTAAACAATTCATAACTTTTTTATCTGACGTCGGTTTTTGCCAGACTTTTTACAACTGAAATACCAATGTCGAGACCTTCGATTCTCGTTTAGGTCATTCCGGCCAAAAGTCGCTCGATCTCCGATTCGAGTTTTTAGTTGTCTGTTGCTAAGCCGAATTTGGAAAAATCTTAACTTCAATATACGGAGCCGGGTTTTGGGCATTCTTTTTACGTACGATCCCGGTTTAATGATATAAAACATAGTAGGTAGTTAAATAGAAACTTTTTGGACATTTTATTATCAACGTTAATTTTATTAACTCAAAAGTGGTTACAATACTTGACCTATTAGGCCATTACAAAGAGTTGAAATATCGGGTTGTCACAGAACCCGAAGAATGTTAGTTCCTTATTCTGTCAGAATAGGTTGATGCTAGTTCCTTATTTTGTTTGTTGGGTATATTCTTGATAATACAAATTCTTAAAGAATATTCTTATATAATACTTTATTTTGTAAGAATATTATTGCTGTATTCTGATAGAATTGTAGTTAATTATTTGTATCTTTAATGTGCAGGTTTTACAAGTGTATCACTACAAATTACTTGGAAATGAATTTCTGGTAGAAATGGCTTCAATAATGGCTTGAAGACCTGATGTGAAAAGGTTGAAGAATGAATTAAAGAATGATCATACTCATTGTTTAAGAATGTTGTTATTTTTTAAGAATTATACTTGTTATTCTTTCAGAATGTTTGTTATTATTCAATGAATTACAATCATACAATGTAATTTTTTGATATATTATTAGTTCAAGAATCGATTTTGTGTAGTCTTTCAAAATGTATTTACTAGTTTATGGTTGACATTCTGTTATTCTGACAGAATAAAATCGAAAAATATATTTACTAGTTTATCGTTGGCATTCTATCATTCTGACAGAATAAAATCGGAAATTTAAATTTGAGTTAATTTAAAATATTCAGATTTTTAAAAAATAAAGAAATTAATCATCCCTAAAAATCTAAAAGTTTCCTTTTTTTAATATAGGTTAATTGACTAAAATGCCTTTATGTTGAAATTTGTGTGATTATATGGTACGTGTTATCATATTCTACTATCATAGACCCTCAGATCATGACCTTTGATTATATTCCATCCCATGGTCCAGATCTGTACATTCTGGCACATAGTAGTTAATAAAAACAAAATAACCTAACCCTATATATATATATATATATATATATATATATATATATATATATCTATATATATATATATATATATATATATATATATATATATCAAGGTTGTAAAAATCGCTCGGCGGTAGCTCGGCGGTCGACTGGGGTCAAGCGATTAATCAGTTTGGCGGGGATTAATCGGAGGATTAATCAGGGACCATAAATTACTAATAAAACTATTTTAAAACTTAATATATTCTAAGAAAAAATAGTATTTGAAAATTCAAAATTTTTAAATTTTGAATTTTTGAAATATTTGGTATAATATTTGAAAATTTGAATATTTAAAAATTTAAAATTTGGAAGTTTTGAAAAATTTGGTATAATATTTGAAAATTTGAAATTTTGAATTTTTTAAAATCTTCCCGCCAAGGACCGCCGAGGACCGCCTAGCCCGAGTTTGACCGATATTGACCAATTTCCGCCTAGCACCCCTAATCGAAATCAGTTGCAGTCCGCCTAGCGCCTAGGCGGCCGCCTAAACCGATTTTTACAACACTGATATATATATATATATATATATATATATATATATATATATATATATATATATATATATATATATATATATATATATATATATATATATATATATATATATATATATATATATGTTGGAATGTCAACCCCGTATAGAGCTATACATATGTATATCGCTCCAAAGATTACCGGTTACAGTAGTGTGGGTATGCTAAGTATTTAAACTTAGCTAATGAAAAACGTCTCACTAAAACCCCTTAACTAAAAAGTAACTGAATAACTCTCAGCCCTAACTTACTCGTGGGGTAAGTCATTAGGCATAATGAATATCATTGTATATGGTTTATAAAAGTCGGGTATGTTTGACATATATGTAAACATATAATGTATTCGGTTTTATAACAATGACTGTTTCAAATTAACGAACATATGTACATGTATAAACGTGGTGTACTTAAACATATAAATAAACATGTTTAATAATAGCTTGAATCCTTGAAATACTATAAAGTTTCATAACGTACTTATTATCATATGAAATGCCACATGAAAATCATATAATCTTGTATCGTGTAGTATATGTTGTGTGAAATGGTTATTTAACGATGAAATAACCATAATACGTATACGAAAAAATTATACTGGTTTATTCGTAACAATATGGAAAATTGTTAAATAGTAATATTTTTATAAACTAGGTTTATTGTATTTTTACATAAAAAGGTAATTGGTTTGTATAAACAAAATATATTGGCACATGTATTCCCTCCCCACCTCTCCCCGAAATAATTAAAATATTAAAAAGGGGTCGTAAACACTCACTATCATAGCATTAGGCTCGTGGTGTGAATTTTGTCGTGAGATTTGTTACGCGATGTTTCTCGTTCTTAAAACTAACCACTGAGTATATTCATATTTCCTAGTAAACCAAATGTAGTTTTGGTAGTAATTATTAAGTATATTGTGGTCTTTCTTTGAATAAATAAACTCTAGGGTTTGATTTTGTCAACATCATACTTAGGGACTGATATTGAGAATTATTCTCAAGATAGGGGCTGATAATGTACATTTTAAAGTTGACTTGGGGTTCCAGGACTAGGTTGGTTATGGTTTCTTAGTGGAGGGACTATTTCTGGATAAATCCAAAGGGAGTTTGTACTTAATAATTGAATTAATCCAAAGGTGGGGTCAATCTCGTGAACTCAACAACTTCAGGGTCAGATTTAAATAAATGGAATCGAAGTTCGAACAGTTCCCTCTCCTAAACCCGTCGCAATTTCTTTTGCAGTTCAAACAATTTGGGGACGAGACCACGACATAGGTCTCACGATTCCGACTGGAGCAGTCGAATGGACATCCAATTAACAGAAATTAGATGATGGTGGTGGTCGATCGAATACTCACAGTGTGGTTGGTTGTCATAACAGAAGAGGGCGGAGGGAGGCAATCGGCGAACAGAAGGGGGAACAAAGGTTGCTAATTGGTTCAATAGGTGCCAATCGATGCCGGCTGAGGAAGCATCTCCGGATTTGTCGAGACGGAAGGAATGAAGTTAAGAAGCAGCGAAGCTTCTTCCTGCTCCGATGGTGATGTGCGAAGGGGGAAGGGTTCGATCGGCAATGAGGGATGTCATCTCTGTGGTTTGACGAAGCCGAAGGAACGAAAGGGAAAAGAGCAGCAGCAGTGAAGAAGAAGAGGGTGTTCGGTTGGTTTCTTGTCGGCTGTCAAAGGGAAAAGAAGAGGCTGGTACGGTGGTTTTGCTTGATAATCACAAGTGGTTTTCTTCTTTTTCTTCTCTTCTGGTGAGGTGACGACGAAGGAGGGAACAGGAGGGACTCGTGGGCTGCAACCGTTGAGTATAGGTAGATGAGGAGGCTGCTTCCTCGAGAGGTAGCCGGAAAACGCCACCACCTCCGGTGGTTCTTGATAGGGGACGAAGAATCAAGCAAGAAATCAAGGAAGAAAGGTATACATAATGTTTTCGGCTTTGTTTCAGTTTACTGGAATGGAAATGGGGAAAAGAAAGAAACAATTCCCTTGATTTCACAGGTCCTTGGGGTGTTTTTCTCATCCAAACTTCCAACAAACGATTTTATCATATTTGAGAGTTGTGTTAGAGTGTTCACTTTAGCAATGTACGAGTTTTATTTTGAGTGTGGTTTTGATTGAGTGTGGTATTGGGTTGAAGAAAACTGTGCACGTAATCTGTAATCTGTAATCTGTGAAATTGTGATGTGCAGGGACAAGTGATGTTGGTGACTGTGTTTGTTTCACTTGACAGCTCACAATGAGAAAATTGAATAGTCTGTTACACCATAACGTTTTTGTTGTTTAAAATTGAATAGTCTGTTACAAGTAATGTTGGTGATTGGTGTTTGTTTCGCCCGAGACGAGAGATCCATCTTGATAGGTCTGAAGTACTGGGAACTGTTTGACCTGCTTAGTCGCAGGCCACATTACGATTTGCAAAGGTTTATCAGTGTCATAATCAAAAACATCAGGATGCTCTTCTACGATAGACTCAATAGTTTTCATCGCTGGAAACCCTTTCTTGACTTGATCTTCAGTCAGGTAAACTCTAGTCCATGAACTAAAGTTATGACTATCTCTATAAAGTACAGAATTGCCACTTTTACGTAACACAATCCACATGTTGAGAGGAGCATGAAATCCCCAAGACACAATTCCTGACCGATCACCAAAAGTATCCTTGAAACGAACAACTTCAAGGTCAGTCACTGTAATCAAGGGTTCATCCCAAGAGGCATTTTGATTAGGGTTCCGTTTGAACAATAATTGTCCTTTCTTCACTACTTCCTCCTGAGCATTATGAATAGTTGCTGACACATGAGGGGCTTGAGGAGGCTCGTTATCAACATGACTAACAACTCCAGATGATTGACCAGTAGGCAAAACAATTGGAAAGGCTTGGACATGAAGATTAATCTTGTACTCGTCAGTGGATGTTTGATATTTGTCTCCAAAGTCTTCTTCAAGCTTCTTTTTCAATTCAAAATAACTTGAGGTTAGCAGATTGAAGTGATCTTGAAGATTAGAAATATGTTTGGACTTCAGCTCTTTATCCTTTGTAAGATCAGCTACTTGCTCACCAAGGCTTGACTTATCAGACTGAAGTTCAGACACTTGAATACTAAGCTTTGCATTTTCAGCTCGAAGTTCTGACACTTGGATATCTAGCTCAATATTTTTCTGACTCAATACTGATATTTCTTTCTGGAGTTCGGAAATAGTCAGATTATCTCCTCTAGAACCACCACCTCATATTGAAACACCCTTACCACGAGAAGGAGGTGTCAAAAGTTGCTCCTCAGCCATATGTAGGGCTAGTCTTTCAGAAGCATCATCACGATTAAACCGAGGTTAGAAAAACCTGGTGGAGCAGAGGGACCACCAACATCAAAAGCAATACCCGAGCCCGTTGCAAACATCTTTGTTGTGGTGAGACTGGTAGTAGTGGTAGTAGTAGGTGGTACTGGGAGGCTGCTAACAAGTCTTGAAATTACTTTATCGTGCCTTGGATCCAATCTTCGTGTCTTTAGTGGGGGTTAATCAGATTGTGTCGGTGTAAAATCACTCACAAAAGGCTCTGTGATAGGAGAAACAGAAACAGAAAGGGAACATACAATAATCGTCTCCATTGGAATTGAAACACTTGTCATTTGACCTGTAGTAGGGGTTGTAGTCTCAAAAACTTCATTTGTCTCCCTTGTCTTAGTTGTCGGACGAACAACATCATCGACATTGTTGAAGATAGTGTCAAGATTATCATTTGACATCAAATTAGCACTACTGGCTAACGAAGCAGCAATATCATCGTGATCAAAATCGGTGAGGTCAAGGTCACTAAAAGAATCAATCTTATCTTCCCCAATATTCTCCCCAATCTCTACCTTCATTCCTTGATCATCATCTTGAGCACGATCAAACACTTTGTCATGTTCCACAGTCACATAAGCATCACATAAGCATCAGGAGTGGGTGTGTTTTCACTTTCAGTATTTTCATCCTCAGAAACATCAATGACAATGTTATTTGGAGATGATTTTTCAGCAGATGCTAGTTCAGAAGAAGCTTGATCAGAAGAACCATAGGATTCTGTAGGTTCATGCAGCTCAGTGAATTTTCCAAATTTTTCAAGAGGGTACAATCCTCGAAAAACAACTTTTCCCTTTCGATTTTGCTTGATGAGTCCTACCGTGTGAGGATCCAAAACTTCATATCTAAAGTTTCACCCTCTTTTCTCGCTTCTGGAAACTAAGTGTTGATAAACAACTGGACAAATCTGGGATATAACAAGAAAGTATCTCGAGTTGATGCTCTGATGTTTGTAACAAACTCCTCCAGGATAAATCTTGAGAAATTGAATTTCACCCCTGCAGCAAGAGAAACAAGTGTACCAGTAGTTCGTTGATAAATTTCGTCTGCTCCTGATCTTCTCCCAGAAACACAGCTGACGAATACATACACTAAAAACCTCCAATATGGATGCAAAAGCTTCTTTAAGGTCGGAGGTGAAGTGCCTTCATAGCTCATCCTTCTGAGAATTCTTTGTGTATTTTCAATCCCGATTTCCGTAGGGAAATTAGGTTGATCGTGAATTAGCAGCATGTCTATGATGAAGCTTTCATTAATCACAATTTCTTGACCCTGAACCATAGCTTTTACAGTGAAATGACCGTCATTATCCATGCTTGTGCTGGCAGTGGTCCATAATTCTCTGATTAAATTTTGATACACAATAGGGTTCACTGTGATAGCAGACGCCAGACAACACTCTCGAAGCTTGTGAATCATGGATCGCATGTCTGAATGAACAGCTGGGGGATCTGCAAGCACAATAGCAAGATTGTGCATGTCCACGAATTTGAAGTTTGCCATTTTCTGCACTCAACCACAATTTGTAAGAAAAAAAAATGTGCAAATAAACACCCAAAAATATTAATTTTTATTTTGATTCCGAAAAGAAAATTAGTTTATTTAGAAAATTAGATCAAAACAACAATTACTCAAGTGAAAATCAGTGTTCACAGCCAAGAAACCAAACACAGTTCATGGCCAGACATATTGTTCTTGGGCCGTAAATTGCGTTTACAGCCTATGAACTCAGGTTAACGGCCAACGAACACCTCAATCGCATAGCTCATGAAAAACATGCATTTAATCAGAAGAATATGGCTAAACACAACACAATAATAATATATGCTTGCGGTCGCAATCGATTTACGACTAAATTGCATTTATGACCCTAGAACGGAGTTTGCGGACCAAGCTTACGGCCGTAAGCTCTGTTGATCATTTTTCTTCGATTTAAGCTCAAATTACACGGTGAAATATGCAATAAAACATATATTTATGATCTATAAATCATTACCTATGAGATGGTTGAATCAGATTTGAGAAATTTGACGGAATTTTTTTTGAAGGAAGAGAGAGAGAGAGTGATGGGAGTGTTTGCGGCCGAAATCTCGTGAATGAGGAGATTCCGACATTAAACCCTTATATTTACCTTTCTTTACCAGTTTACCTGATAACTACCCAATATTGAGCAAATTTCAACACAATTAAATTTTAAAAAATATTTCTGAGGATTATTTTAACTAAGGAAAAATAAAAATAAAAAAAATTAATTTAAAAAAATAAAATAAATAAATAAAAAGATAAAAATTAAAAAATAAAATAAAATTAAAATGACATTAAAATTTAATTATGCACAAAAATAAAATAATTTAGCTTTAACAAAACAAATTTTTTTTAACTACTGTGACTAAGTTTGTGACGCTGGGATCAAAGTTGTTGGACAATGTTATTCTACTAGTCGGTACCCTTATCTTTACATCTTCGTTTGATCGATCGCCAATATTGTGGTCCACTTAAACACGAAAAATTTGTGACAATATTTTTGGACAATTTACCAATGACATGATACATGCATATATCTAATTATAACTTTATTATCATGATTGGTCCTAATTCTTAAATAAAATTTTCTTATGACCATTTAACTGACTACAACCAGGCATATTGTTGTCCACCTAAATCAAGCAGCGAGATCTACAAACAATCAGTATGTGTTCAATTTCAAGTGTACTAGAACGTGTTTCCCACTTCCTGGTATGTCCCAATCATCAAGAACTTCCAGAGTACTCCTTACATCTGGTAAGCAGACAACCATTCAGAGAGAGGATAGATTCAGAATTCTATTACTTATTGTTTCAGAGGGATTGAGAAGTAGAAGGTTGCATATGCTGTGTACCAGGTCGGATTTGAGGTCACACAAAGGAGACATCATATGGCTAACAGATAAGAGAAATTTCATATATATAACATGCAGAGAAATAGAGTTGCATATGTTGTGTACTAGGTCGAATTGGAAGTCATGCAAAGGAGACAACATATGAATAACAGACAGAAAAAAAAATGATATTCTACAGACCTAATTTATCGGAATTTACCAGTCGCCCCCATCCAACCGGAATTAAGGACAAAATCCGCACACCGAGGAAAAGTGAATCCACAGTTCTAGATATGGGTTATTTAATGTGACCGATAGATTCCCATGTATATCTCCCTGCTCAACCTATCCGAGCGTCGTGAAGTCAGGCTAAACGGATCTAACTAGGTCAAAGTTTGTCAAGTCCATTAATTCATTAGGTTCAACTTTCCCTAGTCAAGTCCATTTAAAATCTTTCGTGCCTACCAGCGCATCGAGCACAGATCGAGCACAGAGCGTAGACGAATCAACTTAGGTACGTTACGCCGATTCAGATTGCCCGTTATCACTTGTTAATTTCATTTCCCATCACAACACCTACAAACAAAACTATCAGCAATAATTTTTTAAAATTTTTGATTTTGTTTGTTTGTTTGTTTTTGTTTTTTTGTTTTTTGTTTTTTGTTTTTTGTTTTTTTTTTTTTTTTTGTGATTTTTGATTATTTCTCCCCCCAAATTTGTGCATGGGTGAGAACAAAATGCGCAAATTTAATCTATCATAAGGAAACAAAAAACAAAAGAAAAAATAAAATAAAATTAAACAAAATAAGAAAATAAAAAATTGAAAATTGAGTTGAAGAGAAAGAATAAAATTAAAATTAAAATTAAAAAAAAAACTTAATCCTCAAAATGTATCATTTTCAGAAATCCTACAAGCACATCGAAGCGAGCTTTGTTAAATGGCTTTGTGAATAAGTCCGCCACATTATTATTATTGTGGACCTATTCCAGCCGGATTAGTGAACGTTTATAACAATCTCTGATGAAATGAATTTTAATGTTGATGTGCTTAGTTTTAGAGTGTTGGACTGGGTTTTTGGCAATTTGAATAACTGCTTCATTATCACAAAAAATAGGGTTTTCTAGATAATTCTAACCGTAGTCCAACAGATGATGTTGGAACTAGATAACTTGAGTGCAGCAAGCCGATGCAGCAACGTATTCCGCCTCGGCTGTAGAAGTTGAGACAATGTGTTGCTTCTTGCATTTCCACGAAACTAGTCTGTCACCTAGGTACTGACATCCTCCCGAGGTAGATTTCTTGTCAAGCTCACAGCCTCCATAATTACTATAAGTAAAAGAATAAATATCAAATTCAGAATTCTTCGGATACTAAAGACCCAATTTTGTGCTTCCCTTGATATACCGAAAAATTCTTTTGACAATAATAAGATGTGAAAGTTTAGGATTAGCTTGATAACGTGCTCATTGAGACACTGCAAACATGATATCCGGTCGGCTTGCAGTAAGATACATCAACGATCCGATCATCGATCGATAGTGAGTCTGATCTACGGATTCGCCTTCAGGATCTGGAGTCAGAAGAGGTCGTTCTGCCATTGGTGTTGAAGCAGACTTAGCATCGCGAAACTCGAACTTCTCAAGAATATCCTCCACATACTTGGCTTGATGTAGCAGGATTCCGGTTGAATTCTGTTTGACCTGAAGCCCCAAAAACATGGTCATTTCTCCTAACGAACTCATTTCGAACCGTTTCTTCATTACACCTTCGAATTCTTTGCAAATCTGCAGACTAGTTGACCAAAAGATGATATCGTCAACATAGATTTGTACAAGAATTTGATCATCTCCAACATGCTTGATAAACAAAGTCTGATCAATGGTGCCACGTGAATAGCCATGCTCGAGGAAATGCTTGTTTAGAGTTGCATACCATGCTCGAGGAGCCTGATGTAACCCATACAATGCCTTATCCAACTTGTAGACATGATTAGGAAATTTTGAGTCAACGAACCCATGAGGTTGATCAACGTAGATTTCTTCCTTTACCTTGCCATACAAGAAGGCAGTCTTGACATCCATTTCATACACAGTAAAGTTCATATAAAAAGCATATGCTAGAAAGATACGGATAGCCTCTAGGCGAGCTACTTGAGCATAGACTTCAGTGTAGTCAAGACCTTCGGCTTGTCGAAATCCACGAACCACCAATCGAGCTTTATTTCGCAAAGTAACACCTGAATCGTCCTGCTTATTTTGATAAACCCATCTTATGTAAAGTGACTTCTTACCCTTCGATAACTCAAGTAACTTCCAAACACCGAGTTTTTCAAATTGATGCAGTTCCTCATGCATTGCATCTACCCAACTGGGCTCATTCAGAGCCATTTCAACATTCTTAGGCTCTATTAGAGAAATAAAGCAAGAGTAGAGAAAAATATTAACATCTCCACTCTGACTTCTTGTTTTAACACCATCGCCCAGCTCACCAATGATGTTATTGATCGGATGATCGCGTTGAATTCTTGAAGGTATCTCTTGGAAGATGTCATTGAGAGAGATAGGAAGAGTGTGGATGTTGATACCTCCTTCATTTACTGATTGAGCCACTCCAGAAGGCTCCACCACAAACTCATTTGAGAGAGATTCAAGAAAGAGTAGTTCCATAAAGGTTGATGTAGTTGCGGAAGCGTCATTGGGCATGAACTCTCTTTCCATAGGTGTAGATGGCGTAGTTTCAGCATCAGGAGTATCACTTTGGATTGAAGACTCCCCCTCTAGTGTAGCAGAAGACTCCTCTTCCGGTGTAGTAGAAGACTCCCCCTCCGATGTAGCAAAAGACTCCCCCTCCGGTGTAGTGAAAGGCTCCCCCTCAGAAAATAACTTCTTAGAAGGAACTGGAGACTTCCCTTTGAATGATGAAGAGGATGCAGATGGAGCTCTGTAGATAACTTCTTCTTCGTCTTCATAAATCTTCTTCCAACCAAAAGTAGATCCAGATGAGCCACTCGTAGACAAACTAAGTGATTTGAACAACAATGTGTAGTCAAACAGCCAATTTGGACCCACTCTAGCATCCGTCTCATTTTCTTCCAGCCAACGCACGTCATAGGATTCCACAATCTGTTTTGTCTTTTTATTGTATACTCTATAAGCAGTGTGAGCGACATACCCTACAAAGTAACAATCATCGGCCTTGGCATTAAACTTCGGGTTGGTATCTAAGTGGAGAAGGGTGCAAGGACAACCAAACACACGGAAATGACTGACTGACGGCTTGTGATTATATAGAATTTCATACAGGGTCTTCATCTGAGCTTTGTTGATCAACACGCGATTTTGAACGTAGCAGGCAGTATTTATCGCCTCGGGCCAAAAGAAGACTGGAAATTTTGAATCACACAGCATTGTCCTCGTAGTGTCCTTTAAAGTTCTATTTCTTCTTTCAGCAACACCATTTTGCTGGGGTGTGTGAGCAGAACTGAATTGACGCATGATGCCCTTTTCTGCGCAAAAGTGGTCAAGAACAGAATTCTTGAACTCTGTTCCGTTATCAGTACGAAGCGCCTTCACTCGATAGTTAGTCTGGTTCTCTATTAAGACTATGAATTTCTTCATCAAATCAGCAACTCCAGATTTGTTGGTGAGAAAGAAAACCCACGTAAACCGAGAGAAGTCGTCAATCACAACTAGGCAGTAAGAGTTTATGTTGATGCTGAGAACATTTATTGGTCCAAACAGATCCATATGAAGCAATTGGCTAATTGAGTTAACCTGTTTTGGCAGGTGTGGTTTTCTATGGTGCTTTCCTTGGGCACAAGAAACACATTTTTCAACCGTAATGAAGTCCCTGATAGGAAATCCACGGACCATCTCATTCTTCGCAATACGATTTAGGTTCTTGGCATTCGCATGACCTATTCTTCTGTGCCACATCATTGCAGTTTGTTCGGAGATCTTGGAGAAAAGACATGAAATTTGTTCAGGAACATTGCTATTCATATCGATGATATAGGCATTTCGATCCCTTTTAGATTTTACAAGAATCCACTCTTCTGGGATGACAAATCCTAGCTTGAGAATCATGCATTCCTTATCAGTGAAATGCGTAGAATATCCCTTGTCACCGATCTGAGAAACACTTAACAAACTATGCTTCAACTCGGGAGCAAAATTGACATTCTCGAAACTTAAAACCCCATTTGTGACAGTTCCTCTCTGAGTAATTTTGCCACCATCTCCACCCGCAAAGGAGACATATCCCCCATTAAAGGATTGAATGTCGTGCAATTGGGCGATATCTCCTGCATATGCTGGGAACAGCCGCTGTCAACGAACCAGGGTCTGACGACATTTCCCCCCAACCGTCGCTGCAAAATATGCGGGTTTAATTAGATTTGGGGACCCAGGTAATTATTTTCCTTGGTGATCCCTATTCCGTTTTAGATTATTAAACTTTGGAATTTTTAGAGGACACGGAAGGTGAATTAGAAAGTTGTTTGGGTAGCCATTTAAAATTTGGTTTTCTAATTGTCCCGGATGTTTTTTGAGCTTGAATGAGTATCAGTTTGCTTAGGGCATGTGGGTTTTCTACCATAATTGGTTGAAGACTCACTGCTGCCCTTGACGAAACCAATCTGGGCTTGGCCATGTTTGGTTTTGGCAAACTGTCTGGGACCTTTTGATGAAAAACCTTTTTATGTTTTTGAAAATTGGCTTGTCTTTTACTTTGATTATCTTTCTTTTCACCATTCCGGGAACGATTTCTAGAGGACTTTCTAGTTAAAGACCTTCTTCTGAATTCGTTCTCTCCTCTTGGAAATTTGAAATGCACATATGATTATGACAATTTCTAGCTATATGACCACCAACACCACAATTAAAACAAATCTGGTTATTGTTGTTATAACTTGTGGTACATTTATCAGATTTGTTTTCCATACTATCACCCTTGCTTCCCTCACAAGAACATGAACCGGAAATAGGTTGTGAGGCAAGAGAGGATGTGTTAGATGGAGAAGCTTGTGATGTAGATGGTTTCTCATAATGATTATCACACACATCAAAACTGTCAACCAAATTGTTGAAACCAGACTTTTCAAAACCATTAAAAACAATATCATAAGTAATAAAAACACCATCACAAAAAATATTGTCTTTTGAAACATTAGAAAACAAATTGTCTTTATTTAAATCTAAAGCTTCAGGTTTAGACTCGATTTTATTTTCAGAAACATATCCTTCAACTTCGTGCTTTGACTGATTCAAGGATTGATCTACAGGAGAGGTAGAAATATTAGTACTTTCAACATTAATAAATCCTCCTGAAATAAAACCAGATGACTTGCCATAAACCATAAATGATTCATTGGCAATCTCTTCTTTGGATAAAGGCTTGGACACATATGAATGATTGAAGGGAGGGGGTACATGGTTATACCCTAGACCTCTTGATTGATTCTTGTTAAATTTCATGCTGTGGTCTATCATATTTGCAACCACCTCACTTGAAAAAATCATATTTTCTAACATCAAGCTTGGCGGTTTCAAATTTTCCTTTCAAAGATTCAATATCTGCTACTAGTTTAGCGTTCTGTTTGACTACATAATCATAATTTTCACATTTATTACCGTAGTCTTCCTGGAGTCTTTAATTTTTTTTTTATTCCAATTGAGCTTTGAGTGGTTTTTAACCTTTTCTAAGTTGGTACCCTTCATATCTAAAGTCTTCTACGTCCCTTATTAATTTGTCATTAAGTTCACGAAGAATCTTAAGATTTTCTACTTCACTACCTAATGTCTCAATTTTGTCATGCATAGTTTTAACATAGTCAATACAGGCTTGAGAGCATGATGGAAGACTTACCTTGGCTGAATTAAGTTCATGAGAAGAGGATACCATCAACGCAAACTGCAGCTCCATCATCTTATCTTTAGCTGCTGCAATCTCTGCTGGAACATCATCATAAACTTGTGCCAGGTGGACAACTTCACGTCCAGATAGGTTCAGGGCTTGCATCTGATCCTCCCAGTCAAAAGATTGAGCAACCATAGCCTTCTCATTATTTGATTCAGTTCCACTTCGATTGTTTCCGACTGCAACTATTGTCCTGTCATTATTTAATCACTTATTGCCCTGGCTCATGACAGTTAAAACATCGAAGCTTTCCCTTGCTGAACCCAACCTTCTTGTCAGCACTCATTCCCTAGTTATTCTTCCCAGTCTTTTTGGCAAATTGTTTTGCCCTAAATACTTCCATGGCAATTTGCCATGTAATATCCATCTCCTCAACGACTTCAGGGTGAATCTGATCAAGATCGGCAAATGACAATTGAGGAGGGAGATCTCCGGCTACGAGTGCATTGTAGCAGTTGACAAGCCCTGAAGCAAATGCAAGATTTTCATCACTCTCCTTTCCCTTTGAATAAGGAGCCCCAGTTAAAGATGATGCAGATGGAGTGGGAAAGGTCTGCTTCTAAACTTGTGGAGCAGTGAATGATTGACCTGCATAAGGAAGAGAAAATGACATGGGTGAAAGAGCATTGTTAGTGGAGATGCCAAGATTCGCAGCTGAATACGAGTTCACGTGGTTCATTTCCCTCTGCTTGTCATCAATATCACATGCCTTGATGACTGCCATCACTTCAGCTAGAGAGAGGCTGCTGAGATCCTTGGTTTTTTTTTAATAACAGCTACATTCATGTCCTAAGATTTTGGGAGAGCATTTAGTAGCTTCTTGTTCAGTTCTGACCTTGTGTAGAAAATCCCAGCCATAGTCATTTCTGTATTTAGAGTTGCGAACCGTTGTAGTTGTGATTCAAGGGTCTCTCCAGGAATATAATTAAACATATTAAAACGTTGTCGTAGCATATCCTGGCGACTCTCTCGCATATCTTCATTCCCTTCATACACCTCAATCAGGGCTTCCCACAAAGCTTTAGCTGACGTATACTCTCTGAACCCTTGAGCGATGTCTGGTGACAAGGCCATATTCAAGATGGCCAATGCCTTTTCCTGTTCCTCCACAATTTCAAAGTCTTCATCAGTATAATTTTCTATTTTCTTATCAACCACTTGCTAGCAACTGTAGTGGTTACTCTGACGGGATTCTTGATGACACATTTCCACAACTTGAAATCCTTCATTTTTATATACTTCTCTATTCTGTACTTCCACTCGGGAAACCCATCAGCTGAAATTAACCTTGGAATTCGCGTGGTGGTACCCATGACAGCATCAAGCTCTTGAAAGTGATTTTAACTTTGAGATTCCATTTTTAACAATTAATTAAAATTAATTAAGATTAAAATTAAAATAAAATTGATTTCTTTGTCATAGTTAAAATCCGATTTACTATCACAAAGTGTTGTACTGCAATAAAAAATAGTTTACTGCTGTATAAAGAGTTTACTGTCAAGAAGAGTTTGCGGTCGTAAACTCGGAGTTTGTGGCCGTAAACTTCAAATTTCCGATTGATATTTTCGGTTTAAAAATTCAAGAAGAATTCAAGAGTTTAATTAAGTTCACAGTCCAGGGTTTTTTGCGATTTACGAATACGATCTTCGATTTAAAGTTTACGGTTCAAGAAGTCGATTCACGGTTGACGAACTTTGACGGGATTACGGATGTATTTAGAGATTACGGTCGTAAGCTTGGCCGTAAACCACAATTATTTCAGATTCTTGATGAAACGAGAAAACTTTTTGTAGAAAAGCACGGACTTGCACCCAAAATCGATTGTAGAATGCCTTTGACACCGGTTTTTCTCTGATACCAATTGTAATGTCCAAATAACGGATCTTACCAGAGATCAAAAGCAAATACAATCACACAAAGCAATAATAAATGCAAAGGAAAGACAAACCAAGCTTGTACACGATTATATTTAGGAAATCGTTTGGTACAACTTGATATAGGCCGTGAACTCTAAAGGCATCAACAACAATTAAATGTCTGACCATCCCACTATATATATAACACAAGGCCGAGAACTGTTTACGGCTGTAAAATCCTCACTGCCATGAACTATTACAAAATGAGCTAACAACACACTCCCTAATATTAAATCATAAATCCTAGACAAACCACTAAATTGAGCTCTTCACATATAACACATATCAGACACTCGAGGCTATAACTCTGTGGACCCTTTGGTCCTAACTCTGTGAACCTTCCAGTTTTAACTCTGTAAACTCTGAAACATACATAGCATAAATCACATAGAATAATGCAATGTATCACATCATATAAATAACATACAAAATACTCTGTCACATAACTCTCATTACCACTCTAGGTAAAGTATAGTGAGAAGACTCACCTCAGGTATCTCGGATAATCTCGCACTCGAACACACTGATCTAGCCCCCGCCTAAACACATAACAACACTCTTAAATAAATAATGGCTCTCAAAGGCTAGATTAAATCCACTCTACAATTCCACAGAAGGGTAAAAGACCATTTTACCCCTCCCTGACCCAAAAAGTCCAAGGGTTGACCAAAACCCTAAAAGTCAACAGAAGTCAACAGAAGGCAGTACGCGGCACGTACCTGCTCTGTACGCGGGGTGTACGCCGACGAGTCACAAACGGGGTCCCAACTCCTTACGCTGCGCGTACTAAGAGTTACACCCAGCGTAAGTCTCAATTTCAGCCTTTCCTTGGTTTTTGGTCTTAAACGGTTAAAACACTCATTCAGCTTCTAGATCTGACTCTTTCTAGACCTCTTATCCCATAAAGTCGGAACCTTTAAGCCTTTGCATGGCTGTAAAGGTCCCTATACCCTTTAACACTTTTCCTTCCTCCTCAGAAGGTCTAGATCTCATGCGTGGCTTAATATCCACATCCAAGATTGCATTTTTATGAACATACAGCTCTTATAGTCTTGAAATATGATAGATATAGGCCAATGGAGACCATTTGATTATAAAGTATCCATGTTGGGACTAAAAACCCTAGAAATTGGTCCAAGAAGCACACCACACAAATGACAAGTCAAGATTTGAGCTTTTTACCTCAGGAAGAAGCTTCACCCTCTGAAAAGCTCGGATCTACTCTTGCCCACAACTCCTAGCCTCCAAAATGGCCTCTTCTTCTCTTCCACCACCTAGAAATGACACTTTGAAGCTTAGAACACCACCCTAGCTAGAAACGAAGGAGGACTCTCTATTAGTGTTTCACTATCTGAAATGGGGATGAGATCAAGGCCATAACATTCCTTTTATAGTGCACAAGCCCGAAATTAGGGTTTACACCTGGGCCCACTACGCCCAGCGTAACCCTAGGTACACCCAGCGTACCCAGGCGAATCCTCGTCCAAAATTAAGCATGCGAGTACGCGCAACGTATCCTTCAGTATGCCCAGCATACTTACAAGCCTAACAATTCATTTAAGGGATAACTTTGACAACCTGGGAAAAGGAGAAGGGTTTAAGAGACACACCTGAATTCAGGATGTTACAATTCTCCCCCACTAGAACCAGACTTCGCCCTCGAAGTCTCATGCTACAAACAACTTTGGATGCTGCTTCTGCATCTTTGACTCCGGCTCCTAAGTCAGCTCGGACCTTCTCCGATGCTGCCACTGGACCTGAATCATAGGCACCTCCTTGTTCCTCAGAATGTCGACCTTTCGATCTAGAATCGCGATCGGTCTCTCGAAATAATTCAGACTCGCATATGCCTGAATATCCTCCAACAGTACCACTGTCGACTCGTCGGCAACACACTTCCTCAGTTGAGACACATGGAAGGTATCAAGAATCTGGCTTAACTCCGCAGGTAGCTCCAATCGATATGCTACCCTTCCCACCCTCGCGATCACCCTGAACGGTCCAATGTACCGGGGCCCCAATTTTCCCCTTTTCCTGTGACAACCCGATATCTCAACTCTATGTAACGACCTAAAAAGTCAAGTATTGTAACCACTTTTGTTATAATGAAATTAACTTTGAAAATAAAATGTCCAAAAATCTCCAATTAAATTACCCACTATGTTAGATGTCATTAAATTGTGATCGTACGTAAAAAGAACGCCCAAATCTAACTTCGTATAAGTAAGTTATGAATTTTCCAAGTTCGGCTTAGCAACGGACAACTAAAAACTCGAAACGGAGATCGAGCGACTTTTGGCCGGAATGAGCTAAACGAGAATCGAAGGTCTCGACAATGGTTTTTCAACGGTAAAAAGTCTGGCAAAAACGGACGTTAGATAATGAAGTTATGAATTTCTAAACGAAATTTTCTTACCGTGACCTTTTAAAAATAAATAATAAAAATAATTTCAAAATTTGCCGGCAGAATCTAAACGAAAGTTGTAGAGTATAGTCTCACCTATGCGTGGATATAAAGAACGTCGAAAACGGAGTTCGTATGAAAAAGATATGAATTTTTTAAGTTTATTAAATAATAAAAATATAATTTTTATATTTAATTTCGGTATTATCCGAAGGGTGAGTCACAGGCCGATCCGAGTTACGCCCAGCGTACACTCGTACGCCCAGTGTACTCGAGGCCTAGGCCTCGGATCATCCACGTTACCCCTATGCGAGGGTATGCCCCATCCCATCTGAAGTCCGAGCCAATCGAGGATGCGGTCACGCATGACGCACGAGTACGCCCAGCGTACTCGCGTACGCCCAACGTACCGAGGTGGTTCCCACCCCCTATAAAAGGGATGCGAGGGTTCCGAAGAAAAGGGCCAATTCCTATCATCTTTCTTGTGTTTTTGCCTCGTTTTCCGTGCATGTGCTTTCCCGAAGTCTCGATTTCTTTACTCAAGTCCCGAAGGTCGTTTGTGCTCTCGAGATTCCCTAGAATCCCGAGAAAATCCGCTTTCTCGAGTCGAAATTCTGCTCGGTTTTCATCTCACCTTCCTCGATCTTTCAAGTGAGTTCATACCCCTATAATCCACACTTTTAAATGTTTTATAAATACTCTTATATGCTTTTAAGGGGGGGGGGGGGATACAAGTAAAACACTCGATTATTATCGTGTGTTATATAAAGTTTCATTATACGCTTTTTATCAATGGAATCATATGTGATTTATAACTATTATAGGGAAACTTTCGTATGCAAAATATACCACGACAACATCTTATCGTTTGAAATAAGAAATGATTTATGTATTTATGTAAATCAAACACTATGCTTATACTGTATGTATACGTGTCCGTTTTGGCACTACAAAAATTATACTTTTCATAACAAGTGAGCATTTCAGTAGGGATTACTATACAAACGAAACACACTTTTAGAAAACTATAATAGGTATAGTTTTACGAGAACATCACGAACTTTTACATACTAGAAACACTATTTCAAGAAGTTACTTTCACATACAAGAACAAAGAACATTTTCACACGTAACTCTGTTTTATACTAAGTGTTTTGAGACATTAAACTTCATGTACGCTCGAGTACACATTTCAAGTCTTGTATTATATACCAGAATCCCTTGGAGGAGGAGCATGGTGTTTGTGTATAGATCTATATGGGATTGGCAACCCCGCGCCCTGACTGGTAGCTACAGTACACCATTTAGGGCGACAAATGTCAGAACATTCCAAAGCCTAAAGAACGTTGTGTATAGGCATTTCTAGTCAATAGTATGGTTATAAAACTCACATAGAGTATTAAAAACACATTGATTTACGGGGTTTTTCAGACGTATTAGAGATTTCATACGTACATAAATTAACTACTTTAGGCATGAAAAACCTAATTGTGATACAATTTTGGAACTTCTAAACCGCTACCCACATATAGGAAAACATAAATTTTCTAGAAACAAACATTGGTCTTGATTTAAGGCTACATTTATACCAGTAGAAAATATGGGATTTTCTAGGAACCAACGAACAAAAACAAACCATTTCAATTTAGTTCATGAAACATTTTCATTTAATACTTCTAAAACTCACCAGCTTAAATGATGATCCATTCTTTCAAAACTACTTGTATGTCCCAGGGAGTCAGTAATTGCAGGTACCAAATAGCTTTTTGAAGAAGGAAAGCTGCGACGCCAGTTTAAATTCATATTTTTGGCATCATATTG
The DNA here is from genome assembly GCF_052625555.1 of Lactuca saligna. NCBI lineage: Eukaryota > Viridiplantae > Streptophyta > Magnoliopsida > Asterales > Asteraceae > Lactuca > Lactuca saligna. The sequence goes on from NC_136422.1 coordinate 71,876,409, forward strand.
TAATTGGTTTTGAGCATGTACTCTTTTAACAATGTAAACTTTCAATTATATATACGATGGTTGTATTGCTTTCTTTACTATGTATTCATTTGTTACGTTACCACACGAAGTCATCTGCCCCGAACGTTTCCGCCATTCCGGTTTGGGGGTGTGACAGATTGGTATCAGAGCAATGTTTATAGTGAACTAAGTATATCGAACCTCATAAGATATACAAACTATAAATGCTTAGGGACTCAAAGTCTCTAAAAAAACGTTTTTACACCTAAAACCTTGTTTCATTTAAATAGATTATTTTGGGTCATAAAAATACAAAATACATGCATACAACGATATATTTTCATGGTTAGAGTATGCAAAAACTATTAATACGAGTTGGACATTACGATTAGTTCTCGATATATGTAATCGAATTTGGGAGGAATATAGCCTGATCAACTATATTTATCCGAGATTGGAGTAACGTATGTCGAGGAATGATCGTAGTGAGCAACAAGTCGAAACTTACCAAAATAGACACTAGTATCAAACGTACAATTTAAATATTATAGGAGTATTTTGTGCATAAAATAGATTAATTGACATGTTTAGTGTTCCATGTTTTCAAGTTTCATTCAAATCTTATAACCCTATTCTCGTATAGTCAAATGGCTGGATTTCACCCACAAGGGGACCCCTACTACCCGAACCAGGGCAATGAAGGATGGGTAGAGGAGGATCCTGAAGAGGATGAAGAACCTATCAAGTTGGAAGAAAGGGATGACTCTGGTACAGACTCAGAACCAGAAGTAGTCGACCCTCCAGCCATTAGGAGGAACTTCCAGGGACCGACTCTCGTTTGGGGAAGTCACCTCCACCATTAGAGCCAACAACAAGGGATACGCTCTCCCTACGGTATGTGTCGGAACTTCTATGACATCAGAGACGGAGGTTCAGCCGACTGAGCACTTCCGGTCATGGTAGGTAAATTGGCCAACCAGTCCTATCAATCGGGGGTCCAAGCAAATCAAATCCGCAAAGTCAACGTGGAAGTACAAGTTCACACGGCCGACATCCGTCGTCTGGATATGTTGCAGGATGACACCCATCTCCGCGCCGACACATTCCAAACCCAAATGATTGCAGCCCTCGGAGAGCTAAGGGAACAGCAAGCCGCCTTCGATAGGCGTCTTATGGGATCAAAGCAATCGGATGTAGAGTCAAGCTCCAAGTGTCGCAAGTAGTACTTGCGAAAACCACAAATTTTGTTATAAGTTAGGACCTCGGCTAAAAGTTTTTATTTTCTTAAACCTTGTAACTGGAGACCCTTTTAGGGGTCAAATTTTCGTGATCGTTGTATCATCTATTATATTAATATAATTGGCACGCTATTATTACTATGTTGAGTATTTCGTTCAATATTTAAAATATTATGGAAAAACCATACGCTTGGTTCATATATTCGTATTTACGAATAACTTTCATTCTTCAACCTTTGAGACTCATACTATCATCTGTTGTTGAATTGTAGCGATTTAGTTCATGAGACACATTCATTTTCTATAATATGGAATTCTTAACCTTGTCTTTTCAATCTATAGTTGAAGGATGCCTCCACGTAGAAACCCGAGACGAAACAACGATGGGGAAGCACCAATACCACCAGCACCACCTTCTCAATTTGATGTTGTCATGTTCCAAGCAGCTGCCACCGTATCTGTGGCAGCTGCCAGATCACAGATCAATACCCCTGTTACTACTGGTTCAGGAATTGGCACACATCCTTCCAACCATGGCGATAGTCATGGGCGACCCCGATAGTGAACCTATAAAGACTTTATGAATGCTAAACCCCAGATGTTTAATGGGACTGATGGTGTGATGATTTTGAGGCAGTGGATTGAAAGGATAGAATCAGTCTTTGAAATCCGCTCCTGTCCCGAGCAGAGCAAAGTCAAGTTTGCAACTTACACACTTATTAATAGAGCTTTAACTTGGTGGAATGGCCACGTTAAGGTACTTACTCTAATAGTGGCGAATTCAATAAGCTGGGAGAGCTTAAAAAGCATGCTGATAAGAGAGTACTGTCTACGAGGAGAGATTCAAAAACTCGAGCACGAACTCTGGACTCTTGGAATGATTGGTACCGACATAGAAACTTATTCCAACAGGTTCTGCGATCTGGCAATCCTTTGCCCAGATATGATTGCTCCTGAGAGCAAGAAAATAGAAAGATACATTTGGGGACTGTCGCCCCAAATTCAGTCAAGCGTGTTAGCTTCAAAACCTGACACTTTTGAAAGTGCCAAAGAGTTGGCACAATCACTTATTGATCACAGAAGTCATCAGAACTCAACACTTTCTGCACCAGAACCACAAAAGGGAAACAACAATAGCAATAACAAGAAGAGATGATGGAATAAGGGGAATGGTGGGTCGTTCCAAGAATCCTCGAAGAAAAAAAAACTAGTTATAGTGAATGCTGCTACTGTACCTACTACCATTCCTGCAAATCTCTACCCAATAAAGCCTTATGTGGGCAACCTTCCAAAGTGCACCAAATGCAATTACCACCACCATGGACCTTATCGGGAAATGCAGTGCTCCAACTGCAATAGAAAAGGGACACACTGTCCGTTTCTGCAAGGCCCTCGTAAAGCCGATCACTCATGTTCCCAATGCTAGTGTAGGCCAAGCTTGCTACGGTTGTGGCGAGGTGGGCCACTACAGAAGAAACTGCCCGAAGGCAATGAATACCGGCAGAGTGGGACGAGTTTTGGCTATAGGTCACGAAGAAGTGTAGTTGATCCTACACTAGTTGTTGGTAAGTTTCTTCTCGATAATTCATATGCATGCATACTATTCGATAGTGGAGCAGAGAGAAGCTTTGTGAGCCAAAACTTTATTCACTTACTTAAACATAAACCTAGCATGTTAGAAGAATCATTCACGGTAGAAATGAAAAATGGAAAAACGGAAAACACTAAATGCATATACATGAGTTGTACATTAACTTTAGACGGTCACTCTTTCCCAATCAACCTCATGCCGGTCCAAATTAAAAGTTTCGACGTCATAGTTGGCATGGATTTGTTAAGTCTTCTTCGCGCCGACATAATGTGCTTTGAAAAGCAGTTCGTCTTAATCTCCCTAACGATGAAACTGTTGGGTTTTGAGCATTCTAACACTTCCTAAGTGTACATGCAACCCTAATAACCTTGGATCTATGTTTGTCTAATTATCATGCAAAGTTGAATTCCAAGGCTATATTCCTATCTAGCATACATGGGAAACAATTTTAACTTGAATGATAAATAGAATAACTTACCTTGTTGTTGCTTGTATTCCTTGAAACCTTGTGAGCCTAGCACCCCAAGTGTGATGCCTCAAATGCTTCACAAAACACCAAATGCTCTTGGAAAAACTTATGAGAGAACACACACTTCTTGAAATCGGCCAAGCCCTCTTGTTTCCTTAGTGTAACCGATTTTGGTGGAGAATATGATTCTTATATAGTGTTGACACATCTAGGGTTACACCATGTAAACCCTAATGTGTCATGACTCTTCATTTCCATGACCCATGGGTTTGTAACTCCCATGGAGCATCCTATGGGTAGAACCCAACTTGATAATCCATGGAGCCTCTTAGCCCACTATACAAGATATGGATGATTTACATAATCAACCCATATATTTAATTAGTTCTCTTTTGACCACTTAATTAATTCTAAATTAATTATTGATCAAACTAATAAAATAATATTATTAATATATTAGAACTTATAATATATTAATAATCTCCAAGTGTTATTTCTCTCATTTAGTCTATCCAATTGCATGGTGCCATGCAACCCAAATGGACCATGCCGGGTCGGGTCAAGTACATACCAGAAATAGTTATGGACTTAGACACCTTATCCAACAGTCTCCCACTTGGATAAGTCTAATAACTATTACTGCAAGTATAACTTCAGGAACCAATCGGCAATCGTAGCTCTTTTCAAGGTTTCTCGGAACTGAGAAGATGATGGTACGCCATTTAAGATAAGTGATCGTATAATCCTCTGTTCTAGATATCAGTCGGACAAATACATGGAACAATGTCTTACTTATTGTCCAACAGTTTGTTTCCCGATTTCCGATTTGTTTGACAAAGAACTTAATTGAACACATCAACTTAGTTCTGACCGGGCCCGGTACAAGGGTCAAAACAAAATCATCGAGGGGCATAGATACCAGCTTCTAATCCAAGAAGGAACAGATAAACTTCGACTCCTATGTTTGTTCTACCACTCATGAATTACACACAAGAGCACGATTTATAACATCGAGTTACCAATGCGTTTTCGTACAATCAATGCATAACCGACTTGTAAGTAACAAATCATATCTCTAGGTTTGAAGACTTATACGATATTACCGTCTCACGATCACTCGAGATAGAATTCCATGAAGTGATTCCAGTGAGCGTGGGTTGAGTCCAATGCTCAGAACTTATGAGCACTCATGATTGCTGTAGCCTTGTCCAAGACCTCTACAACCAAACATGACAGTCTTGATTCATACCTACTTCCGACATATGACTGACTGTGGAGGTTTGAATAATATGTTATACCAAACAAAAATTATTCTGGAAGTCAAAACATGCAAAAGAAATATAGTAAACGATCGACAAGAGATAGCAACACTTTACTCATAAATAAAACATTTTTTATTCATCATCAAATGTCAATTACACTTTACAAATTTCGAGGTTATCTAACTACTAAATCTAATATCATCCTTCAGCCCTATGCTCCGAGCATGCTGGAGATGCTTAACCCGAGTCAGTCCCTTTGTGAGGGGATCTGCCGGATTCTCATCTGATGATACCCTATTTGCCACGAGGAGTTCTTTTTCGATCCGATGTCTGATGAAATGGTATTTTCTGTCGATGTGTCTGGATCTCCCGTGATCCCTTGGTTCCTTGGCTAAGGCAACAACACTTTCACTATCACAGAAAATTTCCATTGGCTCTTTAATAGCTGGTACAACTCCAAGGTCTCCAATGAAGTTCTTCAGCCATATCGCCTCCTTTGCCGCCTCGCTAGCTGCAATATACTCTGATTCACAAGTAGAATCTGCCCTTGTCTCTTGCTTGGAACTCTTCAAAGAAATTGCTCCTCCATTTAGGGTAAAGACCCAGCCTGACTGAGAGCGGAAATTATCCCTATCAGTCTGGAAGCTAGCATCACTATACCCTACTACTCTCAAGTCATCACTCCCACCGAGGGTAAGGACCCAATCCTTAGTCCTTCGTAGGTACTTAAGAATATTCTTTACCTCAGTCCAGTGTGCCTTGCCAGGGTTCCCCTGAAACCTGCTAACCATGCTCAAGGCAAAGGCTACATCAGGTCGAGTACACGTCATAGCATACATGATCGAACCTACAGCTGAAGCATAAGGTACTAGACTCATTTCTGCTATCTCAGCCTCAATGCTAGGGCTTTGTGTCTTACTCAATTTGGCGTTACTCTGGATGGGCAACTCTCCTTTCTTGGAGTCCTGCATGCTGAATCTCTTCAACACCTTATCCAAGTAGGTACTCTGACTAAGTCCAATTAGTTTTTTACTCCGATCTCTCAAGATCCTTATCCCTAAAATATAGGCAGCTTCACCAAGGTCCTTCATAGTGAAACACTTCCCAAGCCAGGACTTTACTCCCTGCAGGGTTGGAATGTCGTTTCCTATGAGTAGTATGTCATCCACATACAATACCAAAAAGCTAACTATACTCCCACTAGCCTTGACATACACACAAGATTCATCTTCACTCCTAGAAAAGCCAAATTCCTTGACCTTTTCATCAAAGCAAAGATTCCATCTGCGAGGTGCTTGCTTTAATCCATAGATGGATTTCTCAAGCTTACACACTCTATTAGGGTACTTGCTGCTGACAAAACCTTCTGGCTAACTCATGTAAACATCTTCAGCCAACTTTCCATTAAGGAAAGCGGTTTTGACATCCATCTGCCATATTTCATAGTCATGAAATGCAACAATGGCTAACAGAACCCGAATAGACTTAATCTTGGCTACCGCAGAAAAGGTCTCATCATAATCCACTCCAGGAATTTGAGAGAAGCCCTTTGCAACCAGTCTAGCCTTATAAGTGTGTACTTTTCCATCCATGTCGGTCTTCTTCTTGAAGACCCATTTGCACCCCACTGTCTTACGACCTGGTACATTTTCAACCAACTTCCAAACTTGATTGTCATACATGGATTGTATCTCGCTATCCATAGCCTCTTTCCATTTAGCAGACTTGGGGCCTGCCATAGCTTCCTCGTAGCTGTTAGGGTCATCTTGACTTACTAGTGTCCCATCACTAATAAGTGTCTCACCTTCCGCAGTAATATGGAATCCATATTAATGCTCAGGTGCACTCCTAACTCTCGTGGAACGCCTAAGAGGTACAGATTCGTCAATTGGCTCAACAGGAGTTTCCTCCTCAAGTTGAGGGCTAGAGTTTGAAGTTCCTTCACCACTTAACTCTTGAATTTCTTCAAGATCAATTTGCCTCCCACTGTCTCCTTGGCTTATAAACTCTCTTTCTCGAAAGACACCTCTTCTTGCTACAAAGACCACATTGTCACTAGGTCTGTAGAAGAGGTAACCAAAGGATTTCTGTGGGTAGCTGATGAAAATACACCTCTCGCTTCGAGGTTCGAGCTTATCATGAGTCTCGCGTCTCACGAAAGCCTCGCAACCCCAAATCTTGATGTGGTCTAGTTTAGGTACTATACCAGTCCACATCTCGTGAGGAGTTTTGGCAACTTTCTTTGTAGGGACTAGATTAAGGATATGGGCGGCAGTCTCTAAGGCATACCCCCAGAATGAGATTGGTAGCGAAGCTCGACTCATCATGGAACGAACCATGTCCAACAAGGTTCGATTACGCCTCTCAGCCACACCATTCAACTGTGGTGTCCTGGGAGGTGTCAATTGTGAGACAATCCCACATTCCCGAGACAATCCCACATTCCCTTAGATAGTCGAGGAACTCTGAACTAAGATACTCACCACCTCGATCGGATCGAAGCATCTTAATGTTCCTGCCCAATTGATTCTCGACTTCCTGTTTAAATTCCTTAAGCCTCTAGAAAGTCTCTGACTTATGTTTGATTAAGTAGACATATCCATATCTACTGTAATCATCAGTAAAAGTCAAATAATAACGATTAGCATCCCTTGTGGCATGTTTGAATGGCCCACACACATCCGTGTGTATAAGGTCTAACAAACCTTCACCCCTTACACACGAGCCTGTGAAGGGTGACTTTGTCATTTTTCCAAGTAAGCATGATTTGCAACTATCATCTGACTTTAGGTCAAACGACTCCAAGACTCCATCCTTTTGGAGTTGGCCTATGCGTTTCTTGCTTATATGTCCAAGAGGACAATGCCATAATGATGCTTTATCCAAGTTATTATTAGTAGTAGAATCAATACACAAAACATTATTTCCTAAGTTATATACAACAGACACAACTTCATACACACCATCACAAGGTAATGCTTTAAAATAAAGAACATTATTAAAGAAAGCATCAATAGAACCAACTTCATTATTAAACGAAAAGGTAAACCCTTGTTTGTACAAAGCATGAAAGGAAATAATATTTCTTGCCATTCCTGGCGAGTAACAACATTTATTCAAATCTAAACTAAACCCACTACTTAGCGATAAAGTATAAACTCCAATCTTGGTGACAGGTGAAGCTTTCCTATTCCCCATGATCAAGTTTATTCTTCCTTGTTCCACATCCTCACTTCTTCTTAGTACCTGCAAGTCACAACAAATATGAATACCACAACCGGTATCAAGGACCCAAGATTTAGAATGGGGTGAGTTATTAGAAATGATAGTGTAAATACCTGCATGGTTGGGTTTGACTTTCCCATCCTTCACATCCTGCTGGTATTTTGGGCAGTTCCGCTTCCAATGAGCCTTCTCATGGCAATAGAAACATTCAGCCTCTTTTGGGTCAGAAGAAGGAGTAATGAAACCTTTCTTGGTTCCACTTGAAGAAGAGCCATCAAGGGTCCGAGCCTTGGTACCCTTCGAAGATCTCTTTCTCTTCCTCCCTCGACTTTTCCCGATTGCCAGAACCGGAGTTGAGTTTGGAGTAGGAGTGATAGCAACCGACTTCCCCTTAAGACCAGTTTCTGCGGTCTTGAGAAGTCCCTGAAGTTTGCTGAGGGTGACCTCTTCCTTGTTCATGTGATATGTCATGCGGAATTGATCATAGCACGATGGTAAGGAGTGCAAAATAATATCTATTGCAAGCTCCTCAGGGAAGTTCACATTAAGCTTCAGCAAACGATCCACATACCTTTGCATTTTCTGCATGTGGCTGGTGACGGATTCCCTGTCCTTCATCATGGCTGTTATCATGGAGCAGATGATCTCATACCTCTCTTGTCGTGCACTTTGATGGTATCTTTCCATCAAATCTTGGTGCATTTCATAAGGGTAGAAATCTTCATAAGACTTTTGGAGTTCAGCTGTCATTGTGGCCAACATGATGCAAGCCACCTTGGTCGCATCTCTTTCATGCGTATGAAAGTCAGAGATCTCCTGGGGAGTTACAGTGGACTCATCAATTTCCTTAAGCTCCTTGTCAAGGACATATTCTTTGTCCTTGTAGCAGGTTATCATCCTGATGTTTCTGATCCACTCATTGAAGTTGGATCCATCAAAGGTAACTTTCCCACACAAGCTCATAAGAGTAAAGGAGCCATTAGGATTCGAGCCAAAAGCAGCATTGTTTGAAGACATCTAAAAGAAGAGAACAAGTTTAGTATAGATCTATGAGAGTCCTTAATAAGACACCCAAATGTCATATTAAGGCTAGGATCCAATCACAATATAACATAGCTTAGAAGAGGTATGCCGTAGTCTAAGCTATACCATATTTGAAAGGTAGGTGAATGACAATTCACCAATTTCCACCACGAAAACCGAAACATTTAAGTATAAGGTTTTGTTCGACTACTAGAAATTCCTAGATTCTTTGAGATTCAATGAGCTTTTTCAAAGGCATGTTTCAATCTCGGGTGTGCCCTCCAAGTTTTGTGACTGGGATACCGAGGATCACAAAACGAGGTGTGAAGTAACCATGCAAATCACTTGGTACCCTTAAAGTTTATCAATCAATCGATGTGCTGGTAAACCACACACGCTCCACCGATACTATAATAAACCTTAAGTCACCCTTTACCTACCTTGTTAAGTCCAAGTTAGTGTGCCGGTTAACCACACACGCTCCACCAACGACTTAGACAAAGTGTAAAGTGTAATTTCATGGATTAGCACCTTATTCACATTTTTCCTAAAGTAACTAAGATTGGGAATTTAATAAAACATATAGTTACTTTATTATATTCATCATACTTTGAATGAGAATTTATAAGTCCTTGTCTTACCCGTTCGGCTAACGACCCTCCACCAGTCAAGCAAGCGGTGGGTGAGAGTAGACACCCATTAAGCACCATTTTATAGACCGGCTTCGTGAATAAGGCGTACTAGTGGTAAGACGACTTTGTTCTTATATATATATATATATATATATATATATATATATATATATATATATATATATATATATATATATATATATATATATAATTATTAAATCATCATAATATACGTATAGGGGTTGAATTTTAACTTTTAAAATTCTAGGGGTTGGAACTAAAGTTTTAACTTAACTTTACTTGTTCCAAAACTTGAGGGAAAGTTTTGTAACTTTCAAAACTTTTCATTTCTTGTAACTTATGAGTTTAATAGAGTAATAAAATGAAGACTCTTCATTTTTCTAACTCTTGTGTTTTTTTTAATGGTTTTAATTCAAGTGTGACTCTTGGTTTTCCATAACTTGAGGACAAGTTATGGACTCCATTAAAACACATTATGATCAAGAATTAATCTACCACATAGGTTACAAATAATTCCTATTATCATCTAAAACATCATAAGAACAAGAACATGAATATGAACTCATTCATAAATAAAAAATTACACTTAAAACTTTGTAATTTTGATAACTAGTTGTTGTAAATGAATTATCAAAGACATTACACCATCTAAAACAAGTTTTCAAGTACCAAAAAGTTTAGGATAATGTTTCTAATTCATTTCCAGCAACTAAAGTCGAAATTCTGCAACTTGTCGACCCTACTCGCCGAGTGCATGAACTTACTCGCCGAGTTGGTTGAAGATACACGTGAACTCGACGAGTCCCCCTTATGGACTCCACGAGTCGATTCGTAGACAGCAAGATTTTCAACTTTTTTTTTCAACTTTTAAGCACAAATAAAAAGCAAACAAGCCTAGGCTCTGATACCACTGTTGGGTTTTGAGCATTCTAACACTTCCTAAGTGTACATGCAACCCTAATAACCTTGGATCTATGTTTGTCTAATTATCATGCAAAGTTGAATTCCAAGGCTATATTCCTATCTAGCATACATGGGAAACAATTTTAACTTGAATGATAAATAGAATAACTTACCTTGTTGTTGCTTGTGTTCCTTGAAACCTTGTGAGCCTAGCACCCCAAGTGTGATGCCTTAAATGCTTCACACAACACCAAATGCTCTTGGAAAAACTTATGAGAGAACACACACTTCTTGAAATCGGCCAAGCCCTCTTGTTTCCTTAGTGTAACCGATTTTGGTGGAGAATATGATTCTTATATAGTGTTGACACATCTAGGGTTACACCATGTAAACCCTAATGTGTCATGACTCTTCATTTCCATGACCCATGGGTTTGTAACTCCCATGGAGCATCCTATGGGTAGAACCCAACTTGATAATCCATGGAGCCTCTTAGCCCACTATACAAGATATGGATGATTTACATAATCAACCCATATATTTAATTAGTTCTCTTTTGACCACTTAATTAATTCTAAATTAATTATTGATCAAACGAATCAAATAATATTATTAATATATTAGAACTTATAATATATTAATAATCTCCAAGTGTTATTTCTCTCATTTAGTCTATCCAGTTGCATGGTGCCATGCAACCCAAATGGACCATGCCGGGTCGGGTCAAGTACATACCAGAAATAGTTATGGACTTAGACACCTTATCCAACAGAAACATTAGTGATTTACGGCGATAAATCAAGTACAAACCTTGCATCATTTCGTGCATCCAAGCTCGAAAGTGTTTGCGGAAGGATTATCATGCATTCCTTGCACACATCGTTGATACGAGTCGAGAAGTAAAGGATATTAAAAGCATTCCAGAAGTACGCGATTTCCCGATATCTTTCCAGAAGAACTATCGAGATTACCACCACAACGCCAAGTCAAGTTCAGAATCGACTTAGTTCCGAGGGCTACCTGAGTAGCAAAATCGCCTTATGGTGTGGCACCAGCGGAGATGCAAAAACATTAAGGAGCGAACTACTTCTCGAAGATAGATCTACGATCCGGATATCACCAATAACGAGTACTAGAGGAAGATATTCCCAAGACAACCTTCTGAACCCGTTATGGACACTACGAATTTGTAGTGATGCCGTTCGGATTAACCAACGCACCAGCGGTATTCATGGACCTAATGAATAGAGTGTGCTGTCCTTACTTGGATCAGTTCGTCATTGTCTTCATCGATGATATACTTATCTACTCCCGAAGTAAGGAAGAACATAGTCAGCACCTACGAAGAATCTTAGAAACACTACGATAGGAGAAGCTGTATGCGAAGTTCTCTAAATGCAAATTCTCGATTCGAAGAGTCAAATTTTTGGGCCACGTTGTTAGCGAAAAGGGGATACATGTGGACCCCTCCAAAATTAAGGCCATTATGAACTGGTCGGCACCGAAGACACCTACAGAGATTCGTCAATTTCTAGGTCTAGCTGGCTACTATCGCAGATTCATAAAGAACTTCTCTAGCATTGCCGAACGTCTTACTACATTAACCCAGAAAGGAGTGACCTTTGACTGGGAAGCAAAATAAGAGAAGGCGTTCCAAACACTGAAACAGGCCTTGTCTATCGCACCGATACTATCCCTCCCCAAAGGGATAGAAGATTTAATAGTGTATTTTGATGCATCAAATCAAGGACTTGGTTGTGTTCTTATGCAAAGAGGGAAGGTTATTGCCTATGCCTCCCGTCAGCTTAAGATACACGAAGTAAACTATACAACGCACAATCTTGAGTTAGGAGTAGTGGTATTTGCTTTGAAGATCTGGAGACACTACCTATACGGAACGAAGAGTACTATTTACACCGACCACAAGAGCCTTCAACACATTTTCGATCAAAAGGAGCTCAACATGCGACAACGACGATGGGTCGAGTTACTCAATGACTACGAATGCGAAATTCGTTATCATCCTAGAAAGGATAATGTAGTAGCTGACGCCCTCAGTCGAAAAGAATACACTGGTAGGAGAGTCAAATCTCTGAATATGACTATCCATTCCTACTTATCCACACAAATTAAGGAGGCTCAACTAGAAGCTTTGCAACCTGAACATGTGACGGGTGAATCCTTGAGAGGAATGGAAAAGAATCTAGAAATCAAGGGTGGCGGAGCCTATTATCTCATGGACCGTATCTGGACACCGAGACATGGTGGCTTCAGAGATGTGGTCATGACCGAAGCACACAACACGAGGTATTCCGTTCACCCAGGTTCAGATAAAATGTATCTGGATCTTAAGAAACTGTACTGGTAGCCTAACATGAAAGCAAAAATGGCTACCTTCGTAGGTAAATGTCTTACTTGTGCTAAGGTTAAGGTCGAGTATCAGAAACCTTCAGGATTACTACAACAACTGGAGATACCATAATGGAAATGGGAACGGATTACTATGGATTTCATAACCAAGTTGCCCAAGACAACGGGTGGACTTGATACCATATAGGTCATCGTTGACAGATTGACCAAATCCGTTCATTTTATACCAATCAAGGAGACTGATAAGATGGAAAGGCTTACGAGAACTTACATAAGGTAAATAGTGTGACTGCATGGTGTTCCGATGTCCATTATCTCCGATAGAGATAGTAGATTTACATCAAGGTTCTGGCAGTCACTACAAAGTTCCCTGGGGACTAGACTAGACATGAGTACAGCCTACCATCCACAAACAGATGGGCAAAGTGAGAGAACGATACAAACTTTGGAAGATATGCTAAGAGCCTGTGTGCTTGACTTTGGAAAGGCATGGGATATCCATTTACCCCTTGTCGAATTTTCATACAACAATAGTTATCATATGAGCATAAGGGCTGCTCCATTTGAAGCCCTTTATGGCCGTAAGTGTAGGTCCCCTCTGTGCTGGACTGAAGTTGGCGACACACAGTTAGCTAAAGAACGAGATACTGAAAACACTCTCACCGGTCCGGAAATCATACGAGAAACGACAGAGAAGATCGTTCAGATTCGTGAACGGTTGAAAGCATCTAGAGAACGACAGAAAAGCTACGCTGACCAACGGAGGAATCCTTTGGAATTCCAAGTAGGAGACCGCGTTCTATTGAAAGTCTCACCGTGGAAAGGCTTAATACGCTTTGGAAAGCGTGGAAAGCTAAATCCAAGATACATAGGGCCTTTCGAGATTCTCGCCATAATCGGCCTTGTAGCTTACAAACTTAATCTACCACGTGAACTTAGTAACATACATCCAACCTTCCATGTATCGAACTTGAAAAAGTGTCTGTCCGATGAGACTCTTGTTATCCCACTCGACGAGATCGAGATCAACGAGAGCCTCAACTTCGTGGAAGAACTGGTAGAAATCATGGACCGAGAGGTCAAACAAATGAAATAAAGTCGCATACCCATTGTGAAAGTCCGCTGGAACGCCAAGCGAGGACCTAAATTCACATGGGAACGCGAAGATTAGATGAAGCAAAAGTACCCACGTCTTTTTCTCTGATTCACAAGTATCTTTCTTATGTGAAATTTCGGGACGAAATTCCCTCTAATAGGGGGATGATGTGACAACCCAATATTTCAACTCTATGTAACGACCTAAAAAGTCAAGTATTGTAACCACTTTTGTTATAATGAAATTAACTTCGAAAATAAAATGTCCAAAAATCTCTAATGAAATTACCTACTATGTTAGATGTCATTAAATCGTGATCGTACGTAAAAAGAACGCCCAAATCTGACTTAGTATAAGGAAGTTATGAATTTTCCAAGTTCGGCTTAGCAAGGGATAGCTAAAAACTCAAAACAGAGATCGAGCGACTTTTGGCCGGAATGAACTAAATGAGAATCGAAGGTCTCGACAATGGTTTTTCAACAGTAAAAAGTCTGGCAAAAACGGACTTCAGATAATGAAGTTATGAATTTGTAAACGCAATTTTCTTACTGTGACCTTTTAAAAATAAATAATAAAAATAATTTCAAAATTTGCCGACGAATCTAAACGAAAGTTGTAGAGTATGGTCTCACCTACACGTGGATATAAAGAATGTCGAAAACAAAGTTCGTATGAAGAAGATATGAATTTTTTTTGAAGTTTATTAAATAATAAAAATATAAGTTTTTATTTAATTTTGGTATTATCCGGAGGGTGAGTGACAGGCCGATCCGAGTTACGACCAGCGTACACTCGTACACCTAGGGTAATCGAGGCCTAGGCCTCGGATTATCCACGTCGCCCCTATGCGAGGCTATGCCCCGTCCCATCCAAAGTCTGAGGCAGTCGAGGATGCGGTCACGCATGACGCACGAGTACGCCTAGCGTACCGAGGCGGTTCCCACCCCCTATAAAAGGGATGCGAGGGTTCCGAAGAAAAGGGCCAATTCCTCTCATCTTTCTTGAGTTTTTCCTCGTTTTCCGTGCACGTGCTATCCCGAAGTCCCGGTTTCCTTGATCAAGTCCCGAAGGTCGTTTGTGCTCCCGAGATTCCCGAGAATCCCGAGATTCTTCGATCTTTCAAGTGAGTTCATACCCCTATAATCCACACTTTTAAATGTTTTATAAATACTTTTATATGCTTTTAACCGGGGGGGAGGGGGGGGGGAATACAAGTAAAACACTCGATTATTATTGTGTGTTATATAAAGTTTGATTATACGCTTTTTATCAATCGAATCATATGTGATTTATAACTATTATAGGGAAACTTTCGTATGCAAAATATACCACGATAACATCTTATCTTTTGAAATCAGAAATGATTTATGTATTTATGTAAATCAAACACTCTGCTTATACTGTATGTATACGTATCCGTTTTGGCACTACAAAAATTATACTTTTCATAACAAGTGAGCATTTCACTAGGGATTACTATACAAACGAAACACACTTTTAGAAAACTATAACAGGTATAGTTTTACGAACATCACGAACTTTTACATACTAGAAACAGTATTTCAAGAAGTTACTTTCACATACAAGAACAAACGAACATTTTCACACGTAACTCTGTTTTATACTAAGTGTTGTGAGACATTTAACTTCACGTACGCTCGAGTACACATTTCAAGTACTGTATTATATACCAAAATCCCTTGGAGGGGGAGCATAGTGTTTGTGTATAGATCTATACGGGATTGACAACCCCGCGCCCTGATTGTTAGCTACAGTACACCATTTGGGGTGACAAACGTCAGAACATTCCAACGCCTGAAGAACGTTGTGTATAGGCATTTCTAGTTAATAGTATGGTTATAAAACTCACATAGAGTATTAAAAACACATTGATTTACGGGGTTTTTCAGATGTATTGGAGATTTCATACGTACATAAATTAACTACTTTAGGCATGAAAAACCTAATTGTGATACAATTTTGGAACTTCTAAACTGCTACCCACATATAGGAAAACATAAATTTTCTAGAAACAAACATTGGTCTTGATTTAAGGCTACATTTATACCAGTAAAAATATGGGATTTTCTAGGAACTAACGAACAAAAACTAACCATTTCAATTTAGTTCATGCAACATTTTCGTTTAATACTTATGAAACTCACCAGCTTAAATGCTAATCTACTCTTTTAAAACTACTTGTATGTCCCAGGGACTCAGTAATTGCAGGTACCAAACAGCTTTTTGAAGAAGGAAGGATGAGGCGCCAGTTTAAATTCATATTTTTGGCATCATATTGTAATTGGTTTTGAACATGTAGTCTTTTAACAATGTAAACTTTCAATTATATATATGATGGTTGTATTGCTTTCTTTACTATGTATTCATTTGTTACGTTACCATACAAAGTCATCTGCCCCTGAACATTTCCACCATTCCGGTTTTGGAGTGTGACATTTCCTGAATCGGATCACTCCTTTCCAAGGAGACACTTTCAGAAGTACAAAATCTCCGACCAGAAATGCAACCTAGTACCCAACTCCTCATGGAACGTCTTCCAGAACCTAGAAGTGAAATGCACATCTCGATCTGACACAATCGAGATCAGTACACCATGCCACGATACCACGTCCCTCACATACACCTCTTCCAGATCTCACTGATAGCAAGAAGATGAGCGCTCTTTATTAGCCGGTCGACGATCACCCAAATTGCATCGACGCCTCTTGCAGTCCTCAACAATTTGGTGATAAAATCCATGGAAATCTGTTCCCACTTCCATTGGGGAACCTCAAGTGGCTGCAACATGCCATGTGGACACTGGTGCTCGGCCTTAACCCTGCGATAGGTCTAGCACCTCTCTACAAATCACGCCACGTCCCTCCTCATATAGGGCCACCAATAGTCTCTTTTCAGGTCCAAACACATCTTTGTAGCCCCGGGATGGATTGAAAACTTCGACCTGTGCGCCTCCTACATCAAAGTGGCATGTGCCCCATCCTCAAATGGCACCTAAATCCATCCCTGGAAGGTCATATGCCCCCTGACCATCAGTAATGAACTCAGATATATGCTCGATCATCCGCTCTCACTTGCGGTTCTTCCATCTCATGGCCTCCACCTGGCCTCCCGAATGGTGTCCAACACCGGGGTCCTCACTGTCAACCTCAAACAAACATCTCGTAATGGGGCACCCTCTGCCCTACAACTCAAGGCACCGGCTACCACGTTAGCCTTGACCGGGTGGTACAGGATCTCATACTCATAATCCTTTACCACATCCAACCATCTCCTCAGGCGCATATTCAGATTGGGCTGATCCATCAAATACTTTAGGCTCTTGTGGTTCGTGTATATAGTACACTGAACCCCATACAAATAGTGACACCAGATCTTGAAGGGGAACACTACTGCCCCCAACTCTAGATCGTGGGTAGGATACCTCGTCTTATGAGGCTTTAGCTGCCTCGATGCATATGCTATCACATGTCCCCTTCGCATAAGCACCGCAACAGTCCCGATATCGATGCGTCACAATATACCACAAAGTCCACCATTCGCTCCGGAAGGGCCAACATTGGGGCTTCGTACAATTTATGTCGAAGTGTATCAAACAAGGTCTGCTGCTCTGGACCCCAATTGAATGTTATGCCCTTTCGGGTCAACTTGCTGAGGGGAATCACAATCTTGGAGAAACTTTGTTAAATCTCCGATAATAGCCGGCCAGCCCCAGAAAACTCCTGATATCCGAGGGGGATCTCGGCACCTCCTAACTCATCACCACCTCGATCTTGGCCGGATTGACCACTATCCCGTTTTGGTTAACGAGGTGTCCTAGAAACTGAACCTATCGTAACCATAAATCGCACTTGGAGAATTTAGCGTAAAGCCTATCTCATCTCAGAACTCCGAAGATCTCCCTCAAATGCTCCTCATGCTGCTCTCTAGATCTCGAATACACCAATATATCATCAATGATCACGATCATCGAACGATCCAACATTGGCCTGCACACCCTATTCATGAGGTCCATGAATGCCACTGGTGCATTGGTGAGCCCGAAACGCATCATCACGAACTCGTAATGCCCATAACAAGTCCTGAATGTTGTCTTCTGGATATCCTCATCACGCACCCTCATCTGATGATATCCAGACCTCAAATCAATCTTGAAGAACCAAGACGCTCCGTGCAAGTGATCAAACAAATCTTCGATCCTCGGTAAAGGGTAACGGTTCTTGACCATCAGCTTGTTCAACTCCCGGTAATCAATGCACATCCGGTGTGAACCATCCTTTTTCTTGACAAAAAGGATCGGTGCTCCCCATGGCGAGGTACTCGGCCGTTTAAACCCCTTTATCAGCAGCTCCTGAAGCTACGAGGATAACTCCTACATCTCTGGAGGTGCAAGGCGATAGGGCGCCTTGGCGATTGGCGCTGCCCCCGGAACCAAATCGATACGGAACTCCACATGCCTCTTGGGAGGCACACCCGACAACTCCTTAGGGAAAACATCCGCTAACTCACGCACTATTGGGACCTCATCGACCGACCTCGGTCTCTCTGCACCTACTCTCATATCCACCACATAAGCCATAAACCCACTACAACCCTGTTGTAGACTCTGCCTTGCTCTTGCGGCTGAACAAAATGTTGATCTCGATCGGGTACCCATGCCATAAACCATAAGAACTCCACCACTAGGGTCTCGTATGGTCACCAGCTGTTGCTCATAGTCGATAACCGCTCCAAATCTACTCAACCAGTCTATGCCCACAATGACACAGACATCACCCATAGCAACGGGACCAAATCAATCGGAAACTCAATGCCGAAGATCTCGAGTACACATCCTCGAATCACATCCGTGGCATACACTGCTCTCTCGTCAGCTATGGAAACTCGCAAAGGTCGACTCAACGCCTCTCGACGGATACTGATGTGTTGACTAAAGGCTAACGATACAAAAGACCGACTCACACCCGAGTCAAATAACACCAAAGTAGGCACAGAACACAGAAGGAAAGTACCTAAGCATAACATAATGTAAACACCATATCATAAACATCATAGAAATACGAGAAAAAATACATACCAGCCACAACATCGAGCGCCACGTGGACCTCCTCCGTGGTCAACTGAAAAGCTCTCTCTCGTGTCTTCGGTGCCTCGACCTTCGCCAGTCGGCTCTCTGTAGCTCGAATAGTAGTAGGGGCGGATCCCTGCAGCTGTGGACACTCGGCCTTCCGGTATCCGGTCTAGTTTTAGTGAAAACAGACTGCAAATCCTTGGGGAAATCCTTAGCCATATGCCCCTCCTAGCCACACTTGTAGCAAGATCCTACTCTACACACTCCCTGATGACCCTTGCCGCACTTTCCACAAGTAAGGCCCTTCTGGTTCCCTGATCTCAAATCGATAGGCTTGGCCCGCTTGGCTACCGGATGTGACTGATCCGGTCGCCGATCCCTCCCCTGAGACTCCGCCTCCTCCTTAACTTGAGTCTCTAACTCTATCTCTATCTTCTGAGCATTTAGCTGAAGCTCGGAAAATGTCTGGTATGACGAGTTCACCACGAACTCTTGTATGTCCCTCGTCAGAATACTCAAATACCGACTCATACATGCCTGCTCGGTAGACACGTGCTCTGGGTAGAACATCGCCCTCTCATGGAACATCCTGGTGATCATAGTAACAGACTCAGTACCCTTCTTGAGGGTAAGAAACTCCTAGGAAAAACGCTCCCTCTCCACCTGAGGAACGTACTCATCACGAAACATAGCGGTGAATCTCTCCCAGGTCACCACGGCAAGCTCAACAGACGAAAAGTGCACCATCACAAACTTCCACCAGTCCTTCGCTCCCAAGCGAAGCTGGTTCAGTGCAAAACAGACCCTCAGATACTCTGGACATGAACATGTATAGAAGCATCCCTCAATATCAGAAACCCATCTCATTGCAACAATCAGATCCTGCATCCCCTCAAACTCTGGTGGCTTCGTGTTGCTGAACTCTCGGAACAGCAACGAATCGCCACCCTAAGGTCTGGCAGGAGCAACAGCTACGGTAGCTGCAGCGGCTGCAACCTCAGTAATCGCCACGTATCTCTCATCGAAAGTCTCCATCAGAGTGGTCTTGATAGACCCAAACATCTTTGTAATATCTGCACGGATTGCCGCAACCACCTCCTCATGAATCATCTGGCGGAGCTCCTCATCGCTCACCCTGCTAGTCCCCGGTCTGTGGTGTCCCAGCCATGATGTCTCTGAAATACAACTAAAAACATATTAGAGACTCGCTCGAATATACACGCACTCGATAACTTGACCCTACTCGTTCCCTGGTACCCCAAGGATTCTTACTTGGTCTGCGCACTGCTCCGATGTCTTCAGTAGTACAGGCCTAATAGTACCGTCCACACTGCATCAGTATTCATCCTAAGTCCTCCTCCTAGGATCCCAAGTCCTAAGTACTCTACTCTCTCTTTATACACAGTCTACCCTCTAATAGATCTCTCATAAGCTCCTCGCTGCCATCTATACACTCTCAAGCATCTCCTAGCAACAAAATCCCTAGGCTAAGGCATCACAAATCAGGCCACTCTAGCCCTAATAAAATACCTAGGCAACTCTAGCATGCATATCATATCATAACATATCGCTTAACTCATAATGTAAGGGTATTTTGGGAAATCACAGTTCGGGAGCTGGCTGATCATACACACTGCTCTGCTCTGCTCTTTCAAAAACCTTTTAATCTTGAGAAAATTTTGTGAATTTTATTTTGAAAATATCTCAAAACATACTTTCATTCATAAATATTATAAAAATGTAATTGTATCATATAACATCCATAGAACACAACCCAAGATCATAATACATAAAAACTCCTTGTGTGTGTACTGATCATGCTGGCGCCTTCCCACAATCCTCGCTGGTACCTGAAACACATAACACAACACTGTAAGCATAAATGCTTAGTGTGTTCCCCAAAATACCACAAAAAACACATATTAGCCACTCGAGGCTATAACTCTATCGACCCTCTGGTCCTAACTCTACGGACCCTCTGGTCCTAACTCTATGAATCTTCTGGTTCTAACTCTGTAAACTCTGAAACATACATAGCATAAATCACATAGAATAATGCAGTGTATCACATCATATAAATAACATACAAAGTACTCTGTCACATAACTCTAATTACCACTCTAGGTAAAGTATAGTGAGAAAACTCACCTCGGGGTTGTTTTGGTTCAGGTAGTGAGTAGAGCTGATTCCCGGCAGAGACGTTTCAACTATCATCTAAAAGTGATGTGAGTTTCCTCCTAGTTTGAATGGGTCGAAAGTACCAAGGACATCTTGTATATTTTATTTGTATTGATTAGTAGTTGAGTATGGGCGAGGCCTGTATCTCATTGATTAGGGATGAGCATCGGAACTGGGTACTCGCTTTTGGAATCGAAACCGCCTTAGAACTGCCAGTTCTGAAACTAGAACAACCTTGAGCCGTTCCGGTTCCGGTTCCTAAAGTTACGAAACCGCCTTAAGCAGTTCCGGTTGCAATTCTCATTTTTTTCGGAACTGCTACCCGCTGGGTACCTGCCGAAACCGGTTTATATATATATATATATATATATATATATATATATATATATATTAGTATTTCATATAAATATGTGTGTGTTCCTTAGACCGGTTTAGAATATATTGGTCCAATTATGTCCCTCTTTGGTCCGAATTGATACAATTTGGATCGAACTAAGTTGTGGTTTTATCGATAAAAGTTAACAAAGTTAAGGTAACCGGGTTACCCACTCCCAGAATCGGAACCGCCGATTCCGATATTGGTTCCAAAAATTCAAGACTCGCCTAGAGCGGTTCCGGTTCTAACTTTCTAGGAAACGCCGGTTCCGGTTCTCGCCAGATAAGGTGGGTACCCACCTATGCTCATCCCTATCATTGATAGTGGAGTGTGGGCGAGGCACATATCTCATAGCATTATTTGAGTATGGATATAGGACTGATTGATATATTTGATTACACTTGTTGTCTGTGTGATACTTGTATGTATGCTTAGTAGCTCAGTGTGGGCGGGACCCGTATCTCATAGTTATTTGAGTGTGGGTGGGGCCCATATCTCATAGTTAGCTAAGTGTGGGTGGGGCCCATATCTCATAGTTATAGAAGTGTAGGTAGGGCCCATATCTCTTAGTTAGCCGAGTGTGGGCGGAGCCCGTATCTGGTTGTCAGAGGAGTGGGGGCGAGGCCCGTATCTCCTAGTTAGCCGAGTGTGGGAGGGGCCCATATCTTCTTTAGTGTGAGCAGGGCCACTATCTCCTATTAGCATGAGTATGTGAATGGTATGTGGTAGTTTAGGGAGACTCACTAAGCGTCATACTTACAGTTTTCCATTTTGGTTTATGTTATTTCTAGTAACAAGGGGAAGAGCTCGAGATGACTGCAGTGTGCACACCATTATGTTCAGCCTAGGATGTTTTACTTAGATAGATTGACATGTGTTTTGATATGATACTCTGATTTGATACTATGATTCATGTTTTTGTATGAAATGATTTGTTAACTATGGTTTATTTAATGATTGAAAATGAAATTTTTGGTCATGATTTTTGGAATGTTACAAGTTGTTGTCAGAGCCTTGGTTTGAGGGATTCGGGCACACTCTTGGGTGTGTCTGAACTCAAACTGAGGACTTGGTCTAAAATTTTCAAAACAAAATTATTTTTATAAAAAGGATTTCCAAAAGAGAAAAGGGTGTGGTGCATGAAATCAGCTGAGCTCAAGTAAGTTCTCCCAAATTACCCATACAAGTTTGTTATGATATAGTATGATTATTAGAACCGCATGCTAGATTACGGCTAAGGATCTAGGAAGATTCCTTGTATGCCTGTTATATATATGAGCTTTATGAACTGCATTCTAATACTGATTAGTCAGTAATATGATGGTCTGATTAGAATATGCTTGGTTTTGTTTACTCAATGCTTGAATGCTGCTTGCTTTGTGCTTTTAGGAGTCTTAATTATCTTTAACTAATTAGTAAACGAATATGTTAAGTTTCATATTGTGAGGACTAAATAATTTCAGAAGGTTAGGTTTAGCTTTATTTCGCAACTCTTGTTTGAGTCTAACCGTTGTAGGGTAGGACCACTCATTCGAAGAATTATCTGGGCTTAGTGATATGTAATGATATTCGCGAGCTAGTTAGAGGGAGATAGCATGGACTTCTTATGCAACTGATGTCGGAGAGTGGGATGGAGGTTAACCTCAGGTAAGCCTAGGATAAGATTAGCACAGAGAGCAGTAGTAGTGAAAGGCACATGGTGGAGTCAAGGCATTTCTTAAGGAAAGTACGGACAAATGTGGAAGGTAGTATGGGCCGGTACTACTAAAAGCAGATGATCCGTACTCGAACTAAGGAACGCTAAGATGAACCTAGGAAATTGTAGTATGTGTGATCCCTCGAGTTATGATGAGTATACTAAAAGCAGATGAACCTATGAACCAAGCTACGTACTAGGCCAGTTGGCAGCTCTGGCGCAGGTGAGGGATCATGCTCGGGCTCTGGAGCCGGGCAGCTCAATGAT
This sequence comes from Lactuca saligna, assembly GCF_052625555.1. NCBI lineage: Eukaryota > Viridiplantae > Streptophyta > Magnoliopsida > Asterales > Asteraceae > Lactuca > Lactuca saligna. Next base: position 71,899,845 of record NC_136422.1, read on the forward strand.
CAAATGAGGGATTTCATTTCATCTGAGATCACACATAGTATATTGGAATAGACTCCCGTGATCTTTGCTACGGTCAAGGAGGGCATTCTAGAGATGCTTGACAAGAGGTTGAGGCATTTCCGTGCTGAGACGTCGGCCATAATGGGGGCATGCACGATGACATTTACGGAGTTCCGAGCTTGTGGAGCTCTAGACTATCATTGGGCTAGGGACCCAATTGCTAGCAGCAGGTGGTTGGCTAATGTCGCCAATGCCTTTCACACTAACTATTTTTCCGAGGGGGACAAGGTCTGACTTTCTTCTTGCCTTATGAAGGAAAGGGCGCATGATTGGTCAGAGGAGGTTGGACATGCCATTTGAGATGATGCATCTATTGATGCGATGACTTGGAGTGACTTCTCGGCTAGGTTCATGGCCGATTTTGCACCCGTGATTGAGATTCAACAGCTTGCGAGGGAGTTTCAGGATCTCTGATAGACGACTGAGATAGTGACGGAGATCACCGTTATGTTCAGGGAGAGGGCCCTTCTTATTCCACAGTATGTGGAGAACGAGGAGCTAAAATAGGCTCGGTATCATGAGATGTTGAGGAGCTACATTCAGCAGTTTGTGAGCCGATCTAGCTGCAAGATGCTGAATGATATGATAGCCAGGGCTAGAGAAAGCGAGATATCTATTTAGTGATGGAGAGGAAGAGGAAACTAAATGAAACATCTGGTGTGGAGGGTTTGGTCGAGAAGCCCATGTAGATTCCCGAGGGAAGGACCAACAGGGACGTGGCTGCTGCGACAAGTATGGTAAGTCGCACGAGGTGACGTGAAGGGCGGGTAGTTTGGGTTGCTTCAAGTGCGGCCGAACTGGTCATGTCAACACGGATTGTACTGCTACCACCACCACCGCGACAATATTTGATCTGATTTTCTTTCAGTACAATCAAAGGGGCCACAAGAGGTCCTAGTTTCTGAGTTTAGCAAAAGCAGGACAGGTGGCAGCACCCGTTCCTACTACATTAAGGATTACTGATGGCCGTCAGGGCTGGGCAGAGGCCCTAGTGGTGAAGAGCAGAGCCTTCCTGTTGACCACAAAAGAGGCACGTGTAGCACCCAAAGTTGTGACGAGTATGTATCTTCTCCTTATCTTTTTATTTATACTGATTGTTGCTTATGTTTATGTGTTTTATTATAGCATCGTTCCTTGTGAACGGTATATCTGCTCTGGTTGTTTGACTCGGGGGCTACTCCATCTTTTGTATTTCTTGCGCTTAGCAAGCGATTTGTTGGAGCTCCGGGGGAGCTGGATTAATATCTTGACGTAGAGATCGCGAATGATAGGATGGTATGAGTTGTGAGGGTTCATTGGGGATGTACACTTCAATTGTTCGATGAACAATTTTCTGTGGATTTATTCCCTATTCCCCTGTGAGGGAATAAGGTTATTGTGGGCATGGATTCATTGAGTCCCAATGGGGCAGTGATCGACTGCGAGTAGCAGCTTGTATGAGTTCAGATGCCAACTGGGGGAGGTCTAGTGATTCAGGACGAGAGGTTGCAGCATGGACCGACTTTGTGTTCAGCAGCGAGGGCGAGACGCTACCTACAACAGGGTTTTCCAAGCTATGTCGCCTATGTCATGGATAACCATGATAAGGGTAAGGCGACAATGGATGATGTACCGATCGTATGGGAGTACGGAGTACCCGGACGTGTTCCCAGAGGATTTTCCCGGGATACCTTCGTAGAGGTAGGTGGAGATTAGGATTGATATAGTCTCTGGTGCGGCTCCGATAGCCAAGGCACCATATCTGTTGGCTCTTATCGAGATGCAGGAGTTGTCTACACAGCTGCAAGAGCTGTTAGACAAGGGATTTATCAGGTCGAGCAGTTCGCCATGGGGAGCCCCGATCCTGTCTGTGAAGAAGGACGAGTCACATCAGATGTGTAAAGATTACCGGGAGCTAAATAAGGTAACGGTGAAGAACTGTTATCCCTTCCCAAGGATTGATGATTTATTTGACTAGCTTCAAGGTGCATCTTGGTTCTCCAAGATTGATCTGTGATCGTGTTATCACCAGATGCAAGTTAGGGATGACGATGTGCAGAAGACAACCTTTTAGACTCACTATGAGTTCATAGTGATTTCGTTTGGTCTCACCAATGCTCCCGCCATGTTCATGGATCTCATGAACTGCATGTGCAGACCGATGTTGGATCGGCCTGTGATAGTTTTTATCGATAACATCTTTGTTTATTCTAGGACTCAGGAGTAGATTGAGGAGCACCTGAGGGAGGTGCTGGAGACACTGAGGAGGGAGAGACTTTTCTCAAAGTTCTCCAAGTGTGAGTTCAGGTTGCGCGAGGTGTAGTTTCCGGGGCACCTTGTTAACCAGAAGGGTATTCTGGTCGATCTGGCCAAGGTAGAGGTCGTGATGCAGTGGGAGGTTTCAAGGTCTCCTTCTGAGATTTAGAGTTTTCTTGGTCTACCGTGTTACTATTAGAGATTCATCAAGGATTTCTCCAAGATCATTGTTCCTTTGACCCGAATGACCAAGAAGTCGCTAGCATTTCGCTGAGGGTCTGACCAACAGGTAGCCTTCGAGACTCTTAGACAGTGGTTGTGTGTGGCACCAATTCTGACTTTGCCAGATGGCGTCGAGGATTTCTTGGTTTACTATGATGCTTCGATCACAGGTATGGGTATAGTGCTGACGCAACGGGGTCATGTGATTACATACGCTTTAAGGCAACTGAAGCCTCATGAGGTGAACTAACCAACACATGGTTTGGAGATGGGGTTGTGGTTTTTTCCCTCAAGATTTGGCGGCACTTACTCTATGGGGTGTGTTTTACCATTTACATGGATCACAAGAGCCTGAGGTATTTGATAGACCAACCTATTTTGAACATGAGGCAACGTCGGTGGTTAGATGTGGTAAAGGACTACGATTGTGAGATCCTCTACCTCCCGGAGAAGGCCAATATGGTGGCCGATGAGTTCAGCCATAAGGCAGTTGTAGAACTGATACAAGGCATATGTATGAGGATGATAGTGGTTACTCTGTTGTTGGAGCAGATCGGAGAGGCGCATGTTGGGGGTATGAAGGAAGAGCGCCAGAAGTATGAGCAAATCGTAGGTCAGGTGGCCACATTTGATTATGACAGTCACAGTTGTTGACCCTGCATCGGAGGGTCTAGGTTCCTTACTGGGGTGGTGTACGCCAGGTTTTGATGGATGAGGCTCACAAGTTGAGATCCTAAATCTCTCCCGAGGTGATGAAGATGTATCGGGATCTTCTCCCTGATTATTGGTGGACCTGCATGAAACAAGATATTGCATGGTATGTGGAGTGGTGCTTGACTTAGAGGAAATTCAAGGCCGAGCACCAACGACCTTATGACAAGATGCAGTCGTTGGATATTCCCATGTGGAAATGGGAAGATATCACTATGGATTTCATCACGAAGCTTCCCAAGACCGCACGTGGAGTAGATTTGATTTGGTTCATCGTGGATCAGTTGACCAAGAGTGGTCATTTCATCTTGATCTAGGAGAGTATATCGGCTGAGAAGCTAGTCAAGATCTATGTTCGCGAGGTGGTTAGCACGTCACGCAGTGTCGATTTCGGTTGTTTCGGACCGACATGTTCGGTTCACTTCCAGGTTTTGGAAACGATTTCATGATGAGATGGGTACTCTTCTACACTTCAGAACAACCATTCACCTTCAGACTGATGGGCAGTGTGACAGGACAATCCACACTCTCAAGGATATGCTACGCATATGTGTATTGGATTTCGGCGGTAGTTGGGATACGTATCTTACGTTAGTGGAATTTTCGTATAACAACAGTTATCACACCAGCATAGATTAACCTCCCTTTGAGATGCTCTGCAGGAGAAAGTGTAGGACCCCAATATGTTGGGGCGAGGTCGGTCAGAGAGTCAAGAGGAGTACTGAGGTGGAACTCAAGACCACAGAGAAGATCCAGCAGGTCCGGAGAAGGCTCCAGACTGCTTAGAGTTGGCATCAAAGCTATGTCGACAAGAAGCCATTCAGACCTAGAGTTTCAAGTAGGGGATATGGTCCTCATGAAGCTGTCACCTTGGAAAGGTGTCATCCGGTTCAGGAAGTGGGACAAGTTGGGCCCCAAGTACATCGGTCCTTTTAGAGTTACAGATTCAGTAGGCCGTGTGGCCTATCTTTTGGATCTTCCAGCAGAGCTCACCCAGATCCACAATACTTTTCATGTCCCCTAGTTGAGGAAGTATATGGTGGATGTCTCAGAAGTTGTGCCTTTAGAAGATATCCAGGTAGATGACAGCCTAAACTACATTAGGAAACCAGTGGTGATTCTGAATCTCAAGAAAAAAAACCTTGAGGAACAAGTTTGTACAGTTAATGAAGGTGCAGTGGATGCACCGCAAGGGGTCAGAGTGGACTTGGGAACCCGAGGAGGAGATGAGAGAGCATTATCCAGAGTTATTTGAGGCAGCAGACTTCGAGGAAGAAGTCTGAAACAAGTGGTGGATAATTGTAACACATGATTCCTAGTACGCATTTAATTTATAATTTATTCATATTAATAGAGAAACTTGACTAGTTGGAAGCCCCAAACTTGTGGAGTAGAGATTTTCAGAACCGTGTGATTTAAGTAACCTACTCGACGAATCTTTTCTCACAACCTTTCATCAGCCCCAAACATATAATTTATGAAACCCTAATATCTAGGTTTTTGCACCCTATTTAAAGGACTTAATCTTTTCCCACAACCTCTCATCAGCCTCCCTGAAACCCTAAATCGTATTATGAGCTGCTTGGTGAGAATGTTGAGGTTTTTAGTGGATTTTGTGTATCTTTTATGCTTGGTGAAGGACTTGGAAGAACTAGAAGGTCATTGACCTTGAAAGGAAGCACTAAATATGGGATCTTGTTCATCTTTGGCAACTTTCTAAGGTAAAAATTCCCTAACTTGATGATTCATAGCTTAGATCTCTCTGAGTCTTGTTTTATGGGTCCTTTTGACCCTATTAATGTAAGCCTGATAACCTCCATAGTTTTGATGCTAAAAACTCCCATTCTTGGTGTTAGTTGGTCCTTAGATTAATAAAAAGAGGCTTAAACCCATTCTTGTCTTAGAAAAGGTGATGTCCATAGAAGTAGGTTGCTATATCTCGAGATTGGGTCCATTTGAGGCATGCAAAGCCATCAAGTGGACGACTTTACAGAAATAGATCGTGGAAACAATATAGATCTGTATTTTGTAACCTTAGATCTGAGGAAAGGGCTGAATAGACTAGAAATGCGAGGGAATCAGCAAGTTCATAAAGGAACTCGACGAGTTTGGTCGAACATTCCCGATTCTGTTAATGGAACCCGGCGAGTTAACAAGGGAACTTGACGAGCTGTACTAGGAAGTCTCGCTTCTGTTGAGAAGGGGGAACTCAGAATATTGGAAGAAAATCCAATTAGTTAGATCGCGATTTCATGATTTTGTGATTCATGAGAACTCGATGAGTTAAAGGGTAAACTCGACGAGTTGAGTCAACTTGGAGTGTTGACTTTGACTTGACTTTCAATTTGACTTGACCAGAGTTGATCCTTAAGGGTTATGAGCATGGAATGGTATCTAAGGGGTTGTTTTGGTTCCGGGAGTGAGTAGAGCTGATTCCGGGCAGAGATGTTTTAGCTATCATCTAATAGTGAGGTGAGTTTCCTCATGGTTTGAACGGCTCGAAGGGACCAAGGCCGACCCATATATGTTAATTGTATTGATTAGTAGATAAGTGTGGGAGAGGATCGTATCTCATATATAGCGGAGTGTGGGCGAGGCCCGTATCTCATAACATTATTTGAGTATGGATATAGGGCTGATTGATAGATTTGATTATACTTGTTGTCTATATGATACTTGTATGTATGCTTAGTAGATGAGTGTGGGTGGGGCCCATATCTCATAGTTAACTGAGTGTAGGCGGGGCCTGTATCTCATAGTTAGCTGAGTGTGGGAGGGGTCCATATCTTATAGTTAGCCGAGGGTGGGCGGGACCCGTATCTTGTAGCTAGTCGAGTGTGGTCGGGGCCCGTTTCTCTTAGTCAGAGGAGTGTGGGCAAGGCCCGTATCTCCTGGTGTGTGGGTGGGGCCCATATCTCCTAGTAGCATGATTATGTGTATGATATGTGGTAGTTTCGGGAGACTCACTAAGCTTCATTCTTACTGTTTTCAATTTTGGTTTCAAGTATTTCCGGTAGCAAGGAAAAGAGCTCGGGATAACTGAAGTGTATAAACCATTATGTTCAGTCTGGGATGTTTTACTCTGATAGATTGGCATGTGTTTTGATATGATACTTTGATTTGATACTATGATTCATGTTTTTGGATAAAATGATTTGATAACTATGGTTTATTTAATAATTAAAAATTAATTTTTTTTTCATCATTTTTCGGATGTTACAATGGGCTTTTTTCTTAGGGGTCTAGATTTAGGATTTAGACCTACGCTTATGGCTTAACCTATTTCTGATTAGGGTGATTTGTTTGTGTTTAACGTGGAATCTTCCGGTTCGGTAGTTGGGCATTTAGTTATTTATCAGTAGACTACGGTGAGTTTTCTTACTGTATCAATGGGTCGCAGGCACCAAGGTTGACATGTTATCTGTGATATAGGATGCTAGCTATATATGTGATATGTGTATGAAAGAAGAGTATTTGGCCCTTGGCAACTGTATGAAAGACTAGGATATGGCTCTTAGCATCTATATGAATGATCAGGATCTGGCCCTTGGCAACTATATGGAAGATCAGGTTTTACCCTCGACAAGAAATTACTTGTAAGACAATGGTTTTCCCCATAGCACTAAATTATTTATGTTTGGTATGTGGAACTTGGGAAAACTCACTAAGCTTTTGCTTACAATTTAAGTTTATGGTTTCAGGTACATCTGGTACAATGGGAAAGGTTCCGACATGATGACACATCATTCTCCAGTCATAATTTTTTTATAGCTTTAGATGTTGTTACTTTGATTTTGTGACATTGTTACTTTGTGTAACTCTTGTTTAAAAATGAAAAAAGTATCTTGGTTGTTGGGTTGTTAGATCAATGACCATAACTAAGTACTTTACATCATGGAATGATCATTCTGAAAAAAGATCAAACACTTGGTGGGCAATAAGGTTAAATTTTGAAATTTTTTTCTGTTCAATAGCTTGCCAAATCATATTAAGATCAAACATGTTTCCTTTTTTAATTGTAGCATTTTACAACTATTTTCGTCACAAAGATGGAATTTTTTACGGAATCTTAGATCATAGTAAGAAAAAGATCACCAATATCTATTAATCAAAGTTTATATCTTCCTCTAGAAAAACTAGTCTTGCTTTCTCTTGAAGACAAGATCCCATTAATATGGAGTTGTTGAGTTGGCAAGACTATATCCCTAGAATGTTCAAAAGTATGCAATAGGTATCTAATACTTGCACTGCATCTGCCAAGATGAAGTTACTTGTGTCAAGCAACAAACAATATGGTACTTTACTACTTTGGGCCTCCGAAATGGTATCCACATCAGGTTTTGTTAGCCTGAGATTGCTATTAGAGGTGAGATCCACTTTTAACTTACTAGTGTTGGGTTGCTCCATTGGCGTACCAAACTATAATTTTATCAGGTATTTTATCAAACCAAGTTGATAACAATTAAAGGTTTTTATCTTTTAAATGGTGCAAATAAAAGGCAAAATCACCCGAGGGTGATTTCCATGAAGAGTTGTTGTTGGGTGAAGGGTGTGGAAGAGGATAAAAATTAGAGAATTATTTTCCATGAAAGTCATAGTTGATGAATTTTGTGTGCTCTAACTAGTCTTTAAAGAAGAATATATATGGACATGGAGTGGAATCGCAAATGAAAAAAATGACAATGTTGAATATCTTTCTCCAAAAGGGGATTATCATGTAATATCGATGAAAAGAAACTCAGATGCCACTGTCTAGATTCCTCTACTTTTTCCATGGCGATCCATGAAAAGCTGATATTGTGCCTCTTTGTAAACCACATTTTCATCCAGATTCCTTTGTTCTTGACTCTTTTTTACCGCCATAGATCAGTGAGGGAAACAAGGTGGGTTGGAGAAGAAGAAGGATAAGATGTTTTGGGGGTGAGTTTTTTTTAGACTTTTTCTTTACACACACACACAGAAGGGGGGAGAGAAAGAGTGAGAGTGTGTGTGTGTTTGTGAGCCCTTGTACACTAATTAATTATTTTTTATTTTTTATTTTTTTTAAATAACAAAAAATTTCATAAATGGTGTCTATGATAGTGAAAAGAAGGAAATGCCATTCACTTAACAGAACAAACTCAGTGAAGTTAGCAATAAGAACCTTTTGTTAAATTTTTTGAAACTATAGGGACAATCTATGTGGTTTTTGAACACAGGGACTAAACTTCAAAATTTATGACACCAAATGGACAATTTATGAAGTTTTGTCAAAAAAAATCTGTATTCACTTTTATGCAGTTATTTTTCTAATTCATGTTAACATCTCGATTTTTTAAACATTTTTTTATATTTTTAATTTACTTTTTTAAAGACATTTTCTATTTACAAACTTGAGCAGCAACATGTGCGAGGTATTAACCCTAGTTTATGAACTTAAAAATCAGAAAATGGAGAAATAGAGTTGAAGCAGAGTATGGATATAGGAGTGATTGATAGAATTGATTATACTTGTTGTCTGTGTGATACTTGTATGTATGCTTAGTAGTTGAGTGTGGGTGGGGCCCGTATCTCATAGTTTGTTGAGTGTAGGCAGGGCACGCATCTCATAGTTAGCAGAGTGTGTACTGGACCCATATCTCATAGTTAGCCGAGTGTGGGCTCGTATCTCATAGTTAGAGGAGTGTGGGCGAGGCCCGTATCTCCTAGTTAGCTGAGTGTGGTCGGGGCCCATATCTCCTTGAGTGTGGGCGAGGCCCGTATCTCCTAGTAGCATGATTATGTGTATGATATGTGGTAGTTTTGGGAGACTCACGAAGCTTCGTACTTACAGTTTTCAATTTTGGTTTCAAGTATTTCCGGTAGCAAAGGGAAGAGCTCGGGATGATTGCCGTGCACACACCATTATGTTCAGCCTCGGATGTTTTACTCTGATAGATTGACATGTGTTTTGATATGATAATCTGATTTGATACTATGATTCATGTTTTTGGATAAAATGATTTGATAACTATTGTTTATTTGATAATTAAAAATGAAATTTTTGGTCATTATTTTGGGATGTTATAATGGGATTTTTTCTTAGTGGTCAAGATTTAGGACTTAGACCCACGGTTATGGCTTATAACCTATTTCTGATTAGGGTGATTTGTTTGTGTTCAGCGTCGGATCTTCCAGTACGGTAACTGGGCATTTCGTTATTTATCAGCAGACTATGGTGAGTTTTCTTACTGCATCAATGGGTCGAAGGCACTAAGGTCGACACATTATCTGTGAAATAGGATGATAGCTATATATGTGATATGTGTATGAAATAAGAGGATTTGGCCCTTGGCAACTGTATGAAACACCAGGATATGGCCCCTGGCATGTATATGAATGATCAGGATCTAGCCCTTGGCAACTGAATGGAAGATCAGGATTTAGCCCTCGGCAGGAAATTACTTGTAAGACTATGGTTTGCCCCGTAGCACTAAATTATTTATATTTGGTATGTGGAACTTGGGAAAACTCACTAGGCTTTTGCATACAATTTATGTTTATGGTATTAGGTACATCTGGTAAAAAGGAAAAGGACCCGACATGATGGCACATCGTTCTCCCCTAATAATTTTTTGTACCTTTAGAAGTTGTTACTCTGATTATGTGACATTGTTACTATGTGTAACTCTTGTTTAAAAATGAAAAATTATCTTGGTTTTTGGGATGTTACATCAATGACCATAACTAAGCACTTTACATCATGGAATCATCGTTTAGAAAAATGATCAAACAGTTGGTGGCCAATAAGGTTAAATTTTGAAAAATTTTCTATTCAATAGCCTTCCAAATCATATTAAGATCAAACATGTTTCCCTTTTTAATTATAGCATTTTACAACTACTTTCATCACAAAGATGGAATTTTTTTTACCGAATCTGAGATTGTAGTAAGGACAATATAACCATCATCCACTAAAGAAAGTTTATATCTTCCTCTAGAAAAATTAGTCTTGCTTTCTCTATAAGACAAGATCCCATTAATCTGGAGTTGTTGAATTTGCAAGATTGTATCCCTAGACTGGTCAAAAGTCTGCTATAGGTATCTAATAATTGCACTACATCAGCCAAGACGAAGTTACCTGTGTCAAGCAACAAACAATATGGTGCATTACTACTTTGGGCCTCTGAAACGGTATCCACATTAGGTTTTGTTAGCCTGAGACTGCCATTAGAGGTGAGATCCACTTTTAACTTACTAGTGCTGGGTTGCTCCATTGGCGTACCAAACTATAATTTTTATCAGGTATTTTATCAAACTAAATTGATAATAATTAAAGGTTTTTATCTTTCAAACGGTGCAAATAAAAGGCGAAATCGCCCGAGGGTGATTTCCATGAAGAGTTGTTGCTGGGTGAAGGGTATGGAAGAGGATGAAAATTAGAGAATTATTTTCTATGAAAGTCATAGTTGATGAATTTTGTGTGTTGTAACTAGTCTTTGAAGAAGAATATATATGGACATGGAGTGGAATCAAAAAGGAAAACAATTGACAATATTCAATATCTTTCTCCAACAAGGGATTGACATGTAATAACGATGAAAAGAATCTCACATGCCACTGTCCAGATTTCTTCACTTTTTCAATGGCGATCCATGAAAAGCTGATATTATGCCTCTTTGTTAACCAAATTTTCATCTAGGTTCCATTGTTTTTGATTATTTTTTACCGCCATAGATAAGAGAGGGAAACAAGGTGGGTTGGAGAAGAAGACGTTTTGGGGGTGAGTTTTTTTTTTTTTTTTTTGACTTTTTCTTTACACACACACAAAAGAGGAGAGAGAGAGAGAGAGAGAGAGAGAGAGAGAGAGAGAGAGAGAGAGAGAGAGAGAGAGAGAGAGAGAGTATGTGAGCCTTTGTACATTAAATAATTATTTTTTATTTTTTATTTTTTTAAATAACAAAAAATTTCATAAATGATGTCTATGATAGTGAAATGATGGAAGTCTCATTCACTTAACGGACCAAACTCGGTGAAGTTAGCAATAAGAATATTTTGTTAAAAGTTTTGAAACTATAGGGACCATCTATGAGGTTTTTTAAAATAGGGACTAAACTTCAGAATTTGTGACATCACATGGACAGTTTGTGAACTTTTGTCAAAAAAATAATAATAAATAAATTAATAATAATAAAGATTCCATCTTCACTTTTATGCACTTATTTTTCTAATTCATGTTAACATCTCGGTTTTTAAATTTTTTTTTATATTTTTAAATTTACTTTTTTTTTTTAATGATATTTTCTATTTACAAACTTTAGCAGCAACGTGTGGGAGATATTAACCCTAGTTTGTGAACTTGTGGTTTTAGTTTTTTATTAAAATTATAGATTTGGTCAATTTCAAAAAGTTTTGTTGTGGTTTTGATCTTTTTTCTATTAACTTTAACAACTTGATCCTTAACTTTTTTAGAATCACTATTTTACCCTTAAGGACCATTTCTGCATCCAAACTATAAGGACCATTTATATATATCTTCTTTCTATTTTTACTAAATTATTATATATTAATAAATGTTATTTTTAGTATATACTATTTATATATTAATAAATATTGTTTTATTAGATTTTTAATTTCTTTTAATTAAAGTTTTTTAATTTCTTTGTTATCGGATACTTTAATTGGATAATTATATATGAATAAATATTAATTTTAATATATTATATTTATATATTAATAAATATTATTATATTGCTATATTAATTTATTTTAGTTAATTTTTTTGTTGGAATATTTTTTTTTATTGGATTATTATATATTAATAAATGTTATTTTTAATTTATAATATTTATATTCTAATAAATATTACATTAGCAGATTATTAATTTTTTTAAGTTAATTTTTTTAATTCCATTTTTTGGATTTTTGTATTGGAATATTACATTTAATTTATTATTTTTTATACAATAAATATTATTTAATATATTATTAATTTATTTTTGTTGTATAATATTAATTCTTTTTAATTTTATTACTTCCACTACAAAGTTCACGAATATGCAAAAGCGCCGCCTGCCCATCAACGAAAATCATCGGGATCACTGCCAAAAAACTTCATCGGAGGTCCGACATAAACCATACTAACTTTTTCCACCCAGCATCCCCGGTAGCCACCTGCGATAACCTCTTCACAACCCACTAGAATCCTCCATATCCAACACAATGAGCAACAAAACTCATATAAATAATAATAGTGGTAGTGGTGATCGGGTGATGGTGGTGGTGTTATCACAGGTGACTACCAACAACATTAGTTAGTAAAGGTTGATGAGTTTCTGTCCGACCTCCGATGAATATGTTTTGTGATAATACTGAAGATTTTGATGATGAGAGGCAACACTTTCACGTATTCTAGCGACTTTATGGTGGAACTAATAAATTTAAAAAGAATTAATAATATAAATTAAAAATAAACTACGATTAAATTACACGGATGATCTCTATGGTTTAGGGTAATTTATATGTTTCGTCCCTAACTTATTTATTTATTTTTTTTAACTCGGCAGGTCCGTACTGTTTGTTTTTATTACGCGTTTGGTGATTATCTTACCTAAAAAGACTATTTTGCACTTGATTTATTTATTTATTTAAATAAACATACCCCTAACCCCACCCCTCTCACCTTACCTATTCTACAATTTTTTTTTATTTAAATAATAGTCTTTTTAGGTAAGACATTGACAAAACGTGTAAAAAAACAAACAGTAGAGACCAAACGCGTAATAAAAACAAATAGTAGGGACCTTCCGACTTAAAAAAATAAGTTATAGACCACGTGTGCAAATTACCTCAAACTATAGGGAGCATTCGTGTAATTTAAACTAATAATCAACCAAAATAATATTTATTATATAAAAAATAATAAATTGAAAGTAATATTCCAAAAAAAATAATAATTAATCCAAAAGAAAAAATTAAAAAGATTAACTAAAAGAAACTAATAATTTGATAATGTAATATTTTTTTTGGATATAAATATTATAAATTAAAAAATATATTTATTATTATATAATATTCCAATAAAAAAAAGAAAGACTCTATCAAAAAAGCAGTACTGCAATAAAAAAATTAATTAAAAAGGTAATAATTCTATATAATATCATTTATTAATATATAAATATTATATATTAAAAATAATATTATTCATATATAATTATCCAGTTAAAATATATGATATCAAAGAAATTAAAAAAATTTAATTAAAAGAAATTAAAAATCTAATAAAACATTATGTATTAATATATATAAATAGTATATATTAAAAATAACATTTATTAGTATATAATAATTCATTAAAAAAAAAGATATGTATAAATGGTACTTGTAGCTTGATTGTAAAAATGGTCCCTAAGAATAAAATAGTTATTTTAAAAAAATTATCTGCCAAGTTATTAAAGTTAATGAAAAAGGGAATAAAACCACAACAAAACTTGTTGAATATAACAAAATCTACATATTTTCGAAGATTTAGACCTTAACCATATAAAATAAGAAATCACGGGGATCGTTTTTGCAGTTTTGTCGAAACCTTTTAGCTCAACAAAAAAAAAATTTGAAGTTTTATTTTGATTTAAAATAATGATTCGGGTTCGTACAAAAACTTTTCTCCATTTATGAGATTATTTTATTATAAGAAAACATATAAAATGATTTTCCAACATTAAAAAACATTTAATACAAGTAACAACAATAATAACTATATTGAAAAAAACGTTTTAATCTATTTTAACAATACTTTAGAATGAAAGGGCATAAAAAAAACATTTCATCCGATTTCACATATATTCTCATGCAATAAAAGATATTTTATTATAAATCATAAGACAACGCGAAATTAAATTGAACCTCATTATCAATTAATTTTGTTTAGGCTATTGATATATTCTCATACACTCATACGAGTATGAACGAGCTACTCACATATAAATTTGACAATGTCTATTAGCAAGTCCGTCTACTGTGAAATTGCTAACAAACTTCTTATAAATTCATTCCCAAAACAACATATCTTATTCATTAGTAATAAATTAAAATTGTTACGAACAACCAAAAATCAAATAAAAAGATAAAAAGCCAGCACGTTATTGTTCTCTAAATACCCATCTTCTAGCATTTTTAGAAGCAAATTCATGTATTATACTTTTGATAATCAATATCCTTATGAAAACCGTTCTCAATAGAAATCAAATTCAAAGTGTTTAATCTCTTTTGATGCATGGTCTGGAGCAAATAAGATTTTATAAGTTTGGTATTGTACAACTTCTTTTTAGCTGATGCAATTGTAATAGGAACAATCAACAATATTCGGTATGCTAGACAGAAAACTGGATAACTGTTTATCATTTTAAGTTCTTTGAATAAATCATCGGCGTGAACTTTTCCATTGTGAATAAAAGCCAACATGTCTTCATATTGTTTGTATTCTTCAAACCTTTACTCCAAGGAACCAATAACCTAATCACATATGTACACAAAATACTGTATCTTGGATAAATTTGGAGGTTAAAGTTCATGTACCCTTTCCGATTACCCAACGTTACTCTTTTAAAAAAAAAAAAAATTAATTATTCTTTTTTTAGTTTTCTCAACAAACACTAGATAAATTTCTAAATTAGAAACCATAGTTCCAGCACAATCCAAAACATTCTCAAACTCCTTCTCTCAGTAATCTTTAAAAAAACTCAAAAGATGTTTGCAAATTACTGATTGCCTCATCAATATAGATAGTCTCATATTGAAGTTGTTTGTTCAAGATAATTACGTTAGCCATTATATGCTATCATATAACAATACCGGTAATAAAATCATACCTGCCAAGTTCAAACTTTGACCACTACAAAGTTATATACCAGATATAGAAACGCTAAAACAACAAAGCATACTAGAATAGTGACATACTTATAAGCACACATACAACACTCATAAGACACTCCACAAAATGATAAACCAAGAACATTGTTTTGTGTTACTTTACTTTACTATTCATTAACTTCATTAAAACATCCAATCGTGTCATAACTAGGAAATTCGATGCCTTGTAAATATGGAACAATGATAACAAATGTGAACCAACAATGTGAAAGCATGTAAGATGCTTATTTCCAATAACAACAAACTTCAATCAAAAACTTCATACAAGTACTATAAATAGTCAACAAAGAATTAGAAACCCTAGAAATCCCGGTTTAAGTCCATTCTGGACTAGGATTTCCTTATTGGACCCAATGGGTCAATAAGCTTCCAATTTGACTATCTTGAACCTAAAACTCTCAAATGCGCCCTCATTGGACTCATACACATGAACCATAATACTTTTGGGCCTAAGGAGCCCAAAAGACACTAGGTTAACTTAAATGGGTCTTAATAGGTCACAATCAATTTAATTTAGCCCTAATAGGTCATAAAAATCATATTTTTATTTATTTGGGACAAAAATCACCTAAATTAACCATAAAATGGGCTTAATCATTCAAAGCCCAAAATTTTTCTCTTTCCCTCTCCATTTTCGGCCCAAGCCCACAAAGAAAGAAAGAGTTGAGTTTGTGGTGCCAAATCATTTTTACCTAATGGATTTCCATGCAAGCTCTCATACTTCCATGCAACAATCTCATCACCCCTCTCTCTTCTTCTCCCTCTCTTCCTCTCGGCGGAACTCAAACCAACACACCCACATTTCACTCAAAAATTCTCTCAAGAAGTTCTCTCCATTTCTCTCCAAGTTTTCGAGATCTAAGAGTCTTTGAAAGAGATTCTTCCATAAAAATCATCATCCAAGGTAAGTTGATGTATGATCCATGATTTAACTCACTTCTTTTCATCAAAAATCATCTCTTAATCCATTCAAGTTCATGATCTTGCATCTTAGAACCCAGTAAGTGCGAGATCCATCCAAGGAACTTGCTAGGGCCGAAAATAGCACCAAACTTCTCCCAATCTTCTTCACAAACCGAAACTACAACTCAAGGTGAGTTTCATACCCCTTTCTTTTCGGTTTTCATGAGTTTTATGGGGTAGAATACAAGAAAATGTGTAGATCTATGTGTGATTTTATGCATGTATGTGTGTGATTTCATATGTTTTTGTGATGAATATGTTCACAAAAGGGGTGTAAACCCGAGATCTATGGCATGAGAAAGGAAACAAACAGAATCTAAGCTATTTTACACCAAACAAGTTAAGAATGATAGCCTATAAGGTTATGATGAACATATTCTAACATAAACCCATTTTAGGGTTTTAAATTGTCAAAAAAACAAAACTTGGGTTACAAATCGAAAAGTCAAGGTTTCTTGAGGGTCAAAAGTGTCAAAACAGTTTCTATAATCATTTTTCTGAATAATAAAACTTTCAAGGGACTTAAAATGTAAATTTTTAGCTTAATGGGCTAATTATGGGCTTTTCAGCCCAATAAGCCTCAAAAGGTGAAAAATGACAAACTTTAGGGGCTGAAATGAAATTTTCGATAAAACAAGGGCTAAATAGCATAACAAAGTCATTTTAAGAGTAAAAAATTCTTTCACTATCAAAAAGGATGAAAAATGTAAAGTTTTTAGAATTTTGGGCTAAAACTATAAAAGTTGTGAAAAATGAGGTTCTAACCGAGAATCATCATTCTGGGAGGGCTGAAGCTATCCACAAAATAATTTTTGGGTTAAAACTGTGTTTTCATTAAATATATGATACAAAAGTGTCAAGAAAATGTTTTAAGGACTAAAAATGAAATTCTTTTATATAAAAGGACCAAAGGTGTTATTTTTATAAAAGAATGGTAGTGAAAGGGTCAAATCCCACTTTTAAACAAATTAATTCATTAATACAAAATACAAAACCCACAAACTACTGACGATACGAAAAACAAATACACTTTCAACAACAAATATCATTACAAACGAGGTGATTCGGTCTCGAATCAGTACAAAACAACAAGCGTGGAACAAAACCATCTAAATAAATATGCGATAACCACGATGAGCAAATTTACAAACTTTGGGCTTGGAAGTTTTAAATCATGCTTGTTGGGCCTTGCTATCCCATTAACATGATCTTTGGGTTCAAAGGGAATATGCTTATGTGCTATTGGGCCTCCTATGACCCGATTTCATGTAAAAGGACTTTCAATGGCTATGATGTGCTATTGGGCCATAGTGGCCCGTTAGTATTGCTAGTGAGGTCAAGAAATCAAATGCGAGTTGGGCCAACGTGCCTTTCACATTCCTGACAGCCTAAAATAACTCAAGGAAATAATGGGACTTCGTACTCCTCTTTTCCTCGTTTGTTAGGCTTACGAGTAATCAAGGTAAATAGATTCAGGACGTAAAGCAAGAGTAACCAGGGCCGTGGATTAAGTGAGTAGTAACGGGCGACGCCATTAAGGATCGTTCGAAAACTGTAGTTATAAACTAGTCATTTTCTAATGCGTGAGTATAACAACTCACAACCCAAATTAATCCAGCGCCACCCGAGAAATCAAAATCATTCGTCATGAAGGTATCACAATTGAGAAATTACTGTATTTTATGTATTGGGAAAACATCGGGTTTTCCTGGGAAGTTCAACATTTTCACTTGTGCGATTAATACTAAAGTTTAACATTTATACACGTTTTAAAAATCAACAAGCATATATTTACGGATCTTCACACTTTTTATAAACGATGATATTTTCAGAAAATATCGGATTTTCTGGGTTTTACAAACTACACAAAATCATTTTATCACAACATTGCTTATGAACTCACCAACATTTCATATGTTGACGTTTTTCAAAATTAACTTGTATTCTCAGGTAACAGGTAAACCGAAGAATAAGTACCAAGTAATGACAGGGTGTTTTGTGTATGATATCTATCAGACAATTATGTTATGAATTTGTAATGTTTAAGACAAAGTACTGGTCTACTGGATGTAAACAATATCAGTTGTAGTATTTTCATGCATGGTGATGATTTATGTTATGATTCATGTATATTCATTGTGATGGTATTCAATTTAAGTCACAAGAGCCCTCGGACGTTTCCGTTGTCCGGTTTGGGGGTGTGACAAATCGTGAGAGAAAATAGTCCACCACAGTTGTAAAATTGAAAGAGATAACAAATTTTAATCTTACATGTAGTTAATAAGTCATTTGAAGGAAAATGAGGTGAAAACTAGTCACTCAACTAGGAAAAGGAGGAACACATTACAATCCAACAAACATACAAAGGACCGGACAATTTTAGTACTCCTAACATTCTAAATTTTCCAATATACCAAAAGGTTGTATCCTAAGTAACTTTACATCATAGAAGAGACAAGAATAATTAATGTAAAGGAAAATAAACTGATTCAGACTTATTCACCATCTCGGAACATCAACACTTGAACATATTCTCTACTCTGGACACCAACTTGACTTCTAATCACAGACTGACTCTGGACCTTATTCCACTTCGGAACTAAGACTAACTTTGAAACCACAAAAGGTTAGAGATTGCTAGAGGTTCACTTTCAGGTTCCAACAATCTTCCCCTAAGTAAACTTCATAATTTAGTCAGCTTAGCTCGAATCTTCCTTGATGAACACGTATGCCCTATACAACATTCTTTGACTCCGATGTACCATTGCAGCTGACTTATGAACTTTGTCTTCACATTCTCCGGTGCTTCGGACTTTGATGCTCGATTTATGAACTTTTGAAGGGCCTTGGTGGGGACCAGGTGTTTGTATAGGACTTAAAAGAAGTCCTTTTGATTTGTTTTTCTTTGGATATAGACAAAACCTAGCACTGGTTCATCGATGGGTCCTTTGCCAATATTTCAGCTTTAGGTAGCTTAAACTCGATTTTGACCAAGTATTTCTCGGTTTCGAACAGATGGGCCAGTTCAAATTCGCATCGGTAGAATTCAGCAACATAATCTTTAAGGAAGCTCAAAGCAGCATGGTAAGCTCCCATACTAAGATCATTAGATTGAATGCTTCGGAAGTGAGCATCAACTGTTAGATTGTCGTTTGGGTTGATTGTAGGGAAGTTGGCATCGGTGATGGCCTTCTAAATTGGTTTGTTTCGGAAGATGTAGTACTAGAATAACACACAGTTAAGTTCAACCTTGGTTAGGATCTACCTTCCAAAATTCGGAAATCTTGGTGATCCTTTTCTGAGACCAGACTTCTTTCTAAAGAAGTGAATTCTTGGAATGAAAGGTCTTCAGTCTTTCACATTCAGTTCAGATGATCATTTGAGGATCATCTTCCAGATGGAGAGGAGAGAACTTGGTGTAAAACTTGATGAAAGGAGAGAGAGAGGCAAGTCGATCTGGTCCGAATCTTGATTCGGAAGATCATAATACATGAAGGGTACTATCTCAACATCTTTAAAGATTCCATCTCTACAGAGAGGAGATATCCCTAGCATTGAATGAGGGTTTTCATCCTTGAAGGATTGGATTCGGATGCTTTCTTCAAGAGCTTAATTGATCTCTTCCTGGGACCAACCACTTCTTTCATCCAGGTGAGGAACGGAGTATGAGAAGTCCGAAATTGGCTTCTTGCCCTTTTTGTTCTGTTTGTGGAGAGTGGAGAAGATGTGTTGCATGTTCTCATAAATGGTGAACTTTGGAGGAGAGGAAGGCAGAGGCTTTTCAGGAATCTCATCTGACTTGAAAAGAGAGAAGCCCTCATCTATAGGAGCAGTTTTTGGTGGGGAGACTGGAGGTAGCATCGATGTGGAGAATCGGAAGGCTTCAATGTATTGATTAGATTTGATCTTAGCTTTTTCTTTACTCCTATGAAGTGTATCCGCCAGAGTTGAAGGCCTTGAAACTGATGACCAAATTCGTTGCTCATTCTCAGAAAGGGTTTTTGATGGAAACTGCTTTAGTGCTGGGATCCCAATGATGGCATTACGGATGTACTTGTCTTTATCATCTTCATCATCATTATTATCATAATCATTATCATCATCATGTAAAGAACCTAAAAGAACTTGGAGAGAATCGTCAGAGTCCTCATCTCGGAGTTGGAACTCCGAGACTGGTTTCCAGGGCCAATTCTACCAGCTTGGTCCTTATCCCCCTCTTGCAACGGAGGAGCCTGCGACCTGTTCAAGCAAGGAAGACTCTTTCAGTTCCGAGAAGCGCTCGAACACCTTTTGAAAGCTTTTGCTGAGTTGCAATGTTAATGTATCATAGGCCTCAGTCGTTGGAGCCTGAGCTTTGAGATGATCGGATAGATGAGCAAGAATCGAGAGCATTTCGTCAAATTTTCGATTTGGAACATCTACAATGTTCTACGAAGCTCTAAGAAGCTTGATGAAGACTTGCTTCATTATTATATTTAATTCACCCTTCTTCCGGGTCTATTTTTCAAGCCTCTAAATATGTTTCTCATGACAAACATGAGTTTCTTGATGAGTTCTTTTGAAATATTGAGCATATCAGCATCAACTTTCAACATCTTGGTGATTGTGTCGAGGTAATGATCAACTGAGGCATCATATTTGTGTTCCACTTCCTCGATAGTGTGCTTGAGGCGAAGAGAAATTAGTTGATCAAGTTGAGCTTCTCTTTCAGCAACAGTAGGTCCAGACTTGTTGGCTTTGGACAATGAGTTACGAATGGCATCAAGCTTGTCATCTAGACCGGAAATTTTAACATCGATTTTAGTATTAAGTCTGGCCACATAAGTTTCTATAGCATTGACTTTCTTCATGGTGTCGGAGATGTTGTCTATGAGTTCCAGAAGGGCAAAAGGATCAATGTAATTCCCTGCAGATGATCTTGTGTCCGAAGTGGAGGTCCGCGATGCATGATTGTTATCTCCTATGTTCACTGGAGGTTCCGAGACAGAGCCATGCTTAGTTGTTGTAGCTGCAGTATCTTGTTTGGGAGTGGATTCAAATTTAACTTCAGGATTAACTTGGACTTGATTCTCTATATGAATATCTTCGTTAACTGGTTCCAAAGACGATGGTGAGAGTCCGAAGTCCAAATTTAGTCTAGATGAGGAAGGCTTTGAAGGAAATGGAAATGAGTCGAACAACTTAGGAGCAGCGATTGAGGCTCCTTCATCATCAAACATGACTTCGTCGAAATGTTGTTAATTGGGATCAGAGTGCATGGCTTCATGAATACGAGTCTTTAGAGTTTCTCTAGAAGAAAACTCAAGATTGGTGATTTCATCAGTAAGGGTAACAAAGGGCAGGTTGCTCTGAATAACCTTATGCCTCATGGAGATGAGAATTACTTCAACTTCAGATCTGGTGAGCTCTAGATGTCTTGTTTGATTCCTGTCAACAAAATCTTCCCATAACGGATCATTAAATTCTGACCATCCTGTACCCCTAGCAGGTATTAGACCAGTTGAGGCATGCAAAGTAGGAGAGATTGCTCCCACTTCGGAAAGCTTGGGATCCGGAATAGGGGTTTCAGACTGTGCTTGTGTAAAAGGAAATAGGATATCAAATGAGACTCGTGGGTTTGATTTAGGGGAAAGGAACTTTTGACATCACTAGCATCACCTTCTTGGGAAGGTGAGGGTACATTATTAAGAGACTCCCCGTGTGTTTGCGTGTGGTATTAAACCTTCAAAGGGTACTTCGGAAGAGTAGGTAGGACGGGTAGAAGGATGGCCAAAGTCAGCCGGAATGTCCTTGGCTCCTTCCAGTTGAGAGGAGGAAGTGACTTTAGTCTTTTTGGCTTTGGGCTTAGAGGGAGAGGATTTCCTCTTAGTGGACTTCTTTTTCTTGCCTCCTGATGGAACTACCTGGGCCTTGTCCGAGATGGATTCAATAGAGACATGGGTAGATTGTGTAGGGTTATACACAATCGAATTCTCTATGTGTTGTTTTAAATAAATAGACTCGGATGAAATAAAAGCTAACATGTGTTCCAGTAAATGCCTGATAGGCCCAGATGACTTTTGGTCCAGAAGGCGATAGGATTTGATAATTTTTAAAGTAAGAAATACCTCTTCCATAATGGTGCTGATGGGAATGGGCTCATTGCGTTATTTGTATAGTTTTTGGATGGTAAGAGCCCAAAATCGAGGGCTTGAGATCTCATGTGGCTTGCGGTTGATGGCAAACTTCCGAAAGTCTTGCCATAAAGCTTCAGTGACATCAACTGCATTGGTCTCGACGGAGAAGATACTGTAAACAACATACAACCAATCATTGCTAAATGAGTCAGTCCACGATATTTTCCAGGTATTCCTCTTACAATGAAGTGCATGAGAATAGTCCATAACCTTGATACAATGGACTTCTTGAACTTCTTGACTTTGTACTCTTCACTGTAGCCAATATGGCTTAGAAACAACAAAAACTCTTCATCCGTTGGTTCTTGAACCTTGAAGTTTTCTAGATTTTCCTAAACATCAGTCGCCTTCAAGAATGTGGATATGTGAACATGCATGATTCTATTTCCAGTTATTTTGGTCTCGAGAACATCATTGTTAATCTTGATTCGTTCGAAAGCAGCATGAAGTAGGAAGAGTGGAATTGGTGGGCCTGGTATTTTGGTAAGAGGTACAAAGAGATAGATAGATAGATAGATGGATAGAGAGAGAGAGAGAGGATGATTTGCGATGAAATCAATCACAACAAGGATTGATTCTTCATAATCGTTTGGTTCTAGAGAGAATAGTTAGGGTAGTGTCCCTGAGGAAAGGTTCTGATGACATAGACGATGAGGATCCCTTTGATGAATTCTTTTTGTGTGCAGGTTTGGCAGTATTCGGAGCGGTTTGGGTGGATGTCATTGTTGCAGGTGGAGAGCTTTGTAGAACACTTGAATTGAAAGAGAAGAAAGGAGATGAGAGTTTTGAGAGCGTAACGTGTAAAATGGGTTTCAATTGGCCTTTATAGGTTCAGGAAATAAGTGGGTCGAGTTGAAAAGCAATGATGAAACCCGTATTAGGAAATGGATCGCATTTAATGTGTTGCCAAAAATGGGACTGAATTGTCCTACAACAACTAAAGTAACCTTGATTTAACGTGAAGAATGGAAATCGTCGCTTATGACATGATGTTTGCTTTTTGTAAACGTGTGCATAGATTTGCGCTTTTCTAGGGGAAGGGGATAAACATAGTTAACCAAAAAGTAACCTTTTGTTTTATTCAGAAAACGTTTGGAATCACATAATGACAAAAACCTTTTAAATTCTTACAAAAGAATTGAGTCCGGAACCATAATATTACGAGTTAAGAAATGAGTTTTTGACAAGTAAATGCCCAGGATAAACTTTTGACATGGTTTAAGAACATTGAGAAGGTCTGAGACAAGTTTTATAAAGAGATCTCGGAACATAAAATTCCGGAATGAAATTTAGAAAGAGTTCTGGAGTGAAATTTTGAAAAAGTTCTGAAGTGAACTTAAAAAATTCTGGAGTGAACTTTTGAAATGTTCCGGAATCAAAGACTTCGATCTAGGACAAAGATTTAGAATTCAATACCATTTCGGATTTGAATTCTGAGAGGAGAATTATGAAGTAAGTTCCAAGGTGAATATTATACCAGTGTAACTATATTGGTTATGGACTTCATGGGACAAGGTGACATGCACAACTTAAGACTACAAGAGGCGGTTAGACAAAAAGACACATAAAATGATCCTATTTGTTCTGAGATTCCGAGATGAAAAATGATTTGACTCCAGAACTGATTCTCTTTATGTTGTAGCCATCAAAGAGTGCAAACCTCTTGAAAGAATCGAGGATAAAGCATCATCATACCCATTTTCTTCAGAAAACCATTGAATTTGGTTTTGTCTAATGCCTTAGAAATACATAAGCAATTTCATCGTCAGATGAAACAAATAAGTTTGATGTTACCATTTAAAATATGATCATTAATGAAATGGTACCGTATGTTGATGTGCTTCGTCATAGAGTGCTGAATTGGACTGTGCGAGATAGCAATGTCACTTTGAGAATCACAATAGATTGGAATTTATTGAAACCGATAACCATAATCCAAGAGCTAAGATTTCATCTTGAGAACTTGAGATGTGCAACTAGCAGCAACAATGCATTCTGCTTTAGCTGTTGAAAGTGCAATGTGTAATAACCCGATATTTTCAAGTCAATGTAACGATCTAAAGTCAAGTATTATAACCTATTTTTGAAATAATAAGAATAGCGCCAAAAATGAAATGTTCAAAAATCTCAATTGGAATGTATTAAGTAATAGATATCGTAACAAGATTTTTAAAAACATAAAGGACACAAAAATCCGAGTTATAACGAAGAATTTATGACCAATCAAAGATCCACAACAAAACCGGTAAAACACGGTTAAGCGTAAAAAGCAAAATTTCGATAAAATACTTTTTAGCCTTAGGTATCTAAATGGAAGTTGTAGATTACGTTAAACCATAACCAATCATAAAAGAACATCCAAATCTGACTTCGTATGAGGAAGTTATGATTTTTCTAAGTTTCGGAATTGCAGGAGACAACGAAAAACTCGAAATAAAGATCGAATGATTTTTAGCCGACGCAACCTAAGTGAGACTCGAAGGCCTCATCAATAGTAGTAGAACAGTAAAAAGAAAGACGGAAACGAACGTCGGATGAAGGAGTTATGAATTTTTAATAGATTTTTCGTGTCCCGGCCTATTAAAAATATAATATTAAAAATAAATTAAAAATTAGCCGATGAAATGTAAATGAAAGTTGTAGAGTATATTCTCACATACGTGTGGATATAAAGAATGTCAAAAATAGAGCTCATACGCGAAAGTTACAAAATTTTAAAGATTTCGGCATAGATTTCGAGGCTGGTCCAAAAAGAATGATTTGTGTTCCTATGGAACGACCTGCATTCGCAATGCAAAGCCTCAGATTGACCACATCGCCCCCTTAGTTGCATAGCTGGTCACATCTAAAGCTCGGTCCTCGATGATGCAAGACGTCTCGCAGAACGCTCTGCGTACGAAGAGAGTGCCCTGCGTTCCGGAAAGGCCCTGCATACTTCGTAGGAACGCCCTGCGTTCGAGTCTCATTCCATCCCTATATAAAGGATGCAAGGCTTCCCGTTTATGGTTGCTTCTTTACTCCTTTCTTTTACCCTAAAAAAACTCTCAAGCCACTCTAAACCACCCAAAGCCCCGATAACACCACTAACACACGACGCAAGTCCCGACACCCTGAAGTTTTCGAGAAAACATTCTTTACAGTTGAAGTGCTGCGTGTATAAAGCCTAGTTTCTCATCAAATCGTCACTCTTACCAAGTGAGTTTATACCCCTAAACTTCTCTTTTAAATGATTTTAAATGCTTTTATGGGGGGGGGGGGGGGGAGAATACAAGTAGAAAACATTATAGTTATTGTATCAATCACATGTGATCAATAACTATCAAATTAGTGGATTTCTTATACTTCAAAACTATGTTATCAAACAAGTGGATTTATTATACTTCAAAACTGTTTTATCAAAAAAGTGGATTTCTTATACTTCAAAACTGTGTTATCAAACAACCTATTTCAAAACATTTTATAAACTAACATCAAGTCATCAATAACCATTCAAATGGTTAAAATCCTTTTACATGTTAGACTTTTTATCAAACTCTTTTAAAACTTATATATTGTCAAAATCATGTCTATATAGATATATTCATATAATTAAGGTAGAAAGGTCTTAGGACTGATAACTCGCTGTATTTCCTGTTCCTTGTTTGGTTGTGGACTTAGGGTATCGATTGTTTGTCCGAGTGTCATTTGAATATTAGATATATATTATGTATATGTATGTAGATATAAAAGTTCTTTCATCTGTTCAATACCTTTGGGTAGCAAAGGTGTACAAACATGATCAGTCATTCAAACAACATTACTAGTAAACTATAACAGGTATAGTTTAGAGGATCACTACTCACTAATTCTAGAACAATGAAACATACAAGAGTCAGTTCATACATGAGTTAGTTTAAACATACTATAAAGAGAAACAGAGAGGAACATACTATACACTAAGACAGAGAGAACATACTATACAAATACAAGAACACTATAACATTAATGTGAGCCACTACTTCATGGCATGACAATATTCTGCTGTGTCATGTTTTGTAACTAGAGTCTTGTGGAGGGAGAGTGTGAATTTATGTATAGATCTATACAAGATTGACCATCGTACACCTTGCTGCTAGCTACAGTGGGACCTACAGGTCTACGGGTGACGAATGTCATACCATTTTGACGTCTTTGATCGTCGTGTTTTACTAGTCAATCAAGTACGGTTATAATCATATCAAATTTTACCTAAATTAAACACTTGGTTTAAGGTAGTTATTACAACAGTAGTTACTATATAAAATACTACAGTACATCTTTATTTTCCCATTGCATTCACATTCTGATCTTCTCACATAAACGGAAATGTAAACTATATTTTGGTAAAAACACTCACTTTTACAAACAAACCACATGCAAAACATTTGGATCTTGGTAGAAGGCTACATTTCAAGTAGAAGAAGGCTACATTTCAAGTAGAAAATATAGGATTTTCTACGAGATACAAACATTTACAACGAACAGTTACAAACACTTTCATCAAACTTATACAAACATTTGACACTAAAATACTTATGAACTCACCAACTTAAATGCTGATCCTCTCTTTCAAAATAACTTGTATTCTCACCAGTAGATAGGTACAGATGGCCAGGTGTTTAGAAGATGGAGCGTGTTCAAGACTCGTCTTTTATTTTGATTTATATTTTGGTGTCTTTCAAACTATACACTGAACACACTTGTATTAAATTATACTATTAATGCAATGAATGATGTTGTTGCTTGTTTACTATTATGCATTGATATGATACAGTACATGGCATCCTCTGCCCCAAACATTTCTGCCATTTCGGTTTGGGGGTGTGACACAATGCAATTCTGTTTCTTAGATAACCAGCTGACCGATCGACCACCTAAAAATTGGCAGCCACTAGGTGTGCTTTTTCTGTCCAATTGAAGACCGCCATAGTTTGAATCAGAATATGCTTGAAGGAGGAAACTCTATTTCCTGGGTACCAGATTCTGAGATTCTTTGTACCTTTGAGGTAAGAGAATATTTGCTTAACGGCCAATAAATGAGACATCTTTGGATTGACTTGAAATCTGGCACACAAACATGTTGAGAACATAATGTTCGGATGACTTGCTATTAGGTAGAGTAAGGATCCAATCATTCCTATGTACTTATTTTTATCAACTGCCACACCAAATGGGTCCGAATATATTTTGTGTCTGAAACCTATAGGTACCTTGGCAGAGGCACATGTATCCATTGACTACTTTTTGAGAAGTTCTGAAATGTACTTCTCTTGGTGAATGCAAATTCCTCTGTTGGTCTTAACTTGGAGACCTAGGAAGAAGCTTAGTTCCCGATTTGTATTCATTTGAAATCGACTAACCATTAACTTAGCAAAGTCAACAACCATTGATGAATTAGTGGATCCAAAAAAGATGTCGTCAACATAAATTTGGACAAGCATGGGATGTTTTCCATTTGACCTTCGGAGCATAGTAGGATCGAGAATACCTTTTTGAAAACCTAAATACTTGAGAAACTTAGTGAGGGTCTTATACCAGGCGCGAGGAGCTTTCTTGAGGCCATAAACAACTTTCCGGAGTTTGTAACAGTAGTTCAGATATAAGAGATTGACAAAACCGGGAAGCTATTGAAGATACACTTTAGTATCAAGTTCACCATTTAGAAAATCACTTTTGACATTCATTTGGTAAACCTTAAAGCCTTTGTGAGCAATATAAGCAAGAAATGTTCTGATAGCTTCAAGACGGGCAACAAGAGAAAAGGTCTCATCATAGTCAAGCCCTTCAATCTGTGTGAATCCTTTAGCCACCAATCTTGCTTTATTCCGAATAATGACTGTTGCATCATCTAGTTTGTTTCGAAACACCCATCTAGTGCCAACAATAGGATGATTCCGAGGAGGAGGGATGAGAGTCCATACTTCATTTCTATCAAATTCTGCCAATTCTTCTTGCATGGTTGTAATACAATCAGCATGTTCTAGTGCTTCTTTGATGGATTTGGGTTCAACCATTGATATAAATGCTAATAAATGACATTCATTTTGAACACTTGTAGCAGAGCGAGTTTGTACACCAACATTTGGGTTTCCAATAACTTGGTTCGGAGGATAATCCGTAGTCCAAACATATAGTCTTAAAAGCTCTTGTGCAACAAATGATCCTATATCAATAATGGGGTTATGTTGCTCCCCCTGACTAGTTTGAACTTGTGGATGATTCCCCCTTGAACTTCTGAACCGGATAGGTTGACATCATCATTAGGTGGGAATTTGAAGAAATTTGGATCATCATCGTTGTTTATAGGATTAGAGTTGAATTCATTAGATGTATCTTGGAATCCATCTACATTTGATTCAAGGGAAAGTTAACCATTCTCCCACTCAACGTGAGAAGGTTGAAACGGTTCTGAATCAAATGGAGGAAAACTGGGTGTCGGACCGAAAACATTTTGAGAGACTAGAGCTTCAGTTGATGAATTTTCTCTTGTTCGAGATTCCAAATCAAGAGTTGTTTCTAAGGCTTCGAACAAGGTTTCAAAGTTAAACTTCATAGATTGTTTGTTGGTTCGGACATCTTGGTGCTGGAGCATCGGACGCCATGATGTGACTTGTTACATGGGTTGGGCCAGAATTCCGAATGAAATTTCCATCAAAGGTAACATCAAAACTTTATTCCAGAACACAAGTTCTTCGATTAAGAACTCGATAAGCCTTTGATTTAGCAGTGTATACAAGAAAGATAGCTTCATCAGCTTTGGATTGGAACTTGGTAAGCTGATCATGGTTATTCTTGATGAAGCGTCTACATCCAAAAACATGAAGAAAAGAGATACTTGGCTTCCTACCGATCATGGCGTCATACATTGTCTTATTAAGGCGTCGATTGATGATACTCGTATTCTGAGTAAAGCATGAAATAGAAACAGCTTCATCCCAAAGATAGAGTGGGAGATTTGTAAAGTTAAGCATGGATCGAGTAGCTTCAACAAGTGTTCTGTTGCACCATTCTACTAAACCGTCCTGTTGTGGAGTGTATGGAACAGAAAAGTTGTGGTCGATACCCTTCTCGGTGAGGAAGTGCTCAATGTGGAATTTGTGAATTATGAAGCATTTTCAATTCAGATTCGCCTTACTGGGAGTTTGATGAGAACTTCAACTCCTTTGATAAAGTTGATGAGTTTGGAGGCTGTTTCTGACTTGAGCCTTTGGAAAAAGACTCAAATCAACCTAGTAAATTCATTCATAATCACAACAATGTACGTTTTGTGATGAAAACTCTCTACTCTTGAGGGTCCATGCAGATCAATGTGTAGAAGTTCTAACAGCTCCGAGATTGATTTTTCAATGATGATGGGATGACCCTTCTTTAATTGCTTTCCACACTCACATGCAGCCCATAAATAATCATTTTTGAACTTGAGGATTAGAAAACCTCTTACCATATCACCGTAATCAAGATCATTCATATATCTAAAGTTCAGATGACCAAGCCTTCTATTCCATAACCAATTGGTGTCGGGAACAACTTTAATGAGTAAGTAGATATGGGGCTTGCCAATTATCATGTTGATGTCAAGAGGATACATGTTATTGCTGTGGTTTTACTTAATTAAACATTCCTTCTGGTCTTCGGACATGACATAGTGGTGTTTGTTGCAGAATTCAGCTCGTCGATTTGCATCAGTGAGTTGAGCCGCACTTATCAAATTATGCTTCAAGTCAGCTTCATATGTCACGTATGAAATAGAGAATTTGTCATTTATAAGAATACCATAACCTCGGATCTGATATTTGGAGTGGTTTCCATACGTTACATAGCCAACATTTAAAGAAAGTTTGAGATCTCACAGAAAGTAATTCTGCCCCATCATGTGCATGGAGCAAGAACTATTAATATACCATATTGTTTATTTCTCCGAAGCACAGAGTGCCTGCAAAATTAGTGAGTTGTGTAGTTTTTAGGCTTCGAGTTAGGTTTTTAGGCTCGACGTGAATAGTAAGTAGAGTCATTGATCTTGGGTTTCTATGGGACTTCGGCTAGGCAATCTTTGGAAAAGTGATTTGCAGGGCCACATTTGTGACATATAATCTTGGGGTTTTCTGACTTTGGAGTCTGTGATGATTCCGAGGTATGATTTGGTGTAGGAAGGTTAGGCTTAAAAGATGGAGGGTTTTCAAAAGGTTTGTTGAATGGTTAAGGATTATTTTGATAAGGAGCCTAGAAACGGTTATTTTGGTGAGGAGCCTGGAAACAGTTGTGATATGACTTGTTATAAGGCCGATTGTATTTCATGGAAAATAAGGCAAACTCCTGTTGGAAGAGGAGTTCGGGGTACATTTCTTCAGGATTAAGGTCACCAGGTAATGGATAATTATTATTGGTGGAAGCAGGAACGGTTGGAGGTGAGGATTGAACAAGAGGAATATGAGGAACAACAGTAGAGAGAGGGTCCGAAACAACAAGGTTCGGAGTTTGTGGATCGTAGGAACTGACTAGAGCTAGAGGGCCTATAGTGAGTTCACGTAGGGTTTATGCAACATTGATTCATGACCTTGAAGCACATCAAAAAGTTGATAGAGCTTCGGCTTCTTCAGAGATCCATTACTCTGAAGAGATGATTTCACATTTCCCCATCCCTTTCCGAGAGTGTTAATGAACTTGAGGTTGTACTCAAGTGGGGTTCGAACTATCCCATGAATTGTCATGTTGTTAATGATGATTTGGTATCTGTTCGAGGCTGAGGCAATAGATTCACCAAGTATTGTAGTGAAAGTGTCGAACTCATTGACAATCGAGGTTAGACACTTATCCTTCATGTTCTCTGACCCTTCGAACAAATATTGAAGTGTCTCCTAAATCTCTTTTGCGAAGTTGCACACTTTAATGTGCTCATAGAGAGAAGATGGAACACCAAACACCATTTCATAAAAAGCAACTTGATCTGCATGCAACTTTTCAAGATCATCAGTAGTGAGCGGTGCTTGACGTTGTTCATCCTGTCCCATGAGAGTTGCAACAGCATCTCTAACAATTGTTCGAACTGGAACATGCGGACATTGTTTAACGAATCTCCATATAGATTCACCTTTTTCTTTTCCAAGTTGAAATCTTTCCATTTTGACTTTCCATTGATCATATTCTTCAACAACTAGTAGTGGGGCACGTGTAGGGCAACCCACACTATTTTCTATTTGCATTGAGTACATTTGTTGAGAATTAGAAGAAGCCATTGAAGTTAAGATATCTTATGAAAAAGAGGTATATAGAAGAACTTTTATCTTGAACACATAAATCATCAAAATACCAAGGCAATCTCGAATTAACTATAATTTGTTCTTATGGATTCAAAGGACAACCATTCAAGCTCGGATACCAATTATGAGAATAAGGATCTAATTGCGCAGGGACAAGGCTTAAAAACTTCAACCTTGAGTTAATGCTTAAGATCAATGTCACCTTCTGATTAATAGTTCCAGTTGAGTCTGGCAAGACCAATCAAGATTGAAGATGAGAATCAACAAAGTACTTCATGTATTAAAAATGAGACCATGAGTATAATCAAGGTAAAGACAATAAATGGACACAAGGAATGTTTAAAGGAATGATTTGAGAGAAAGGTGCAAGTAAAGTAAATGTGAAAATATCTATCTTTAGTGGAACAATCTGTATATTATTCTTGTCATTAGACACTCCTTATATAGGAAAAGGAGGAACACATTACAATCCAACAAACATACAAATGATCGGACAATGTCACTACTCCTGACATTCTGATTGTCCAAATATACAAAAAGGATGTGTCCTAAGTAACGTCACATCATAGAAAATACAAGGATGATTAATGTAAAGACAGATAAATTGATTCAGACTTATTCACCATCTCGGAACATCAACAATTGAACATATTCTCTACTCCAAACACCAACTTGGCTTCTGACCACAGACTGACTCTGGGCCCTATTCCACTTTGAAACTAAGACTGACTTCGGAACAACAAAAGGTTTGGGATTGCTAGAGGTTCACTTTCAAGTTCCAACAAAACCGACAACTAATTTTATTTAATGATAACTCATAAAAGTGTATTTTACTAAAATATCAACCACATAAAAACATATACATCCTAAAATTTGGAGGCCCCCTAAATGTCGAAGGCCTCATGCAACCGCACCTCCCGCACACCCTTAGGGCCGCCACTGCCTATTAGTATATACTTAACTTATAATACACGGGAAGGGATAAGTAAAATTTAAATAATTAACTGTTTAATTAATTATATATATATACTATATATATATATATATATATATATATATATATATATATATATATATATATATATCATTTTATGCATCTTTTAGGGTAGTTTTTATTAGCATCTAACATCATAATTTGTACATTTGCATGTCATTAGTTTAAATAATGTTCAGCTCATGTCTTTTATCAGAATTCCCATAATGCTATAGCATTTTTATGTCGTTTTTAGATAATTTGAGTGGAGTAGTATTTTGGGAGCAACATTGGATGTGTTTCATGGAGCATTGAAGTTAAATGGAGTTTGGAACTTATGAAGGATTTATAGGAATAGTTAGAAGCTATTTTGGCCAAGAAACATTCCATCGAATTAAGTTTAACAAGAAAGATTGCTACATTCTAAAGCCTAGTGGATGTTGTTAGAAGCTTTGGCCCCTATTAATATTTTGACCATATATCATGAGTCATAGCTCCAATTGACGAGAGTCAAAATATTCTAAAAACTAGAAAATATTTCTGACGAGTTTCATGTTTACTTATCAATTATGTTAGATACTTATTATTTGGTGTTTGTATTCAAAGTATAATGGATACTTATTAAGGTATAATTCCAAATGAATAAAGGTCCAAAAATTACATCGATTTGAAAGTAAAATTTGTCCAATGTGGTTTAGTTCATCCTTTATTATCACTAAGGTATTAATTCTATAATTGAAAACATCAAATACAGTTTCAAAATTATGTTTAAACACATAAAATATAATTACAATGACCATAGTTGTTAATAAAGTTAATTTGGTATTTTGTGCTAAATCTTAGACCTTCATTAGAAGGAAACTCATACATCATAGTGTATAGTTCGTTAATAGTTATTTTCTCCATAGTTTAATGAAAATATCATTAAGTATCTTTTATGTATAACTAAGATTTGCATATATCAGATAGACTACATTATTTGCTTTTAAAAATATGTTCTTTGAAGTTACAATATGTGTATTTTATTTATATAATAAATATAACAATATCTTAAATTATTTTGATTTAAACAAGTTTATGTAAAAAATGTTTGTATATAGAACTTGTTGTTTATAAAACATTGATATTTGCTATAAAATTTATTAAGAGATCTAGTTCTCTAAAATAAAATTCTATTCATTACAAAATATGAATGTAATCGTTATGAAAAAAATTTAAGTAAATAATCATATTTTAATAAATTAATTGAGACATATATCTAAACAAGCCAAATTAAAACATATATTGTTCAAACAACAATAAACAAATTGAAACTATATATTTAATATTACATACCATATGAATTAATAAATATTAAAACCATTTGAAAAAAATCAATAGATACACAACAGATACAACAACACAAGAGGTTTATGGCATGGCTAGTTTATGCAATACACACATACACACACACATATATATATATATATATATATATATATATATATATATATATATATATATATATATATATATATATAGGATCAAATGCGAATCACAAATATTGTTTGAATGTATAACTAAATTTTGATAATTAGATTAAATATAATGAATGCATATAATATAATGAACGGATGTGATCATTAGGTACAATGTTATTAACATGGACTAGCATATACTATATATTTACGCTTAATTTAATATAAGAGAATATATAAGAGAGATAAATAAAAATTACCTACATTTTAGCCAGCTAAATCAAAGTAATTAACACAAAATTAATTCAAATATTATATTTTATTCCACATATAAAATTAAATGACATTTTTTTTATAATACGGCCTCATTCAAAATATCTTAACATATATTTTCAATTTGTTTCTTTAAGAACACTATTACATTCATGATCGTTTTTTTTAAAATTAACATTTTTAAAGAACACATAATAAAAATATTCTTAAGAATAACATTTTGTTTACAAATAATAAACATTCATTTTTCAAATTTCACAAGAAAGAATAACAATTTGGATCAAGAAAAAAAGAACATTAATTACAGTTAAAAGTGTAAGGAATAAAAATAACACAAATTAGAAGTCCAAATCTGACATTGTCATGAGAATGAAACTTCATTAAACTAGCAAACCTATATCATTAATCATTCTGAGAGAATATGTGAGAATTACATTTTCTGTGAATGTCATTGTTTGAGAATGATGGCACCCCAAGAAGAAATCTAACCCATGAAACTTCGGCTTTTATAATTTTCAAGTTAACAATATATATATATATATATATATATATATATATATATATATATATATATATATATATATATATATATATATATATATATATATATATATATATATATATATATATATATATAAATTAGAAACATGTAAATTGATATAAAAATTAACATGTCTCTAATAAATTTGTTAACACACAAAATTACTTAAATCTAATGTACTATAACATATTTTAACAAGAATAACAATATGTGTAATCCGAAAACCATTCTTATTGCAGTAGTGACATATTCTCTTAGGAATCCTATAAAAAGTAATAGAAAAGAGGATGCAATTCTTCCAAGAATGTGTCTATTCTATATTAAAAAATGAAAATGGCAAGTATATTAAGTGAGGATGAAATATATCGGTTTTGAAAATGTATAGAGTCTGCCAATAACAAAAGAATTAACCAAACAAAACTGTAATCTAAATCATTCTTGTAAAATCGCATGAGAATC
Source organism: Lactuca saligna (assembly GCF_052625555.1). NCBI lineage: Eukaryota > Viridiplantae > Streptophyta > Magnoliopsida > Asterales > Asteraceae > Lactuca > Lactuca saligna. The sequence continues at coordinate 71,935,079 of NC_136422.1, forward strand.
ACATTCTTAAAGAATACTATCCATGAAATTTAATTCCTCTTAGTATTGTCATCTCCTTCTTGTCAGCATCTACTTCTCGAGGTATTACTCACCATGCCTAAAAAATAGAGAGAGACAAGGAGAAACGAGTGAAATCAAGAAACAAATCATCAAAAATTGATTATACAAAAAAAATAAAATTAAAAGTGTATTATAAATTATTACACACTAGGTGTAAGACCCTTGTACTACACATGGTTTATTAAAAATAAAAATTTAAATATCATTTAAACATTAAATATTTTATTAAATAACACTTTTACATAACATAATGTAATCTTTTGTAACATTTATAAAAGAAATCAAATATTTTTTTAGCATTTATGAGACTTTATTATAGAATTAAATCAGTTAATAGAATAATTCTCTTTCCTTATAAAACCCGTTAGATTTTTCTAATATTTTATTTTAAAAAATGAAAATTTCAAAAAATAACACGTGGAAAATAATAATTTTAAAACTCTCACAAAATTACATGTGCCAAAATTCTTGAGAATTTGATAAATGGCAAAAAAAACCTTTATTTATTATAGTAGATTAGATACTAATTTTAGAAACCGAACTGTTACGTAGATACCATTGCTTCATTGCTTCCAACCCCAATTCAACGGTGGACACTACTAGTTATATTTATAAACTAACTTTAATCATATCAAACAAATTGTATTACAATATTTTCCATTCATTGGTATTATTTAATTGGTATATTATATGATTTTACCACTACTGAAACAATGATTTAGATCACATTGTCCGTATCATGGAGAGAACAAATGGATGTTTATTTTTCGGCAAATAAGTTAGAATCCACAAAACTTACCTATATATGATTCATTAGAGATAGACTCAAAAATCTAATTTAAGAAAAAAAAAAACGCAACAATTCAAAATTTATGTGTATTACCTTCAGGCATAAGAAACAATTGATTAGCAAAGGAAAAAAATGTTTGAAGAGGAAACATAAAAATAATTTACACATCGAATAGAAAAAGAGCATATTATGAAATAGATATACATGTAGCATATATTGTAGTCAAACAAGGATGAGTCTGATGAAGATGGTGATTCAGATATGGTCTAGAGAACATCATCTTGTTGGAGGTCTCGATTATGGTGGTGATGGCGAGGTATTGGAAGTGAAGAAAAGAATTATCTTTGATTGTGAGATTAACAAGGATAGGAAACTAAAATAGTGGATTTTTTAAATTAATGAAAATGATCAAGTTTTCTAAACTATTGGGATTTAATTTAGTTAATAATGAATTTAATTAGCTAAGTTATTTTAATACCCCTATCAAATGATTGGACCACATTTGCTTATAAATTCACCTAATAATTGTGGTGTATATATGATCCTAAGTCTCTCTCTCTCCTCTCTCTCTCTCTCTCTCTCTCTCTTTCTATATATATATATATATATATATATATATATATATATATATATATATATATATATATATATATATATATATATATATATATATATATATATATATATAAGCACCTTGTTTTCTAAAAAATCCTTTGATGACAAAATATTCATGTAAAATATTGTAAGAAAAAATAACAATTACAAATTTGTCATAAAAAATATATACGATTTTCTTACAAAAAGAAACCATCCAGGTTTTCCAAAAATAATGATTATGCAAAATAATCTAATAATCTAACCAAGCTTCTGAAAATGACTTTGAAACCAGTTGTTGAGATTTATCTGAAAATCAATTTCCAAAAACACTAGAAATGAAAAAAAAAAAAGCTTTAAAGTTATAAATAAAGTCAAAAACATTTTAACCAACCAATGATCATTTTATAAAGCAGACAAATATTAAGTTAACCATAGAATGAAAAGTATTATAGTCTTTGAAAACTTTGATTCTTGTGGGATATTGAAATTATATAAAGTGTGGAAATTACTCCAAAGTAGAAGTTCTATAGAAGTATCTACAAAGAAAGAAACCACTAAAACATGGTAGTCTTTAATTGTATATAAGTTGTTCTTATGCCTTAATACATATACAAAACATGTATTGAGAAGAAGCAAATCATAAGCCCTTAAACCTTGTACCAAATTTTAAGAAAAACCAGAAGGAGAAAGAGCATTATGCTCTCGGTTTTTGTAGCCAAAAAAAGAAAAGAAATATAAGATGTAAGACTAGCAAGTTTTTCACACTTATACTCATTTATATACCTCCCCACAAGTACCAAATCATCATATGTCTACAGATGCCCAAAGCATGTCTTTAGAGTGTTTGGTTGATACGTAGTACTAAACCTCAACTATGCAACAAATTCACCGTGAAACCTTTTCCAAAACTAAGATATGAGTCTAGTGTAACATATATGACATAATTGAAACTACTAGTCTGTGAGAGTACACCATCACTTTTAATATAGTGTTTGCAGGTCTCTCCATTGAAGAACTCTCTCGAATGTTAATAATATACGTACTCTAATTCATTATATAAAAAATAGCCCCTAATAATATCAAACATCTTCGAGTTCTTAGGCAGTTTGGTGCTCAAATCCATGGGGATATCCTGCCACTTCTAGTTTAATATCTCTAAATATTGAAGCTTATCATAAGGTTTTTGATAATTAACCTTAAGTTGATGGCATGTCAAAAATCTTTCAAAGTATTTGGCAATATACCTTTGTATGTCCCAAATTTGCTTGACATATCAAGCAGATCCAATTGATGGTGCAGATTCCCAATCAATTGGATGCTGCAAGATCAAAATAAGAAGAAGGAGAGGAGGAATAAGATGAATCTTCAATGTTTATATGATTAGAATGATACTCCAACACACAAGATTCAGACACACTTATCCCCTTTTGACTGTTGTCTCCTCTACCATCTAACATCTATCTATAGGGAACATGGGCAGTGAAGACGTTCACAACCGTGAGCCCGTTCACGGTCGTAAACACCCACCTGGGCCGTGAACCCTCCTAACCGCACACACCACATGGACTGAAAACTATTAAAGCCTATAAATGTAAAGGATAAACCATAGTTTTAACCCAACAATCTCCCCCTTGGTTTACAACTTTCTTTTCTTTGACCTAACAAACCCCATATATATATATATATATATATATATATATATATATATACATATATATATATATATATATATATACATATATATATATATATATATATATATATATATATATATATATATATATATATATATATATATATATATAAACCGGTTTCGGCGGGTACCCAACAGATAGCGGTTCCGAAAAAATGAGAATTGGAACCGGAACCGCTTAAGGAGGTTCCATAACTTTAGTAACCAAAAATGGAACCGCTTAAGGTAGTTCTAGCTCCAGAATTCGGAGTTCCAAAGCGGTTTCGGTTCCAAAAACGGATACCCGGTTTCGATGCTCATCCCTACATATGTCTATACATCAAGGAAATATTGAGCCACAGTTCTAGATAATTAACTTTTAGTGTATCCTACAGATTTCCATGTTTATCTCACTGCTCAATCTACCTAAGCGTTGTATGGTTAGTCTAAATGAAACTATCTAAGTCTATATTTTCTAGTCCTTTCATGGTAAATCAATGTCTAGTCCTTTTGTATCGTTTGTGCCTACCATTACATTGAACCCGAAGTCTAGACAATTCGACTTTAGTGCATTACACAAATTTTCAGATTGCCCTTTAGTACTAGACTTCATATCACTTCCCAATCAATACCTACTAACAAAAAACTATAAGAAAATAAAAGATTTTCTTTAAAACGAATCAATGTATGAAAAAAAACTCAGGAGTATCGAGAGGAAAACTCAAACCGTAAGTCACCGATTGCATTTGCATCCTGAAGGTCTGAGAACAACACTCATAATCTCAGAACAGATCCAAAAATTCTTCACGTCGTTAAGAACAAACCCCATGTGTGATCCTTTCCTTTCTTCCATTCCCATAGAGGACACATACTCTCAAACAAAGTTCTGAATGTTGTACAGTTGAGAGATGTCCCCTATCATGTGCCTGTAATAGCCACTACCAACAAACCGAAACCTAATGATATGCCTCCATAACTGCTCCAACATAGAGAAGGATCGGTTGGTCTTTGGAACCTAATCCATTTTGAAACTAGGTTGACCTTTGTCATCGTTGCAAGGTACTCTCTCCCATGACATATCCTGCTTATCACAAACAGAAGATGTATAAATATTAGAATCATTAGAAGATTTGGGAGATTGAACCTTTGGTACCCATCTGTAGTTGGGTTTAACCCATTTCTTGTTTGAGCGGATGGGTACCTCGGTACTTGCTTTTGAACTTTAAGTCGGCCGTCAAGATGGCTTTGAACTAATCGATCTTGGCTTCACCGGAGCATCTCTTGGATTTGGCTTATTGGCTAACATCCCCTTCTTGTTGTTGGAAGTTGGATTCTTGGCCTTCTGGGCATTCCAGTCGCCATTTTGCGATTGTGATCTCGAATGATTTCCTTTGGAGTATCTCCCTCTTGGCACATTCTACCAGCCTTGTGCGTAGTTGGGAACGTATGAGTGATTTGGAAGATTTCTGGCAATGTATCCAGGTGTTCCACAGTGAAAACATGTCTTTTTCTTCACATAGGAATTGTTTCTTCCTGGCCCTGGTGGCATAACCTTGCATTATCTCTGATTGTTCCCACATGCACACTTCCAGCAGGCACTCTGTTTAGCTTGTGTTGGTGGCCTATATTTACCAATAGCATGTTGATTAGAAGCAACATATTCAGAGTTCAAGGAGTCATTTGTTTGCTCAGTATTTTTCTCCTTGTTCTCATCCTCTACTACTTTACATGCATATGAAATAAAAAGATTAGTATCTTTCATCTCAACACCCCCAGTCGGCGTTGATTGTTCAGTCTTAATTGAAACTGGTGCAGAGGGTTGGCTATACTGAAGATGTGCTTCATTTTCAATTTCCTCCTCGGTTAGTGGAGTAGAAGTGTAGTTATTATTAAAAGGAGGTGGAACATCGTGATACCCTAGGTCCTTGATTTGATTGTCTTTACATTTTAGTTTTTTTTTTTTCAATCATGGATGCAACTACCTCACTTTACACATCATATTTTCTACAATTAAAATTTGTATTTTTAAACTTATTTTTCAAAGAGTCAAGCTCAGCAGTCAAATTAGCAAGTTCTCGTAATATAGTTATAATTTTCACATTTGTTGCTATATTCTTGTTGAATTTTTCGAAAGTCCTTGATTTTGGTGTCTAGTTGTTCTTTTAAGGGTTTTTGATCTTTCCTAAGAGTATATCCTTCATATTTAAGGTCTTCATTTACCCTTTTAAGTAAATCATTTTGTTCACGAAAAAATTTAATCGTAGCTTCAAAAGATAGAGTACATGAAACTTCATTGATCGGGATGCTTGAAGAACTCATTGTTTACCAAAAATGCCATTTGACTAAAAACTCAAAAGTCAACCTTAAAAGTCAAATTTAAAAAGTCAAACTCAAAAGTCAAACTTAAAAGTCAAATCGAAAAGCTAAATTTTAAAATTTGAAAGTTAAACGAGAAAGTCAAAGTTTAAAGTCAGTTGTCAAACTTAAAAGTCAAATGTCAAACTTGAAAGTCAAAGTCAATTTAGAAAGTCAAAAATTAAAAGTCAAAAATTTTGGGTAGAAAATGGAATTTTAAAATTTGAAAAGTTGATTTTTGGGCTAAAAGTGTTAAAAATGCGAACTAGAACCGAAATAAGGAGTCCTTTTGAATTCAATTAGGAAGGAGAATAACATCTAGAAAGCCAGATGAGTTGGTAAGGCAGAGGTTAATGATGTGAGAGGTTGTGAGTTCGATCCTTGAAACCTCCAAAACCCTTTTAATTTATTCACTGCAGGTTCGAATCCGAACATGTGCTGGGCTGTGAACTATTTGAAGGCTGCAAACGACTTGGGCTGTTAAAGCTTCTTCGGCCGTTAACCCTTTTTTAGTACGGCCGAGAATGCTTCTTTTGACCGTAAACACTTCGAAAATTACCAAAAAAACAACGTTTTCACCAAATTTTGCTCCAAAACTCGTTTTTATGAAAAATTCAAAGAACAAACCCCAATACTTTTCAAAAAGCAATAAAAAAACGAAAAATCCCTCAAGAAAAAGTGCAAAAAAGCTCCAGATCTTGCCATTTAATTGATACAACCTTGCTCTGATGCCAACTGTAAGTTCTAAATTTGCTTGACGTATCAATCAGATCCAATTGATGGTGCGGAATCCCAATCAATTGGATGATGCAAGATCAAAATAATAAGAAGGAGAGGAAGAGTAAGATGAATCTAAGATGTTTATATGATTAGAACATGGGCTGTGAACAGCCGTGAACCAGTTCACGGCTGTAAACACCCACCTGGGCCGTGAACCCTCCTAACCGCACACACCACATGATTCATCACCATCAATTGGATGATGCAAGATCAAAATAAGAAGAAGGAGTAGAAGAATAAGATGAGTCTATGATGTTTATATGATATGAATGATAATCCAACACTAGATTCACACACACACACACACACTATTCTTCTCTCTAGTTTCTCTCTCTAGAACACCTTGATTTTCACACACTTAGCACCCTCCCTAGCCGTATACACACATGACTCCACTAACACTGTTTATATGGAACATGGCCCGTGAACAATTTCACGATCGTGAATCAGTTCACGACCCATAAAGACTCACCTGGGCCGTAAACACTCCCAACCACATGGACCGAAAACCCAATTGCTTAGAAAAGCAAAGTATAAACCATATTTTTGACTCAACAATCTCCCCCTGCGTTTATAGCTTTCTTTTCTTTGACCCAACAAACTCCCCCCTAAAAATATAGTTGACTATTCTATTCAATCTTCATTTAGAGCTTGGGTTCAACGTTGATCTTCGATTTATTACAACTTCAAGATGAACTTGATGGTTCTTCAATAAACGACTTCATCTCGAGTAGTTGGGGTTTTCTTCAAAATTTGACTCTGAACGAACATTGGATACCCTTTCCATATATGGAAATTAATAGTCTTCCTTCAAGCCTATGTATATCTTAGTAGCACCTAGATGAATGGAAAATATTGACTTAGAGGCCTCATCCATAATTATCTTTCTAGTTCACCTAATGAATGGGACCAAATTTGATTGTATCGAGTCAAAAAGCCTCAACTATCTTTGAGCAAATTAAGAACTTGTCCCACTATACACTCTCTCTTTTTCTTATATATATATATATATACACACACACACACACACACACACACTCACACACACACATGTAACTGTATAAGTGACTAAAATTAATTATGAACAATATGCTTTCTTTTTATAATACATTATTTCAATATTATTCTAGTTTTTATTCAAAACAAATTATCACCACTAATTAACAATAACATGATTACGATTTTTCTCATCAAATTGCTTGTGTTCAGTCAATATCTTACATCAAATACTTGTAAAAAAATATTTTTAAATGCATCTATCAATAGGTATAACATATGATATTGTAAATTTTCAGTCAAATATTTTCAAAATAAAGCGTTTAGTAACCAAGCTTTAAAATGTAACCTTAGTTATTGATTGTTCATAGCACTAGAAGTTCATATAATATAACTCTTCGGAAGAATCTAGTGATGGGCGGTTTGTTGAATGTGTTTGGTTCCAACCATGTACTTATGCCAAGCAAATTTGTTATATCCAAGAATGATATGTTTGTTGGAAAAGTATATGCCTTAAATGAGATGTTCAAACTAAATGTAACGGTGACAAACAAAATGTATGAAGCATGTACTCGTTCTAATTATACGCTTGACTCTTTTAATGTGTGGCATGGCCACTTAGGATAGGTAAATTAAAATTCTATTCATAGTTTAGTTAACTAAACTACGCACAAAAATTTGATATAGACGTAAATCGCAAATGGTCCACTTCTGTTGAAGCCAAACTTACTAGATTATCTTTCTAAACAGATCAAAGAAACATTGACCCTCTTGATTTATTTCATATTGATGTGTGTGATTCAAAATCGATTCCTAATAGAGGTGAGAATAAATACATTATTAAGTTCACTGATGTTAGAACGGAATATTAATGTGTGTATACACACACACACACATAATATAAGAATAAAGATGAAGTAATGGAGAACCGCTGGTCCGGTTTTGAAATCCCTAAATTTACGGCCATTTAATATATATATATATATATATATATATATATATATATATATATATGCTTATTCAAAACCAAAGATCATTTATTAATGCATAATTTGGTCCCGTAAAAGTATATATGAAGTAATGTTTTTCATTGATTTATAAAAATCTTAGGATGTCATAAATGATACAAAACATAAGTATAAATAGACCTTATAACATCCTACACTAACAGTCTACATATCCTTCAATCTCTCATCATTCGTATACCTTTGTACCGCTACTTATGATATATGGAAGGTGAGTGGGTTAGGTTGGGAAACCTAGTAACTACATAAGGGTTTCAATATCACAATGTTATATATATATATATATATATATATATAAACGTGAAATATACAAATACACAACATATAACCAATCTACCTTATTCTGTTGACCCTGACATTATATTCCTATACAACGACATAATTAATACTATCAAATTCAGAAATGTATAACTTTACCTCGATTGTACTCTTGGATTAGGAATGAATGACTATGTCTAATCCATACTCTCAGATTAGTGACAAACGAATATGCCTAATCCGTACTCTAGGACCAGGGATGAATGCTATGCCTAATCCATACTCTTAGATCAAGGCGAATGACTATTCATAACCCATACTATCAGATCAACGATGAATGGTTATGCCTAATCCACACTCTCAGATTACGGATATCATAATTATACTTACGATTCATATATTGCATGTACTCTTAATTAAAATTAAGCCTATGTTCCAATTCTTATATTATCTCTTGGTAAGACTATACTGCTCAATCCTTAATACTAATTTTGGTTAGACAATACTATCCTACTTAGGTGTATATAGAGTATTTAGGTATTAATAAGCCTCAGTCATTTTCTCTAATGATACTTCTATTATTATTATTATCATGAAGATATATATATATATATATATATATATATATATATATATATATATATATATATATATATATATATATATATATATAACCTAACTCATATAGAACCATACTTGGTTCGCATATCAAATATTATCATATATGTTCTTAGCATGTATTCTAGGTAATGGCTACAACCCTCTATAGAAGAAGCGGTGGGTCAAATGTTTGCAAACTACAATAAGAGGTGTGTTTATTTTTTAACATATGCAAAATACTGAAATAAACTAAAATTAAGCATATAATATTTAAATTTAGCTCGAAATCAAAATTCTATTTGGATTTAATTTTATTAAAATAAAAAATAAACACAATTGTGAAAATATGATTTTTAAAAACATTTATGTAAAACAATTAAACATAACAATTGTTAAATAACAATAAATAAAATTGTTAATTTAGCGAACAATATTTTCATTTTGTTAAATTTTCTAAGATGATGGTTACTTCTTCCATTAGCTTCAATAAATTTGGTAATTTCAAAGATTAACTTTAAAATCTATTAATATGTAGTTATGGACAATGTATCGTAAAAAAATATTTATATGAAATTTACCAAACGGTTTTTAAATTATATACAGTATACTTAAATATTTATAATATCATTCATAATATTAATAAAATAATAAATATGTTGAATAATTAAAACAAATCTATGTTGAATAATATAACTTAAAATAAGATGGAAAGTGGTTTGAAGAGGAGGGTCCTATATCACATCCCACAACATGCACATAACAATTTTTAAGTTAAAAGTATTTTAAAAAACAAACAACTGCGAAGGAGATAGTGTTGTGCGTGTTCTATGCGGCGTAACCATAAGTAGTGACAAGTGATTTAAAAAAAAAGTTAAATAACAACTAGGTATACTTCTCAAGGGATGATTCGAGGGGTAACACCTACTTATCCTCTGTTGGATTCAACAATGGAAAATTTTGTATGGAAATTTCGTATGTAGAGATTGATCTACATTCATGTGAGGGATTTTTGAAATTTTTAATAAAAAATATTTTGTTTTATTAAACATTGGACATAGTTAAAAGTAAATATACATTTTATATATTATTAGTTCTTAATGGGTTATGTTCTCCTCTGTGAAAGCTTCAAAATGATATATATGTTTTGTCAAAAAATAAAGTATGCGTGAATGAGAAATCTATGTTCAAAGATGAATATTTGGAAATAAATTTTGCAAATAAAGTGGTTGTGGGAATGTGTAATAGACAGGAATAAAAAGTCAACACTTAGTGGGTTTATAAGTATAGATGTCTAATGCGCTTACAAGGTTCTAGGTATGTTTTAATCTACCAACTATGTGCGTTGGGGCGGGGGGAGGGGGGTTACAAATTATGAATTTGTAAACAAAAATCAATGAACTTGTGTGTGGGCACGACTTGCAGATACAGATGCAACTTCGAAATTTTGAGCTTGCCTGAGCCATGTTTTAGCAGAACTTTATAACTTTTGTCCTTGTTATAGTTTTTGTTAAAGTTTTTGAAATTGAGCCATTTAATATGGGTTAATGCACAATTAATTCATTTAATTTTGAATTAATGAGTACAAATACAAATATAATTGTATAAAGAGACACCCGCTTCAAATTCCAACGCATTTGGTCGGATACTCTCTCTTTTCTCTCTCTCTCTCTCTCTCTATATCTATCTCTCTCTACATAGATTTACCAGTGATTTTTCAGGCAAATAGTCTAGTTCTGCAATACACAGTGCTTTAACTGTTTTGCCCAAGAAGCAATTGATGGATCTGCTTAAATGTATCATGCTAAACACAAGTCTTTATTAATCAACATGATTATTTACTAATTTTAACGACTGGTCTAGGTATTATTTATTTCTCAACATTTTTAAGGTTTTGGGCCGGAACTCGACGAGTTAGGGAACTCTAACTCGTCATGTAGGAATCTATTTGGCCGTAGAGTTTAAGGATCCAAATCGACGAGTTAGGGAGCCCAAACTCGATGAGTTGATGGCCAAAGATGAAACCCTAATTTTAGGGTATTACACCCTATATAAAGGACTTAAACCCTCTTCGCTGACCTCCCTACCAACCTCCCTATCCAGAGAAATCCTATATTCGTATTCCATCTTGCATCTTCAGTGTGGTGAGCTTAAAAGAGTGGTTTTTGGTGATTCTTGAATGGAGCTTGAAGGTGGAAAGCATCTAGCTTGATGGAGGAGCTTTAGATCCAAAAACTCTTCTTCAAAGGCATCATATTTGAGGTATAAGTCGTCACCTTGTCTTGTATTGATCTAGATCTCCTTGTTTGAAGTTTAAGCAATATTTTGGGGTTCTGATTGAGTTGTCCAAAAGATGTGGATTCTAAGGGTTGTCAAGATAGATTTAACTCCTTCATGACCTCTTGAAGCTTAAAGTTGCAAACATTATTGGTCCCTATGTCCTATACATGCAATATGTCCATTATGAAGTCATAAATGAGAATTAGAGGGTATTTCTAGCATGCATGGATGCAAAGTTGGAAACTTTACATGTTTTGCCTACCTTGGGACATCAGATCTATGTTTTGGAACATTAGAGTGAGAGTTTAAGGGCTAAATGGGTCACGACCCTCTTAAAATGACCAAGGGTTTGAGTTTGAAGATTTATGGATGGTCCTTGAGGGTAAAGTTGGAAAATTTACCCTTCTAGACATCATTTTGAAACGTATATGAGGTTTGGAGTCTTTGGAATCAAAGGAAATGGCTTAACGCATTAACAAGTGGGTTTTCCGGCCAACTCGATGAGTTGATGAGTGAACTCGATGAGTTGGCGGGACATTTCGTGATCCGGCCAGTCAACAAGGGAACTTGACGAGTTGATAGCCAAACTCAACGAGTTGAGTCAACTCAAAATGTTGATCTAGACTTTGAATTTGACTAATTTGATTCTTAGGGTTTGAAACAATGAGTTGAATCTAAGGAGATGTTTATGTTTAGGGATTGAGTAGAGTAGATACTCGGAGCTAGGGACAATTCAGGTACTCTCAATATTTGAGGTGAGTCTTCTCACCACACTGGGTTGAACGCACCAAGGACGGCCCATTAATTGATATGATATGTTTGTATTGAAAAGGAAATGATATGTTATTTGATTTATGTATGGGTTTATGTGAAGACCATAGGGGGAGTTGTAACATCCCAAAATTCATGACCAAAAATTTCATTTTTAATTACGTAATTATAAAAACCAGTTGTCTAAAAACATCAATAGTGTCATGCCAGATCATAATCAAAATGATCATCTTAATAACCAAAACATGTCAGAAGAAAAAAATCATCAAAATACAACTCCCAAAGATCTCATGTGCGGAAATTCATAGTGTGATGTGCTGCGATCATGCTAGCTCCTTTCCTTTCAAAGAAGAAGTATCTTAAACTAAAAATGAAAACCGTAAGCACGAAGCTTAGTGAGTTATACCATCGTACCCCATACGATACTATAACTATATTGCCTAGCATATCCGGGTGCTGGCTTACCCCTTTGGTCTCTTTCAACCGGTACTACCTAGCATATTCGGGTGCTAGCATGACCACTTCAGTCTCTTTCAATTGGTAACCATCTATCACATCAGGGTGCTGCCCTAGCCCTTCAGTCTATTTCAACCGGTAACTGCCTAGCATATATGGGTGCATGCCTACCCCTTTGGTCTCTTTCAACCGATTACGGGGTCTATTTCACCCCTACATCTACCATGTAATATCCTAGCATATAACCACATAAATCACATACTGCCTAGCATATTTGGGTGCTAGCCTACCCCTTCGGTCCCTTAAGGGTCAACTTTGGTCCAAGTTAAAGTCAAAGTTAAAGATAATGCTCCGATTTGACTCAAATCGTCGAGTTTTTCCTTCAACTCGCTGAGTTTTCATAAATGACAAAATCATGATACTTTGATCCAACTCGTCGATTGATTTTCCAACTCGATGAGTTCTATAACTCACAAAATCATGATATCCCAGGTTGACTCGTTGAGTTTTCTTCCAACTTGCCGAGTTCCTTTATAATGCATTAAACCATTATTCTTCAGATCTACACCCTATACTCCAGATCTAGACTGGAAATGCCTATAGGAGGGTAAAGTTTCCAACTTTACCCATTAATACCCTTCCTAATGAGATTAAGCTCAAAACCTAACCCAAAAGGCCAAAGTCTTCATCCAGAGACCACCAAAACTATAGGATAGACCATGAGGTCATAGATCTGGACTCTATTGACCAAAAGATCACGTAATGTCTTAAAATTTATCCACATGCATTGCCATTTGGAGCTTGAAGGATCAAATTGATGCTCTAAAGGTTGCATGGTACTTCCATAGCCTTAAAGTTAGCACCTTAATGCCATGAAAATCCCTCAAGAGCCTAGATTTGACGTGTTCTCCAATTAGGATGTCCAAACCCGAAGAATCATATTACTCAGACCAAAAACAAGCAAGGAACTCCAAAATGGAGATCTAAATGTCCACAATGCAAGGCTCAAGCTTCATACCAGCAAAATGTCGTAGTTGAGGCAAGGATTCTAGATCTATAAGCTCCTTCTTGTGTCTTCAAGCTTTTCCTTCTTCCAATGGCCTCAATACACACACTAAAACACATGAAATGGATCACAAACACTCACAACAACATTAGGGTTTCAAGATCAGAGTTTTGGATAGTGGAGGCTAGAAATGAGGCCAACACCTTGGGTTTAAGGTGTTTAAATAGTGTGCAAACCCCAGAAATTAGGGTTTTATATATGTCAGCCTACTCATTGAGTTGAGGCCTCCCAACTCATCGAGTAGGACACTTAAAATGCACACCCCTTATGATCTCTACTCGACGAGTTTGATGCTCTCAACTCATAGAGTTGCTCTATAAAATAGAATAAATTATAAATTAATACGTACCAGGAACCAAGCATTACAATTCTCCCCCACTTATCTCCTCCTCTGGCTCCTACATCCACTCTGACCCCTTATGGTGCAGCCACTATAACTTCACTAACTATACAACATTGTTCCTCAAGGTTTATGTCTTCTGATCCAGAATCGCCACTGGCTTCTCAACGTAGTTCAGGTTGTTGTCCACCTGAATATCCTCTAAGGGAAGAACTGCAGAGTCATCCAATAAGCACTTCCGTAGTTGGGAGATGTGAAAAGTACTGTGGATCATGCTGAGCTCGACTGGAAGATCCCGTCGATACACAACCTGGACCACTCGAGCCAAAACCCTAAACAAACCAATGTACATGGGCCCCAACTTGACCTGCTTCCTAAACCGGATGACAACTTTCCAAGGTCATACCTTCAAGAGAACTATATCCCCCACCTGTGCTCCAGGTCTGACCGACACTTGTCGGCATAGCTCTTTTGCCGAATCTAAGCAGTCTGGAGCCTGCTCCAGACCTGTTGGATCTTCTCAATAGTCTTGAGCACCACTTCAGTACTCCCCATGACTCTCTGAATGACCTTTCCCCAACAGATTAGGTTGCTACATTCGCTCCCGTAGAGCATCTCGAAGGGAGGTTGGTTTATGCTAGAGTGGTAGCTGTTGTTATACAAAAATTCCGCTAATGTAAGATATGTATCCCAACTCCCACCAAAATATAATATGCACGCACACAACATGTCCTCTAGAGTTTGAATCGTCCTCTCACTTTGTCTATCCGCCTGTGGGTGGAAAAGTTGTACTGAAATAGAGACGAGTACCTATCTCGACATGGAACCACTTCCAAAATCGGGAAGTAAAGAGAGCATCTCGGTATGACACAACCAAAACCAGCACCCCATGTCAAACCACTACCTCAAGGATGTAAATTTAGGCTAGCTTCTCCACCAATATACTCTCCTAGATTGGGATAAAATGTGCAATCTCGGTCAACCAATCCCTGATGACCAATATTGAATCTACTCCTGATGTGGTTCTAGGAAGATTTGTGATAAAATCCATTGTTATGTCTTCCCATTTCCACATAGGAATCTGCATTGGTTGCATCTTGCTGTGAGTTCACTGATGATCGGCCTTGACATTCCTACAAGTCAAGCACCGCTCCACATACAAAGCTATATCCTGCTTCATGCAGGGCCACCAATAATCAGGGTGAAGATCCCAACACATCTTCGTCGCCCCTGGATGAATAGTGAATCTCGACTTCTGATCTTCCTCCATCAGAACTTGGTGCACATGTAACAACCCAGATTTCCAGGTATCTTTTATTCATATATTTTTGATGTTTTGTGAGGGGACTCAGCGAGTTGGAGCTCAAACTCGCCGAGTAGGATCGCGGTTCTGGACGCGGGTTCGTGCCTGGACTCGGCGAGTCCAAGGAATGGACTCGACGAGTCCGCGCTACTTAATGAAACCCTAATTTCCCGGTCCTAAGCCCTATTTAAAGGACCTTATGGCCCTTCATTGCGGCTACCTTGACCTAGAGAGCACCAAAGCAGTTAAGGGTTCCTGTGAGTGAGATAAGAGGCCATTGTTCACCAAATTTGTGTGTATTTGCAAGAAAGGAAGGGGAAAGTCAAGCTAGAAGAGTGGGGAGCTTGGATCTACTTCCATTTCGCCAGGGGAAGCTTCTTGAGGTATCATTCAGAGCTTATTTCCGTATTTTTGTTGATATGGTCAAAATATAGGGTTTCTTCTTACCTTGTTTTCTTTGTAATTGAAGTGTGAGAGGTCCCATGGGAATATGGTACCTAGATCTGGACCTTAGCAGGTCCAGAAAGTCCCTAATGCTATGCTTTATGTCCTTTCTTTTTGGGTTGGAGACTAGGGTTGCCATCTTAGAGTTCATTTCTCCAAAAAGAATCTTGTGGGTGTTGCATGGTAGCCAAGACTATGACTTTACGTGATGAATGAGCTTAGGAGGGCCAGATCTATGAGTGGATGGAACGGATCTGACCTCAGAAGCAAGATTGAGTTGATGCATGGCATGGACTCGCCGAGTCTGAAGAACAGACTCGGCGAGTAGCATGAAGATTGTCCTTAACCACTCAGTGAGTGGTCCTGCCGAGTTATGGTTGGCTCAGTGACTCATGGAGAGTTAGAGAGGGTTGACAGGTGGACTGAGTCGAGCTGGAGCTCGCCGAGTTATCCTTGCGACTCGGCGAGTTGAGTCGCGGTGGCCCCGTGATACCTACCAGGTGGAACTCGTTGAGTCAGGGGAGTACTCGACGTGTCAAAAGAGAATCCTAGAGAGTTGGTGAAAACATTTAGACTCACCGAGTTGCTCTAGTGCACTCGCTGAGTCCGGTCAAAGTTGACCGTTGATCGTTGACCAGAGTTGACCAGTGTTGACTTGATAGGGGTAGTCAACTTTAGTGGTAAAAGTATTAATTAGAGATATATGATGTTATAGGAGGATTATAGTTCGGGGGATCGAGCACGAGTGATTTCCAGGATTCGCGAGTTATCGAGATATACAAGGTGAGTCTTATCACTATATTGTACTCGGAAGGGTTTGACTGTGTGACCGGAAGGTCGAATATGATATGAGATATATGCATTATGTGTGATAAGTTAATCGTTATATGTGCCATGTATGATATGCTTGATATGGGCCGGAAGGCGAATATGTTATGGGTCGGAAGGCGTTGTAATGTGGACCGTAAGGTCAACGTGGGTAGGACCGGAAGGTTTACCCAGTCGGGACGGAAGTCTCCTGAGACACATGGACTGGAAGGTCAGGGCCTGGAAAGGCGTATGTGCGTAGGTTGTATTTTGGGAAATCACTAAGCAATTATGCTTACAATTGTTGTGTTATGTGTTTCAGGTACTAGCGAGGACCGTGGGAAGGCGCCGGCGTGATCGTACACATTATCGAGGAAAACTATTTTATGATCTTTGTGATGTATTCGATTGTGACAATATTGTTTACGTTTAAATTTAAAATATTAATCGATGTTTTGATGTTTGCAAAAATGAAAAATTGGTTTTAAAGTTTACGTCGTTACAAGTTGGTATCAGAGCCTTGGTTTGAGGGATTCGGGTACACCTTCGGGCGTAACTCAACTCCAACCGGGGATTTGAGAAAATTTTAATTAATAAATCAATAAAATTTGATAAGTGATTTTTGAAACAACCAAAGAAGAAGAAGTGTGTACGATCAGCCAGCGCCCGAACGGTAAAATCCTCAAAATACTCTTACAATATGAGTTATGAGATATGATATGATATAATACGCATGCTAGTAGACTAGGTATTCATATTAGGACTAGAGTGGCCTGATTTGTGATGCCTTAGTCAAGGTAAACCTGCTTCTATGAGGTGCTTTGAGAGCGAGTGGGTAGCTAGTGCATGGCAAGAATAGAGTACTCAGGATCCGGGGTTTGGGGAGGAGGACTTGGGGTGAATGCTGATGCGGTGTAGTTGGTAGTATTGGGCCCGTACTACTAAAGACACCGGGTCAGTGGGAAACACAAGTAAGAATCCCCGGGTATCGGAGACGGAGTAGGGTTGCGTTATCGAGAGCGATTTTTTCTCGATAGAGTCTCTGATATTTCTATGTTGTATTTCAGAGGCATCATGGTTGGACCACGCTACAGACCTGGTACGAGCAGTGTGAGTGACGAGGAGCTTCGTCAGATGATTCATGAGGAGGTGGCTGCAGCGATCCGGGCTGTGATTCCGGAGATGTTTGGGTCTATTAAGACCACACTGATGGAGACATTTGACGAGCGGTACGCTGCGTTGACTGAGGCCGCAGCCGCTGCAGCTACTGCAGCTGTGGCCGCTGCCAGACCACAAGGAGGTGACTCGTTGCTATTCTGGGAGTTTAGCAACACGAAGCCACCTGAGTTTGACAGGACGCAGGATCCCATTGCTACGATGAGATGGATTGTTGATATCGAGGGATGCTTCTACACTTGTTCATGTCCGGAGCATCTAAGGGTACGGTTCACCTTGAACCAGCTCCACCTGGGAGCAAAGGATTGGTAGAATTTCGTGACGGCGAACTTCACTCTGGCAGAGGTTTCAACCGTGAGTTGAGAGAGGTTTACTACTATGTTCAGAGACGAGTACGTTCCCCCGGTGGAGAGGGAACGGTTGGTTCAGGAGTTCTTGACTCTCAAGCAGGGTAATGATTCTGTCACGGTGATCACACGGAAGTTTCATGAGAGGGCGATGTTCTGGCCCGAGCAGGTGTCCACGGAGCAGGCTCGAATGAGTTGGTATTTAGGTGTGCTGAGGAGGGATATCCGGGAGTTCATATCGAACTCATCATATTAGACTTTTGCCGAGCTTCAGGCGAATTCCAGGAAGCGTGAGATCGAGTTGGAGACCCAGGCCAGGGAGGAGGCCGAGTCTCAACAAGTGGATCAGCGGCTGGCTCAGTCTCAGCTGGCAGCCAAGCGGACCAAGTCCGCCGATTCGAGATCAGGAAGTCAGAAGGGCCACACTTGCGGATAGTGCGAAAAGGGTCACGAGGGGGCATATCGATCAGGTGCTTTCTACAAGTGTGGCAAGGAGGGGCACATTGCTAGGGATTGCCCCAAGGGATTCATGGTTTGCTTTCATTGCAACCAGACCATCCATCGGAAGGCCGAGTGCCCCCAGCTTCGCCAGGGATCTATGCCTGCTGCCAGGGTTACCGAGACTCGGCCAGTGAAGGCCGAGGCTCCGAAGGCTCGTGGAAGGGCTTTCCAGTTGACTGCGGAGGAGGTCCGCGCGGCACCTGATGTCGTAGCCGGTATGTATTCTTTCATGTATTTACTTTTATGCTAAGATATTGTGCTTATATTATGGTATGCGTAGATACTTTTTTGTGAATTCTGTACCTACTTTGGTATTATTTGACTCGGGTGCGAGTCGGTCTTTTGTATCGTTGGCTTTTAGCCAGCACATCGGTATTGATCGGGAGGTGATGAGTCGACCCCTGCGAGTTTCTATAGCAGATGAGAAAGCGGTATACGCCACTGATGTGATTCGAGGTTGTGCGCTCGAAATTTTTGGGTTCGAGTTCCCTATAGACTTGGTTCGTATAGCTATAGGGGATGTCTGCGTCATCGTGGGCATGGACTGGTTGAGTAAGTTTGGGGTAGTCATTGACTGCGAGAGACAACTGGTGATGATTCGAGACCCTAGTGGGGGAGTGCTTACATTTTATGGTGAGGGGACCCGGTGTGGGTGGGTGTTTTGTTCGGCTGCCAGGGCAAGGCAGAGTCTGCAGCATGGCTGCAATGGATTTATAGCCTACGTGATGCATACTCGAGTGGCCGCGGGGAGACCCAATTCGGTTGATGACGTTCATGTTGTATGCGAGTTTTTGGATGTGTTACCCGAAGAGTTACCAGGTGTGCCTCCAGAAAGGCAAGTGGAGTTCCGTATCGATTTGGTTCCGGGAGCGGCGCCCATCGCCAAGGCGCCTTATCGTCTTGCTCCACCGAAAATGCAGGAGTTATCCTCGCAGCTTCAGGAGTTGTTGGGAAAGGGGTTTATTCGACCGAGTAGCTCACCTTGGGGAGCGCCGATTTTGTTCGTCAAGAAAAAGGATGGTTCACACCGGATGTGTATCGATTACCGGTAGTTGAACAAGTTGATGGTTAAGAACCGGTAACTGTTACCTAGGATCGACGATCTGTTCGATCAGTTGCAGGGGGCATCTTGGTTCTCCAAGATAGACTTGAGGTCGGGTTATCATCAGATGAGGGTTCGGGATGATGATATCCAGAAGACTGCTTTCAGAACTCGTTATGGACATTATGAGTTTGTGGTGATTCCTTTTGGGCTCACCAATGCCTCGACTGCATTCATGGATCTTATGAACCGGGTGTGCCGGCCAATGCTGGATCGGTCGGTGATCATATTCATTGATGATATTTTGGTGTATTCGAGGTCTAGGGAGCAGCATGAGGAACATTTGAGGGAAATTCTTGGGGTATTGAGATCGGAGAGGATGTATGGAAAATTCTCCAAGTGTGATTTCTAGTTACGAGAGGTCCAGTTCCTCGGGCATCTTGTTAACCAGAACGGGATATTGGTCGACCCGGCCAAGATTGAGGCGGTCTTGAGGTGGGAGGTGCCGAGATTGCCCACTGAGATCAGGAGTTTTCTGGGTTTGGCTGGGTATTATCACAGGTTTATCAAGGATTTCTCCAAGATTGCCATTCCACTTACTAGGATGACCCAAAAGGGTGTTGCGTTTTCTTGGGGACCGGAGCAGTAGTCATCATTCAAGACGCTTCGTCAGAAATTGTGCGAGGCTCCGGTGCTTACACTCCCGGAAGGGATGGAGGATTTTGTGGTGTACTGTGATGCATCTATATCGGGTTTGGGGGCTGTGCTTATGCAGAGGGATCATGTGATAGCGTATGCTTCGAGGCAGTTGAAGCCTCATGAGTCGAGATATCCCACCCACGACCTGGAATTGGGGGCTGTGGTGTTTGCCCTCAAGATCTGGCGGCATTATCTTTATGGGGTTCCGTGTACCATCTACACGGACCACAAGAGCCTGAAATACTTGATGGAACAGCCAAATATGAATATGCAACAAAGGAGGTGGTTGGATGTGGTGAAGGATTACGTGTTGGATTAGTGTCTAAGTCCATAACTATTTTGGTATGTACTTGACCCGATGGTGCATGGTACTTTTGGGTTGCGTTCACCAAAGCAACTTGATTGGAGAAATAAATAAAGAGAGAAAGGTTATTATGATTTATTAATATGTTATAAGAATAATATATTGAAGGAGAAATCATATTTGTTTAATTAATATTGGTCAATAATTAATTAGGAATTAATTTTGTGATCAAGTGTAATTAATTAAACTAGAGGGGTTGATTTGTAATTATGTGATAGTTACAAAATAAGGTAAGGATTATCTTAAATATAGGATGAACGAATTTAAGGTGATAAGGCGTTAGAATTCGACTATGATAAGGTTTCAAGGATTATCTTATGGGTTGCTTTGTGGATAAGCAACTAGATAAGGATAATGACTGAAACACTATCTCTACACCTATATAAAGACCCCAAGGCTTATGAATTCGTGTATCCCTTCCCAAGAACTCCTAAGGACGAATTCTAACCTCTCTCCTCTCTCTTTATACCTTTTCCATTTGCTCTTGGTGTTTGTAAGCCATTAGAGGAGTGACACTTGTGACTCTAAGCCTTCCAAAGTCAATTCAAGGAGGAATTGGGATTCTTATTGCTACATAACAATCAAGGTATGATCTTAAACCTAATTACATATTAATATGATTATTTGAATGCTAGAATTAGTGTTTATAGTCTTGGATTCAAAGCATGTACAATAGAGAAACCTAGATCCAAGCATTAGGGTTTGTATGAGCACATATGATGTCTTATGACCAAAACCCATCAGTGGTATCAGAGCCTAGACTGGTTTCAATTGTATTGATGCATTGTATATCTAAAAAAAATTCGATTTTTGGTGTTCTAGAGGCTGGACTCACCGAGTCCAGGGTGACTCGACGAGTCCAGGCTTGACTCGACGAGTCAACTCGTCAGATAGTGCGTATCTCGGGATTTCTTGTTGTTTTTGTATATGGATAGTTACCTTATCATGTTAGATCAATATTAATCCGATTATATGATATATTTGACTATATTTTTGATCTAATTGAAGATAATTATCAATTAATAAAATATTTGTTTCCTTATATGATAATTGATTGATTATTTTGATTAAATTGATAAATTGTTTTGCAAGAAATCATTAAATAAATCAAATATAGATAATTATGTGATTAAATGTTAATTTAGATTATTTGTTATTTGATCCTTATTGTTATGAAAAGTTTCATATTTTACCATTTAGGTTTTATAGTTTAAATTTGAACCCAAAAGTTTTGTTGTTTTGAAATTTAAATAGTTAAAACCCTAATGTTTTGAAAAAGGTTTCAAAACTTGCCCTCAAGTTTTGGAATTTAAATTTTGATTCAAAAGTTTAATTTTGATGTATATTTAAATTCTAACCCTAATGTTTTGAAATGTTTCAAAACTTGCCCTCAAGTTTTGGAATTTAAAAGTTGATTAAAAGTTAATTAGGAATGTTAAATTCTAAAACCCTAGAAATGTTTTGAAAACTTCAAATACACCCTTATGGTTTTATTAATTAATTAAGGAGTATAATTAAAATAGATTTAATAAATCCATAAAAGTTTAGGTTAACCATTTAATTGAATTAAAAGTGTAATTGTTAAAGTTAACCACATAGTATTTTAAAAGTATAAAATGCACCCTATACTATATATATAACATTAAAAGTCTAACATTATATATATGTATGAGTAAAAGTTAGTCTTACCGTTAGTAGGCCTCATTCACGAAGCTGGTCTATAAGGGGTGTTTAAGGAAATTGCCTATAAAATGGCGATTGAATGGGTATCCACTCTTACCCACCGCACTCTTGACTAGTGGAGGGTCGTTAGCCGAACGGGTAGGATAGGACGAAACCTTCCATTATAAGTATAATGAAATACAAAGTAACTAAATGTTTTTCTAATTCCCAATCTTAGTTACTTAGGCAAAATTGAATTCATGCAATTCCATGAAATTACACTTTGTTCCCTTGCGAAGACGTTAGTGGAGCGTGTGTGGTTTACCGGCACACTAAATGGTTCTAAGCAAAGGTAGCAAAGGGTGACTCAATGTTTGTCATAGTTCGGTGGAGCGTGTGTGGTTTACCGGAACATCGAATAGGTGACTGTAACATGTGAGGGCACCATGTAAGTTTGCATGGTTATTCACACCCGCTTTGTGATCCTCGGCATCCCAGTCACAAACAAGAGGGGCATATCGAGATTTAAAAATGCCATTGAAATTTTAATGAATCTCAAAGGATCTAGGAGTTTTCATAGATTTAAAACTTAAATTTCTTTTTCGTTTTTCGTGGTGGAAATTAGTGAATCGTCATTCACTTACCTTCAAATATTCTGCAATTAGGGTTACGGCATCCCTCTCCCGAGTTGTAGAATATTGTGTTGGGTCCTAGCCTTAGTATTTCATTTGGGTGATTTACTAAGGACTCAATCTATCAACTAAAGTTCGACAACTATGGTCTTCCCAAATACCGTGGAACAAGCATTCCACATTACGATGATATTCCACGATTTGATCGAGGAACAAGAGATCATGCTTCACTTCCTCCTCTTCCTCCAATTATTCTCCCTAACCCACAAGTTCAAAGGCTTGAAAAGTTCAAGATCACTCAAGCCCTTTTGGCAAGTGAACATAAAGAAGGAAAGTTGGTGTGTGGACACGTCCTAGGGATGAAGTCACACATTGATAGGTTAAGAATGTTGGGATCCGTTGTCTGTAAGGAAATGGCTGTTGATTGGGTTCTTCAGTCACTTCCTAACTCATATAGTGAGTTCGTAAGAGAGTACTATATGATGAACCGCGATGTGACCCTAATAGATCTCACCTATATGCTTATTGCTGCTGAATCAGAAATGGTTTGGCGCAATAGAAAAGCAAAGTTGATTGGTGAATCTGCCTTCGAGACCTCTATGGATATAGACAATGGCAACGAAAGACATGCTATGATTGAAAAAGATTGATCATAAGAGAAAGGCGATGTCTGAAGTAGTTCCATGTCCTGTTCCAAAAAGAGTCAATTTGCTTTTATTGCCAAGAGAAAGGGAATTGGAGACGAAGCTGCCCTATTTACATAAGAGATCTAAGAGATGGGAGATTCGAAACGTATGGCTCTAATTTAGGTAAAATCCATTGACTAACTCTTTTAAGCTTCATTCTAGATTCTGAATACATAATGTGATAAGATTACAATTGATGTTTTGAAGGATCGAAGAAAAGAAAAGAAGCTTAAGGGAAGAAGTGAGCAGAATCTAACCGTGAAGGAATGGATTTCAATCGCGTTTCTCGAAGATTAGATTCTTGAACTACTACTTAGAGTTAGAATTAGATTGCTAAGAAAGATGTATTAGCATAAGTTTTTCAATGAGTTGCATTGTGAAGGACAAATTTTTCCGCAATAAGATAAATTTTGATTTTAAATTTTATTTATTTATCCTTACAATGGCGTGTATGAAAAAATTGATGTTAAAATTATCAGTAGTAATGGATTTGTTTCTTATTGTGTTATGGAAAGTCAAGAATTTACCAAATAGGGAGAGTTTCTCATCGCCCAAGTTTCAATTGGACAGAAACTTGGAATCATGCAACTTGGTTGCACAATGAATGAGAAATTTCATATTTGGAAATTAGACAAATTCGTTGACAAAGTGTCAAGTGAAGGACTAGGAGATCGAGTACACAAAGTTGTGTGTTGATCAAGTTTATCATAATAGTTACAAAGATATTCGTCATGATTTACTAAAGGTTTAGTAAATATGATTATACTTACAAGATTAAGTGTAATTAGGAATTGATTAAAAAGGTTTAAATCGATAGCAAAACGAATAAGAAGAATCAAGTAGGCAGAAAGATAAAAGTTTCTCCATTCTAAGAAGAAGGGAGAGTACCTTTTATGCTTTATGATTAAGAACCATATATTAATTGATCCTCTAAGTGAGTCTTAGTACAATTGCATGTCTAAGTAGAGGGAATCAAGAATTGAAGAAATGGTTAAATCAAAAGTCAATCATAATTCGTTCCAATAACAAGTCTTAAAGTTAAGATTGTGACAATGAGTAAAAAGTGTTAAAGGTTTATAACATTCATCAAATGTGGAAAGTTGTGATGTCTTGAATAAAACAAAGACCAACTAGGACCAATCTATGAAGTGTTTTGATAAAAGCTACACTAACTCTTGAATATTTGGTTGTCAACAAATGTTTATTGACAAGAGAATCTTATATGTCAAGGAGTCAGTGCGAGTCTTAATGGTCTCGAAAAGTTTCAAGAACAAATCAAATAAACCTTATCGATCATCACTAGCACACGAGTTGAGGTTTACAACCTATCGCATTGAGAATATTTTGATTCTGTGCGTTTCCAATTGAGTTAATTATACATGTGAGTTCTATGAGTTCTCATTTTGAACGCATAAAAGGCAAGACACCTTAATCAATGAAAGGTACATTGATAGGAAAAGGTGAGCTGCTTAACTACTTGGAAGACGTGGTGGGCAGCTGTGCTACCATAAGGCAAGAAATCAAGATTAAGAAAGTTCGGTCCATATGAATTTGAATTTGTCGTAAACTTTGGTTTTAACAAATTCACATGGATAGGAACGAATACACCGCTTTAAATCTAAGTGTCATAAGATTTCCTCCTTCATGAAAATGATTGTGAGGAAATGCTTTCACTAAGAAAGATTTTAAGAAGATAGTGATTGTAAAGTTGCATTCTCGAATTCAATTATGGTTACGGTATCCCTCTCCATAATTGGAATTGTGAAGTTTGGCAATTAGTCTTAAATGTTTAGACACACATATGAGCTATCTAAGGTAAAGGTGTATAATTTCAAGAAGCATTGATAAAAGATTATCAAAGTACTAAGTATTAGAAACATAGACTTAAGAAATTCAATAGATATTGTTTTTCTGAAAGTTAAGATGTTTATGAATACATGTCGAAGCTAGTGGGAGCATAAGTGTTATATTTTATAGTAATCATCATGATAGTGGGAGCATAAAAGTTATGATTGTATGATTATTAAGGAAAGTATTGCAAGTTGGCAATATTAATTATAGAAAAAAAGAGTCATTCTTTGCAAAGTTGTAAGGATGGAATAGTTGTTTTGCTATAATTAAGGGAGAGAATAGTATGCTTCATTTCAAATCTAAAGGCTTAGGTTGAGAAATGTTAATAAATTTAGTCAAAGGTACATAGTGTGTTCTTAAAATTTCGATTATGATTATGGCACTCCTTTTCACAATTCGAATTTTGAGAACATAGTGCGTCGTGTCCTATACGCTTCGGGTATAGGATCGATTGCAAATGCTTTAATGTTTGACCATTCTAAAATTTTCCAAATGTCTAGCGCATTTAGAGGGAAAAAGGACTAGAATCGGTTTTGACTAAAATAATTAAACAACTATCAAAGTACAATCCAAAGTTCGACGATGATTGGTTGCTTGTTAGTAGTTGGAAGCATGGTATTGAATGGACCATATCGACATTATTATGAATAGATAAGATTCTATTAAAAATGAGTTGTCATATGGAAAAATATGGAAACGTGTCCATATTGGGAATTGAATATAGAAAATCTATGTCCAGATTAGAAACTTTTATGCAAAAGGATGTTCAAAGGAATGTACTTTGAGTGAGAGACATCATATCTAAGGAATTGTCTTGTAACAATCTCCGTTAGAGAACTTTGCAATATCATTGGTAATAGTCTTTGTGACTTTGGTGCAGTGACCTTACGAAAGGATCGTTGCATAAAGTGTTAGAATCTGGCGTATTTTATAAGTAGCGAGAATTTGATATTCTTTCACTTATGAAAAATGGATTTGGAGTTGTGAAATGAGAATGATTGGAAATGTGTCTAATATGATCTATTTCACAAAGTAAGAACCATAGGTAAACATTGTGTGCATGCTAGGAGCATGGGACAAGTGTAATAATTCAAGTAATAAGTTGATTACCCGAAACGACAAATAATGAGTAATCAATATGGTGATAAATAAAAGGCATTTTATTTATACTCAAAGGTTTGAGGCCATATGGGATTAGTATTATTCTTGTGTTTCACATTTGCATGTTTTGACTTCCAGAATAATTCAGTTTATTAAGAATAATCGAATTATTCGAACGGGCCACAGTCATTCATATGTTGGAAGTAGATATGAATGAAGACTGTCATGAATTGGTGTGTGGATTGTCTAAAGAGCATTAGACATAAGCAAATGTTTGTTGCAACGTTCATGAGTGCTTATGAATATGATTTGAGCATTGGATTGAACCTACGCTCACTTGGATCACTCCATGAATTGTATCACGAGTAATTAGTGAGACAATAACATCTTATATTCTTGAAACCGAGATGTGTGAGTTGTATTTTGCTAATCGGTTGCACATTGATAATATGAAAACGCACTAGTAAATTGGTGTTATACAACATATTGTTGTGTGTGATTCGGTGAGTGAGTGCAAGCAAGCATTGTATCAAAGTTTATCCGTTCCTTTTATCCAAAGAAGGATAAAAGCGATATCTTTTGGGCCCCTCGATGGTTTAGTGATGAAAAACGTAAATGCTCGGCCGGGCTAGGGCTAATTTGATTTGTTCAATTAGTCTGTCGTCATAAATCGGAAATCGAGATATAGTACAAAGAGAATGATTTGAAATCATATCTCATACGATATCTAGAATGGAGGAATATATGATCCCTTATCTAAGGACACGCGTATCTGATAGGATCAGAGTTGACAGCGGCTTTGGAAAGCTACGATTGCAGATCAGGATCTGAAGTCATACGCAGAATAGTTGTTAGACTTATCCAAGTGGGAGACTGTTGGATTAGTGTCTAAGTCGATAACTATTTTGGTATGTACTTGACCCGATGGTGCATGGTCCTTTTGGGTTGCCTTCACCAAAGCAACTTGATTGGAGAAATAAATAAAGAGAGAAAGGTTATTATGATTTATTAATATGTTATAAGAATAATATATTAAAGGAGAAATCATATTTGTTTAATTAATATTGGTCAATAATTAATTAGGAATTAATTTTGTGATCAAGTGTAATTAATTAAACTAGAGGGGCTGATTTGTAATTATGTGATAGTTACAAAATAAGGTAAGGATTATCTTAAATATAGGGTGAACAAATTTAAGGTGATAAGGCCTTAGAATTCGACTATGATAAGGATTCAAGGATTATCTTATGGGTTGCTTTGTGGATAAGCAACTAGATAAGGATAATGACTGAAACCCTATCTCTGCACCTATATAAAGACCCCAAGGCTTATGAATTCGTGTATCCCTTCCCAAGAAGTCCTAAGGACGAATTCTAACCTCTCTCCTCTCTCTTTATACCTTCTCCATTTGCTCTTGGTGTTTGTAAGCCATTAGAGGAGTGATACTTGTGACTCTAAGCCTTCCAAAGTCAATTCAAGGAGGAATTGGGATTGTTATTGCTACATAACAATCAAGGTATGATCTTAAACCTAATTACATATTAATATGATTATTTGAATGCTAGAATTAGGGTTTATAGTCTTGGATTCAAAGCATGTACAATAGAGAAACCTAGATCCAAGCATTAGCGTTTGTATGAGCACATAGGATGTCTTATGACCAAAACCCATCATTACGATTGTGAGATCCTGTACCACCCAGGTAAGGCTAATGTGGTTGCCGATGCGTTGAGCCGTAGGGCGAAAGCGCCCCGATCCAAGATATTTGTATGAGATTGACGGTAATGACCCCGATTTTGGATTCTATTCGAGGAGCTCAGGCTAAAGCTGCGAAACCAGAAAACCAGAAGAGGGAGCGGGTTGTAGGTTAGGTATCAGGATTCGTCACGGATGGTCGAGGGCTTATGAATTTTCATGGTCGGATTTGGGTGCCGTTTGTGGGCGGTGCGTGTGCTATTTTGATGGAGGAAGCACATCGATCGAAATTCTCGATTCATTCCCAGGCTACGAAAATGTATTTGGATCTAAGAAAGGAATATTGGTGGCCCTGTATGAAAAGGGATGTTGCATGGTTTGTTGAGAGATGCTTGACTTGTCAGCAGGTTAAGGCCGAGCACCAGCGACCGCACAGTAAATTGCAGCCGCTAGATATTCCCGAATGGAAGTGGGAACAAATTACCATGGATTTTATCACCAAATTGCCACGGACTGCGAGGGGAGTCGATGCGATTTGGGTGATCGTGGATAGATTGAAGAAGAGCGCTCAATTTCTAGCCATCAACGAGAGCTCTTCTGCGGAGAATTTGGCGGAATTATACGTGAGGGAGGTGGTATCGGGACATGGGGTGCCGATCTCGATTGTTTCAGACCGTGATGTGCGTTTCACTTCTAGGTTCTGGAAGAAGTTTCATGAGGAGTTGGGTACTATATTGCATTTTAGTACTGCATATCATCCCCAGACAGACGGTCAGAGTGAGCGGATGATTCAGACACTCGAGGACATGCTCCGGGCATGTGTGTTGGATTTCGGGGGTAGCTGGAATGCATATTTACCCTTGGCAGAGTTTTCCTACAACAACAACCATCATTCGAGCATTGGTATGCTACCCTTTGAGCTGTTGTATGGGAGGAGGTGTCGGACCCCCATTTGTTGGGGAGAGGTTGGATAGAGGGTGATGGGCAGTACAGAGATAGTGCTTCAGATGACAGAGCAGATCCAGCAGGTTAGACAGAGGTTGTTGACCGCTCAGAGCCGACAGAAGAGTTATGCAGACAGACGCCGGTCCGAGCTTGAGTTTCAGGTCAGCGACCTTGTACTCCTGAAGGTCTCTCCTTGGAAAGGAGTGATTCGATTAAGCAAGAGGGGCAAGTTGGGGCCCCGATATATTTGTCCTTTCCATGTGATCGCGAGGGTAGGCCGGGTAGCCTATCGTTTGGATTTTCCAACAGAGTTGGGGCAGATTCACGAAACTTTTCATGTGTCACGGCTGAGG
Source organism: Lactuca saligna (assembly GCF_052625555.1). Classification (NCBI taxonomy): domain Eukaryota; kingdom Viridiplantae; phylum Streptophyta; class Magnoliopsida; order Asterales; family Asteraceae; genus Lactuca; species Lactuca saligna. The sequence continues at coordinate 71,964,730 of NC_136422.1, forward strand.
AAGTGTATAGCCGACGAATCGGCAGTGGTTCCATTAGAGGATATTCAGGTAGATGCGATCCTGAATTATGCCGAGAGACCAGTGGCCATCAGAGATCGGAAGATCAAGGTTTTGAGGAACAAGGATGTACCCCTGGTGTTGGTTCAGTGGCAGCATTGGAAGGGATCAGATATGACCTGGGAGCCGGAGCGTGAGATGCGTGAGCAGCATCCAGAGCTATTTGCAGAGCGAGACTTCGAGGGCGAAGTCTAGTTCTAGTGGGGGAGAATTATCACAGCCCGGATTTCCAAGTATCTTTTATTCATATATTTTTGGTGTTTTGTGAGGGGACTCGGCGAGTTGGAACTCAAACTCGCCGAGTAGGATCGCGGTTCTGGATGCGGGTTCGCGCCTGGACTCGACGAGTCCGCGCTATTTAATGAAAGCCTAATTTCCCGGTTCTAAGCCCTATTTAAAGGACCTTATGGCCCTTCATTGCGGCTACCTTGACCTTGAGAGCACCAAAGCAGCTAAGGGTTCCTGTGAGTGAGATAAGAGGCCATTATTCACCAAATTTGTGTGTATTTGCAAGAAAGGAAGGGGAAAGTCAAGCTAGAAGAGTGGGGAGCTTGGATCTACCTCCATTTCGCGAGGGGAAGCTTCTTGAGGTATCATTCAGATCTTATTTCCATCTTTTAGTTGATATGGTCAAATATAGGGTTTCTTCTTGCCTTGTTTGCTTTGTAATTGAAGTCTGAGAGGTCCCATGGGGATATGGTACCTAGATCTGGACCTTAGCAGGTCCAGAAAGTCCCTAATGCTATGCTTTATGTCCTTCCTTTTTGTGTTGGAGACTAGGGTTGCCATCTTAGAGTTCATTTCTCCAAAACGAGCCTTGTGGGTGTTGCATGGTAGCCAAGACTGTGATTTTACATGATGAATGAGCTTAGGAGGGCCAGATCTATGAGTGGATGGAACGGATCTGACCTCAGAAGCAAGATTGAGTTGATGCATGGCATGGACTCGCCGAGTCTGAAGAACAGACTCGGCGAGTAGCATGAAGATTGTCCTTAACCACTCAGTGAGTGGTCCTTCCGAGTTATGGTTGGCTCAGTGAGTCATGGAGAGTTAGAGAGGGTTGACAGGTGGACTGAGTCGAGCTGGAACTCGCCGAGTTGTCCTTGCGACTTGGCGAGTTGAGTCGCGGTGGCCCCGCGATTCATGCCAGGTGGAACTCGTCGAGTCACGGGAGTACTTGACATGTCAAAAGAGAATCCTAGAGAGTTGGTGAAAACGTTGAGACTAGCCGAATCGCTCTAGTGCACTCGTCGAGTCCGGTCAAAGTTGGCCGTTGACCAGAGTTGACCAGTTTTGACTTGATACGGGTAGTCAACCTTAGTGGTAAAAGTATTAATTAGAGATATATGATGTTATAGGAGGATTATAGCTCGGGGGATCGAGCACGAGTAATTTCCAGGATTCATGAGTTATCGAGATATACGAGGTGAGTCTTCTCACTATATTGTACTCGGAAGGGTTTGACTGTGTGACCGGAAGGTCGAATATGATATGCGATATATGCATTATATATGTGTGATAAGTTAATCGTTATATGTTCCATGTATGATATGCTTGATATGGACCGGAAGGCATTATGTTATTGTCACACCCCCAAACCAGAACGGCGGAAATGTTTGGGGGCAGAGGACGTCATATTCAGTATCATAACAGTTCATAGAAAGGAAAGTACACACCACCATATATATTAAAGTTTCCAAGATGTTTACATAATTGTATTCATTACATGTTCAAAAGATAAATACATAAACATCATTCAAAAGGAGTAATTAACGCCAGCGCGTTAATCCCAAAAGTTGATTCCCAAACCTGCTTAGTGGTTCCCTGAGAATACAAGTTATTTCAAAGAAAAAGTGTCAATAATTAAGTTGGTGAGTTCATAAGTAGTTTAGAAAAATTGGATGCCATTCCAAAATGGGTGTATGTTTTCCAGAAAACGTAGCATTTCAAATGTAAAGAGTTGTGATTTGTTGTGTTGAAAGTGAATGTATTAGGTCCAGAAAATCCCATATTTTCCCTAATGGTTGAGATACGAGTTGTGTTTTCCAAGAAAAACCCTTATTTTCTTATAAAAGTATCAAATGCATATGAATGTTCGTGTTATAAGTTGTAAATAATTGCACCAGGAAAATCCCTTATTTTCCTAACATAAATGGCAGTCTCTAAGACCGAAAATCGCAAGAAACCGACGTTCAAAAGTTGTGTCATAGTTTTATATAATAAAGCTATACGAAGATCGCATTTGTTAGATGAAGAATAGTTTTAATAGCTACTCGTTCATAAAAGCATAATACCATAATAATTGTATATCCGATGAGTTTTATAACCATACTAAACATAATATGCCTGTAACGACGTTCTTCAGGCGTCGCAGCGTTATGACAACTATTTCGTCGGACAAAACTTCTTCAGGTTTGATACGTGGAATACTGGATGTACTTTGTTAAGCTCGATTGGAAGTCGGAGTTTGTAGGCTACTGGACCAACCCTTGAAATGATTTCGAAGGGTCCAATGTACCTAGGATTTAGCTTCCCACGCTTTCCAAAGCGTCTCATGCCCTTCCAGGGTGAGACCTCCAGTAGTACCCGATCGCCAATCTGAAATTCTAAGGGTTTACATCTTTTGTCGGCATAGCTCTTTTGCCTATCCCTCGAGGATTTCAGTCATTCTCGTATTTGCGTGATCTTTTCAGTAGTTTCTCTGATGATCTCTGGACCAGTGAGGGTGCTATCAGGGACTAGACCTTTTGCTAGTTGTGTGTTGCCCACTTCCGTCCAGCACAGAGGTAATCTTTACTTACGGCCGTAAAGGGCTTCAAATGGAGCAATATTGATACTAGTATGATAACTATTGTTATAAGAGAACTCAACCAAAGGTAAGTGAACATCCCATGCTTTACCAAAGTCGATTACACATGCTCGTAACATGTCTTCCAAGGTTTGGATAGTTCTTTTGCTCTGTCCGTCAGTTTGGGGGTGATAGGCTGTACTCATGTCCAATCTTGTTCCCATGGATTTTTTCAATGATTGCCAGAATCTAGACGTGAATCTGTTGTCTCTATCCGAGATGATAGACATTGGCTCTCCATGGAGTCGTACGATCTCTCGGATGTAGATTCTCGATAGCTTTTCCATTATATCCGTTTCCTTGATCGGTAGGAAATGAGCGGACTTGGTTAATCTATCGACGATTACCCAAATAGTATCTTGGCCACCCTGAGTTTTGGGCAGTTTCGTTATGAAGTCCATGGAAATCTGCTCCCATTTCCACTCAGGAATTTCAGGTTGTTGGAGTAGTCCTGAGGGTTTCTGGTGTTCTATTTGATCTTGGCGCAAGTCAAACACTTGCTCACATATGTAGCGATCTCTGCTTTCATGTTTGGCCACCAGTAGAGTTGTTTGAGATCTTGATACATCTTGTCTGACCCGGGGTGTACGGAGTATTGAGTCTTGTGTGCCTCACTCATAACTACCTCTCTAAGTCCACCAAACTTGGGTGTCCATATTCGGTTCATGAGGTAGCGTGCTCCGTCACTCTTGATTTCTAAATTCTTGTCCATTCCCCTAAGGGTCTCACCTGTCACGTTTTCGGGTTTCAGGGCCTCTATTTGAGCTTCCTTGACTTGTGTCGACAGGTGCGAATGGATTGACATGGCTAATGACTTCACTCTTCGGCCAGAGTACTCCTTACGACTAAGGGCATCTGCCACGACGTTAGCCTTTCCTGGATGATAGCGAATCTCACATTCGTAGTCGTTGAGCAATTCGACCCAACGTCGCTGTCTCATGTTCAACTCCTTCTGGTCGAAGATGTGTTGTAGGCTCTTGTGGTCTGTAAAGATAGTGCATTTGGTACCATATAGGTAGTGTCTCCAGATTTTAAGAGCGAAGACCACCGCCCCAAGTTCTAAATCATGAGTGGTGTAGTTGACCTCATGCGTTTTCAGTTGTCGTGAGGCATATGCAATAACCTTTCCCCTCTGCATTAGTACACAGCCCATCCCTTGCTTCGAAGCGTCGCAATACACCACAAAATCTTCGGTCCCTTCTGGGAGAGAAAGGATGGGCGCACTGCAAAGGGCCTGTTTCAAAGTCTGAAATGCAGCATCTTGCTTTTCTCCCCAATTGTAGGTCACACCTTTCTGGGTTAAGGCGGTAAGAGGCTTTGCGATGCTGGAGAAATTCTGGATGAACCTTCGGTAATAACGAGAAAGACCTAGAAATTGGCGAATTTCTGTTGGTGTAGTTGGCGCAGACCAGTTTTTGATAGCCTTGATTTTTGATGGATCCACGTGGATTCCTTCCTTGCTGACCATGTGGCCGAGGAAGTCCACCTTTCTAATCCAAAACTCACATTTTGAGAATTTTGCATACAGTCTATCAGTCCATAACGTCTCTAAAACTTGCTGACCATGCTCTTCTTTATTCTTTGAATAAATAAGTATGTCGTCTATGAATACTATCACGAATTTATCCAAGAATGGACGACATACCTGATTCATAAGATCCATGAATACGGCCGGGGCATTGGTTAGTCCGAACGGCATCACTACGAACTCGTAATGTCCGTATCGTGTTCGGAAGGCCGTCTTGGGAATATCGCTCTCCAGGACTCGCACTTGGTGATCTCCCGACCTCAGATCGATCTTGGAGAAGTAGTTGGCTCCTTGGAGTTGGTCGAATAAGTCATCGATTCGGGGTAGGGGGTATCGGTTCTTGATGGTAAGTTTGTGGAGTTCTCGGTAGTCGATGCACATTCTGAATGATCCATCCTTCTTTTTCACGAACAGTACGGGTGCTCCCCATGGCGAGAAGCTCGGCCTGATGAATCCTTTTCCAAGTAGTTCATTCAGTTGGCTGGATAGCTCTTGCATCTCTGCCGGGGCTAATCGATAGGGTGCTTTGGCTACTGGGGTAGCTCCGGGAACCAGATCGATTCTGAACTCAACTTGTCTCGCGGGAGGTATTCCCGGGAGGTCCTCGGGAAAAACGTCGGGAAAATCGCATATGTCGGGCACACTCTTGATGTCCTGGACTTCGCGTTTCACATCTACAACATGTGCCAAGAACGCGTGACACTCCTTGCGTAGGCATTTCCGAGCTTGGATACTTGAGATGATACGAAGAGTGGTACTGGGTTTGTCGCCCAAGACAATGAAAGTTTTTCCGGTTGGCAGATTAAGGCGAACGACCTTATCGTAACATAGAATGTCCACATGATGAGAACTCAGCCAATCCATGCCGACGATGACATCGAAACTCTTAATCGAGACTGGCATGAGGTTGATTGAAAAGGGATTATCGTTTAAAGTTAGGTTGCAGTTTACGTATATCTCCTTAGTGCCTTCGGTTTTCCTGTTGGCCATTTCTACTATGAATGGTTCACTTAATGATTGTGGTATTGATTTTAGCAGGCCTTTAAAGTCGTGACTCACAAAACTCCTTTCCGCTCCACTATCAAACAAAATGCATGCATACGAGTTATCGAGAAGAAACGTACCCGTAACAACAGTAGGGTCCGTAATGGCTTCATCTTGTCCCATTGCGAAAACTCGGCCCCTTCCGCCCGTATTCCGGTTGTTTGCCTTTGGTCAGTCCCTGCGGTAGTGCCCCGTGTCTCCGCACTCAAAGCAGGCACGGCTTACCCCGGTATTAGTAGTGGGGACGGATGGTTGGGTTGGCTCTTTGCAATAGCGGGCTGTATGTCCCTTCTTATTACACTTGGTGCATTGAAGATCATGGAAAGGACCGTGGTGGTGGAAGCTGCATCGGTTGCACTTAGGAAGTTTCCCATTATATGAGCTTGTGGGGGAAGGGTTGGCAGGTACAGTCATAGCGTGGGTAGCTATTACCTGTTGTTTCTTGGGGTTTTCCTGGAGGGTTTGTCCCCTCCTTTTGTTCCAAGGCCTACTCTGGCCCTGAGCCTCCCTAGGTGGATTTGCGGTTGTTGAAATGATACTGTGTTTTACTCCGTGGTCGATGAGTCGCTGAGCCAGGCGTTTAGCGCTGTTGTAGTTAACTGGGCCGGAAGCTAGGACATGCCCTTGAATCTGGGGTGACAACCCCCAAATGTACCTTTCAACCTTCTTTGATTCTGGGTTGACCATGGTAGGGCACAGTGCAGCGAGGTCGTTGAACCTAGCTGTGTAGGTGACTAGGTCAGACCCAGTCATTTTCAGATTCCAGAGCTCCTGCTCAAGCTTTTGCACTTCGCCCCTTGGGCAGTATTATTCCAGTAGTAGAACCTTTAGATCGTCCCAACTCATGGCGTTGGCGACAGTGAGCGTCACCGAATTCACATGGCTTTTCCACCAAGTGAGGGCTCGATCTACGAAAGTGCTAGCAGCGAACTTGACTTTGCTTGCTTCTAGGCATGAGCAGATCTCGAAGACCGTTTCGGTCTTCTCGAACCATTGCATTAGTGCAATGACTCCCCCAGTTCCATTAAAAGTTTTTGGCTTAGCGTTAGAGAACTCCTTGTAAGTACATTCTCTTCCTTGGCCATGACCAGTGCCATGATTTGGATGATTCGTGCTGCTTCCCGCCCCTCCATTTCCGTGGGAGTTTATTTGCGAGAGGGTTGCAGTTACTGCTGCTGTGATAGCAGCCTGGACGATGGCTGGATCATAAGTTGGTGGTGGAGGTGGTGGTAGTGCCGTGCCCGGCCTAGGCCTTAGGGTTGGACGAGAAGGCATCGTGCTGCCAAAAGAAAAATGGAAAATTTATAAGTTTTGGTAGTTCAGAGTTAAATGATATTGAGTTAACTTCTAATAGTTCTAAGAAGTTGGGTTTGACCGACACAATGTTTTGAGCTTGATGGTAAAGCTTGATTAGATGTACCAATGAATTGACCGAATTGCGCATGATTAACAACAAGAAAAAGGGGTATACCCTTATATATATATTAAACATATAGTTGTGTTACAGCAGGGTCGAGACAAAAGTTCTTGACCTTTCTAAAGGCCTCTGATTACAGAACAATTTAAAGAAAATAATACTTTTATCCGAAGTCCTAATTTATAACAAAATTTGAGAGTCGGGCAAGTACTACTTGCAGCGCGCTTTGCGTTTGGAGCTCGAGTCCGTGTCGGACTGCTTCGACTCCATGAGGCGTCTATCAAACGCAGCTTGTTGTTCTCTTAATTTTGCGAAGGCTGCATTTGCTTGTGCTTGAAATGCTTCGGCGCGAATGTGGATGTCGTTCTGCAACATCTCTAGGCGGTTGATATCGGCCGTGTGGATTTGTACTTCCACATTGACCTCTCAGATTCGGTTGGCTTGCACTCCGGATTGATAGCACTGGTTGGCGAGTTTGCCAACCATGACCGGAAGTGCTCGGTCGGCTGATCCCCCGCCTCTCACATCATAGAAGTCTCGGCACATGCCGTAGGGAGGGCGTAAGCTTTGTTGTTGGCTCCAATGATGGAGGTGACTTCCCCACACTGGAGTGGGTCCTTGGAAGTTCCTCACGTGGACGGGAGGTTGTGGGATTGGTGGATTTATAATTTCTGGCTCCGAATCCGTGCCCGAGTCATCCCCTCCCTCCAACTCTATAGGCTCTTCGTCTTCTTCAGGATCTTCTTCGATCCATCCTCCATTACCTTGGTTGGGGTAGTAGGGGTCATTGGGGTGATGGAATCCCACCATTTAGACTGTACGAGAATAGAGTTAAAAATTTACTATAAGCTAGAGCACCTGAAACTTACCCTTAAGTTTAATGGTTGACGGCACTCGAATACTCCCTTAGTATTCTTTAACGATATGCTTTTGGTAAGTTTTAAATTTGTTGTCCATTGCAGACACTCCTTGGCATACGTTAGTCGGCTCTTGGACAAATATAGTTGATCAGGCTATATTCTTCCCAGTTCCGATTACATGTCCCAAGGCGTACCTGCACTGCACAACTTATTTATAATACTTCTAAAGTTATTTACTATGAAACTGTTATTAGTATAAAATGAGTGCATGCTTACCTTAAAACTAATTAAATTTAATTTCAAAAGTATGAATTTTCTCAGAGTGTTTTTGCCCAGTTGAGTTTATAGTTGTATATCAAAAAGGAATGGTTTTGATATACTTAATTCCCTATAAACAAAGCTCTGATACCAATCTGTCACACCCCCAAACCAGAACGGCGAAAATGTTCGGGGGCGGAGGACGTCATATTCAGTATCATAACAGTTCATAGAAAGGAAAGTACACACCACCATATATATTAAAGTTTCCAAGATGTTTACATAATTGTATTCATTACATGTTCAAAAGATAAATACATAAACATCATTCAAAAGGAGTAATTAACGCCAGCGCGTTAATCCCAAAAGTTGATTCCCAAACCTGCTTAGTGGTTCCCTGAGAATACAAGTTATTTCAAAGAAAAAGTGTCAATAATTAAGTTGGTGAGTTCATAAGTAGTTTAGAAAAATTGGATGCCATTCCAAAATGGGTGTATGTTTTCCAGAAAACGTAGCATTTCAAATGTAAAGAGTTGTGATTTGTTGTGTTGAAAGTGAATGTATTAGGTCCAGAAAATCCCATATTTTCCCTAATGGTTGAGATACGAGTTGTGTTTTCCAAGAAAAACCCTTATTTTCTTATAAAAGTATGAAATGCATATGAATGTTCGTGTTATAAGTTGTAAATAATTGCACCAGGAAAATCCCTTATTTTCCTAACATAAATGGCAGTCTCTAAGACCGAAAATCGCAAGAAACCGACGTTTAAAAGTTGTGTCATAGTTTTATATAATAAAGCTATACGAAGATCGCATTTGTTAGATGAAGAATAGTTTTAATAGCTACTCGTTCATAAAAGCATAATACCATAATAATTGTATATCCGATGAGTTTTATAACCATACTAAACATAATATGCCTGTAACGACGTTCTTCAGGCGTCGCAGCGTTATGACAACTGTCACCCCAAAAGACGGACTGTAGCTAACAGTCAGGGCGCGGGATCATGACTTCCCGTATAGATCTATACACATTTGACACGTTCTCCGAACGGGAGACTCTGGTTATAGACAGGACTTGCAGCATTACTTTCTAATAAAGAAAAGTAACGTTTGAAGATATACACGTCTCATGGATTCTCAACTAAGCCCGTATTAAAGTGATAGTTTTCTATGCAAAGTTTATCCTTTTTCACAATGTTTGACAAAGCAAAATCATAAGTTTTTAGAATGTATAAAACGACTTAACAATGAAAGGTACTTTGAAATCGTTATATACTTTGTATAAGTCTAATGCACACAAGGTATGACAAGAGTTTTCCATAATAGTAATGAGTTCCAAGTGATTTATTCGGTAAAACAAGCTAAGTGAAACTTTATAAAATACACGATAATAACCGTATGTTTACTTGTATTCCCCCCCTAAAAGAGTATAAAAGCATTTTAAAATGTATTTAAAGTGTGTTTGAAAGGGGTATGAACTCACTTGAAAGTTTGAAGATAGCAAGATGGAAAACCGGGCAGAGTCTCGTCTCGGGAAATGGATTTTCCTCGGTATTCTTGGGATACCTCGGGAGTAAAATCGACCTTCGGGACTTGCACAAAATGACCAGGGCTTCGGGGTAGTGCGAGCACGGAAAACGAGGTAAAATGCAAGAAAAAGGAGAAAGAATGAGCCATTTTCCCGGGAACCCTCGCATCCCTTTTATAGGGGGCTGAGCAGCATGCGTACGCGGCGCGTTCGGGACGTCACTGCTGACCGCATCCTCGGCTGCAGCGCTTCAGACAGGATGGGGGAGGGGGTAGCTCGCATAGGGGCGACGTGGTCGATCCGAGGCCGTGGCCTCGAGTACACGGGGCGTACGAGGGTACGCGACACGTACTACGGCCCTAGGCTGACTCCCCTTCGGATAATACCGAATTTTTAATAAAAATTATATATAAATTATTTATCAAACTTCAAAAATTCATATCTCCTTCATACGAACTCTGTTTTTGACGTTCTTTATATCCCCGCGGAGGTGAGACTACGATTTATAACTTTCATTTAGATTCCGTTGGCAAATCCCGAAATATTTTTTTTTATTATTTATTTATTAAAATGACGTGATTAAGGAATTTCTTTAAAAATTCATAACTTATTCATACGATGTCCGATTTGAGCGTTTTTTTGATGCATGTTTGTAGTTTAACGATATCTATGACTTTCATTTAGACACCTAAGGTCAGAAAGTGTTTTATTGAAACTTTGCATTATTACGCAACTTCGTATTGCCGGTTTTTGTCGGATAACTTAGAATGGTCATAATTTCTTCGTTACAACTCGGATTTTTGTGTTATTTATATGTTTGGAAACCTTAAGACGATACCTACCACATAGTGTACTCCTAATAGAGTTTTTGAATACTTCATTTTTCGATGATATTCTAATTCCTTCCTCAAAGAGGTTACAGGACTCGATTTTTACTGACTTGAAATAACGGGTTATTACAGTTATGGGCCGGAAGGCGAATATGTTATGGGCCGGAAGGCGTTGTAATGTGGACCGTAAGGTCAACGTGGGTAGGACAGGAAGGTTTACCTAGTCGGGACGGAAGTCTCCTGAGACACATGGACCGGAAGGCCAGGGCCTGGAAATGCGTATGTGCGTAGGTTGTATTTTGGGGAACTCACTAAGCAATTATGCTTACAGTTGTTGTGTTATGTGTTTGACGTACTAGCGAGGACCGTGGGAAGGCGCTGGCGTGATCGTACACATTAGGTAGAGGGATAAAATTTTTTCAAATCTGAAAAGATGGAAGAGTACTTTAGTATCATGTTTTAAGATCATCTTAATGATTTTGAGACCTTATCATAATTCATCCTCTAAGTGCATTCTGATATTTAAGAAGAGGAGTTATGAATTGTTGAAGTGCTTAAATCATGAATATGATTCATAGAGTTATACTATTAGATTGTAACTTGAGTGAAATGTCTTAAAGAAGGTTTTATTAACACTAGTCAAATGTAAGAGTAAAAGGTTTTCTACTCTTGTACATTTGAAATTGGTAAGTTGTGATGTTCTAGATAAAACAAAGACCAACTTAGGCCAATTGTGTGCTTGTCTTGATAAAGAATCCGCACTATCTCTTGGATGTTTGACAAGGGAGTCTTATATGTCAAGAGGACAGTGAGAGTCTTAAAAGGTCTTGAAAGTCTCAAGAACTAATCAAGAATAAAACCTGAAGTTCTTCACTAGCACACGACTTGAGGTTTATAACCTATTGTGTTGACATATTTTGTGCCCATTCCAATTAAAGTTGGGTTTGCATATGAGTTCTTAGAGTTCTCAATTGGTTGCATAACAACTTGGAAGCAATGGCAGGCCCTTGAGCTGCCAGATGGCAAGAAATTCAGATTGAGTTCAGTCCATATGAGTTTGGATTTGTCATTATCCTTTTCTTGGGACTAGGGTTTTGACAATTCACATGGATAAGAACACATACACCATTAAATCTAAGTGTCATAAGGCTTCTCTCCGATTCATGAAAATGATGGTGAGGAAACACTTTCACTAAGTAGATTTTAGCTAGATAACAATTGTGGTATTTGCATTCTCAAAGTCGTTAGTGGAGCATGTGTGGTTAACCGGCACACTAACATTGACTTATGAGAAATGAAAAAAGGTCTAAACAATTGAGACTATGATTACAGAATCCCTTTTCATAGTTCTGAAATTGTTTAGACACACCTATGAGCTATCTAAGATAAGGTGTATAATTTTGATAAAGCCTTATGAAAACAATCAAGTATCAGAAATCTGAACTTTGGTAAGAAAGTCAATAAAGTATGGATTTCTAGAAGTCCTGTAATTTCTGGGTACATATCAAAGCTAGTGGGAGCATAAGGGCTGTGCTAATAATCATCATGTTACTAGGAGCATGATAACTATGATAAAGGTTGCAACTTAGCAATGTTAATTATAGAAAACAAAAGGTTTCAATTGGGAAAAAGTTGTTTTGCTATAATTAAAGGAGAGGAAATTATACTTCATCTCAAATCTAAAAGCTTAGATTGAGGTTTTAATCATATTTAGTCAAGGATATATATCTGAATTTCATGTTGGATTGGCTCAACATAAGGAAATTCTATATATGGGTCTATTATTTGCGTTCTAAATTTCGATTATGATTACGGAATCCCTTTTCATAATCTGAATTATGAGAACTTGGCAAATTGAAACGGAAATATTATAGCAAAAGACTGGTTTAGTCTTTATGTGAGACGTCATGAATCGTGTCCCATATGCTTCAGATATAGGATCGATTACATGCGCTATATTCATCCTTTCTAAAATTTTCCAAATGCTTGGGGCATTAAGAAGGGAAAAGGTCTAGAACTGGATATGACTAAAATGATTAAGCAATTGTTAAGGACAATCTATGGTATACCAAATATTGGTTGCTCAAGGACAGTTGGAAGTATATTGTTAATTTTTTGAAAGGACCATATTGATATTCTGAAAAAGAGGCAACTCTTGTTCAGAAATGATAGTCAAAATGGGAATATGGGAAGGTGGAAGTTATCTGTGTAAGATTAGGAAACTTAATGCAAGAAGAATGTTCAAAGGAAATGAACTTTGAATATGAGACTTCGGTTCCATGGAGTTGATCTCCATTGGAGTACTCTGTAATGTTTGTTGACAAGTCTTTGTGACTTTGTGCATAATCATTACAAGAGGAACAACGCATATAAGTTTAAAAAAATCTAAAAGATTTCGATAAATGATAGGAATTTGGAATTCTTACATTTTCGATAAGGATTTGGGAGTGTGAAATTAGAATCATTGAAATTATGTTCAATTGGTTTATTTCACGAAGTAAGGATCATAGACAAACATAGAGTGCATACTTAGTGTATAGCAAAGCTAGTGTTTAGAAAAACATAGTGTACATGCTTGGAGCATGGGACAACTAGTGTTTTTTAATTCAAGTATAAAGTTGATAAAATCGAAAAAATGAATAATGAGTAATCAGTATGGTGATAAATAAAAGGTGTTTTATTTATATTCATAGATTATGATAACATTTATTCTTGTGTTTCACTTTGCATTTTTTGACTTCCATAATAACTAGGTCATTGTTCTGGATGAATAAGTTATTTAAACCATCCACAGTTGGTCATATGTTGGAAGTAGATATGAATCAAGACTGTCATGGGTTGGCTTGTAAAGGTCCAAGTTGGTGGACAAAGTTGTGCTACAACACTCATGAGTACTCATAAGTTCTGAGTATTGGATTCAACCCGCGCTCATTTGAATCACTTCATGGATTCTATCATGAGTGACTATGAGACGATAATATCTTATATTCTTCAAACCTAGAGATATGAGTTGTTACTATGAGTTGGTTGTACATTGATTGCACGAAACCGCATTCGCTAACTCGATGTGATAAAATGTGCCTTTGCGTATGATTCAACAAGTAGTAGAACAAGCCATATGAGTCGAAGTTTATCCATTCCTTTTACCTTTGGGATAAAAGCGATATATGTGGGCCCCTCTATGATTTAATGATGACACATGTGAGTACTTGGCCAAGCCAGGACTGATTTGATTTGTTCAATCAGTCAGTCATCATAAATCAGAAATCGAGAAACAACAAATGGACAGAGAGAATGATTATAATCCATGTCTCAGTCCATATAATATCTAGAATGGAGGAATATATGATCCCTTATATAATGGATAATTCATTGAAAAAAGGTTAGAGTTCGTTGACAAGATCAGAGTTCAACAACGGCTTTAAGAGCTACGATTGCCAGTTAGGTTTTGAAGTCATAGTTTTAGACTTATCCAAGTGGGAGGCTGTTGGATTAATGTTTAAGTCTATAACTATATTTGGTATGTACTTGACCCGACCCGACATAGTCCATTTGGGTTGCACTTGACCGGCATAATTTATATGGATAATCTTTTGAGAATAGTATATTTATGATTATATAAATATATTATAATTTCTAATATATTAATATGGAATCATATTATTTAATTAGTATTGATCAAGAATTAATTTAGAATTAATTAAGTGATCAAAATGAACTAATTAAATATGGACTCTTAGATATATGTGTGTGATGGGCCAAGTTCATTTAGGTTGAGCTAAGCTTTCATGGATAGTCCATGGAGTGTTTAACCCATGGATCATATGAAATGAAAGGTCATGGGTTTAACCCTAGTCTCCACACTATATAAAGATGTCCTTGGTTGGTGAAATGGGCACTAGTGTGGGTACACTAAGAGGGCTACCTGATTTCACTAGAAAGAACCAAAGTATTTTTATTCTCAAAGTCTTCCAAGGTGTTTTGGTGATTTGTGATTCCACTTGAGGCTTCCACACTATTGGGCTAAGCTCTTAAAGTTTGAAGACATCAAGCTACACAAAAGAGGTATGTAATTCTAACTGGATATGTATTCATATGAATCAATGTTATTATGCTAGTTAGGATGAATACCTTGGAAAGTTCATATTCGCAAGTATAATAGAGAAAACATAGATCTAAGGTATATAGGGTTGCATGTACACTTAGGAGTGTTAGAATGCTCGCAGATCAATCTTAGAGAACCAAGACGTACCCTGAAGTTGGTCAAATAAGTCACAGTCCTTGGGAGGGGAAAATGGTTCTTCACCGTTACCTTATTCAACTCCCAGTAATCTATATACATCCGATGTGACCTATCCTTCTTGTTCACAAATAGGATCGGGGCTCCCCATGGCGAATTGCTCGGCATGATCAATCCATTTTATAACAAATCCTGAAGATGTGTAGACAACTCCTGCATCTTCGTAGGAGCCAACCGATATGGTGCCTTGGCTTTTGGAGTTGGACCATGAACTAGGTCAATCATGAATTCTACCTGCCTTTTCGGAGGCACCCTTGGAAAATCCTCCGGGAACACGTGTGAGTACTCCCTTACGATCACCTTACCCTTCTCTCGCATATCCATTACATAGCCGACATAACTTGGGCAAACATGCTGAAGGTAGCGTCTCGGCCTCTCTGTCGAACACAAAGCCGGTCCACCTTGCGGCCTCTCACCCTGAATCGCCAACCCTCCCCCACATGGGGTCTTAACTTGCACTAGCGAACGATACCATTCGATCACTACCCCATTAGGGTTCAACCAATATATACCCACGATAACCTTATTCCCTTGTAGGAGAATAGGGACCAAATCCATAGAATACTGCTCATCGAACAATTGTAGTGTACATCCCCGATGAACCCTCACGACTCGAACAATCCTATCATCCATAATCTCTACATCAAGGGGACAGTACAGCTCCTTTGGAGGTCCAACAAATGGCTTGATAATTGTGAGTGATCGAAAGGATCGGGTAGCCCCGAGTGAAATAATACTAACACTGGGATACCGTTCACATGGAACGATCCTAAAACAAGATACATGGAATATAAATATAAAAATTGACATAAAATAAAAACTAGGGAGAAGAAACCTACCCATCACTACATATGGTGCAACACGCGCCTCCTCGGCGGTCAGCTGAAAGGCTCGGTTCCTCACTAAAGGAGCATCTGACTAGCCCTGGCGGCCATCTGTGATCCACAGGGTCACTGGTGCTGGCACCGCCACTGACGCTCCTGATACCAATCTCGGGTAGTTGGCCTTTTTATGGCCTTATTTATTGCAGTGAAAACAAAGCATGTATGATGTCTGAATGGTTGGGGTAGGGGCAGTACAATACCGGCTAAAGTGTCCCTACTTGTCGCACTTATAGCCGCCCAATCCCTCTACTCTGCAAACTCCCTCATGCTTATTGCAGCATTTCCCACAGCTGCTTCGACCCTGCTGTCCCTTCAACCTCAAGTTGAATCCCTTGTGTTTTTTCACCGAAACCCCCTCCATCTGCCGAGTCTCTACCTTCCTCTTCTTGGTGTGCTCTATATCAATCTCACTCTCTCATGCCCTGGCTATCATATTATCCCAAGTTGGGTACGCCTAATAGCAGAAATATATCTGCATGTCAGCTCTCAACATATCATGGTACTAGGGTTTCTTCATCTTCTCATCACCCACATATTGGGGCACCATTAAGGCCCTCTCCCTGAAATTGGCAGTAATCTGCACCACCGTATCAGTAGCCTATCTCATATCCAAAAATTACCTGGCCAGCTGTCGAACCTCTACTGCTGGCACAAACTTCGGCTGAAACCTAGACACAAAATCTGAATAGGTCATGGCCTCAATGGTTGGGGCTCCTAAAGTTTTTCCGACTACCTCCCACCAGTCTCTGGCTCGCTCTCTCAAACATACAGTAACAAATCTGACCTTTGAAACCTCAGGGCAGAAGCTCGTCACCTTTGCAAACTTGATGTTTACGATCCATCGCCTAGCCACAATAGGGTCATTCACCCCACAGAAGTATGGTGCTCCACATCCCCGAAACTCCTTGAAGGATAGCATATGAGTCCCTAACTGGCCATGTGCCATGTCACTCCTGAATACCCTAAGGGGATCGTCCATCAGATCAATGATACCCTCCTTGATATACCCGAAAATCACCGCGGTCGACTCGAGGATGCCTCTTGTAATCTCGGATTGAAGAAACTAGTGCAATCCATCATCAACTAGCTCGAAACCTATACCCAAACCAGACCCAAAACCTAAGCCCCTTATTCCATGACGTGTCACCACTATCTGAAACAAACCACACAATCGCCAGGGTCATACATAATCATCGAGAGGTCTCACACTCCGCTACCCCTGGTACTCCACAACTCTCCAAGAGTCAAGTAAGGATCCCCTGCTTTCAGTAGTATGGGCCCATACTACCTTCCACATCTATCCGTACTTCCCTCCTAGGTCACCGTAGGTTACCAAAGACACTTCCTATCCATGTGTACAATTCTTAATCAAATACCTCTCATCACTAATCTCTTCCTAGGCTTGCCCTAGTGTAATCTCCGACCCACTCTCCGCCATCAACTTCATTAGAAGTCCCTGCTATCTCTCCCTAACTAGCTCGCAAATACCATTACATATCACTAAGACCAAATAATTATTCGAATCAGAGGTCTTACCCTACAATAGTTGGACTGAGACAAGAGTTGCAAATTAGGGCTAGACCTAATCTTCTGAAATTATTTAGTCCTAATAATATTTAACTTAACATATTCATTTACTAGTTAATTAAAGACAACTAGAACTCCTAAAAGCATAAAGCAAGCAACATACGAGCATTGAGTAACCAAAACCAGGCATATCCTAAATAGGCCATCATATCACTCATTAATCGATACTAGCATGCAGTATAATAAGCACAAACAGCAGGCATACAAGGCATCCTTCCTAGATCCTTATCCCTAATCTAGCATGCAGTTCACATATTCGTACTATTGGGATTTATGTACTATAACACTCCTATGGTGCACATACAACCTGAATGCTTTGGATCTATGTTTTCTCTAATTATACATGTAATATTCAATTCCAAAGCATGAAGCCTAACTAGCATACAAAAATTGATATATGAATCATAAGAACTAGCTATAAGATTACCTCTTGTTGTAGCTTGTATAACTTGGCCTTTCAAGAGCATAGCACCTCAAGTATGATGCCTAAATCGTTCATAAAACACCAAGAGCAATTAGATGAATATGAGAGAGAAGTTTGGAGACACAAATCGGCTAGCCTCTTCTTAAAACTCATAGGGGCCGATTTTAGCAAGCTAGGGACTATATATATAGTTTGGAATCCCTAGGGTTTAAACTTGTAAACCTTAATTCACTTGGGATTTTTGGATAATAACTCATTATCCTTTTGGACTAACTCTTCATGGACTCTCACAAAGATTTTGTCCAACACTAATCAACATGGATTATTAACCCAAACTATAAATATCACTGATTTACCTAATCAGTCCCTACAAATTTAACTAGTCTCTTTTGATCACTAAATTAATTACAAATTAACTCTTGGTTAATACTAATTAAATAATATGATATCTCAATTAATATATTATACTTATAATATATTTGTAAATCAGAAATAACCTCTTTCTTAAATATCCTTTCTATCAAATTGCTTTGATGAATGCAACCCAAATGGACCATGCTACTATTGGGTCAAGTACATACCAATTATATTATGAGCTTAGACAACTAGTCCAACAGTCTCCCACTTGGATAAGTATAATAACTATAACTACCAATGTAACTTAAAATGCAATTAGCAATCTTAGCTCTCAAAAAGTCGTTGTCGAACTCTGACCTAGTCAATGAAGCATCCATTAGATAAAGGATCATGTATTCATCCATTAAACAAGATATCGTATGAACTGAGACATGAATTATAATCATTCTCTCTATTCATGTGTTGTTTCCCGATTTCTAATTTACGACAGATGACTAATTGAACAAATCAAATCAGTCGATGCTTAGCCAAGCACTTAGGTATCATCACTATATCATCGAGGGGACCACCTATATTGCTTTTATCCCCCATTGGTAAAAGGAACATATAAATTTTGACTCATATTATTGCTCTAGTTATTCATCAAATCACACACAACAATACGTTATATAACACCAAGTTACTAGTGCATTTTCGTATCATGAATGTGCAACCGAATTGTAAACTAAAACTCACATGTCTTGGTTTCAAGAATATATATAATGCCTGTGATTCTAAGGTAGGAATTATTGATGATGTTATAGTCTAGGTCAACCTTTGTAACTTTTTTTGAAATAATAAAGATGTATTATTTGAGTATTATGTGCTTATATTTAATTATTATGAGTTAATAAACTAAGGATAAAAATAAGCATCGAAAATAAAGAATAGATAAACCCGATACCTATGAAGGAAGTTATAGTGGTTGAAATAAGGATTCTGAAGACATAAAGAATACTGAAATCTGAGTTATAACGAAGAAGTTATGACATGCCAAAGTTTCGTGACAGAACTGACATGACGTTGTGTGACGTAAAAAGTGAATTTATGATAAAGTGCCTTTTAGCGTTAGCGATGTAAATGAAAGTCGTAGTATACGTTAAATCGAGAGCGTACATAAAAAGTGTCCAAATATGACTTCGTCTAAGGAAGTTATGAATTTTCTAAGAGTTGGTATAACGATATGCATCCCGAAACTTGGATTTTAGATCGAGCGATTTTTAGCCAACACAACCTAAACGAGAATCGAAGATCTTGTCAATTGTAGTTTAATGGTAAAATGAAAGGTGAAAATGGACGTCAGATGAAGAAGTTATGAATTTTTAATGGACTTTTTCTGTCCCGGCCTATTAAAATATAACTTTCAAAGTAAATTCAGAATTAACCGACAGAGTCTAAACGAAAGTTGTAGATCATCATTTCACCTAAGCATGGATATAAAGAACGTTAACAATGGAGCCCGTATGCAAAAGATATGAATTTTTGAAGTTCAGGAACAAAATTCGAGGCTCGAAGAAACCCCAGTGTACCAAGTGGTACGCTCAGCGTATAATTATGTACGCCTAACGTACTAGATATGTACACCCATCATACTTTTATTCACGGTCCATAATTGGCCACATAGCCTACTCCATTGCATGGTAGACACGTGTTCGTAGCCTTGACGCGTCTGAGATAATCTTTTAGTACACCCTGGTACGCCCATCGTACTGGTTGAAGTAGTAGTACACCCTGCATACCATAGAGTTACGCCCAGCGTAACTCGAGTGTTCAGTCACTATAAATAGTGGACGATGCCATCCAAAATTTGTTTACAATTTTCATTCTCTCTCCCCTATACTTTCTTTTTTGTTACACTAAATACCCCTAAACCTTAAATACTATTCTAGCATGATAAGAAAGCCTGAAGATCCCGAGAAAAAGAGTTTTCGAGTCGAAACTCTGCCCACGTGCAGCCTGGTTTTTTGAGAAAACATCCCAGTTTTATCAGAAACGATTATTTTAAGACACAAATTGCTGCCTGATTATCGTTAAATAAAGTGAGTGTGTGGTCACTTTCATTTTACACATAGATATGAAGTATGTTCTGTAAAGTATGTGCTATGTGTATAAATATTGTTTGTTTATTTCAGATGGACGTTGAATGAAGTTTTTTAACATGTTTAGAATGATTTAAAATGTATATATATTTTTATCTACAAATATGTTGGGTATAACATAGGTAGATGAAATATTTGATGTGTGTTAAAACGATATGAGGCCTCGATGTTGTTGTTGTTGTTGTTGTTATTGTCATCTAGCAGAGTATAGATGAAGACCACAGACTATTCTAGACGGTCCCGTGGAATGCTAGCAGGGTTGCAACCTGTAGGTGTTTTTGACATGTATTGCGGAGGAATCCCTTAAGCAGTTTTGTTGCCCCGATGTTGATCCTTAGACTAGGTCCCTTGTGATAGGTGTTTAGGGATGTAAAGTTAGGATAACGAGAATGAGTAATCATGGATATTGTTGGTTGATGAAATTAATAAATTTATTGTTGGATGATGAAATTAATAAATTTATTTATTGTGGGTTGAAAACCCTATATGCTCACCAGGCTCCTAAGCCTGACCCACTTTGCTTTTTATATTACAGGTAATGGACCAGTGCATAGTTGGATGATGAAGAGGGATTTTGGATTATAGACCATTAGTTGTATATATTTGTTGTAAGGTCTATGATATACTATTTATGCTTTTGGGTTGTATCGATGTGGACATCCTGAGTTTTGTAATGAAATGAAAAATACATTTCTTTAAACAATGCTTTGATAAATTTTTTATCATCTTTTGTTTTGGGACAAATTCTGCATATTTTTATCGGAGAGACTACTCTGATTTTATTTTAAAAGAATAAACTAAATCGGTCTTTTCAGGCCGAGAAATTGGTGGATGTCACAATATAAGATATTATTGTCTCACAACCACTTGTGATAAAATCCATGAAGTGATTCACATGAGCATGGGTTTAATCCAACACTTAAATCTTATTACAAGAGTACTCATGAACATTGCAGCAAACTTGTGCTATTTCTGAACAGTCTTACGTCTACAGTCGTATTCATAACAATCTTACCTCATTACTTACTTCCAAAGTATGATTGACTGTGGATGTTTGAATAACCTACTTATATTTGAATAACTTGGTTACTCGGGAAGTAAAACATGCAAAGTGAAACACAAGAATAATTGAATCAGATATGGTTTCAATACTTTTGAATATAGGTAAAACACTTATTATTTGATCACCATATCGATTACACATTATTCATTGTATAATGTTTCGATTGATCAACTTAACACTTGAATTAAAACAATAGTTATCCCATGCTTTAAGCGTGCACATTATCTTTACCTATGATATTTACTTTGTGAAATAGATCAATTGAACACATTGCCAATGATTCTCATTTCACAATTCCAAATCGTTATTGTAAGTGTAAGAATACGGAATTCTTGCCACGATTAGAATATGTTAGATTCTAAACTATTATGCCATGATCCTTTTGTAATGGCAATGCACCAAAGTCATAGAGACTTGGACAATGATATTACAAAGTGCTCTAATGGAGAACAATTCCATGAAATGAAGTCTCATATTCAAAGTACATTCCTTTGAACATCCTTCTAGCATAAAAGTTTGTAACATAGATTCTTAATATACAACTCCCATTATGGAAACATTTCCATATTTTCCATATGACAATGCATTCTTAATAGAATCCAATCTAATAAAAATAATGTCAATATGGTCCATCTATTATTATACTTCTAACTATCCGTAAGCAACCAATCCTTGCAGAACCTTTGATGGTCCTTAACAATTGTTTAATACTTTAGTCATATCTCGTTCTAGTCCTTTTCCCCCTTAACGCCCTAGGCATTTGAAAAAATAAACCATATTAATATTATATCATATGTAACAACCTATATACCATGTACATGGGATATGATTCATAATGTATTACATAACGACATGATACTTGACCAGTCTTTTGCTATAAGATTTCCACATATAGAATTTCCTCATATTGAATAATTTCAACATAACATTCACATATGTCCAAGACTAAATTAAAATTTCAATCTAAGCTTTTAGATTTGAAATGAAGTATGAATTCCTCTCCCTTAATTATAGCAAAACAACTTTTTAAACCCTGCAAATTTGCAAATTGAAACTTTTGTTTTCTATAATTATCATTGCTAACTCGCAACATTTACCATAATAAGCATGCTCCCACTAACATGATGATTATATCCTTACCAGCATAACACTTATGCTCCCACTAGCTTTGACATGTACCTAGAAATCAGTTGGATTTTTAGAAATCTATACTAATTGACTTTCTTACCAAAGTTCAGATTTTTGATATGTGGTGCTTCGATAAGTCCTTGCCTAGACTTCTCAATCTCATACAGCTTTTAGATTAAATAACACAAGTAGATGTTCGAACCTTTCAGAAACTTATAGTCAATAAGTCTCGAACGTTCAAACTAATTTCCATTTCTCACAATTCAAACTATAAAGAGGGATGCCACAATCATATTCAAATTTGAGAATGCAATTATCACAACTGCTAACTCTAATCTTCTAATTAGTGAAAGCGTTTCCGCACAATCACTTTCATGAAGTGGAGAGAAACCTTATGACACATAGATTTAATAGTGTATGTGTTCTTATCCACGTGAAACTGTCGTTTCCAAGCATTATCATAAGACAGGGTCTTTGACAAATTCAAACTCATATGGACTTAAGTTGTTCAATCTTAATTTTTTGCCATCTGATAGTACAAGGGGTCCTACCATTGCTTCGAAGTTGTTTAGCATCTCACCCATAAAGACCAATAAACTTTCACTAATCAAGGTGCTTTGCCTTATGCAGTCAAATGAGAACTCATAGAACTAACCTGCATAGTCAACTTAAATAGAATGGGCATAGAAACAAGAAATATGTCAACACGATAGGTTATAAAGCTCAACTCGTGTGCTAGTGATAAACAATAGGTTTATTCTTGGTTTGTTCTTGAAGCTATTCAAGATCACTTAAGACTCCCACTGACCTCTTGACATATAGGGTTCTCTTTTCAAGAAACATTCCTTGACAAACAAATATTCAAGAGGTAGTGTGGATCTTATTAAGACAACACTTCATCTAATTGGTCTTAGTTGGTCTTTGTTTTATTCAAAATATCGCAACTTACCAATTTCAAATATGCAAGAGTAAGAAACAATTTTACTCCACATTTGATGAGTGTTATAAACCTACTTAATACATGTCACCCAAGTCACAATCTTGGAGTATGACTCTAAGACTCGATTTTGGAACGAAGTACGACTCATTTAGAGATTTAACCATTTCATAAATTCCTGATTCCTCTTCTTAGTTACATAAATGTTCCAAGGTGTCCTTAGAGGATTAATTGGTATATGGTTCCATAATCACTATGATGATCATAAAACACGATACTAAAGTTCTTTCCTTTCCTTTCAGCTTGGAAAAACTTTTTATCTTTTTGCCTAATTTGATTCTTCTTATTTGTTCTGTTATACATTGAAACTTTTCCAATGATTCAGAATTATACTTAATCATGTAAGCATAACCATATTTTTTAAAATTTTAGTGAATTAACACAAATAGTCCAATCATTCTTTGTGGTGGACCTGGATAGTGCACAACAGTGTGTACTAGATCCCCTAGTCCTTCACTTGACTCATATCTATATGTGAATAAGCAATTAATCTTATTTTCCAAAATATGAAAGTTCTCATTCATCACACAATGCACGTCTCGTGATTTCAAGTTTCTATCCAATTGAAATTTGGGTGATGAGAATCTTTCCATATTTGGTAAACTTTGACACTACCGCAAACAAAAG
Source organism: Lactuca saligna (assembly GCF_052625555.1). Taxonomy (NCBI): domain Eukaryota; kingdom Viridiplantae; phylum Streptophyta; class Magnoliopsida; order Asterales; family Asteraceae; genus Lactuca; species Lactuca saligna. The sequence goes on from NC_136422.1 coordinate 71,988,607, forward strand.
AATCAAATCCATTTTCTAGTATTGCTAAAAAAAATATATAAGCACCGATTTTCACAATTTCCATTGCAAAGAGATATAAAATATGACAAAATCAAAATTTTATTTATTTAAAAAATTGTTGAAAAACTTGTCCTTACAATGTAATTACAAATGAAAACTATGTTACTAAATATTCATAAGCAATCTATCATAACTCCTAAGTAGCAACTCAAAAATCTGATTATCGAACCATGCGATCGAAATCCATCTCTTCATAATCAGACTCAACTCACTCTTCCTTTAAGTTTCCTTTCTTTTCTTCTATCATACAAAACATCAAAATGCAATCTTATCACATCATTTATTAAGAATCTAGAAATAGGAACTTAATAGAGTTGGATAGAGTCCTTATCTGAAGCAGAGTCAAACATTTTGACTTTACCATCCTTCTAGTGTTTCAGGTAAATAGGGCGGCGTCACAACCAATGCCCCTTCTCTTGGAAAGAGAAACAAACAAACTCTTTTGGAATGGCGCACCGGACAATCTCAGACTTAGCTTTTCTCTTTACCATTTGGTCAAATGATTTTACCATGGTTGATCCCTTTCCATTGGGAAGAGAAGACTTTTCTGGACTTCAAGTGTTCCATTGTCATTGTCCATGGAAGTTTGGGAAATTGATCTTCCAATTAAAACTGCTTGACCAGTACGCCAAATCATTGTTGATTCAGTAGGAATTAGCAAATAGGCAAGATCGATAAGGGTCACGTCGAGTACTATCATATAGTAATCTTTTATGAACTCACTATATGACATAGAAAGTGATTAAATGACCAAGTTAACAGCCAGCTTCCTGGAGACATTGACACCTAACATTCCCAGCTTGTCAATATGCAACTTCATCTCCAAGACGTGAGTACATACAGACTTTCCATCTTCGTGTTTGCTTGCCAATAGGGTTTGAGTGACCTTGAACTTTTCAATTCGACGACCATGTGGGTCATGGAGAATAATTGGAGGGGGTGAAGGAAGTGAAGTATGATTTCTAGTTCCTTGATCAAAACATAGAGCGTCATCTTCTTGAGGGAATGTTTTTCCATAAGATCCGGGAAGACCATAGTTGTCAAAATTCGACTTCTATAAGGGAGAAATTGTAGTAAGTTGATTTAATCCTTAATATAGCACCCAAAATGAAATATTAAGGCTAGGAACCAACACAATAATTTACAATTTGGAAGAGGGATGCCATAATCCAATTGCAAATTATTTGAAGGTAAGTAAATGGCGATTTTCAAATTTTCACCATGAAAAACGGAAATGAACATTAGGTTTTAAATGAATTGAAATTCCTAGATCTTTTGAGATTCATTGAAATTTTTAGTGACATGTTTAATCTTGATTATGACCTCTCAAGTTTGTGACTGGGATACCAAGGATCACAAACAAGGTGTGAATAATCATGTAAATTAGCTTAGTACTCTCGAAGATATATATCACCTAATCAATGTGCAGGTTAACCAAACACGCTCCATTGATCAACGATAATATATGAGAAATCCATTGCCATCCTTCATTAGTCCACATTAGTGTACCGGTTAACCACACACGCTCCACTAATTGAATAATAAGGTGCAATGTGCAATTTCATGGGTTAGCATCAATTCACATTTTTACTGAAGTAAGTAAGATTGAGAATTTGTAGGACATTTAGTTACTTAAAATATTCATTATACTTTTAATGAGAATTATTGTGTCCTATCCTACCAGTTTGGCTAATGACCCTCCACAAGTTAAGAATGCGATATGTAAGAATTTATACCCATTCAATCGTCATTTTATAGGCAATTTCCTTAAACACCCGTTATAGACCGGTTTCGTGAATGAGGCAAACTAACGGTAAGACTGACTTTTTAACTTATACATATACATAGTATATTAGACTTTTAATTTTATATAGTATAAAGGTGTATTTTAAACATTTAAAATACTAGGTGGTTTAATCTATTAATTAAACTAGACTCTTAATTTAATTAACCTCAAACCATATAATTATGGATTTATTAATACTCTTTTAATTAATCTTTTAATTAACTATTAACAAAACTATAATTAAAACCTTTTAATTATATATTTAAGTTATGAAGACAAAAGGTTTAAAATTTAATGTTTAACAATTAAAACATTTTTATAATCAACTTTTAAATTCCAAAACTTGAGGGCAAGTTTTAAAACTCTTCAAAAACCCTTGAGTTTTATAAGTTATAATTTTATGTCATATAAATGAGACTTTCCAAGTTCCATAACTTGAGGACAAGTTATGAAACTCTTCAAGACTTTCATACTTCAAAACTTGATAGTTAGATTTGTAACCTTTCAAGACTCTTGAATTCCATAACTTAAGGAGTTAATTAATTTGTTTTATGAATGATTTCCATATTCCATAACTTCTGGAGGTTTCATAAACTCTTTATATCAAACTTTTAAACTAATAAAATAATCAAATAATTTTATCTTAATTTGACCTAATTCAACTATTGTAGTAAAATGATTACAATTATACAAATAATTAGCTTTTCACAAAATCAAGTAATTATCATAATATTTGGAAATCATCAAATTAATTAAAGATAAGAACAGGCCAAAACAGGCCAAAAATCCTAATCCATATATACAAAATCAAAATAGGCCAAAAAATTTAAAAATTCTTCCAATAGACTTCCTAACTCGTCGAGTCAGGGCATGGACTCGATGAGTTCATCTCCAGATGATCAAACTCGGCGAGTGCACTCATGGGACTTGTCAAGTCCAGCAGTTAGACAACAAGAATCTTATTTTTTTCAACTTTGAAAATAACACAATTGCATCAATATAATAGAAAATACTCCATGGCTCTGATACCACTGTTGGGTTTAATGTGTTATAACACTCATATGGTGCACATACAACCCTAATGCTTTTGATCTAAGTTTTTTCTAACTATACATGCAATATTCATTTCCAAAGTAGGAAACCTAACTAGCATACGCAAATTGATATATGAATCATAAGAACTAGTTAGAATATTACCTACTATCGTAGCTTGTAGAACTTGGCCTTTAAAGAGCTTAGCACCTCAAGTGTGATGCCTCAAAGGGTTCGAAAAACACCAAGAGCAATTGGATGAATATGAGAGAGAGGTTTGGAAACACAAATCGACTAGCCTCTTCTTAGAACTCATAAGCCCAGATTAAGCTAGGGACTATATTTATAGTTTGGAATCCTTAGGGTTTAAGCTTGTAAACGGGCTTTTGGACTAATAACTCATTACCCTTTTGGACTAACTCTTTACGGGCTCTAACAAAGATTTAGTCCAATCCTAATTAACATGGATCATTAGCCCAGACTATAAAGATCACTGATTTACCTAATCATTCCAAGGAAATTTAATTAGTCTCTTTTGATCACTAAATTAATTCCAAATTACTTCTTGATCATTACTAATTAATTAATATGATTTCTCAAATATCATTCCTATCAAATTGCTTTGATGAATGCAACCCAAATTGACTATGCTACTATCGGGTGAAGTACATACCATTTTTAATTATGAGCTTAGACACCTAATCCAACACATAAGTCATATCATAATATAACATCTATGTATATCTTGGGGAAAACATACTTGAGCTCGGTCGATTCTATGCATCACACGTCTTGTTCTTTATAAAAACCCTTAATCTAAATTTCAGAAAAATTATTTTTCTTGTAAAAATCTCTCAAACCCACGATTTGAGTCTAGACACTCCCGAAGGTGTGTTCGAATCCATTAAACCAATACTCTGATACAAACTTGTAACATCCCAAATTCATAACCAAAAATTTAATTTTTAATTAAGTAATGATAAAAACCAGTAGTTTAAAAACATCAATAGTGTCATCCCATATCATAATAAAAAACAATATCTTAACAACCAAAACATGTCATAAGAAAACAATCATTAGAGTACAACTCCCAAATATCTCATGTGCAGAAAGTCATAGTCTGATGAACTTCGATCAAGCCGACACCTTTCCTTTCGAAGAAGAAGTACTTGAAACCAAAACTGAAAACCGTAAGCACGGAGGTTAGTGAGTTCCCCCATCATACCTCATATCATACCATAAACATACTACCTAACATATATGGGTGCTGGCCTACCCCTTCAGTCTCTTTTAACTGGTACTACCTAGCATATTAGGGTGTTGGCCTACCCCTTCGGTCTCTTTCAACGAGTAATCGCCTAGCATATCAAGGTGCTTGCCTACCCGTTATGTCTCTTTCAACTAGTTATGGGGTCTATTTCACCTATTATCACTACCACATAATATTCTAGCATATAAGCACATAAATCACCTACTCCTTAGCATATCTAGGTGCTGGCCTACCCAGTCAGTCTCTTTCGATCAGTTACGGGGTCTACCTCACCCTTACTACGACGTAATAACATAGCATATAAGCATATAAATGTCAACAGATAGTGCTATACCAGACAATCATCACAAAGAGAATCATCTCTACTGTGAACGACTACTAATGGGTCGATGTTGGTTCAATCGAGGCACTCATACCAGGAAGGCAACTCACCTCGAACACTGGAAATAGTTGAACAGTCCCGGACTTTGAATATCAACCCAACTCAATCCCGTACACAAAAAAGATTTCCTTAATTCCCCATTTCATACTCATAACTCCTTAAGGATCAACTTTGGTCCAAGTCAAAGTCCAAGTCAAAGTCAAAGTCAACGATCCGAGTTGACTCAACTCGTCGAGTTTGCCCTTCAATTAACCGAGTTTTCATGAATCACAGAATCATGATATTGTGATCCTACTCATTGAGTTATCTTCCAACTCGCGAGTTTCCATAACTCATAGAATCGCGATATCCAGGGTTGACTCATTGAGTTTTCTTCCAGCTCACCGAGTTCATCCTTTAGAGTAGAATCGAGACACTTCTAATAAAATCGTCGAGTTCCTCTATGAACTCATCGAGTTCTTCAGTCTGTTAACCCTTGTTAATGCATTAAGTTATTATTCTTTAGATCTACACCCTATACTCCAGATCTAGACTAGATATGCCTCTAGGAGGGTAAAGTTTCCAACTTTACTCATTAATACCCTTCCTCATGAGATTGAGCTCAAACCCTAATCCAAAAGCCAAATTCTTTATCCAAAGACCACTAAAACTACAAGATAGACCACTATGTCATAGATCTGGACTGTATGGACCAAAAGCTCACGAAAGTTTTAAAATTTATCCACATGCATGGCCACTTGGAGCTTGAAGGATAAAAATGATGGTTTATAGGTTGCATGGGATTTCCATGGCCATAAAGTTGGCACCATTATGCCATGAAAACCCCTTAAGACCCTAGATCTGAAGTGTTCTCCAATTGAGACATCCAAATCCCAATAATCATATCATTTGGACCAAAAACAAGGAAGGAACTCCAAAATAGAGATCTAAATGACCACAAGGCAATCTTTAAGCTTTATACCAGCAAAATATCATGGTTGAGGCAAGGATTCTGGATCTATAAGCTCCTTCTCGTGTCTTCAAGATTTTCCTTCTTCCAATGGCTTCAATACACACACTAAAACACTTGAAATGGCTCACAAACACTCATAATAGCATTAGGGTTTCATGATCACGGTTTTGGACAATAGAGAATGAAAATGAGGCTAACACCTTGGTTTTAAGGTGTTTAAAGTGGGTGCAAACCTTGGAAATTAGAGTTTCATATCTGCTAGCCTAATCATTGAGTTGAGGCCTCCTCACTCATCGAATAGGTCACTTAAAATGTGCTTCCTTTATAATCTCTACTCGACGAGTTTTGGGCTCCTAAGTCGGCGAGTGGCTGTATAAAATAGAATAAATAATAAATTAATATGTACCAGGAGCCAGGCATTATAGGAGCCCGTGGCACTTGTCAAGACCATGGGGGGAGCACATGTCAAATGGATATAAGACCATGGGGGTAGCCCATAACATTCCATTGAAAACCATTGAGGGAGTCCATGGCAATTTGTATGTGTTTTTATGAGCATGACATTATGTGATTATATGATTTGAGTGATTGGGAAACTCAGTAAGATTGTGCTTACAATTTATTTGTATGTTTCAGTTACTTCTATTAATAAGGGTAAGTGCCTGGCTTGATGACAAGGCATGCATTCTCCGATGATTTCACATTTAGTTTTGTGTACTCTAAATTTTCAAAATAACACGAATATGTATTTGGTATTTTTTTAATTTACTATGGTTGATGTTATGAAAATAAAAGTTTAAAATTTTTATAAAAATCAGGGTGTTACAAGTTGGAATCTGAGCATTGGTTTGAGAGATGCGGACACACTTCTGGTTGTGTCAGAACTCAAACTGAGGGTATGGTAACACTTTCATTTAAAAAAGAAGCCAAAGTTTAATTTTTTGGAAATGATTTTGTAAGAAAAAGGGGAAAATGCAATGCACGTAATCAACCGAGCTCAAGTAAGTATTCCCAATGTTTCAGTCATGCTATGATATATATGGAAACATGATTGTATGGATTATTTTCTAAGTATATGCTTTCAAAGCTGTACATGTTTTGGATTGAATAGTCTTTGAATGAGGGAGTCTTCCTTATTCATGTTCCTTGTTTGGTTGTGGTTTAGGGTAGAAGCTTTATGAGCTAAAATAGTTTATGGTAATGATCCTAAGCCAAAACATGTCAAAAATCCAAAAATTCTGCCAATAGACTACCTAACTCGTCAAGTCAGGGCATGGACTCGATGAGTTCATCCCCAGATGATCCAACTCGGCGAGTGCACTTATGGGACTCGTCAAGTCTAGCAGTCAGACAACAAAAATCTTAATTTTTTTCAACTTTGAAAATAACACAATTGCATCAATACAATAGAAAATAATTCATGTATCTGATACCACTGTTGGGTTTAATGTACTATAATACTCCTATGGTGCACATACAACCCTAATGCTTTGGATCTAAGTTTTCTCTAATTATACATGCAATATTCATTTCGAAAGAAGGAAGCCTAACTAGCATACACAAATTGATATATGAATCATAAGAACTAGTTAGAATATTACCTAATGTTGTAGCTTGTAGAACTTGGCCTTTAAAAAGCTTAACACCTCAAGTGTGATGCAACAAATGGTTCACAAAACACCAAGAGCAATTGGATGAATATGAGAGATATGTTTGGAAACACAAATCGGCTAGCCTCTTCTTAGAACTCGTAAGCGTAGATTTTAGCAAACTAAGGACTATATTTATAGTTTGGAATCCTATGGGTTTAAACTTGTAAACCTTAATTCACTTGGGCTTTTAGAATAATAACTCATTAGCCTTTTGGACTAACTCTTCACGGAATCTAACAAAGATTTAGTCCAATCCTAATCAACATGGATCATTAGCCCAGACTACAAATATCACTGATTTAACTAAACAGACCATGCAAATTTAATTAGTCTCTTTTGATCACTAAATTAATTCTAAAATAATTTTTTATCAATACTAATTAACTAATATGATTTCTCAATTAATATATTATAGTTATAATATATTAGTAAATCATAAATAACCTCCTTCTCAAATATCATTCCTATCAAATTGCTTTGATGAACGCAACCCAAATTAACTATGCTACTATCTGGTGAAGTACATACCAATTATAATTATGAGCTTAGACACCTAATCCAACACATAATTCATATCATAATATAACATGTATGTATATTTTGGGGAAAACATACTTGAGCTCGGCCGATTGTACGCGTCACACTTCTTGTTCTTTATAAAAACCCTTAATCCAAATTTTAGAAAAATTATTTTTCTTGTAAAAATCTCTCAAAACCACGATTTGATTCCAGACACCCCCGAAGGTGTGTCCGAATCTATTAAAACAAGGCTCTGATACCAACTTGTAACATCGCAAAATTCGTAACCAAAAATTTAATTTTTAATTATGTAATTATAAAAACCAGTAGTCTAAAAACATCAATAGTTTCATCTCATATCATAATCAAAACGAATATCTTAATAACCAAAACATGTCATAAGAAAACAATCATTAGAGTACAACTCCCAAATATCTCATGTGCAGAAAGTCATAGTGTCATGAACTTCGATCAAGCCGACTCCTTTCCTTTCGAAGAAGAAGTACTTGAAACCAAAACTGAAAATCTTAAGCACGAAGCTTGGTGAGTTCCCCCATCATACCTCATATCATACAATAAACATACTGCCTAACATATATGGGTGCTGGCCTATCCTTTTGGTCTCTTTTAACCGATACTACCTAGCATATGAGGGTGTTGGCCTACTCCTTCGGTCTCTTTCAACCAGTAATCGCCTAGCATATCAAGGTGCTGACCTACCCCTTCGGTCTCTTTTAACCGGTAACTGCCTAGCATATATGGGTGCTGGCCTACCCCTTCTGTCTCTTTCAACCAGTTATGGGGTCTATTTCACCCCGTATCACTACCACATAATATCCTAGCATATAAACACATAGATCACATACTGCCTAGCATATCTGGGTGTTGGGCTACCCATTCAATCTTTTTCGACCAGTTATGCGGTCTAACTCATCCCTACCACTACCACGTAATAACATAGCGTACAAGCACATAAATGTCAACAAATAGTGTTATACCAGAAAATTATCACGAAGACAATCATCTCTACTGTAAACGATAACTAATGGGCCCATGTTGGTTTAATCGAGGCACTCATATAAGGAAGGTAACTCACCTCGAACACTTGAAATAGCTGGACAGTCCCCGACTTTGAATATCAACCCAACACAATCCCCTACACAAAAAAAATATTTCCTTAATTTCCCATTTCATACTCATAATATGACATCCCCAAAATCACGGCCAGAAAAGACCGGTTCTGTTTATACTTTATTTCAAAATCAGCGTAACGTTTTAATAAAAGAGTTGCGGAATTTGTAGCAAAACAATAATATGATAAATAGTTATCAAAAGAATTTCTTTAGAAAGGTATTTCATTAAAACACTCGAGATGTCCTGTTCGATACAGTACATAAGTATAAACAAAACAATATAAGCCTTACTACATTATTTCATATCTAGAGACCTATATCCGTACTCCCTCATCCCAACACATCACAACTATGCTCGAGCGCCACTACCTGTAATACATAAAATTGAGTGGGTCAGGCTTGGGAGTCTGGTGAGCACATAGGGTTTTCAACCCACGATAAATAAGTTTATTAATTTCATCGACCAACAATAACCCGATTACCCGTTCCCGTTATCCTCACATTACGTCCCAGAACACCTACAATAACGGACCTATCCTAAGGATCATCATCGGGATCGACACTGCTAATAAGGGGGTTCCTCAGTAGTAAATGTCCTAAAGGCAACCATGAGGTGGATGGAGTACACCGGTGAACACAACGTTCACAAACACCTACAGGTTGCGCGCCTGCCAGCGTTCCACTAGACTGTCTAGAAGAGTCCGTGGTCATCATCTATACTCCGCTAGATGACTGGATCAACAACAACAACATCGAGGCCTCTCATCATTTTATCACACATCATCTTATTACATCTACCCATGTTTTACCCCAACATTTTTGTAGATTTAAAATACATATACAGTTTAAATCATTTAAAACTTGTATAAAAATATTCATCCAGCATAGATTGCAAGTATACAGATAATATGCACACATAGCACGTAATATATAAAATACTTCATATCTATGTGTAAGATGAAAGTAACTATGCACTCACTTGAAAAGGTGGTGATTCGGTACTAGGACAACGCTTCGTTTACTTTAAAATATTTTCCTTCGACGAAACCTAGTATTATTACTACTAAATTTTATTCTAATATTTACCGTGACTAACTATAAATCTTATTGTTATTATTATTATATAAGCGTTTAAACAATACTTTTCAACAACTATGTACAGAAAGGGGCCAGACATAAAACACCGGAGGGCAGGACCATTTTGGCGTATAGCACTTCTGAAATCCAACAACCCTATGCGGCCCTTTAAACCAGATTCCCCGTACCGCGAGTAGTTAAAAAGATATTATATTGACACTTATATAAGTCATAAAAATAGCTCAAATATTTATTATAAGTTCATAATAACAATATTAATTTTAAATATAAGCTATATTAAAATAGGGTAAGCATAACTTACTTACAAGAGGATTTTGGCTATGAGTTGGGCTCTGCAGAGGCATAACTTCATCGCTGAATCTTTCTAAGAAAGATTCATGCAGCGCTTCAATGCTCACCTTACTATATACTAAAAACTACAGAAAGAGATGTCGAATCACGAGGGACCGAAATGCTCGGGGGATAAGGAGAGAAAGACTCTTGAATCAAGAGAATGGTGCAAGAAATATGAGAGCCCAAGACTCTTGTTTATACTAATTGAATTTTCAAAAACTACCTTGCGTAATTACTTAATGACCTTTTAGTTATATAAACAAGTAAACACCTCTCTATAAAACTATTTTAAATGGATTTAATGATATTTGTACTAAACTTATGTCGAAAGAACTCAACATTAGTCTTATATGACCGCATCGTCGATACCTTTCTAATGATATATACATATGTATGTATATGTAACTCGTTCATACGAACTCCGTTTTTGACGTTTTTTATATCCACGCGTAGGTGGAGACGTACTCTACAACTTTCGTTTAGACTCCGTCGGCTACTTTTGACTTTATTTTTAAATCTATGTTTTTAACAAGCCGGGACAGGATTGGTCCGTTAAAATCTCATAACTTCTTCATACGAAGTCGGATTTGGGCGTTCTTTTTATGGAAACTCTCATTTTAACATATTCTACGACTTTCGTTTAGATTTATAAGGCTAAAAGTCGCTCTATCGTAAGCTCACTATTTACGCTTCCCGGTGTCACGTCGGTTCCGTCGTGAAACTTCGACGGGTCATAACTTCTTCGTTATAACTCAAATTTCAGTGTTCTTTATATCCTCGGAATCCTTGTTTTGACCACTACAATTTATGTAGAGATATCGGGCTTATCTCACATTTTTATTTTGACATTTATATTTATTGTTCATTAATTATACATTTATAATTAAATAATAAGCACATAAACACACATAATTCACATAATACTAAAATATTTCATCTTTATTACTTCCAAAAGAATTACAATAGTTGACCTAGACTATTACATTGTCAAAAATGCTTAGCCCCGAAACATAGGCGTTACAATTCTCTCCCCCTTAGGAAGATTTCGTCCCGGAATCATGCATCAGCAAACAGATGTGGATAGCGACTCATCATGTCATCCTCTGTTTCCCAAGTGAGATTCGGCCCATTCGAATGTTTCCAGCGGAGTAGCACTAAGTCGACCATCTTGTGTCGTAACTTCTTAGTCTTACGGTCAACAATTGCCTCAGGCTCTTCGATCAACCTCTTATTCCCATCCATCTGTGATTTTGAGATTGGAATTATGTTGGGAACTTCTCCCGTGAATTTCCTCAGATAACAAACGTGGAAGGTGTTATGAATACAATCGGGTTCTTCGGGCAATTCCATCTTATAAGCTTGGTTCCCAATCTTTTGAAGAACTTTGAATGGTCTAATAAACCTGGGACTCAACTTCTCTCATTTCCAGAATCTTATAAGTCCCTTCCATGGTGATACTTTAAGCGAAACCGAATCCCTGACTTCGAAGGCCATCGATCGCCTTTTCTTGTCAGCGTAGCTCTTTTGATGATCCTGAGATGCTAACATTCTTTCTCTGATTACCTTTAACTTTTTAGCAGTCTCATGGACTATCTCGGGGCCCATAAACTGCTTTTCTCCAGCTTCAAGCCAACAACATGGCATACAACACTTCTGTCTATACAACGCTTGAAAAGGGGCCATCTTAATGCTCGAGTGGAAATTGTTGTTGTAGGAGAATTCTACCAAAGGTAAGTAATCATCCTAGCTACCTTGGAAATCAAGGGTACACACTCTCAACATATCCTCAAGTGTTTAAATCGTTCTCTCTCTCTGATCATCAGTCTGCGGATGGTAATCTGTATTCAAACACAATTTTGTACCTAATTCCTCCTGTAGACTTCTCCAGAACCTTGACGTGAAACGATTGTCACGATCTGACACAATTGTTAGAGGAACACCGTGAAGTCTTACAATTTCCTTCATGTAAGCATTTGTGAGATTATCTATACCACTTCTCATTGGCTGCTATTAGGTGTGCACTCTTGGTGAAACGATCCACGACCACCCAAATCATGTCGTGAACGTTCTTCATCCTGGGTATTTTAGTCACAAAATCCATCGTGATGTCTTCCCATTTACCCATAGGTACAGGTAAAGGTTCTAAACTCCCATATGGTTTCTGATGTTGTGCCTTGACTCTCGCACAAGTAACACACTCGGCCACATACTTTGCAACATCGAGTTTCATCATCGGCCACCAGTAGTAGGGTTCAGGTCCCTATACATTTTAGTGCTACCGGGATGAATCAAGTACATGGTTATGTGTGCTTCCTCCATCAGAATATTTCTTATTCCTTCCGTCTTTGGTACCCAAATTTGATCTTGTAATACCTTCAACCCTTGGTTGTTTGTACCAAACTCCAATGTTTTCCCCCAACGTTCCTCCTTTCGGTCATTCTTCTTAGAAGCTTCCTCTTAAGCTTTCTTTATACTTTCCACAATGGTGAAGACAACTTCAATTCTTAATGTTCTTGGCCATTTCCTTTAAAGATTAACTTTCCGACTAATAGCATCAACGATAACATTGGCTTTACCAGGGTGGTAAAGTATCTCATAGTCATAGTCCTTGAGTAACTCCAGCCAGCGTCGTTGTCTCATGTTCAACTCCTTCTGATTAAAGAGATACTGGAGACTCTTATGATAAGTGAACAGCTTGCACTTCGTCCCGTAGAGGTAATGCCTCCATATCTTTAGAGCAAATACTACCGCCGCCAACTCCAAATCCTGAGTGGGGTAGTTATTTTCTTGCTCTTTCAATTGTTGAGATGCATATGCTATCACCTTTTCTCTTTGCGTCAGAACACTACCCAACCCGACTCCAGATGCGTCACTATAGACCGCGAAGTCTTCAACTCCATCAGGTAGAGAAAGTATCGGTGCTTCACATAGCTTCTTCTTCAACTTCTCAAACGCTTCTTCATGCTTCTCATTCCACGTATATGTAGCTCCTTTATGGGTCAAAGCTATCAATGGAGATGCTATCAAAGAAAAGCCTTGGATAATTCGTCGATAATATCCAACTAATTGTAGAAAGCTCTGAATCTATGTGGAACTTTTTGGTCGTTCCCACTTCATTAGAGCTTCAATATTTGTAGGGTCAACCATTATTCCTTCTTAGTTAACCACGTGACCCAAGAACTGGACTTCTTGAATCCAAAAATTACACTTGGAGAACTTAGCATAAAGCTTCTCCTTCTTTAACACTTCCAACACTTCCCGTAGATGCTTGCCATGCTCCTCTTGGCTCTTCGAGTAGATAAGAATGTCATCGATGAACACTATCACAGATTTATTGAGGAATGGTTTACAAACCCTGTTCATCAAATCCATGAATGCCGCAGGAGCATTGGTTAGTCCAAATGACATAACCAAGAACTTGTAGTGTCCATATCGAGTTCTGAATGCGGTCTTCTCAATATCCTGCTCTCTCACCTTCAGCTGATGATATCCTGACCTAAGATCGATCTTTGAAAAGTAGCTCGAACCTTGCAGCTGATCGAATAGGTCATCAATCCTCAGCAATGGATACTTTCTCTTCATCGTTTCCTTGTTCAGCTCTCGGTAGTCTATACACATTCTCATGCTTCCATCCTTTTTCTTTACGAATACCACCGGAGCTCCCTAGGATGATGAACTAGGTCGAATGAAACCGCTGTCCAACATCTCTTGAAGTTGCATCATAAGCTCCTTCACCTCTGTCGGTGTTAATCGGTATGGTGCTTTCACTATTGGTGTCGTCCCTGGTAACAAGTCTATTCGAAACTCTACTTGTCTATCAGGTGGTAATCCGGGAAGATCTTCGAGAAAAACTTCCGAAAAATCACACACGACTGGTATATTTTGCACCTCCTTCTTTTTCTTCTTAGCATCGATTATGAATGCCAAGTATGATGCACATCCCATGGACAAACATTTTCTGGCTTTCATCAGCGAGATGATTCCCGAATTTACTCGGCGTTTGTCCCCATACACCATAAATGACTCTTTTCCGGGTGGGTTTACCCTTACTGTCTTCTTCCTGCAAAGAATATCAACATCGTTGCTAATAAGCCAATCCATGCCCAAAATGATATCAAAATCGTTTAACTCTATGGGTAAAAACTCCTCGTGGTATTCGTTTCCGTTCAGGTCGATGAAGATGTTCTTAATACAGTTACTAACAGATATGAACTTGCCACTGGCAACTTCCACATATAGGGCATCATCAAGTTTTTCTATAGGCAATGCGAAAATTCCACTAAATTTATGCGACACAAAGGAGTAGTTGGCTCCGGAATAAAATAGTATATTTGCAGGCAAACCATTTAGAAGAAATGTACCTAAAGCGACGTCTGCTGCTTCCTTCGCAGCCTCGAGCGTTATTTGGAAGGCTCTCGCCTTCAGCTTCGGTGGTATATTGGGTATCCCTGCCACCTTCTTCTTCGGGCAGTCCTTCAAAATGTGCCCCTCCTCATTACACTCGTAACATGCCTTCTGGGTGAGGGTACATTCGTTGGCATAGTGCCCTGGTTTTCCACACTTGTAACAAGTGACTCCCCCATCACATTTCCCAATGTACTTCTTCTTGCACTTGTCACACCACTTCGCTTCTGATCATCCTCCTCTCGAACCAGACTTTGAGAATCTACTCTTCTTATTGGATTTTGAGGATCCATCAAAATTTAGTTTTTCACCAACCTCGACCCTTTCCATACCCCTTTCTTTCTGCTGGGTCTCCACATTTTTAGTTGCTTGAACAGTTGATTTCAGTGTAGTTTCCATCTTGACTGTTGGTGCAAAGTCAGCGGACAATCCATTCCCGAACCTCTCAATTTTGGAGAGGTCGGTTGGGACTAGGTACGAAAACAACTTCATATTCTCCGTGAATGCAGTAGCGTAGTCGTCAATGCTCAATCTTCCCTTCCTCAATTTTTGGAACTCATTATCTAGGTTGATCAGATCTATCTCTGAACAATATTGCATCTTCAGTTGTTCCAAGAACTCATCCCATTACATTTTCAGAGCTTCTACATGTGGCATTTTATCCGCCAATAGTTTCCACTAGCTCAAGACTCCAGTTTTCAGTTGTCTTACATCGAAGACGGTTTTTTGCTTCTCGCTGCAGTCGCAACTTTCAAACACCATTTCCGTATCGGAGATCCAATCCATTATCTCCAAAGTCTTAGGGCTTCCTGAGAGACTTGGTAATTTTGCACCAAAGAAATTCTTGTACAACTGCCCATCCTTGTTGTTGCTCCTTTCCGGGCCATCCCTTTGCTCACCTTGAGTCCCTACTTGACTCCCTTGGCGGCTGTAGTTCCCTTCCTCAGATTGCTCAGGAATTGGCTCGGTTGGCTATACGTTTATGGTAGGTTCGTCCCTATTTTTGGGGAACATCTGTCTCATTTCTTCCCTTTGTTCAGGTAACATAACCCGAATCATGGCTTGAACTCCAGCCATGGTGTCTGGCTCAGGTGCAGCTCCTACTACAACAGGTATTTGCTGAATCACTGGGGGTTGATTCCTATTCCCATTCGTATTCCTAGCTCTACTGCGGTTTCTTGTCATTTTGACCTATACACCGAATAAGGTGAATTTAGATCTTTATTTAGGATACACGTTTGAATCATGCTTATCACTCCGAAACGTTTATATGCTAGTTCTAATATTGTAGTCGTATGTGAAAGCATTTAGAACATGAAAGCATTTTAGGCACAAATCCTAAAATAAGCTAGTGCTCACATCTCACAATCATCGCTTAGCATTGTAAGTTTAAGTCAAGAAATCCTACAAATTCCTAGTTCGTTTAAACTAATGCTCTAATACCAACTATGACATCCACAAAATCACGGCCAGAAAAGACCGGTTTTGTTTATACTTTATTTCAGAATCAGAGTAACCTTTTAATAAAAGAGTTGCAGAATTTTTCCGAAAACAATAATATGATAAAGAGTTATCAAAAGCATTTCCTTAGAATGGTATTTCATTAAAAGACTCGGGATGTGATGTTCGATACAATACAGAAGTATAAACAATACAATATAAACCTTACTACATTATTTCTTATCTACAGGCCTATATCCGTAATCCCTCATCCCAACACATCACCACTATGCTTGAGCGCCACTACCTGTAATACATAAAACTGAGTGGGTTAGGCTTGGGAGCCTGGTGAGCACATAGGGTTTTTAACACACAATAAATAAGTTTATTAATTTCATCGACCAACAATAACCCATTTACCTGTTCTCGTTATCCTCACTTTACGTCCCTAAACACCTATCATAAGGGACCTATCCTAAGGATCATCATCGGGATGGACACTATTACTAAGGGGGTTCCTCAGCAATAAATGTACTAAAGGCAACGATGAGGGGGGTGGAGTACACCGATGAACACATCATTCACAAACACCTACAGGTTGCGAGCCTGGCAGCGTTCCACTGGACTGTCTAGAAGAGTCCGTGGTCGTCACCTATACTCCGCTAGATGAGTGGATCAACAACAACAACATCGAGGCTCTCATCATTTTATCGCACATCGTCTTATTACATCTATCCATGTTTTACCCCAACATTTTTGTAGAGATAAAATACATATATAGTTTAAATCATTCAAAACTTGTATAAAAATATTCATCCAGCATAGACAACAAGTATACAGATAATATGCACACATACCACGTAATATATAAAATACTTCATATATATGTGTACGATGAAAGTAACTATGCACTCACTTGAAAAGGTGGTGATTCGGTACTTGGACAACGCTTCGTTTACTTTAAAATATTTTCCTTCGACGAAACCTAGTATGATTACCACTAAATTTTAGTCTAATATTTACCGTGACTAACTATTAGTCTTATTGTTATTATTATTATATTAGCGTTTAAACAATACTCTCCAACAACTATGTACAGACAGGACATAAAACACCGGAGGGCAGGACTATTTTGGCGTATGGCACTTCTGAAATCCAACAACCCAATGCGGCCCTTTAAACCAGATTCCCCATACCGCGAGTAGTTAAAAACATATTATATCGACACTTATATAAGTCATAATAATAGCTCAAATATTTATTATAAGTTCAGAATAACAATATTAATTTTAAATATAAGCTATATTAAAATAGGGAAGCAGAACTTAGTTACAAGAGGATTTTGGCTATGAGTCGGGCTCTGCAGGGGCAGAACGTCGTCGCTGAATCTTTCTAAGAAAGATTCATGCAGCGCTTCAACGCTCACCTTACTATATACAAAAAACTACAGAAAGAGAAGTCGAATCACGAGGGACCGAAATGCTCGGGGGATAAGGAGAGAAAGACTCTTGAATCAAGAGAATGGTGCAAGAAGTATCAGATCCCAAGACTCTTGTTTATACTAATTGAATTTTCAAAAACTACCGTGCATAATTACTTAATGACCTTTTAGTTATATAAAGAAGTAAACACCTCTCTATAATAGTATTTTAAATGGATATAATGATATTTGTACTAAACTAATGTCGAAAGAACTCAACATTAGTCTTATAATGACCGCATTGTCGATATCTTTCTAATGATATATACATATGTATATATACGTGTACGTATATATGATTTATACTTTATTTTAATACGTAAATATGCTATTATAATTTGTAACTCGTTCATACGAACTCTGCTTTTGACGTTTTTTTATCTCCACGCGTAGGTGGAGACGTACTCTACAACTTTCGTTTAGACTCTGTCGGCTAATTTTGATTTTATTTTCAAAGTTATATTTTTAACAGGCCGGGACATGATTGGTCCGTTAAAGTCTCATAACTTCTTCATACGAAGTTAGATTTGGACGTTCTTTTTATGGACACTCTCATTTTAACATATTCTACGACTTTCATTTAGATTTCTAAGGCTAAAAGTTACTCAATCGTAAGTTCACTATTTACGCTTCCCGGTGTCGCGTCGGTTCCGTCGTGAAACTTCAACGGGTCATAACTTCTTCGTTATAACTCAGATTTCGGTGTTCTTTATATCCTCGGAATCCTTGTTTTGACCACTACAATTTATGTACAGATATCGGGCTTATCTCACATTTTAATTTTGACGTTTATTTTTATTCTTTATTAATTATACATTTATAATTAAATAATAAGCACATAAATACACATAATTCACATAGTACTCAAATATTTCATCTTTATTACTTCAAAAGAGTTATAATAGTTGACCTAGACTATTACATTGTCAAAAATTCTTAGCCCCGAAACCCGGACGTAACACATAACCCCTTAAGGTTCAACTTTGGTCCAAGTCAAAGTCAAAGTCAAAGTCAAAGTTAAAGTCAAATTCAACGCTCCGAGTTGACTCAACTCGTCGAGTTTTCCGTTCAATTAACCGTGTTTTCATGTATCACTTAATCATGATATTGTGATCCTACTCATTGAGTTATCTTCCAACTCGACGAGTTTCCATAGCTCATAGACTCGCGATATCCTGGGTTGACTCGTCAAGTTTTCTTCTAGCTCATCGAGTTCTTTAGTCTGTTAACCCTTGTTAATGAATTAAGTCATTATTCTTCAGATCTACACCCTATACTCCAGATCTAGACTGGATATGCCTCTAGGAGGGTAAAGTTTTCAACTTTACTCATTAATACTCTTCCTAATGAGATTGAGCGCAAACCCTAATCCTAAAGTCCAAAGTCTTCATCCAAAGACCACTAAAACTACAAGATAGACCACTATTTCATAGATATGGGCTCTATGGACCAAAAGATCACGTTAAGTCTTAAAATTTATCCACATGCATGACCACTTGGAGCTTGAAGGATCAAAATGATGGTTTAAAGGTTGGATAGGATTTCCATAGCAATAAATTCTGCACCTTTATGCCATGAAAACCCCTTAAGACTCTAGATCTGAAGTGTTCTCTACTTGAGACGTCCAAATCCCAATAATCATATCATTTGGACCAAAAACAAGGAAGGAACTCCAATATAGAGATCTAAATGACTACA
This sequence comes from Lactuca saligna, assembly GCF_052625555.1. Classification (NCBI taxonomy): domain Eukaryota; kingdom Viridiplantae; phylum Streptophyta; class Magnoliopsida; order Asterales; family Asteraceae; genus Lactuca; species Lactuca saligna. The sequence goes on from NC_136422.1 coordinate 72,007,846, forward strand.
AGGCAAGGTTCAAGCTTATACCAGCAAAATATCGTGGTTGAGGCAAGGATTCTAGATCTATAAGCTCCTTCTTCTGTATTCAAGCTTTTGCTTCTTCAAATGGCTTCAATACACACACTACAACACTTGAAATGGCTCACAAACACTCATAATAAAATTAGGGTTTGAAGATCAGGGTTTTGGACAATCCAGGCTGATATTGAGGCTAACACCTTGGTGTTAAGGTTTTTAAATTAGGTGCAAACCTTGGAAATTAGAGTTTCATATCTGCCAGCCTAATCGTTGACTTGAGGCCTCCTTACTCGTCGAATAGGTCACATAAAATGTGCGGCCTTTATAATCTCTACTCGACGAGTTTGGGGCTCCTAAGTTAGCGAGTCGCTCTATAAAATAGAATAAATAATAAATTAATTTGTTCCAGGACCAGACAATATAGGAGCCCATGGCACTTGTCAAGACCATAGGGGGAGAACATGTCAAAAAGATATAAGACCATGGGGGTGGCCCATGAAATTCCATTGAAGACCATTGAGGGAGACCATGACAATTTGTATGTATATGTATGAGCATGACATTATGTGATTATATGATTTGTGTGATTAGGAAACTCCCTAAGATTGTGCTTACAATTTATTTGTATGTTTCAAGTACTTCTATTGATAAGGGTTGTGCCCGACTTGATGACAAGGCATGCATTCTCCCCTGTTTTCAGATTTAGTTTTGGGTACTCTATATTTTCAAAATAACATGGATATGTATTTGGGATTTTAATTTACTATGGTTGATGTTATGAAAATAAAAGTTTAAAAATTTTACGAAAATTGGGGTATTACAAGTTGGTATTTGAGCATTGGTTTGAGAGATGCGGATACACTTCTGGGTGTGTCAGAACTCAAACTGAGGGTATGGTAACACTTGCTTTTCAAAAAGAAACCAAAGTTTAATTTTTTGAAAATGATTTTGGAAGAAAAAGGGGAGAATGCGAAGCACTTAATCGACCGAGCTCAAGTAAGTATTACCAATGTTTCAGTCATGCTATGATATATATATATATATATATATATATATATATATATATATATATATATATATATATATATATATATATATATATATATATATATATATATATATATATGGAAACATGCTTGTATGGATTATTTGCTAAGTGTATGCTTTCAAAGTTGTACATGTTTTGGATTGACTAGTCTTAGAATGAGGGAGTCTTCCTTATTCTTGTTCCTTGTTTGGTTGAGGTTTAGGGTAGGAGGTTTATTTAAAAGTGTATGTGATTCTCTTTGTCTATCACTTGTATGCATATGGAAACCTGTTAGGATCAAAGGTAATGTTGTATTTATGAGCTTTGATTTGTGATTAGATGATTTAGGGATATTAGGTATGGCCTTGGGGAAGGTACAGGTAGGTGTGGAAGGTAGTATTGGGCCCATTCTACTAATAGCACATGACTTATAGCCGAAGCAATGACATACCTGGTAGTTCTTAGGTATCTGGTGAGGAGGAATCCCTTTCAATTTCCTTAACTTGGTTATTTGTGATATTTTTAGTAGAGGATGGTGATGATCACGCGAGGTTCAGGATCAAGATCTAGACCAGGATCAAGTTTGCGCTCTGGTACAGAGCCCAAGGATGGGAGGGTGCACGATCTTATCGTAGTCGAGGTTACTCGTGGCATCCTTGATGTTTTCACGGTGATTTTTGGTACTGTCAAGGAGGGCATTATGGAGATCATGGAGGAGAGGATCAGGTCCTTCCGAGCTAAGATTGATGTAGGCCAGATTAGGGCCCGAGCTCCCTTGTTCAGGGAGTTCAAGGTGTGTGGAGCGCCTAAGTTCATCGGGGTCCGGGATCCCATCACTAGCGAATGTTGTGTTGTAGACATGGATAATGCCCTACGCACGAGTTCTAACCCCGATGTGGCCAAGGTGGGGTTCGCATCTTGTATGTTGAGGGATCGGGCACGAGACTCGTGGGAGGAGATGACCCATGATGTGGGATCAGTCGGGGTAGCTGAGATGACTTGGGAGGAGTTTATAAGGAGGTTTGATTGGGAATTCGCACCACCTATTGAGGTGAGATGATTGGTTAGAGAGATCCAGGATTTTCAGCAGACTATCGAGACTATGGTGGAGATCACCGCCAAGTTTCGAGAGAGCGCACTTTTGGTTCCGCAGTATGCTATGGATGACAAGATGAAGAACACTATGTATCATTCCATGTTGAGAAACGATATTCATGAGTTTATGAGTTTTTCAGGGGTCAAGACCCTAAATGAAATGGTGGAGAAGGCTGGATAATGGGATATTGAGTTGTAGCTCTGCACGAAGTAAAAGCCGGAGCAGGTTCAGGAAGCAGTAGGTTAGGCCAACAAGCCTAAGACCTTTGATCCTCCCAATAGGGGCCACTAGGGATGTGGTCGTTGTGCCAAGTGTGGTAAGACGCACAGTGGAACCTGCCGACCAACAGGCTGATGATGTTATTCATGTGGCCAGTCGGGTCACATGAGCCAGGATTACCCCAAGAAGGGCTTGATTTGTTTCCACTGCAACCATACCGGTCATAAGAAGACCGACTTCCTAAGGTTTGTTGGGGAGGAGGAGTTGTGGCCACCCGATCAAGGTGTAGGCTCCTGTGGTAAGAGACATCGTATTTCAGCTCACTACTAAAGAGGCCCAAGCAGCGCCAGACATCGTGACTAGTATGTGATTTCTTCTAGCTTGTTTATTTTATTGTTATGCTTATTGTTATTATGATTTTGTATAGGGAACTTTCTGGAAATGGTTTGTCGACCCATGTTCTCTTTGATTCGGGGGCTATCCGATCGTTTGTATCCCTTGCGTTTAACAAGAAGTTTCGGGATGATCCGGGGACCATAAATTCCCCACTTGAGGTGGAGATTTCAGATGACCGCACTGTGAGTGTTGTGGGGTTTTATTAGAGGGTCGTTATAAATGTGTTTAGGGAGAGGTTTCCTATCAATTTAGTTTTGATTACTTTGTGGGGATTTAAGGTGATCATCATGATAGATTGGTAGGGGCCCAATGAGGCCATGATAGACTGTGAGTGTCAACTGATGAGAGTTTGAACCCCAAGTCAGGGAAAACTTATTATTAATGGAGAGAGAGAGTCTCGCATGGCCTAAATCTCTGTTCGGCTACAAGGGATAAGAAACTTTTTCAGCAGGGTTGTTCTTGGCTCTTAGCTTATGTTTCCGACACGAGGATTGAGGCCACGCTAGATTTGAGCAGTGTTCCGGTTGTGCTAGAGTTTTCCGATGTATTCCCTGAGGAGTTGCCAAGGGTACCTCTAGAGAGGAAAAAAGAGTTCTGTATTAATTTAGTGTCCGGTGTGTCTTTGATAGCCAAGGCACCGTATCTTCTAGCTCCGCCTGAGATGCAGGAGTTCTCTATGCAGATTCAGGAGCTGCTAGACCGATGATTTATTCATCCGAGCAGTTCCTTGTGGGGAGCATCGATTCTATTCATGAAAAAGAAGGATGGGTCACACACGATGTGTATCGATTATCGAGAACTGAACAAGCTAACGGTGGAATACCATTATCTGTTTCTGAGGATTGACAATTTGTTCGATAAGCTCCAGAGTGCATCTTGGTTTTCCAAGATTGATCTTCGGTCGGGGTATCACCATATTATGATTAGGGATGAGGATATACTGAAGACGGACTTCAGAACTTGTTATGGTCATTATGAGTTCGTGGTGATTCTATCTGGGCTCGCTTATGCTCCAACAACATTCATGGATCTAATGAATCGGGTTTGTAGAACGATGCTGGATCGGTCTGTGATCGTTTTCATTGATGATATTTTTGTCTATTATAAGACCAAGACCAGCACAAGAAACATTTGAGTGAGGTATTAGAGACCTTGAAGATGGAGAGGCTATACATCAAATTTTCCAAATGTGATTTTTGGTTGCGTGAGGTATAGTTTTTGGGGCACATCATCAATCAGGAGGGTATACTGGTCGATCCAGCCAAAATCGAGGCGGTAATGCACTAGGAGCTTCCAAAGAACGCATCGAAGATCCGAAGTATCTTGGAACTTGTAGGGTAGTATCGTAGATTTATTCAAGATTTCTCGAAGATTGTCGTACCCTTGACCTGATTGACCAAGAAAAGTGTGACCATTCGGTGGGGTCCAGATCAATGTTATAGTGTATTGTCATGCTTCTATTTTGGGATTAGGAGTGGTTCTGATGTTGAGGGGGCATGTGATTGCTTATGCTTCAAGGAAATTGAAGCCTGATCAGACGAATTACCCAACTCATGACCTAGAACTGGGGCGGTGGTGTTTTCCTTTAAGATTTGGAGACATTACTTGTAAGTGGTCTGATGCACCATTTTCACTGATCAAATGATTCTGAAGTATTTGATGGATCAACATAATTTGAACATACGATAAAGGAGATGGCTCGATGTAGTAAAAGATTATAATTGTGATATTTTGTACCATCCTAGGAAGGCCAATGTGGTGGCTAATGCCTTGATCCATAAGGTGGTGAGTGCTCCAGTATGAGATGTTTGCATGAGGATGACAGTGATTTCACCTCTATTGGATATGATCCAGGAGGCTCAGGCTGAAGGACTAAATAAGGAGAACCAGAAGGTGGACCGGGTTCAGGGGCAGATTCCACTTTTTGTTCGAGAGGGTCCGTGTCTATTGACCCGGTGTGATAGAGTTTGGGTACCAGCTTCCGTGGGTGTGAGGCAAAAGATCTTGGTGGAGGTGTATAAATCCAAGTCTTCTATCCATCCGGGGGCCACAAGGATGTATCGAGACTTGAGATTTAGTTATTGGTGGCCCTGCATGAACGGGAAGATTGTATGGTTTGTTAAGCGGTGTTTGACCTGCAAGAAGGTCAAAGTCAAGCAACAAAGGCCCCACAGCAAGATGGAGCCGTTCCCTATCCTTATAATGAAATAGGAAGAGATTTCTATGAATTTTATCACGAAGTTACTTAGGACGGCACGGGGTCTGGACTCCATCTGGGTTATTATGGACAGGTTGACCATGAACGCTCATTTGTTCTAATCTCCAAGAGTATCTCCACCGACAAGTTAACATATATTTATGTGCGGGAAGTGGTGGTTAGACACGGGGTGCTAGTGTTCATAGTTTCGGACCATGATGTTTGTTTCACCTCCAGGGTTTGGAGGAAGTTCCATGAGGAGTTGGGAACTTAATTGCATTTTAGCACTGCTTATCACCCCCAAACCAATTGTCAGAGTGAGAGGAAGATTCAGATGCTCAAGGATATGTTTGGATATATGTATTGGATTTCGGAGGGAGTTGGGATACTTACATTCCACTAGCAGAGTTCGCATACAACAATAGTTATCATGCTAGTATTGACCGACCACCGTTTGAGGCACTTTATGGTCGGAGATGTTGGACTCCAGTTTGCTGGGGGAGGTAGGACATCGAGTTATGAGGAGTACTGAAGTGGTACTTAAGACGACCGAGTTGATTCAGCAGGTTTGCGACCGGCTTCAGACAACGTAGAGTAGGCAAAAGAACTATGTTAATAGGCGTAGATCAGATCTAGAATTTCAGGTCAGGGATATGGTACTCCTGAAAGTGTCACCCTGGAAGAGTGTTATTCGGTTCAAGAGGCGGGGAAAGTTGGGCCCCGGGTTTATTGGCCAGTTTCAGATTACCACCCGGGTAGGGATGGTTGCGTATCAGTTGGACTTGCCTGAGGAGCTTGGACAAATCTACAGTAAATTTCACGTTTCAAAGTTGTGGAGGTGTGTGGCTGATGAGTTGATGGTTGTATCGCTTGCTGATATTAAGATTGATGAGAGCTTGAATTATATGTAAAAGTCGATTGCAATTCTGGGTAGAAAAACGAAAGCCCGCTGGAACAAGGAAGTGAAGTTAGTAAAGGTGCAATGGCAGCACCGATGAGGCTCCTAATAGACTTGGGAGCCGGAGGACGATATGAGGAAGCATTATCCAGACCTTTTTGCATCAGCAGACTTTAAGCATAAAGTCTAGTTCAAATGGGGGAGATTTGTAATGCTTGGTCCATACATTATTCATTTCTCAACATTTTTAAGGTTTTGGGTTGGAACTCGACGAGTTGGGGAGCTCTAACTCGTTGTGTAGTAATCTATTTGGCTGAGGAGTTCAAGGATCCAACTTGACTAGTTAGGGAGCCCCAACTCGACGAGTTGACAACTAAAGATGAAACCCTAATTTTAGGTTGTTGCCCCCTATATAAAAGACTTAAACCTTCTTAGCTGGCTTCCCTACCAGCCTCCCTCTCCAGAGAAACCCTAGATTCGTATTCCATCTTGTATCTTGAGTGTGGTGAGCTTAAAAGAGTTGTTTTTGGTGATTCTTGAAAGGAGCTTGAAGGTGGGAAGCATCTAGCTGGAAGGAGGGGATTTAGATCCAGAAACTCTTCTTTACAGGCAGCATTTTTAGGTATAAAGTTGTCACCTTGTCATGTATTCATCTAGATCTCCTTAATTGAAGTTTAATCATGATTTTGGGGTTTTGGTTGAGTTATCCAAAAGATGTGGATTCCAGGGGTTGTCAAGCTAGATCTGACCCCTTGATGACCTCTTCAAGCTTAAAGTTTCAAACTTTATATGTCCCTATGTCCCATACATGTAATCTGTCAATTATGAAGTCATAAATGAGCCTTAGATGGTATTTCTAGCATGTATGGACATAAAGTTGGAAACCTTATGTGTTTTGCTTACCTTGGGACATCAGATTTATGTTTTAGAACATTGGAGTGAGAGTTTAAGGGCTTAATGGGTCAAGAGCCTCTTAAAAGGACTTAGGGTTTGATTTTGAAGCTCTATAGATGGTCCTTGAGGGTAAGGTTGGAAATTTTACACTTCTAGACATCATTTTGAAAGGGATTTGAGGTTTGGACTCTTTACATTCAAAGGAAATAGCTTAATGCATTAAGAAGTGGGTTTTCTGGCCAACTCGACAAGTTCATGAGTGAACTCGATGAGTTGGTGTGATTTTTGTGATCCGACTAGTGAACAAGGGAACCCGACGAGTTGATAGACAAAGTTGACGAGTTCAGTCAAATCGGAATGTTGGCACTGAATTTTAATTTGACTAATGTTGACTCTTAGCGTTTGAAACATCGATTTGAATCCGAGGAGCTATTATGTTTAGGGATTGAGTAGAGTAGATAATCGGAGACAAAGACTATTCAACTATTATCAGTATTTGAGCCGAGTCTTTTCACCACACTCATGGCTCGAAGGCACCAAGGTCGTCTCATTAATTAATATGATACGTTTGTACTGAAAGGGAAATGATATGTTATTTGGTTTACGTATGGGTTTATGTGAAGACCATGGGGTGAGCCCATGATGCTTGTCAAGACCACGAGGGAGCCCATGGCAAAAGGATATAAGACCATAAGGGTAGCCTATGACATTCCATTGAAGACCATGGCAATTTGTATGTATATGTATGAGTATGACATTATGTGATTATATGATTTGTGTGATCGGGAAACTAACTTAGCTTGTACTTACAATTTATTTGGATGTTTCAAGTACTTCTATTGATAAGGGCAATGGCTCGGCTTGATAACGGGACATGTATTCCCTGATGTTTTCACATTTAGTTTTGTATACTCTACATTTTCAAAATAACATGGATATGTACTGGGATTTTTATATTTACTTTGGTTGATGTTATGAAAATGAAAGTTAAAAATTTTATGAAAGTTAGGCTGTTACAGTAATAATGTAGTTTGCATATTTATTAACGCGAACAATCAAAATGCACTTTTCCTTGGATATAACAAAGTACCCAAATTAACCATCCTATAATTCATTTTTATGCATATCAAAAGTTTATCTTTTATAGCACCCACAATGTATTGAATTTTACAGAGTTCGATAGATTGACATATTATTTTTTTTAAATTCCATAAAACTCCATTAATTTTTTTCTCACAATGCATTAAACTCTAGAGAGTTCAATAAAAATTTACAAAAGCTAATTTATAGTATCTATTCAAGATTAGAAAACTTTCGTTTTTATAATTGAAGAGTTTAATGATCATTAAGCTCCAAATCCATTGAGTGCCAAGATGACATCTTACTATTATAGAGCTTCATCAATTGAATGACAACTAGATTTGCCACCTCTTTCAACCATCTCATTGAACTATCATTGTTATTATTGTGGATACTCTTACAAACAACTCGTCGGATTAATTAATGCTTTCACTTCATATGCCAATTACAAATTTCTTTGTCATTACTAAATGATACATGATTCTTTATTCTACATGCTCCAGTATTGAAGCCATGCACACAATACAAACTAAACTACAATTACAACTGTATTGTTGATGAAAATAAGGCAAGGGATCCCTCATGTTTAAATACATGAATACGACTTGCAAGTTCCTGTATCTCTTGATCGCCAGCCACACCTTTAAACTTGCTAACATCGAGTTGCTGAAGTTCCTGGCACCCTTTTAGGATCACGATTAGATCGTCCCTTTCAATGGCCGAATACCTTAAATCTAGAGTCTTAATGTGTGGTAGTTGGGACGCTATGGCTAAAGCCACATCTGCATCGAGCCATGGAACATAAATGCTTAAATGATTGAAGTTGTGACAGTGTTTACTAATGTTGGCAATGGTTTTCTTCAATCCGATCAAGGATGCAATTTGTAAAGCCTCTAATTCTTTCCAGTTGCAGATAGAGTTTGAAACTTCAAAGTTAATCACATAGCTCAAATAGCTTGGTAAAACCAATTGCTTTAAAGAGGGACATCTACATATTAAAAAAGGATGAAAAATACAGGGGTTAAGTTATAGGACACTAAATCGTAGAAGTGTGCATTTAACTATTGTGGAATACTGTTAACAGATATATTCCACCAGTGTTGTTTTTGACCCATATATATATGTTGTTTTTGACCCATATATATGTTCAATAATCTTGACCCGAAGCCATTAAACAATTACAACGCACACCCATTTTGTCATGTCTAATGATTTTACGATTGAATCAACTTACCTTTGAGCCATCCATGCAATTTGGCCAGCTTTCAAAAGCGATTCAGGGTGAAACACAATCGTGGTTACAAGTCCATGGCTACGCTTGATTGCAAATTGAAGGAACTTGTCTACTGAATCATCGGCATACTTGGTATAGTCAAGTGGTTTCATGAGACAAAAATCTGACCATGAATCCTCGTCTATTTCCAATATCGGCTTCGGAGGTTTGGAACTTTGTAAACAGCGGGATTTAGTAAAGATGAGTTGTTCCCAACATTGAGGATAGAATGTAGCATCATACCAATACTTGCAGACTAAAGGGATAGTCTCTACGAGTGATTCAATTCCGACTCTCCCAAAAATCTCAACGAGACAGTGAATGGGCAACTCGTTCCAATCTCTTTGTTCCATCTTTGAAAAAAAAATGCAGGGAGTCGCTGATAGTTTTCAGGGATACCATGCATCAATAACATCAAAAAGTTCATATTTTAATGTGGATCAGATCTTGTCAGTAATAAATTATACGTAAAATCATATAACTTATAAATAAAACCAAAATAAAATATTCTACTGTTAGGTAACTCGATCACATCGCGACAAGTATTGAAGTATATAACGACGAAAATTAAATAAAAATAAAGGTACTGAAAATGAGATTGTTGGTTCATGGAAACCCAATTGTGAACTCATAATCATCAACTATTTTTTATTGAACTTTAAAACTTTTTCATCTCACCACAAAATTCATGCTGATCACCTGCTCGCAATCTAGGCAGAAACAAATAAAAATATTCAGATCTCAGCAAAAAAATTTGTTGAACAAAATTACGTTGGAAGATATAGGAGCATAAAAGAATTAGTAGAAAACACTTTATAACTTGCAATAAAAGAAAAATGAAACCGACATAAGCTTACCCGAAGATTGTAGAGAACGAATGCAGTTGATAGGGCTTAGAAATAATACCAAACTATGCAGACCAGGATGGAAAATGGCGCATCTATATTAGTATATATACAAGGGAGGATATGATCAATGTTATGGAAGTTGGAGCATTATTTAATATACAGGGGCGCCATGACTCAATTTTAATCAATAAATAAACCAAACTACTTAAATAGTCATGATTTTATTCAATTGCATAAAAAGTAAAGATATGGGGAGGGTTTTGAAAACGAGTAAAACTAAAATGAAATATGTTAACAGAAATGCTAGAAAAAAAAAGTAAACACAATCCGGTTTAAAGTACAATTCATGTTCGTGTTCCTATTCCTACTCCTATTCCTATTCCTATTCGTGTTCGTATTCGCATTATTACTTTGGTATTTGTTCTGTTCCTAGCTGTACTTTCGTATTCGTTCTGTTCCTAGTTGTATTTTCGTATTCGTATTAGTTCTAATTGATGATTAGTATGAATTATTCGTAAATTATGAAATATAACATAGATTGTAACACTTTATCAAGAAATCTATGATTAGTCTGAAAGCTAACACTGTAATTCGAATTATTGGTTAACACTGTTTTCGATATTAGAAACATACAGAATATACACATTTAAACTGAAATAATAAGTTTGAGTACAAGATTTCCTTGTACTTTTTCTTGTATTCCCCCCCCCCCCCCCCCCCCCCTCTCCCCTGAAAACATTTGAAAAACATTGAAAAAGGGTAAAGGTATGAATTCACTGGTCGAGAAGCATGTTGGATTGGATGCTAAGTGTCGGTTCGGGGCTTGATAACGCATAAGGTTCCTATGTAATATGAAATGGTATCCAAATGTATCTAATTAGACTTTAAATCACTAATTAGATATGATTATACAATCCAAGACGCGAAAACACTTCAAATCGAGTGTTTGGAGTGACCCGGGTGACATCTACGGACATATATAGTTTGGATAATGTGTTTACTCTTCAAGAGTAATCTCCTTATGGAGTTTTCGGCCCTAAATGGTCAAATGTCACTTGGGGAAATTAACTAGGATCAAATCTAGGGCATAGGAACGGATTAGACTCACATATGGACCATTTAATGGAGTTTACGGCAGTAAACTAGGAGTTTACGGCCATAAACTCCCCCACACACTTTCCTTTAATGTTTTGGTGGTCCTAGGTCATTTAGAAGTGTTTATAGCTAAATCTACAAGCCATAGAATGAATTTAAGGCACCATTTGACTAAGTTATAGGAGTTTACGGCCTAGGAACCCGTCCTTAGGGGGGGGGGGGGGGTTTACGGCAGTAAGCTCCTATGGAAGTGGTTTTAATTAAGTTTAAGGCCTCTGAGTCGTTTGTGGTTGGTTCTAGACTTTAATCCAAGGCTATTGGTGTCTTTCAATGGCAATTTAACACCTTAGAAGGAGTTTACTAGCCATGAATGGGTGTTTACGGCCCAAGCATGTTCTTCGGCAGTAAACTCATGTTTACTCCTTAAATGATGAGCTCAAGGTGTTCTAAGTCCAGTTTGCTAAGCCTTTAAGTCATATTTAAGCTCCTGATGTGGTTTGGAAGGGTTTTTGGGCTCCAAAACCCATTTTATAAGTGTTCATGGCCCAAGAGTGTTCCAGGGCCGTAAACACATGTTTATGGTCCTAATCCATGATTTGAACATGAAAATGAAGGTTAAGATGTTATACTACGAGCTAGGATAGTTACCTTGATGATTTGGAGCCTTAATTTGATGATTTTGGACATAGAGTATGGATTTGAGGAGAGAGGTTAGAGAGAGAGTGAAAAAGCTTCAAATGGGGCTTAATCAACTTTATATATGGTTCGGGTTTGGGACACGGTAGAATTCTACCCGATACTGACGTTAACCGAGGCTTTTGGTTGCACCCGATTAAGTTGTCGTAACCGGATATGGTCGAAACTAGAATTTATCTAATTATCATATTGGGGTGTTTTCTTGAGTTTCTAATGGGTTTGGATACTAATTAAGTCATAATAGAAGTCTCGAAATAAATGACTTAATTTTAAAAATGTAAACAGAAATGATTCGAAAAAGACAAATTTTATAGACGGAAAAAGGGTTACGGTGATGGAACAACTTCGGGTTGTCACATTATCCCCCCGTTAGAGGGAATTTCGTCCCGAAATTCAAACTTTAGATACAATTTATGGATTCGGAAAGAAATACGGATACTTCTACTTTGTTGGATTTTTGCGCTCTCAAGTGAATTCGAGTTCTAGTGTGGCTTTCCGGCGAATCTTCACTGTTGGGATATGACTTTCTTTCGTACGTTAATCTCTCGATATATGATTTCGATTGGTTCTATCATGAGGCTCAGACTTTCGTTGATTTTGGTCTCATCAAAGGGATTACTAGGGTTTCATCGTGTAGGCACTTATTAAGGACAGAGACTTGGAATACCGGATGGATGCTGCTAATTCCTGAGGGTAGTCGGAGTTTATAAGCTATGGAATCAATCGTAATGAGGATTTTGAAAAGTTCTATGTACCTTGGGATACGCGTTTCAGAATGTAACGTGCCTTCTTTCTCACCGTTAACTATCTCGATGTTAAACGCTTCGGTTATTAGTTGAGGACTATGTTTATGAAGATGTTCGAATGAACAGCTAACAGTTTATCTCTCAGTACTAGAATTGAAAAAGATTGCAAGCAGAGGGGTGTCACAGAGGAATATACCTAAGGCAACGGTGGGATCGACGGCCGTCTCACCTCGTCCTATAGCTAGGACTCTTCCAGTGTTGCCAGCTGTTGTTATCTTGGGGCAGTTTATCTTATAATGCCCGACTTCGCCGCAACCGTAGCAAGCCTGACTGATACCTGCTCTGGAGACTTGATTGGTTGATGTTCTGCAACTTCGCGCAAGGTGACCCTCTTGGCCACAAATTTTGCAAAATTTCACACGATAGGGACCGGGGATGCGCTGGTCGTAAGTACATTGGTTACACCACGGGAGAATACCGACATATCCGGTGATAGGTGCTTGGGCTGAGGAACCGATGATAGAAACAGTAGTAGGGGTAGTGGCAGCGTGGACTGCCACTATCTGTTGTTTCTTCGAGAACTCCTATGAAGCCTGACTTTTCTCCTTTGTCTCCCAATATTTTCTTTTCTCACCACTTCTTTCTGTCGGCTCAAGAGTGGTGGCTACTTCCTCGATGTTCTCACTATGGTCGATCATGATTTGCGCTAAGCATTTGGCGCTGTCGTATGTATCCGGCTTCACAGCTAAAACGTTCCCTTTGGTTGGCTGGGTCAACCCCCAGATAAACCTCTCAATCTTCTTACTTTCCGAGGTAACCATCCCTAGATAAAGAAGCGCCAAGTCGTCAAACCTTGAAGTGTAAGTGGCGATATTGGAACCTTTCATCTTCAGGTTGCAGAGTTCATGCTCCAGCTTCTGAATTTCACCCCGAGGGCAATACTCCACGCGCAAAAGTTCCATCATGACTTCCCAACCCATAGCATTGGCTACAGGTAGAGTTAGGTATTTGACTCGGCCGTTCCACCAAGTAAGAGCTTTATCGGTGAGCGTGCAAGCGGCGAATTTCACCTTGTCGGATTCTGAACAAGCACAGATCTCGAAGATAGATTCGATTTTCTCTAACCACCTAGTTAGGGCAATGACACCTCCTGTGCCATCGAAGACTGTGGGTTTCGCATTCATAAACTCCTTATAGGAACACTCCTTCCGGTGTCCTTGGCTACCTTCCTGGTTTTGGGTTTGGGTACCACCCCCTGAACCACCGGGGTTTATGTGAGATAAGGTGGTTGTCACTGCGGCAACAGCAGCTGCCTGGAACACGACAGGATCAAATTGAGGAGGAGGTGGTGGCGGAGGAGGATTATTTTTGTTCTTTGAGTAGGGTCTCTTTCTTGGAGGAATCTTGATCTATAAAGATCAGGAAAGAGAGAATGGTAAGTCCTCTGAATTGAATCAAGAGATATGATACAAGGGATATCTCATTATGATAGATATACAATTCTACTAAGCGATAAAGTAGGAAAGAGTTATCAAAGCAGATAAACTATCGCTAAGGGAATGATTGAGGAGGAACGCTGGGATAAGGATTTCTATAATGGATTTGACTCAAGAAATACTCCCAAAGTCTTTCATGTCTCGCTGCAATGACGGCTCATTGTTTGGGTATTGGGTAAGTTTTAGGCATGCCACACACCACAGTCACTCCCAAGCACATGTTGGCCGTCTCAAATGAATATAGTTGGCCAGGCTATATTGATCCCAGACACGACTACATAACTGCCCAGGTTTAACCGCAACATACAACACCCATTTACTTATGTTATGTTCTACTTGTAGTTACGGATTTAGATGGTTAGGTATACTTTGTATACTTTTGAAAATACTTATATTTGAGGTATACTTTTAGTTCAGAGCACTTAGGCCCCTTAGTGTTTATAGTCTTATACCATGTAAGGTTTGGTATACTAGTTCACTATACATAAGGGCTTTGATACCAATCTGTCACACCCCGAAACCGAAGGCAGAAACGTTCCGGGGCGGGGTGACTTCATGTTAAGTATCACAACCAATGTACATAGTAATCATAGTAAACACAAAACATTACATTGCATATCAATAATTACATTTGTTTGAAAGCAAAGTGTTACAGAGGTTAAACATATATCATATGAACAAAAGTTAAGATGAGTCTTCTATACGCTCCGTCTTCTCCAAAAGATCGTGGGTACCTGTCTAATATGAACCTGAGAGTACAAGCAGTTTGAAAATCAGCATAAAGCTGGTGAGTTCATAAGAGGTTTGCTTTCTGAAAACGTACAAGTTTCCTTTGGTTTTCCGAAAAACTTTGTTATCCAAGAAAATCCCATATTTTCTTATATGTAAAGTTTAGTTAACTGTTTTGTTACACGATTCTGGTTATGCACAGTTGTTATCCTAGGAAAAACCCTTATTTTCCTAAAAGTAAGTTTAGTTATTGAATCCCAATGTAATGTACATTTATCTATCATATTTGTTATATTAGTTAGGTATTCTGATATGCTAGTTATGTTACACTTGAATGTACCTAGATGCGTGCCTTCGTATTCGTATTCCTATTCTTAATCATATTTACATTAATATTTTATATTTGTATTTGTATTCGTATTCATATTTATATTTGTGTTCCTACTCGTATTCGTGTTCGTATTCGCATTCGCATTCGTATTCGCATTCGCATTTGTATTCATATTCCTATTCCTACTCCTATTCCTATTCCTATTCGTGTTCATATTCGTATTCGCATTCGCATTCGCATTCGCATTCACATTCGTATTCGTATTCCTATTACTACTCATATTCCTATTCCTATTCGTGTTCGTATTCGTATTCATATTCGCATTATTACTTTGGTATTTGTTCTGTTCCTAGCTGTACTTTCGTATTCGTTCTGTTCCTAGTTGTATTTTCATATTCGTATTAGTTCTAATTGATGATTAGTATGAATTATTCATAAATTAAGAAATATAACATAGATTGTAACACTTTATCAAGAAACATATGATTAGTCTGAAAGCTAACTCTGTAATTCGAATTATTGGTTAACACAGTTTTCGATATTAAAAACATACATAATATAAACATTTAAACTGAAATAATAAGTTTGAGTACAAGATTCCTTGTACTTTTGCTTATATTCCCCCCTAAAAACATTTGAAAAACATTGAACAAGGTTAGGGGTATGAACTCACCGGTCGAGAAGCTTTGTCGGATTGGATGCTATGTGTCGGTTTAGGGCTTGATAATGCGTAAGGTTCCTATGTAATATGAAATGATATACTAATGTATCTAATTAGACTTTAAATCACTAATTAGATATGATTATACACTCAAAGACGCGAAAACACTTCAAATCGAGTGTTTGGAGTGACCCGGGTGACATCTACAGACGTATATGGTTTGGATAATGTGTTTACTCTTTAACAGTAAACTCCTTATGGAGTTTTTGGCCCTAAGACCAACTCCACATGAGTTCACGGCCGTGAACTCATGGATGAGGGGTTTTATGGTGCTAAATGGTCAAATATCACTTGGTGAAATTAGCTAGGATCAAATTTGGGGCATATGAATGGATTAAACTCACATATGGACCATTTAATGGAGTTTACGGCAGTAAACTAAGAGTTTACGATAGTAAACTAGGAGTTTATGGCCATAAACCACCCCACACACTTTCCTTTGATGTTTTGGTGGTCCTAGGTCATTTACAAGTGTTAATAGCTAAATCTACAAGCCATAGAATGAATTTAAGGCACCATTTGACTAAGTTATAGGAGTTTACGGCCCAGGAACCCATCCTTGGGGGGGTTTACGGCCGTAATCTCCTATGGGAGTGGTTTTAATTAAGTTTAAGGCCTCTGACTCGTTTGTGGTTGGTTCTAGACTTTAATCCAAGGCTATTGGTGTATTTCAATGGCAATTTAACACCTTAGAAGGAGTTTACTACCCATGAGTGGGTGTTTACATCCCAAGCATGTTCTTGGGTAGTAAAATCATGTTTACTCTTTAAATGATGAGCTCAAGGTGTTCTAAGTCCAGTTTGGTAAGCCCTTAAGTCATATTTAAGCTCCTAATGTGGTTTGGAAGGGTTTTTGGGCTCCAAAACCCATTTTATATGTGTTCATGGCCAAAGATTGTTCCAGGGCCGTAAACACTTGTTTCTGGTCCTAATCCATGATTTGAACATGAAAATGAAGGCTAAAGATGTTATACTAGGAGCTAGCATAGTTACCTTGATGATTTGAAGCCTTAATTTGATGATTTTGGACTTAGACTGTGGATTTGAGGAGAGAGGTTTGAGAGAGAGTGAAAAAGCTTCAAATGAGACTTAATCAACTTTATGTATGGTTCGGGTTTGGGATACAGTGGAATTCTACCCGATACTGACGTTAACTGAGGCTTTTGGTCGCACCCGATTAAGTTGTCGTAACCCGATAATGTCGAAACTAAAATTTATCTAATTATCATATTGGGGTGTGTTCTTGAGTTTCTAATGGGTTTGGATACTAACTAAGTCATAATAGAAGTCTCAAAATAAATGACTTAATTTTAAAAATGTAAACGGAAATGATTCGAAAAAGACGAATTTTATAGACGGAAAAAGGGTTACTACAATGGAACAACTTCGGGTTGTCACACAATCCAGATGCGGTTGGGTAATATTGAAATATAAACGTTTACCAATTAAACAAAAAAAAACATATCACTATTTCAAAAGCTTCAAATTATCCTTTTGCAAATAAATTGTCTCATCCTTAATTCTAACTAACTCATTCTCCTTTTGCTCTATCCAGATCCGTCTCTCCTCACTCTTCGAAGACACCCTGCTGTGTTGATCAGTTAGGTTAGAGTTTGTGATGGGATTTTTGGTTAAGCTACAACTTCAACTAGAAAATTTAAATTTTAATTCATTCAGTTCTTTTTCATAATTTGTGACAGGGATTTTTAATGATTCGAGTATTGATTGTACCTTTTGATCAACTTGTCGCATTCATTGATCTGCTCGCCAATAGGTTTGGTAGCGAAACAATTGTCTTCTCACTCCCTCGCTTAATCACAACCTGCATCAGTAGTGTAGTCTCTCATCTGTGAAACTCCGTCAGTCACCATTAAGCATTTCCATGTGCCTTCAGTTTCAGCTATTTCGCCACGAAGGCCCTACGATGTGTGGGTTTACGAACCTCTTCGTCCTCAGAGTCTGTAGACCAGACTTTCACAACACTGAACTCATCCTCCATGAGATTTTCCTCCACAATTAAAGCTTTCATAGTGTTGTTAGTAGCAACTTTCTTCTTCTTTATTTCTTCTAGCTTTCACAAATAGTAGGCTTCATCATCTTCATCCTCATTTTTTTTCTGACATCTTTCTCAAGACACAATCTTTGGCAAAGTGATTTTTGCCTTTGCAGAAGTGACAATCATATCCAGAGTCACCAACAAGCTTACTATCCTTCTTCGGTTCTTCATGCTGAGGAGAGTTTTTCGATTCTTTGCACGAACTTCTTTGGATTAGAGACCATCAAAGCATGTTCTTCACTGGTTAGATCAAATTCTGATAAATCTAAATCTTCTTCTTCTTCAGCGATGTTCTTTCCTTTTGAGATGATAGCTAAAGATCCCATGCTTAAAACCACATTTGTTTCTTTGGTCACTGCACTTTCATGTGATTTAATAATCCCCACTAACTTTGCCAACGAGTAGGTTTTGAATTGTTCATGAGCTTTTACTGTAGACACCACGACCATCCATTCGGTTCTTAGGCCATTCATGAATGTGACATTTTACTCACTTACTTACCTTTCTATGGCATGCTTTATCATTTTGCTGAGAATATGATTAAAACGATCAAAGGCTTGATTGAGCTTGTCTTTTGGTTTTTGTTTGAAATCACCAAACTCTTAAAGAAAGTAAAGTTTGGATAGAATGATCAAGATCCGCATCGATGGAATACAACTCCTTCAGTCTGTCCCATATCTCTTTTACTGTCATAGAAAAACTAACCAACCGAAACGTGTCAGAATGTAGATCGAATTAGATCATTCTTACTGCTTTGATGTTGCTTACAAGCTTTTCCTTTTCGTATTGAGGAACATCCTTTACATCAACCATGAGTTGGTTGTACTCTTTTTGCATCTTGATTGTTCTGTTCATGCCAGAGTGAACAAATGGACCTATAGTGATTGCTTCCCAGATTAAGTATTCATTATCTTCTAAACCAATCACATAGTCTTCAAAGTGAAGCGTCCAAACTTTAGAATCTTGAGTATATAAGATAGGAATCCTTTGTGGTTGATCCGATGCTGTTGGAGATATTGATTGGGCTTCGTTGTGAATCATCAAGATACATGATGATTTTGTTTTGAAACTTGTTAAAGATCAGACTAGTAGACAAAGTTAGGGTATCATTAAAGTCTACGAACTGCTTCATTGAAGAATGATGGTTCTAGCAAAAAAACGATAATAGCGGGAAACCCTAAAACCTTCTTCAACAGAAGAGATGCATACAGATTATACAGTCTCCTGATCTGATACCAATTGATGAGTTAAAAACTATTTAGATCGATTAGATCTTTAACAGGTAAATAAATAAGAATGACAAACACAAGAACACGCAATCAATAAATTCATATGTGGAATGATTAAAATATAGTCACACCTCAGAAGAGCTCGATTAAGAACTTCCTCTGTAGAGGTGCACTAGGGTTTACAGTACAATCAATATGATAATAAAGAAAAGCGTTAATGACAAAGATGCATGCATGCATCTTATATACTAAACCCAAGAAAGATAAACACGATTGGATAGGCCCAAACCGAGAGTACATAATGGACCGAACTATCAAAACTGTATAAAGTTCCGAATGTGGACCAATGAAGATTTTCCTTTCTTGTTTTACACAAAGGGGGAGATTGCTGGGTTATTTATTGTGTAGTGTCAGATTTATGATTTACGTACGAAGTCTTTATTAATGGATTGGTCCTCTCCATCTGACATTATGTTGCTAGGATTAGACTATTTATAGTGCATGCATGTATCTTTCTACTGTTAATCGATTGTATTGCCCTACTATATTTTTATAGAAAAGTTCTCACTGAATTCTTCTAAAGCTTTGATAATATTAAGCATTTGGCACATCTTTGATCCTTTTTCTTATTATCTGATTCACTTTATGGTTAAAGAATCTATTGATCTTAAGTTCATTGTTTATATATATATATATATATATATATATATATATATATATATATATATATATATATATATATATATATATATATATATATATATATATATGGATTTTGGAGTTAGTTTTCCTTAAAAAAAAATGGATTGTGGGGTTTTTTTATTCAAAAACAGTCCAATTATAGTCACAAAATTTGATGTAATTAATAATAGAAGAATTTTTTTTAATAAACTAAAACCATTATAACCCACTAAGGATTATTTTGAAAATCTTAGAAGGATTAGAACTTAACCGAATTAAATAAGAAGTTTACAACCTTTGGAGACTTTCCTTTTGGTGATTAGGAAGTTGATGAAGATGGCAACAAACTACAAAGTAGAACTTTATAGAGATATCCATTAATAATTCTTCAAGTTGACAAGATGTAGTCTTCTATTTATAAAAGTAATAGTCTAAAGCATTTAAGATGAAAAAAAAGCGTGTGTTCCAAAGGAGAGTTCAAGTAAAGTTTCAACATCTTCCTACTTTGATCTTAATAGTTTAAGAGACAAAACTAGAGAGAATATAGAATTAGGAAGCCCAAAATTTCTTGGTTTTCAACTAGCTAAAGAAGAGATACATGGAAGCCTTTTAATCATTTTAATCTAAGTCCTTTCCCATTGAGTCTTGATGCTTCAAGATACCATGCCTCTAGCAACAAAATGCTACGAGTGTAAGAACATGGCTTTCACATTAAATTAATGCAAGCGTGTTTTCTTTTACCTTAATGATTAAATAAATGCAAGTGTAAGAACATGGCTTTGCGATGAAATATAGATGTCATGATTAAATAAATAAGAGCTAAAAATGACTTTTTGATAGAAGATTATTTAGAATACATAATTCTAACCAAATTATAGTATATTTCACAAGGATTCCGTACATATAAAAAAAAAGTTAAAACCCGACTAATAACAAAGAAATTATGAACACCGAAGTTTTGCGACAAAACCAGCACAGCGCCGCAAATCGTAAAAACTGAGTTTTTCATAAAGTACATTTTACTCTTAGAGATCTAAACAAAAGTCGTTGGAAAAAGTAATGATTTTTACTGTAAACCCTAGTGCACCTCTACATAAAAAGAAAGTCCAAATCCGACTTCGTTTGAAAAAGTAATGATTTTACTAAGGTTTAGCGTAGCAGTACATAGCTCGGAAATCAAATTTAAGATCGATCGATTTTTAGCTGACACAACCTAAATGAGAATTGAAGATCTCATTAATAGGAGCTCAACGATATAACGACAATCGAAAACGGACGTCGGATGTGAAAGTTGTGAATTTTTAACAGACTTTAACTGTCTAAGTTTGTTAAAATATAACTTCAAAAATAAAATCAAAATTAGCCGACAGAGTCTAAGAAAAAGTTGTAGATCATGTCGCTACTTACGTGTGGATGTAAAGAGGGCTAAAAACGGAGCTCGTATGTGATAGTTACGGGTTTTAGAAGATAATTAGTTTTTGGAGTGACTAACGAGTGACACGTGGTGCGATATGATCCCCTACTTCTTTGCCACGCCTTGCAACCAGATAGTGACAGTTGGCACCTCAACATGACCTGTAGTGGCTCAGAACACGTTGTGTTGGTCAGTTCCTAGCCTATAAATAAAGGTGCAAATCACCCGATTTCTTCACACATTTCTAACTCTTCTCTCCCAAACCTCCCCAAAGCCTCAAGGCTTTTCTCTAGTCCTTCTTAGGAGTTAGTAGCAACTCCCAGAGTGCCAGAAGGCTCCGAAAAGAAGAGATTTCTGCTCAGAAGTTCTACCCGCGCAGATCCCGATTCCCCGCAAAATCCCTTTATAAGTGAGTTATGCTTATCCTACTTTAAGTATAACTTATGTTTAAGTTCATTATCGTTATTATGAAACTATAAACAAGATTTAACAGTTACTCAAAGTAATTATACTGACTGATCTACATATGAGAGAGGTGTCTAGAATGGTCATGTTGCCTTAGTTGTTGGATTTCAGAAAAGCTATATGCTGAAATGGTCCTGCCTCATAACTGTCCTGCTTGAATTATCCTTACTTGATAGATCATGAAAGTAGACTTTGAGTTAATGATAAATCTATACTAATAATTAGTCTCAATAAATATTAGACTAAAATATCCTAGTGATAATACTAGGTTTCGTCGAAGGAAAAGAAAATTGTTGGAAGCAAAGCATTGCCCGAATTTCGAGTCGTCACTTTAACAAGTGAGTGCATAGTTACCTTCGTCTTATAGATAGATATGAAGTATTTAATATAAATTACGTGCTATGTGTGTGTATTATATGTGTTCTTGATATGTATGATGGATGAACCAAATATACATGTTTTATTTGATTTAAAGCGTATATCTATTTTTATACCTATAAAAATATTTGGCAAAGATGGGTCGATAAATGATGAGAGATGAAAGATGATATAGATGGACATTGGCCGCTACGGACTTAGTGCCCTATAGATGAACATTGGCAGCTGCGACAAAACGTGTAGGAGTTTTTGTGCTATGTGTTCAACAGATGTACTCTAAAAATCTCTCGGCAAATGCACCTAAAGGATGTATTAGGAAACTATGACTAATACATAACATCGGCAACTATGGACATAGTACAAGTTGGATAAACCCCGACAGCGATGGACTTCATGTAACGCCCGTGTTTCTAGGCTAGGCATTAATGATGATGTAATAGTCTAGGTCAAACTTTGTAATTTGTTTTGAAATAATAAGCTGCATTATTTGAGTATTATGTGTTTTATACTTAATTATTATAATAAGCGTCGAAAATAAATGTTAGATAAACCCAACATCTATGAAAAAAGATATAGTGGTTGAAACCGGGATTCGAGAGATATAAAGAATACCGAAATCCGAGTTATAACGAAAAAGTTATGACTTATCGAAGTTTCGCGACAGAACCGACACGACATTGTATAACGTAAAAAGTGAATTTACGATAAAGTGATTTTTAGCCATAGCAATCTAAATGAAAGTCGTAGTGTTCATTAAACCGGGAGTGTGCATCAAAAGAATGTCCAAATCTAAGTTCGTATGACGAAGTTATGAATTTTCTAAGATTTGGCATAACAGTATGCAGCCCGAAACTCGAATTTTAGATTGAGTGATTATTACCCAAAACAACCGAAATGAGAATCGAAGATCTTGTCGTTAGTAGTTTAACGATAAAAAGACAGACGAAAATGGACTTCGGATGAAATAGTAATGAATTTTTAATTGACTTTTCCTATCCAGGCCTGTTAAAAATATAACTTTAAAAATAAAGTCAAAATTTGCCGACGGAGTCTAAATGAAAGTTTTAGCGCATGGTCTCACTTATGTGTGGATATAAATAACGTCAAAAACAGAGCTTGTATGCGAAAGTTACGAATTTTCGAAGTTTGAAAATTCGCAGTACGCCCACCGTGCAGTAGTACGCCAAGCGTACTCGTGTTCACTGTCCGATATTGGCCACGTAGCCCTACTTCTTTGCATGAGAGACACGTGTCATAGCCTTGACACGTCCGATATGATCCCTTTGTACACCCAACATACTCTATGTACGCCCAACGTACTGGTTGAAGAAGGAGTACGCCCGGCGTACTCTAAAGTTACATCCAACATAACTCGAGTTTTCAGTCCCTATAAATAGTTATTGATGGCATCCGATATTAGGTTAGAACTTTCATCCTCTCACTCCTACACTTTCTTCTATTTTGCAAAAATTACCCCCAAGCCTATTATATCATCATAGCATCATAAGCAAGCCCCAAGGAGCCCGAAGATCCCAAGAAAATAGTTTTTCGAGACAAAACTATGCCCGCGTAAAACCTGATTTTTAGGAAAACATCTCGGCTTTATCGGAAACGATCATTTTAAGAAACAAATTGCTACCCAATTATCGTTAAATAATGTGACAACCCGAAATTTCCATTCTGAACAAACCATACCAAGCCAATAGAAGTTAGAACAGTTATAGAGAAATTCCAGACTTTAGGTATAAGTTTGAGTATTTAAGGTTTAACACTTAAGGAGATAACAGGAGAGTGGTTGCACTAGGGTTTTGGGCAACACTGTTATTCCAATACTCTATGATAATAGAGTTCATTTCGGGAATAAAATATTTTCTGCCAAAAATCTCAGGACTATATATAGAAATCTGAACCATATTCATTCATTAATTGCATTTCCAACTATAGAAAAGCCGAATTCTCTCTCACGGATCTTTGGGTTTTTATCCCAAATCGTGAGTACTTCTATCTAGTTATATTATATAGCTCCTCTTTGGCGGGTTTTGTTATTTTATTTTTTTTCAAATTAAACTAATTGTCAGTTCATTACATATCGATTGAACGCAAACGGGCAACAAGCTGCGTCGCTAGCCCTTTCTGGATGGGAAAACCAATTCTTTTGAAAACAACATTTGTGGATCTAGGAGATATGACATTAGAATGCATGACCCATTGGACTCTATGAAGGAGCTCCACCGCCTCTGGTGCGAGAAAACCAAATGTATCGAATGCAAAAGGAACAAACACATGTTGATTTTCTTTACATGTATATCTAGTTAGATTGTAGTTTATAACATCAAAATCGAATTAAAACCCCAAGATTTGGGAGTTTACCGCCCAAGAACACTTGGAGAGTAAACTCCATTTTAAGGGCCAAAAGTGTGCCCAATGTCCCTCAAAGCCATGGAACTCAACATAGGGACTACCATTACATGTTTAGACCACCAAAACAATTAGAAACAATGGCTAGATGTGAGTTCACATCTAAGGAAGTTCTTGGGCCGTGAACTCCATTTTTAAGTGTCAAAATGCCTCAAAAGCCTTCCTTAAGCCAAGAGACTAAATTGGACATCTACCTAAATGCGTTTAGGACTAGCAAACACACTAACAACACCAAGAGTAAGGTGTTTATGGCCTAAGAAGTCTCAGGGCCGTGAACTCCATAAAATGGTGCCATAAACTCTTCTAATGCCTAGTACAAGATCCTAGTTTAGTTCCTAGTTAATTTAGGGACTTGAAAACACCATAAACCTCCTCCCAAAGGAGATTACGGCCGTAATCTCCAAGGGATATGGTCCCAGGGCTGTAAACTCCTCAAAGGAGTTAAAAGGAAGCCCAAAAACTTATTTAAGTCTTGAAGCAATTCACCACTTGAGTGGTATTAATGTTAGGCTTCATTTAGGGACCTTATCGAGAGTTTACGTCCAAGTGTTTACTCCCCTAGGCCGTAAACTCCAACATATATGGTCTTTTGACCATAAACTTCCATTAGAGGTCTTGCACTCCTTTGTTGCAACCCATTAGCCTCCTAGCACTTGACCAAAGTGTTTACCTCGCATTAGGATGTTTATACATGTTTAATTAGTGTTATAATCACTAATTTTTTATATACATATGTCTTCATATGTAATTAGGACCATTGTGTGTGTCTAAAGTCTTCACTTGACACCTAGCAGTCCTACCTCTTCATTTCATCCGTATCACCCACAACAGGTGAGTCCATACCCCTTAATCAATGTTTTAACTATTTTTAAATGTTTTATGGGGGGGGGGGGGATACAAGTAGAATTATGCAAGTTACTATATCAATCAAATGTGATTAGTAAGCAGCATTTAAATGATTGGCTACTCATTAGCCATTTTACCAAACAGTTTCCTTCAAATGTCGTAAACATTTTATATGATTAAAACTCCTTATTAAGTTGTACACTTTACTTTGTATGCTTCATTTCAAACTCATTTATAATTGTGTTTCAAACAAATGTTCTTTTATACTTCAACTGTTTTATCAAACCCACGCTTTCAAACCATTTTATAGATTGACATCAAGTTGATCGTTTCTTAGATAATAATTATGTTCAAAGGTTTTACCAAACTCATTTTATGCTTTTGTATTATCAATTGCATGCCTATATATGTATAGTTATATCAGAAGTGTTTAAAAGACTTAGGAAGGCTATCCACCCTATTTCCTTTTCGCGCTTGAGATATGGTCTAGTGGGATATCACGTACCCGTCCGAAGGTTGTTTAAATATTAGCTATATATCATGTGTACATATATAGTCATAAAGGTTCTTCCAGTTCATTCAATACCCTTGGGTAGCAAGGGTATACGCCCATGTTCATACGTACACGTTATATTACTAGTAAGCTACCATAGGGGTAGTTTAGGAAGATACTAGAACTATTATTAGAACACGATATCATACAATGACTCACTTCATTCATGAGTCAATACTTGCTAGATAGAGAGAACATACATTATAGCTAGTACACACAGTACATTACTATACATGCTAGATAGAGAGAGAGCACACGTTACAGCTAGCTCACGCAGAACATTACAGTACATTACTATACTATTACATAGATATGTTTTACATGATTACGCTTACATGAGTACGTTTACATATATTCGTTTACATGAGTGCGGTTACATATACTTTGAAAGGATAGACATCATTAGGTGCTATAGCATAGAACAAGTTCAGGATCTAACTATACCGATGAATCGCAACGCATTGTGATAGTTATATCGGGTATACATAATCATAGTAAAGTGTATGTTCACGACATGCATATATGCATGGGCATGTAAAGGTCTCAAAATCCCTTTGACAGGGGAGCGTTTAACCTGGGATCTAGCCATCACATTATGCCTTATCCCTCAAATAACACAATAGGAGTACATAGGCAGTCACTTATTACAAATACTGCAGTACTTACAAGATTACCCTAGACTTAAGGTAATTAGTACGGTTGTAGTTCGACACTCCACCATAGTACCATTTCATTTTCCGATTACATTCACGTCGTGAACATTCACACGATGCACGCTAATGTAGAAACTATATTTTTGGTTAATGATAGTCGGGTTTGGGAAAATACACACTCTTATAAGAGACACACACACAACCACTAGATGCCTTGGTAGAAGGATACGATTAGTAGGAAACATAGGGTTCCCTAGGATCATTCAAAACATTTTCATACTTACAGTTCATATACATTTTCAATACTTACAGTTCATATACAAATAATTTCTTACATATAAATTAAGACACTAAAATACTTATGATCTCACCAGCTTTAAAGCTGATGCTCTCTTTCAAAATAACTTCTATCCTCAGGTCAACCATAGACAATACCGATGCAAGGTTTAGAGAAGATGGAGCTCATTCAAGACTCATCTTTCATTTTGTTTATACTTTAGTGTCTATTATAGTTTGATAGAACACACTTGTATAAAAATTATATTATTAATGCAATGGATGATGTTGTTACTTGTTTACTACTTTTCATTGTTGTGATATTGTACATGACATCCTCCGCCCCAGAACGTTTCCACCGTTCAATGGTTTTGGGGTGTGACAGATTGGTATCAAAGCATTGTTTATAGTGAATTAAGTATCTCACCCCATAAAAGATATAGTAACTATAAATATATTAGGGATTAAAAATACTCTGACCAAGAGTTTATACTTTAAATAGTAAAATATTTAATTAAGTATACGTGCCTGCATTCATGCTAGAATCAGTGTCACTAGGACAGTACAAAAGAATTACGATTGTTGGGCAACACAGGTGGACTTAGAGACATATAGTCAAAACTAGGAAGATATAGCCTGATCACATATATTATCCGAGGGTTGAATAGCATGTGCCTAAGTGTAGTTGTTTGGTTGTAACAAGTCTAAAATCTTACCAACCCTACCACAATGAGAACAGTAGAACATAACATTAAACATAAAATACTATAGGAGTATTTGGTGTTAATATACGTACTTAATACTTGAGAACTAAAACGGGATCTTCATTACTATGTTGATAGTTGCTAAGTGGATACACTAAGGCTATATGTAATTAGGATGTTATAGACTTAGAATCCGTGAAAAAATTTACTTTACCCTTATTCTGTGTGAATTTGGAGTTAATATCACTTACTCGAAGGCCAATCGTGTTTTGATTACATATAACTGGTATGCACTTCACAAATAGCGATGTAACTAATGAAGATTTTCTAAATAATTATCTAGATAGTTTCCTCTAATAATTATGTTCTTACCCTAATTCTCGCATAGATAACATGGCTGGACTCCATCCCCATGGCAACCAGTACCTTTCAAACGAAGTCATTGCTGGATGGTTTGGAGAAGAACCAGAGAATGATCATCTGATTCCTTTGAATGATCACCATGATGAAGACCTTTCGGATGATGCTAACTCCGAAACCGAGGTTGAGAACCTACCCTAGGTAGCTCCCGTTCCAATTCCTAACCCTCGTCCGACTTTTCATGGCCCAACGCCTCCATGGGTTGAATGTTTGGAAGCATGGAGCGAAGATCAAGATCAACCTATGTTGTTTAATGGAGACCGAAGCTTCTACAACGTAAATGAGGGGAGCACAACAGATAGAGTTCTAACAATCCTGATCCGTTGAGTTGCCCGAAACCAAATTCAGGGCAGGACAGCTCTACGTCGTGATCGCAGAAGTCGATACCAATGGAGGGATGCATATCCTTCGCACCAACAGCCTTGAACATGCTCGCGATAGATCTGAGCGAAACCACGAAACCCTGCTGCAAGCACTAGCTGAAACCCGAGCCGAAGTCATTGAGCTCCGAGTAAGTCAGAGGGTATATGAAAGATACCTGCTTGATATGGAATGTCAACTGGGTGAGCTGAGAGTTAACCAGAGGGATGATCATCGCTAGTAGTAGACGCTTTACATTATTTTCCTTATTTAAAGGAATCGTTTTTCTGTCTATGCCCGATGTGGCATTTTCTATGAAATTACCCTGTACTGTAAGTACTTTTGGTTAGGTCTTTATGCGGTCAAGAACTATCTTCTATGGATATGATGTAAGACCTTTACAAGGTCATTTTCCCGAACTTTTACGTCATGAATATAAAAGATTTCGACAGTCGGCTAACTTTTGTGTCATTCTTCATTCAAGTACTTTTATCATAGTTTCATTGGAGTCTATCTGAATTCATGCTTTAGTCAAGTAATTGGACTATAGTAATTTAGCTCTGGAGACATTTCCAAGACTCTTTTAATGGTTGGATCATGTTATTCACCAACCAACAATATCTCGGCTTGAACGACAAACGTCTTGAGACCATTCTACAAACTCCCTTCCATTTCATTACTAGGACTGCATCATAGGGATGTAGGTCAACCCTTCATGAACACACCTCCATACAGTACTAGGACTACATCATAGGGATGTAGGTCAAACTTTCGAGAATATAATTAGACAATCAAAGTACATCTAGGGTCAACCAGAATCGCTCAGAAAACCCTTATCTTTCGTGTTATAGAATCATGTCATCGTTTGGAAACAATCAGTTGAACAACGAAACCCCTATCGTCCATATCGACACCGCTACATTAAAAGCTGCAGTAGCAGCTGCTGTGACAACTTTCCTTACGCACATCAACTCAGTCAACACAAGCAAGACTGACAAAGGAGTCGAGAGTTCCGATGGTAATGCCAAACCAGGAAACCAACAAATGGCAACAGTCATGGACTTGTTAAGCCGTAAGACTGAAAGGAAGAGACGATATCGTAAAGCCCTAAAGGAGCGCAAGAGAACCCAAAGACTTGCCATGCCACAGCCACAAGTGGCAATGCCTGCAGAACGCTTTAAAAAAGCAATTTACAAGGTGGAGTGATGAGGAAGGTACTCGTGTCCACATAACACTAGCTAAACACCGCACACCCACCAACAATGCCAGTACTAACCAGTCATGCCACCAATGCGGTGAGATATGGCACTTCCAGAAGGATTGCCCTATAACAAGGAACTCTGGCGCAGATGGGAAGATTCTCAGGATCACAGCTGCAGGAGAACCTGCTCCAGAACCCAAGTTAATGTAATTTAGGCGTTTCGTTGTAACAAACTTATAAACTAGCCGAAACTAGTGCAACTAGAGTCTTACCTTTTGCGAGATCTTGTCTGTATAGGGATGCTCGTGTTGTGTATACTTGTCTTTTGTAGTATACCATATTCGCAACAATAGTCTTGTAGTAAATCTAAAGTACTGTAACTCTGTTCATGGTTTCACGGTTGTGTTTTGTCTGTAAGCGCCTTATGTTCAAATCTAATGTCTTTAAGTTTCCGTATGATTTCGACGTTATCATACAACTAGATTCAATTTGATCCACACCATACCAGCTTCATGCGTACCCCTCTTTCTTCGAAATCACCTTTCCAGCGAAGCCATCATATCAGAACACCGAAGTACTCCTACGTAGAGTACCTCATAGTTCTTTTCTTTTTCCGAAGAAATCCGCGAAGTACCACTCGTATAGTACGTCAAGTTCAATCCAAAGATTCATGCGGTTGATCTATCACTGAGGAATGTATACATAAGGGTAATATATAATAAAGGTTCTACAGGTTTAGAATTGATGATTCCACTTTAACTTATTTTTCCCCGATGGGATATGAGCTTAAAGAAGAATCAATTATTTGACTACCTTTTCAATCTTAATTATATACGACTTGTATACACGAGATAGTGATTGTGAAACAATGTATGAATCCTAAATATGAACTTCAGGACAGAGACTGCCCAAGACTACGAGTAATCGCATCGGCATGTGAACAAACTTAGAACCCAATACGACTCCTGTAAACCGATTGCCCTACAGTCTAAACACCTATGGAGATACAAGAACAACCCGGACAACTAAGCGAACTACACAGAAATAGAATTAGAAGACTAGGCTTCTCACCCTGGAGAACCCCGGTCATATTCTTCCAGAGATCGACGGATTGCATTGTATCTACCTCGGCTATCGAGGACTCTGTCAAGATTTTCCAGTAGAAATCGTTATCTCTGCCTCGCATAAATGATTTGGTTGAGCAAACACAAGGAAAGAATTAGTAACACCGTAAATTTCAAGACAAAATTTTCATTTAAAATAATCATTTTATTCGTAGAAACACTTGTTTAAAATCTCATTCATAGTCGATTTACAAAACATAACTCCATTTTCTCTTGCATAGAAAACCAAGATCCTCCAAAATATGACTCTTTCTCTGGTGTGTACAATCAAGCCGGTGCCGTCCCGTGATACTGAAAGAAACCTGAAAAACATCAAACAAAACACTGTAAGCACGAAGCTTAGTGAGTTCCCCAAAATACCACACATAACACATATTAGCCACTCGAGGCTAAAACTTTATGGGTCCGTGCACCCAAACTCTGTGAACCCTCAGGTTCTAACTCTGGGAACCTTCCGGTTCCAACTCTATAAACATGCACAGCATAAATCACATAGAAATAATGCAGTACAACACATCACGTACATATAGCATACAAATACTCTAATCACATAACTCTGCTTACCTACACAATGTAAAGTATAGTGAGAAGACTCACCTGGCAAGCAGAAAGCAGATATCCCCACACTTGAATCTCGAACTCGCCACCGCCTAACACGTAAGGCAAGTACTCTCATGAATACAACTCTTGAGACTAGAATAAATCCTCTCATAACACCCTCTTATGGGTAAAAGACTATTTTACCTCTCTCTTGGCCCAAAGGCCACATCGCTGACCAAACCCTAAGAGTCAACGGCCAACCCTTGGTCAAAATCAAAGTCCTGAGTCCAAGTCAACCCCTGACTGACCCTACTCGCCGAGTCAACCCTTTCACTCGTCGAGTTCCCATAATCAGAACTTCACTCAATCTGCGACCTAACTCACCGAGTCACCCCGAGACTGGCCGAGTCCAACAACTCTGAGTCCACTCGCACACGACTCACCGAGTCATCCCTCGATTCAACCAGAGAATATTTGGGACTCTTCGACAAGACTCGTCGAGTCCAAATGGACTCGTCGAGTCCAAGGCTATCTTCAACCTACTCGCCGAGTTGTTCTTCCAACTCGTCGAGTTCTAGACCATCTTCAAGCAACTCGTCGAGTTGACCCATGTGACTCGCCGAGTACCACCGTTCTGAATCCATTCAGAAGCACTTCAGGCCATGCAATTGATCCAAAACATAGATCTAGCCTCCTACAACCCATCCATCATGTAAAGTGGCAAACTTTACGTGAATCCAAAGAGATCTAAGCCGTTTGCACATTGGGCTAGGATTTGGGACAAGATGGCTCCATCAACCACTCACAAACAACGACTTTCATGCACTATAGACCTTCTCCCTTCCAGATCTGAGGTAGCAACCTCAGATCTAACCTCTTAACTCCAATACATCCAAAGATATGATCTCCAACACCCCCAAAATGATGCATCTAAGAAATAGCAGTTCAAAAAAAAACGAGATATTACCTCAAAGGAATGCCCCAATTGAAATGAGACTCGAATTCAAACAAAGCCCATTGCTCCAAGCCTTCAATCTCCCAAAATTCCTTCACAAATATATTCTCCAAGCTCCAATCCATCCAACAATGGTGCTTCTTCGTGATTTAGGGTTTTTTGGGGCTCAAGGGGTGATAAAGAGGCTGAGAGGGAAACATAATGATCTTTATGTAAGGCTCAACCCCGAGAATTAGGGTTTTCTCCACTCAGCGCCTACTCGCCGAGTCCATTACCCTGACTCGCCGAGTCGGCCACTTAACACGCGACCAAGTCGTGACTCTACTCGCCGAGTCCGCATATGGACTCGCCAAGTCACTCTTTCCCAATTTACTCTTTTAGCCCTTCAACTCTACTCTTGATATTTCGAGATGTTACAATTCTCCCCCACTTAAATTAGGCTTCGCCCTCGAAGCCTATATCAACTCAACTCCAGAAATACTCCCACAACGTGCCACCTAGCCTTAATCGGACCAGATCTCACAAGGCATACCCATCGAAACTCGAACACACTTTCCTTTTGCTTACGGTGTCCTGACCACTGTCTCAAACTGGGCACCGGATGTACCCTCTGATAACCACACTCAACGATCCGAGAATTACCCATGAAGCATCACTGACCCAAATCTCAACAACCACTTGACCCATAAGGGTTAGAAGCCATGAACCATCGGATCCCCGATCCGAATCCTATCCTATCCAATCCGTGACGACAGAAAGGCCCACTCTTCAATCCCAGAGCAACTCTCATGAGTCCTCTTCTTGCAATCAAGCACCCAAGCCGCACCAACCTTCGCACTCTCAAGTTAGGAGAACCCGTCGCACTGATGACATCTCTAACATCCCCAGGAGACACCACCACTACGCACACGACCCTTGATCAGAATCAACCTGGGAGTCCCAGACTCCATCCGTACATCCATCCTGAGACTCTTGGCTCTACACCCGTGGAATCCCTTCCGCATCCTCAGCAGACATCCCATCATGATGTCATTCCATACCACTGTCACAGACACAATGTTCGACCATCATACTCCAAATCATCCATTCTCACTACAACTTCCACTTCCGCGAATCGACACTTTCCTCAGCAAATGAGGGTCCGACACTTCCTCCCATACAACAGCACAAAGGGTGGCATACCAATGCACTAATGATGGCTGTTGAAATAGGATAGCTCAACCAAGGATACATACGTGCCGCAACACCCTCCGAAATCTAATACACATGCCCGAAGCATGTCTTTGAGCGTCTGAATCGTTCAATCCCTCTGAGGTGTCCTCAGACATCATCATGATAGGCTCTATCTCATCTCATATCCCTCTTCGAGACTGGTCACCAGGTCAGCTTTTGACTCCACAGCTGAGCCTCCAAAGGTCACCTAAATCATGATCCCAAATATCCCACTAACTTCCTCCCCGTGACCACTATCCCGGCCCCGTGACACGCAAGTCACGAAATTCTCTTTTCCTTATGCAAGAAAGTACAATCCAACCGAGGATCGTCTCCACTCTGATCTCTGGTTTCTGCTGCGCATCTCACCACATTCCCTGACAGAGACGGGGACCCCAGTCTCGCCCCCGATCCAACATCCAGGCTCCAAAACTCAATACTAGGGCTACTCAAGCCCAAAACTCTTCCACATCATACACTGATCGGAGAACATTCCATCATCATACTCTCTTGCCATCTAGTGAGCACTACGGCTCCCCGCGGTATCACAATACCCTCTGACTAGTGAGTACTACGGCTCCTCGCAGTATCACAACACCCTCTGACTAGTGAGTACTACGGCTCCCTGCAGTATCACAACACTCTCTGACTAGTGAGTACTACGGCTCCCCGCAGTATCACGACACTCTCTGACTAGTGAGTACTACGGCTCCCCGCAGTATCACGACACTCTCTGACTAGTAAGTACTACGGCTCCCCGCAGTATCACGACACTCTCTGACTAGTGAGTACTCCGGCTCCCCGCAGTATCACAACACCCTCTGACCCCACTAGCTCGTGCTCCACAGACTATCATAGGCGGCTACCCATACTCGTCTCGAATATTCATCACAGACTCTGGAGGCAATCGCCATAACAGATGCCCACCCTTGCGAAGATCCACTCTCCCAAGTAATCTCCCTGGATGCCCATACTCGAAGGCTCTCACTTGATCCTTAGATACCTTATATACCACAAGTCGTCTCAACTCAAGATTCACGAATAACATTGAAATAAAGATATCAATACCCAGATACCTCGGAACACCCCCACCGAACATCACAAGATCCTGCCATAGCCACAAATCTCCTGCCCCAAGCACCATATAGATGCAATAATACATTCCCTCTGTACCCCATAACTAGATCTTCATTTTTCCCAAGTTGCAACTTCGGTGTATTCAATTTCTCAATTGCAATACGAAGAAACGCTAACGCTACGAAATACGCTGATAATTCTCCGAAAGCCTTTTTCCCGCCGCTCAAAATCCAAACAAGGATACGCATACTGACCCGGGAGTTGGCTGCCCAATCATTCTTTATCTACTTGCCCCAACACTGACCAATACCAGATTCCTGACTAATAAACACCTGTCGTGGAGACATTCATCCTTCTCAAACAAGTACTTCCCGCATTAACTCACTCTGACCCCTTTCCTCGATCACCGACATCTCTGGTCTCATGATTTCTTACCGCATATCTCTATACTCCACTTATAACTGCTCTTGACAAATCTTTTCTTTCTTACATACGACACCCGGTTCTCCCCCACTTAGGGTTCGAACCATCACCAAATAACACGCAACTAACCCATAACTATATTCTCCAGCAAAATCGCACCAGCCCCCGGAAGGTGCTACACAACGCCCGATAATCCCCCCTTAAGGAAATGAATCAACCTCATATACTCTGAACCTCTGGTGAACTCCTCAAGAACTTCTCGTCACGTCTGCCTCTAGTCGTTCCAAATCTCATACCAATTTAGTACCAAACAACTCAACTGCTCGATAACATCCCTGGCTCATAGACTGAACCATAAAATCATCATACCCCTCACCTCAACTTATCAACCAACGCTCCAACACCGTGATCATCCCAAGAACAAGTACTCACTCCCAAATTCAACACCCCATGGATATAAAACTCTCTGCACCGCTGAACTCGACTGAACTCCCCACTGATACCACTACAATACCTCCTACTATGCTCAAATAGGTGTAGTGTGGTCCTCAAACATCTTAGTCCCAACTGACTATCTGCTCATGATAAATCACTGCCTCGCGGCACACATGCTACCTGATACTCTGGTGGGAAATCATCATCAATGACGACCTGCAGGGTTTACCCCTAAACCCAAAACTAAAACATCATGCTTCTCATATTTTCACACGTACATAATCAGTACCTCCCCGATCATAGGAGGTGACATCTCCTTTATCGACTGATCGCTCAACTCAGATCGAAATTCTCCCTTCCACTGACTCCCTACTAGAATACTCTAAGGGGCTCTCGATCTCCCTCTCAAGGGACACCTCTTCGAACTTACTTGTGACCGAATAACCGGAGAACCACAAACATCATTCACTACGAACCATGGTACTCATTCCATGAAATCCATTCTCAATACGCCCCGGTGTATGGTACCCTAACCATAACATCATTCCCCAATCCGCTCCGATGTATGGTACCCGGACCATAACATCACTCCTCAATCTGATATGATGTATGGTACTCGAACCATAACATCACTCCTCAATCTGCCCTGATGTATGGTACCCGAACCATAACATCACTCCTCAATCTGCCCTGATGTATGGTACCCAAACCATAACATCGCTCCTCAATCTGCCCTGATGTATGGTACCCGAACCATAACATCACTCCTCGATCCGCTCCGATGTATGGTACTCAAACCATAACATCACTCCTCAATCTGCTCCTTAGAACCTTCAGAATACTCCATGTATCAAGTATGGGTCCTCTGCTTTCAGTAGTATGGGCACATACTACCTGCCACATCTACCCATACTTTCCACACAGACCATCCCAGAGCTTCTAAATAGCTGCTCGACCTGCTCTTTCACTAATCCCATCGCGCGTGCTCGCTCCCCAGCGAAATTCTCTATTCTACAAGCGCAATCACCTGGATCGGGTTACTCCCTAAGCTCTTTCGTTGTCCTTCCACTTCTTTGCTATCAGCTGCTGAAGAGCTCCTAATGATGCCAGCCATCTACCTCCTGAATATCGTCATATTCACTTGGTAGCTGACTCCCATCATCGAGAGTTCCACAAAGCACACAGCAAGCAGCATTCGAGCATCGAAGAATACATAGGACTCCCTCTCTATGATAACTCCACCTTCTCGGCTCATCCTCGAAAGTACCACCGAACTCTGTAACTCTACCCCTCATGGGTTCTAACTGGATACTCTCACTCATCACATATTCAAAAGCATAACACCTATAACAACGAGTCCTAGGCTAAGGCATCACAAATCAGGCCACTCTAGTCCTAACATATGAAATACCTAGCCTGTCTCTAGCATGCAATAATATCTCATAAAGTGCATCATACATATCTCATAACACAAGATAAGGGTATTTTGGGAAATCACCGTTCGGGCTCTGGCTGATTGTACACACTCCTCCTTCTTGCTTTCTCTTTGAACTTTTATTCATTTTTTGAAAATTTATTTCCTTAAAACTTTTCTTACTTCCTCAGTTTGAGTCCAGATTTACCCGAAGGCGCATCCGAATCCCTCAAACCAAGGCTCTGATACCAACTTGTAACACCGTAAATTTCAAGACAAATTTTTCATTTAAAATAATCATTTTATTCTTAGAAACACTTGTTAAAATCTCATTCATAGTCGATTTACAAAACATAACTCCATTTTCTCTTGCATAGAAAACCAGGATCCTCCAAAATATGACTCTTTCTCTGGTGTGTATAATCAAGCCAGTGCCGTCCCGTGATACTGAAAGAAACCTGAAAAACATCAAACAAAACACTGTAAGAACGAAGCTTAGTGAGTTCCCCAAAATACCACACATAACAGATATTAGCCACTCGAGGCTATAACTCTATGGGTCCGTGCACCCAAACTCTGTGAACCCTCAGGTTCTAACTCTAGGAACCTTCCGGCTCCAACTCTATAAACATGCACAACATAAATCACATAGAAATAATGCAGTACAACACATCACGTACATATAGCATACAAATACTCTAATCACATAACTCTGGTTACCTACTCAAGGTAAAGTATAGTGAGAAGACTCACCTGGCAAGCAGAAAGCAGATATCCCCACACTTGAATCTCGAACTCGCCACCGCCTAACACGTAAGGCAAATACTCTCATGAATACAACTCTCGAGACTAGAATAAATCCTCTCATAACACCCTCTTATGGGTAAAAGACTATTTTACCTCTCTCTTGGCCCAAAGGCCACATCGCTGACCAAACCCTAAAAGTCAACGGCCAACCCTTGGTCGAAATCAAAGTCCTCAGTCCAAGTCAACCCCTGACTGACCCTACTCGCTGGGTCAACCCTTTCACTCGTCGAGTTCCCATAATCAGAACTTCACTCAATCTGCGACCTAACTCGCCGAGTCACCCCGAGACTCGCCGAGTCCAACAACTCTGAGTCCACTCGCACACAACTCACCGAGTCATCCCTCGACTCAACAAGAGAATATTTGGGACTCTTCGACAGGACTCGCCGAGTCCAAATGGACTCGTCGAGTCCAAGGCTATCTTCAACCTACTCGCCAAGTTGTTCTTACAACTCGTCGAGTTCCATACCATCTTCAAGCAACTCGTCGAGTCGACCCATGTGACTCGCCGAGTACCACCGTTCTGAATCCATTCAGAAGCACTTCAAGCCATGCAATTGATCCAAAACAAAGATCTAGCCTCCTAAAACCCATCCATCACGTAAAGTGGCCAACTTTACGTGAATCCAAAGAGATCTAAGCCGTTTGCACATTGGGTTAGGATTTGGGAAAAGATGGCTCCATCAACCACTCACAAACAACGACTTTCATGCACTCTAGACCTTCTCCCTTCCAGATCTGAGGTAGCAACCTCAGATCTAACCTCTAAACTCCAATACATCCAAAGATATGATTTCCAACACCCCCAAAATGATGCATCTAAGAAATAGCAGCTCAAAAAAAAACGAGATATTACCTCAAAGGAATGC
Organism: Lactuca saligna; assembly: GCF_052625555.1. NCBI lineage: Eukaryota > Viridiplantae > Streptophyta > Magnoliopsida > Asterales > Asteraceae > Lactuca > Lactuca saligna. The sequence goes on from NC_136422.1 coordinate 72,046,109, forward strand.
CCCAATTGAAATGAGACTCAAATTCAAACAAAGCCCCTTGCTCCAAGCCTTCAATCTCCCAAAATTCCTTCACAAATACATTCTCCAAGCTCCAATCCATCCAACAATGGTGCTTCTTCGTGATTTAGGGTTTTCTGGGGCTCAAGGGGTGATAAAGAGGCTGAGAGGGAAACATAATGATCTTTATGTAAGGCTCAACCCCGAGAATTAGGGTTTTCTCCACTCAGCGCCTACTCGCCGAGTCCATTACCCTGACTCGCTGAGTCAGCCACTTAACACGCGACCAAGTCGTGACTCTACTCGTCGAGTCCGCACATGGACTCGTCGAGTCACTCTTTCCTAATTTACTCTTTTAGCCCTTCAACTCTACTCTTGATATTTCGGGATGTTATAGAATTACTTTCAAAAATGGAGCTGATATCCGAATATCACCAGTTCGAGTATTTGGGAAGGATGTTCGGAAGACTGACCAATACGCCCATAGTTTTCATGAGCTAAATGAGTAGGGTACGTCTTTCTTACTTGGATCAGTTTGTCATTTCTCCATGTAATGACTTACTTATCTATCCTCGTAGGAAGAAGAAACCCATGGAATAATTACCTTCAGAGGTACTCTTCACGAAGTTCTCTAGGCACGAGTTTTTAAATTGAAGAGTCAAATTTCTATGACACACTTTTAGTGATGTCGGAAATTTCGAGTACTCTTACAAGTTGTTAAAACCGTTGAGAATTTGTCGACACCAGAGACACCGACAGTCATTCGCCAAATTCTAGGTCCTACCGACCTACTATCATAGTTCATTCAGAACCCCTCACGAATCACAGAAACCATTACAACTCTGACCCAGCAAGGGGTGGCCCTTGACTGGGAAGTTAAACAAGAAAAAGAAACCTTGGAGATTCGAAGGGAGTAACCAAGTTCTTTAGGAGAACTCACTCTGGGAATGGCTTAATACGCTTCGTATTGCGTGGAAAGCTAAATCCAAGATAGTTAGGACCTCCGAGATTCTTACCAGAATCGGTCCTGTATCTCACATACTAGATCTACTCCACGAACTCAGTAACGTACATTCTACTCTCCGCGTCTCGATCGCGAAACCATACCTGTCTGTTAGGAATCTTGTAAGTCCATTCGTCGAGATCCTCGCCTTCGTATTAGAACCATAGTGACCCTCGACCGAGAGGTCAAGCAGATGAACCATACCAAGCCAATAGAAGTTAGAACAGTTACATAGAAATTCCAGACTTTAGGTATACGTTTGAGTATTTTAGGTTTAACACTTAAGAAGATATCAGGTGAGTGGTTGCACTAGGGTTTCGTGCAACACTGTTATTCCAATACTCTATGATAATAGAGTTCATTTCGGGAATAAAATATTTTCTGCGAAAAATCTCAGGACTATAAATAGAAATCTGAACCATATTCATTCATTAGTTACATTTCCAACTAGAGAAAAGCCGAATTCTCTCTCACGGATCTTCGGGTTTTTATCCCAAATCGTGAGTACTTCTATCTAGTTATATTATATAGCTTAGATTGTAGTTTATAACATCAAAATCGAATCAAAACCCCAAGATTTGGGAGTTTACCGCCCAAGAACACTTGGAGAGTAAACTCCATTTTAAGGGCCAAAAGTGTGCCCAATGTCCCTCAAAGCCTTGGAACTCAACATAGGGACTACCATTACATGTTTAGACCACAAAAACAATTAGAAACAATAGCTAGATGTGAGTTCACTACCAAGGAAGTTCTTGGACCGTGAACTCCATTTTTAAGTGTGAAAATGCCTCAAAAGCCTTCCTTAAGCCAAGAGACTAAATTGGACATGTACCTAAATGAGTTTAGGACTAGCAAACACACTTAGAACACCAAGAGTAAGGTGTTCATGGACAAAGAAGTCCTAGGGCCGTGAACTCCATAAAATGGTGCCAAATGGTGCCATAAACTCTTCTAATGCCTAGTAGAAGAGCCTAGTTTACTTCCTAGTTAATTTAGGGACTTGAAAACACCATAAACCTCCTCCCAAAGGAGATTACGGCCGTAATCTCCAAGGGATATGGCCCCAGGGCTGTAAACTCCTCAAAGGAGTTAAAAGGAAACCCAAACACTTGTTTAAGCCTTGAAGCAATTCACCACTTGAGTTGTACTAATGTTGGGATAAATTTAGTGAGCTTATTCAGAGTTTACGGCCAAAAGATTACTCCCATGGGCCGTAAACTCCAACATATATGGTCTTTTGACCATAAACTTCCATGAGAGGTCTTGCACTTCTTTGTTGCAACGCATTAGCCTCCTAGCACTTGACCAAAGTGTTTACCTTGCATTAGGATGTTTATACATGTTTAATTAGTGTTATAATCACTAATTATTTATATACATGTGCCTTTATTTGTAATTAGGACCATTGTGTGTGTCTAAAGTCTTCATTTGACACCTAGCAGTCCTACGTCTTCAGTTCATCCGTATCACCCACAACAGGTGAGTTTATACCCCTTAATCAATGTTTTAACTGTTTTTAAATGTTTTATGGGGGGATACAAGTAGAATTATGCTAGTTACTATATCAATCACATGTGATTAGTAAGCAGCATTCAAATGATTGGCTACTTATTAGCCATTTTACCAAATATTTTTCTTCAATTGATTTTCATAAAAATTTTATATGATTAAAACTCCTTATTAAGTTGTACACTTTACTTTGTATGCTTCATTTCAAACTCATTTATAATTGTGTTTCAAACAAATGCTCTTTTATACTTAAACTGTTTTATCAAACCCACGCTTTCAAACCATTTTATAGATTGACATCAAGTTGATCGTTTCTTAGATAATAATTATGTTCAAAGGTTTTACCAAACTTATTTTATGCTTTTATATTATCAATTGCATGCCTATATATGTATAGTTATATCAGAAGTTTTTAAAAGACTTAGGAAGGCTATCCACCCTATTTCCTTTTCGCGCTTGAGATGTGGTTTGGTGGGATATCACATACCCGTCCGAAGGTCGTTTAAATATTAGCTATATATCATGTGTACATATATAGTCATAAAGGTTCTTCTAGTTCATTCAATACCCTTGGGTAGCAAGGGTATACGCCCATGTTCATACGTACAAGTTATTTTACTAGTAAGCTACCATAGGGGTAGTTTAGGAAGATACTAGAACTATTATTAGAACACGATATCATACAATGACACACTTCATTCATGAGTCAATACTTGCTAGATAGAGAGAACATACATTATAGCTAGTACACACAGTACATTACTATACATGCTAGATAGAGAGAGAGCACACGTTACAACTAGCTCACGCAGAACATTACAGTACATTACTATACTATTACATAGATATGTTTTACATGATTACGCTTACATGAGTACGTTTACATATATTCGTTTACATGAGTGTGGTTACATATACTTTGATAGGACAGACATCATTAGGTGCTATAGCATAGAGCAAGTTCAGGATCTAAGTATAATGATGAAACGCAATGCATTGTGATAGTTATATCGGGTATACATGATCATAGTAATGTATATGTTCACGGCATGCATATATGCATGGGCGTGTAAAGGTTTCAAAATCCCTTTGATAGGGGAGCGTTTAGCCTAGGATCTAGCCATTACATTATTCCTTATCCCTCAAATAAGGCAATAGGAGTATAGAGGCAGTCACTTATTACAAATACTGCAGTACTTACGAGATTATCCTAGACTTAAGGTAATTAGTACGGTTGTAGTTTGACACTACACCATAGTACCATTTCATTTTCCCATTACATTCACTTTCTGAACATTCACACGATGCACGGTAATGTAGAAAATATATTTTTGGTTAATGATAGCCGGGTTTGGGAAAACACACACTCTTACAAGAGACACACACAGACACTAGATGCCTTGGTAGAAGGATACGATTAGTAGGAAACATAGGGTTTCCTAGGATCATTCAAAACATTTTCATACATACAGTTCATATACATTTTCAATACTTACAGTTCATATACAAACAATTTCTTACATATAAATTAAGACACTAAAATACTTATGATCTCACCAGCTTTAAAGTTGATACTCTCTTTCAAAATAACTTGTATCCTCAGGTCAACCATAGACAGGTACCAATGCAAGGTTTAGAGAAGATGGAGCTCATTCAAGACTCATCTTTCATTTTTTTTATATTTTAGTGTCTATTATAATTTGACATAACACACTTGTATTAAAATTATATTATTAATGCAATCGATGACGTTGTTACTTGTTTACTACTTTTCATTGTTGTGATACTGTACATGACGTCCTCCGCCCCAGAACGTTTCCGTCGTTCAATGGTTTTGGGGTGTGACAAATAAAATGAGTGTATAGTCACTTTCATCTTACACATATATATGAAATATTTTCTATAAAATACGTGTTATGTGTAATAATATTGTTTGTTTATAATGCATTGTTTATGCTTTTGGTCTGTATCAGAATATGACATCCCAAAGTTTTGTTATATAATGAAAATATATTTCTTTAAGAAATGTTTTGATAAATTTTGTATTATATTTTCTTTTGGGAACAAATGCCAAACATCTTTTGGAAAATTACTCTGATTTTATTTTGAAAGCATAAACTAAATCGATCTTTTTTGGCCGAGAAAAATGGGGATGTCACACTTCATGCCTATTCCTTAGGACAATCATTAGGAATGAATGGATGAAGAAGAGATGATTCTTAGGGTAGATCCTTAAGAATATAGAAGATAATGGGGTTGGAAAGTTGGGTTAACTGTTTGATGATTAAACATAATAATTATACTATGGTGGGTTGAAAACCCTATGTACTCACAAGGTTTCCCAACGTAACCCACTCAGTTTATTTTTATCACAGGTATCAATACAAAGACAAATTACACTGAGAGATTAAAGGAGATGTAAATCATTAGTGTAAGTGAATGTAAGGTCTATTTATGCTCATGTTTTTGTATTGATGATGACATTCGAGCATTTTTTTTTATATAATGAAAACACAATTATTCGGAAATTCTTTGATGATTTACTTATTATATTTTTTGGAAAAATTCTGCAACATATTTCTTTAAAAGGATACTTAGATTTTCAAATAAGGCATAAACAAATCAGTGTTTTCTGACCGTGAAATTGAGGATGTCATAGTTGGTAGCAGAACATTAGTTAAACGAACTTGGAATTTGTAGGATTTCTAGACTTTTACTTAGAATGCCAAGCGATGATTGTGAGATGAGTCTCTGCTATATAGACACAAGCACTAGCTTATTTTAGCATGCCTAAATTGATTTTATGTGCTAAATGATTTATGTATATCTATAAAATGCCTTATATTATTTATGATGCTATTGTTTGATCGGATCTATGGTCTATTGCCGACTGGATCTTGAAATTTTATGTCTTTAGATTTCTAAATGTTTAATTGCGGTATTAGAACTGGCATGTAACTTTTCAGAGTGATAAGGAGATTTATGTGTCTATCGTAAATAAATCTTTCTTATCTTAATTCTCGTTGGTAATATATTGAACATCTGCTAGTGTGTATAAATCGAAATGGTGAGAACTCGAAGCAGATTGGAAAATGGTAATCAGTAGCCTAAGCCATGAGTGATTGAGTGTGCACCAGAGGTAACAACTACACCTGAGTCAATCACGATGGAAGGAGTCCAAGCAATGATTTAGGCTATGATGGTCAAACAAAGGGAAGAGATGAGAGTTATGTTGCTTAATAATAGAGATAAACCTACTGTGCCGGTTGTGCAGCCCGAACTGAATGAAGAACTATCAGAGGAGGGAAATTACAGTCGTAAAGTGACTCAAGTTGAATCTCGAGTGGTTAGAAGAAATAACCAAGATGAAGAAATTGAAATGAATGGATACAAGTATAAAGACTTTACGACTTGCAAACCATTAACTCTGATTGGGAAAGAAGATACAATTGGAGTTATGGACTCGATATCTTAGATGGAGCTAGCTTTCAAAACATGTTGTTGCAAGGGCAAGCTACAAACCACTTATGATGTGTGTCAGTTTAGGGGTAGGGTCGTTCATTGGTGGAACACTATGGGAAAGATCATAAGCCCCAATGAGCCACTACAGTTAACATAGGTAGAATTCTTGTTACACTTTAAACGCAAGTTCTTCTCAACCTAAAACATGCTATACCTAGAGAAGGAGTTTTCTTTGCGCATCGTCCCTGACGAGCTAACAAAATTCGATAAGTATGCAAAGGGACTACCATCAGAGTACATTGTGCTAGTAAGCCAGACAACTACCGTTGAGGCATCCATCTAGGTTGCTAAGTCTATTGAAGAAATGATCAAAGGTAGAACCGCCAACAAGGTTGAAGCTGGCAAGAAGAGGAAATTGGAGTTATCTTCAAGCTACAACAAGAACTAAATGTTCTCAAAGTCTGGAGGATGAGGAGGTGGAGAAAAATGGTGTGAGAAATGAAAAAAGAAACACTCTAGAAAATATGGCGAGGAGGCGACTTGTTTCGTGTGTTGGAAGACTGGGCATTACGCCAATGAGTGTACATTCAAAAAGAGGGTGTGTTACGCATGTAATGAAGAAGGGTACATTTCTAAGGACTGACCAAGAAAAATGATGCAGCAAGACCGAATCTGCCACTAAAGACAAAGGCAAAAGCATTCTAGATGATCCTTAATGAAGCATGTGACAATGCAAGGGATCAGGAGTGAAGAATTATATATCCGAAGATCTGGATATAAAGTGACCATATAGATAGTATCACTTGGTGTCTTGAATACATATGTAATCATTTCAAGAAATAATATAAACCTTAGTTATGTTATCCGATGTGTTAAACGACTATGTGAAATTCTTGTATAGTGGCTTGGAGAACTGCTAGAAAATGCTTGGGATGACTATGAGTAGGTGTGAAAGGTAGTAGAGGCCTATACTACTGGAAGCACATGACTCACACTTGAATCAGGGATAGTTACAAGGTTACCAAAGAACTAGTAATTGATTTTTTTTTGTTCATGTATACCATCATTTCGGTAATGAATGAGAAAATGATTATTATTCCAACCCTACTAGTCATATCATGTCTAGTCCGACTAAGATATGTATTCGATGTAACATTCGACTTAAGCGAAAAGATTGAAGTGAAAGATAATTGAAGAGATCAATAGAAGCATCGTGATTGTTGTTAAAGTAAGAAACTTGTAGCTAGAATTGTTGCATGCTAGAATGTGATTATATCATATTAGAACATGAAGGTAAGTATATTCAAGTTTGGAATTTGACTCTAAAAGACCAGAGTCTAAGCATACCATCATATGTTGAGACATCATTAGAACATGTCCCATCGGTCTGTCACGGTAATTGAACTAAAGAGCTTATCTTAAGTTAAGGTTGTTTAAGAAGGACCAGGAGCCTCCAATAAGGATTTAGTTTGTAACTCGAAGTTTACGATTTAATGTCCAACAAAGTACGAAGAGCAGTTGTAAGGTCGAGCATCGTCTGAAGTCAAGAAATCCAAGAGTTAGATACTTATTTGAAGGAACATAAGAGTTATGGTTATTACCTAGGATGAAAAGATAATTTATTGAATCATTATAAAAGCCCTGCTTCGTTGATGATTCTGGGACGCAATCATCCTAAAGGAGAGATAGTTGTAACACCCACAGATTTGGGCATGTCAATTTAAAGATAATACGTGTTAAAATTTTTTGACAGAGTATTATTTAGACTAAATAATGTTAACCAAATTATAGTATATGCCATAAGGATATCATAGATATAAAGCACACTGAAATCCGACTTGTAATGAAGTAGTTATGAACCATCGAAATTTTGCGACAAAACCGGCACAACGCCGTGTATCGTAAAAAGTAAATTTTTGATACACTACTTTTTAGCCTTAGAGATCTAAACAAAAGTCGTAGTATATGTTAAACCGAGAACGTACATAAAAAAACATCCAAATCTGACATCGTTTGAGGAAGTTAGGATTTTTCCAAGATTTAGCATTGGAGTACACAACCCAAAAATCAAATATTAGATCGATCAATTTTTAGCCGACACAACCTAAATGAGAATTTAATATCTCATTAATAGGAGCTCAAGTATATAAAGTCAATCAAAAACGGACGTCGGATGACAAAGTTATGAATTTTTAACGAACTTTAACTGTCTAAGCCTATTAAAACATAACTTTAAAAATATATTCAAAATTAGCTGACTGGGTCTAAACGAAAGTTGTAGATCTCGTCGCTTCCTACATATGGATATAAATAATGTAAAAACGGAGCTCGTATGGAAAAGGGATAGATTTTATAAGATAATTAGTTTTTTGAGTGACCAGCGAGTGACCCGTGGCGCGATCTGAGCCACTGCTTTTTCCCCACGCCTTTCCACCAAATGGTGACACTTGGCACCTTAACACGATGAGTAAAGGCTCAGAACATGTCGTCTTGGTCAGTTCCCGACCTATAAATAGAGGCGCAAATGACCCCATTTCTTCACACCTTTCTAACTCTTCTCTCCCAAACCTCTCCAAAGCCTGCAGGCTTTTCTCTAGTCCTTCATAGGAGTTAGTAGCAAGTCCCGAAGCGCCAGAAAGCTACGAGAAGAAGAGCTTTTGGCTCAAAAGTTATGCCTGTGTAGAGCTCGGTTCCTCGCTGAACCCCATTGCTAGTGAGTTATGCTTATCCTAATTTAAGTATAACTTATGTTTAAGTTCATTATTGTTATTATGAACCTACAAACAAGATTTATCAGTGATTCAAAGTTGTTATACTGATTGACCTACTTACATGAGAAGTCTCTACAATGGTCACGTTGGCTTGGTTGTTGGATTTTAGAGAAGCTATATGTCGAAATGGTCCTACCTCTTAACTTTCCTACCTGGCTGATCCTTAATTAATGGATCATGAAAGTACACTTTGATTTATTTATGAATATAGACTAATAATTAGCCGCAATAAATATTAGATAGAAATCTAGTAATGATAATACTATGTTTCGTCGAAGGAATAGAAAATTGTTAGAAGTGAAGCGCTGCCTGAATTTCGAGTCGTCACATTAACTAATGAGTGTATAGTTACTTTCATCTTACACATAGATATGAACTATTAATATAAATTATGTGTTATGTGTGCATATTATCTGTGTTCTTGGTATCAATGTTGGATGAACCAAATACACATGTTTTATTTAATTTAAACTATGTATGTATTTTATACCTATAAAAATATGGGGTAAATATGGGTAAATGAATCATGAGAGATAAAACATGATATATATGGACATTGGTAGCTATGAAGTTAGTGCCCTATAGATGAACATTGGCAGTTATGCGACAAGCTAATGCTGTTTTTAAACTACATGTTCAGCAGATGTACTTGAAAAATCTTGGCAGCTACGCGTAAAAGATAATATTCGCAGTTGTGCTTACTAGAGAACATCATAATCCTAACAGATGCACCTAAATAATAATATTGGTAGCTGTGCCTAATAGATAGCCTAGGCAACTATGAACGTAGTGTTTATTGGATAAACCCTGACAGCGATGAACTTCGAGCCTGTTCCTTAGGACAATCTTTAAGAATGAATGAATGAAGAAGAGATGATTCTTAGGGTAGATCCTTAAGAATAAATAAGATAATGGGGATGAGAAGTTGGGTTAACTGTTTGATGATTAAACATAATAATTATATTTTTGTCGGTTGAAAACCCTATGTACTAACTATGTTTGTCAAGCCGACCCACTCAGTTTATTTGTATCACAAGTATCGATACGAAGATACATAAAACTAAGATATTTAAGAAGATGTAAATCATTAGTGTAACTGAATATAAGGTCTCTTAATGCTTATGTTTATGTATTGATGATGACATCGAACGTTTTTAATATAATAAAAACACATTTCTTCGAAAATTCGTTGATAATTTACTTATCATATATTTGGGAACAAATTTCGCAACATATTTCTTGAAAATGATATTCTGATTTTCGAATAGGGCATAAACAAATTAGTGTACTCTGCTTAGAAGGGGTAATTTTTGGTTTTGAGTACAACCACTGGAGCTTTATATCGCTAAAGGCTAACTTTTTTTTAAAAAAAAAATTAATTTTCTTTTAGAAATATATTTACTTACGAATTTAAAACCACATCTTTTCTCCTTTTGTTTCAATTAAATTCTCCTATACTTTCTTTATATATATATATATATATATATATATATATATATATATATATATATATATATATATATATATATATATATATATATATATATATATATATATATATATATATATATATATATTCCTTCATTCCATTCCATTTAACACTTATTTCTCTAAATTCCGATCCAAATCTTGAAAATGGATGTCATTAAATTCCGATCCAAATCTTGAAAATGGATGTCATTACTAAATGTATCTGCAGAATGCTCCCAAATCAAAGAAGTGTCATTGACTCGAAGATACATTGACACATTTGATAGTAGACACGTGAGTCAAAATATATTTTCATATTTTTGATGATCAGTTCTATATCATTCTTAGCAGCAGCTTGGGGTTCAAGTCTTTCAACCCATCATTTTTTTTTTCAAAAGAGAAAAATATGGAAGGAAAAGTGAAAGAATTTAATCTTATTTTCACTCACAAGATAAATACCCGAGAACCCGGAGTTTCCAACAAAAAAGTTTTACATGCAACAAAAAAATGTATATCGTGAATACCATTAACATGTAAGTTTTTCGGCACGAGATGGTGTGGATAATTTTACAATGTCACCGTTCCTTTTTTAGAATCAAAGAATTGCTTTTAATTTTGTGGTTAATGGTTTTTTAGTTATTTTGTTTGTCGTTTGTAGTCTCCTTTTAATTTATATTATTATAGTGTGGTTTTTTAATTAAATGTTATTTTTAATATCGTTTAAATTAGTATAACTTTATTTTAAAGATTAAAAAATAACAAACATGTTATGTTGTATTTAATTTTGTATTTTGTATTTTAATTTTATTAAAAATAGTGATGTGGATAGTGAATTTAGTGGGTTGTAAACTATGTAGGAAGGTTGATGTCGAACTGAATTGAATACTTTTGGACCAACCACTCCCTCCTTTTAGGCCATCATCAATGCATTGAACTCAAATGAACTTTTGGACCAACCACTCCCTCCTTTTAGGCCATCATCAATGCATTGAACTCAAATGAGTTCAATGGATTGAATATCTACATTCCACTCACAATACAATTTTATCTGTTAAACTTTATACTGCATTAAACCCAATACAATTTAATGGATTCTCACATCATTTATGTGTGCGTGTGAGGAGAGAGAGTGTGGAGTTCAATGGGGATTGAACTCCCCATTCTATTGAGTGTCATGTCATTAACTCACAATGAGGATTTTGAGTTTAATGGGATTAAAGTCTCCATTCAACTCCCCATTAAACTACCATTGAAGACGGTCTTAACAAAATCAAAGGTCGGCTATGCTTGTAATTTCCATATCAATCATTTTTACAAATTATACAAAAAGTGATTATGCACAGCTACCTCTAATTCGAGATAATTTATATAAAAAGCTAATAATTTAATTAGTTATCTTTAATATATTATATTTTTACTTTTAACACATGCTTAAAACCATTTTAATTAAAATCATATGTAAAAAGAGCTTGCGTAACCACCATCATTGATCCGCTACTGGCTACTTCTTACACCAAAGTTCCCAAATTATACGGCCTATAAACTAACATCATGATTATACATAACAAAAGTTTTTTTTTTAGATACATCTCGTCACACTAATTAAGGCATATATTCAATTCCAGTTACATATTTTCTGTCATAACTGAATGACACATGATTCTTTATTCTACATGCTCTCGTATTGAAGTGATGCATACAATACAAACTATGAAACTAATCTACAATTACGACAACTTTATTATTGTTGAACATAAGAACCTCAAGATCCTTCGTGTTTAAATACACAAATACGACTTGCAAGTTCCTGTATCTCATGGTCGCCTGCCACGCCTTTAAACTTACTAACGTCGAGTTGCTCAAGTTCCTGGCACCCTTTTATGATCATGATTAGAGTGTTCCTTTCAATGGTTGAGAACCTTAAATCTAGCGTCTTAAGGTGTGGCAGCTGAGACGCTATCGCTAAAGCCACATCTTCATCCAATAAAGGAACATAAATACTCAAATGATTGAAGTTTCGACAGTGCTTACTAATGTTGGCAATGGTTTTCTTCAATCCGATCAAGGACGCAATCTGTAAAGCCTCTAAATCTTTCCAGTTGCAGATAGAGTTTGAGACTTCAAAGTTAATCACATAGCTCAAATAGCTCGGTAAAACCAACAGCTTTAAAGAGGGACATCTACATATCAGAAAAGAAAAACAATAGTAATTTGGACGACATGAATTAAGGGTGAAAAACGATACCCATTTTGTGATTTCACACTTGTGTAAACTTACCGTTGAGCGATCCATGCAATTTGGCCTTCTTTAAGAAGCGATTTAGGGTGAAAGACAATCGCGGTTACAAGTCCATGGCTACGCCCGATGGCAAATTTAACGAACTTTTCAAAAGACTCATCTGCGTATTTGGTTTGATCAAGTGGCACCACAAGACAACAATCAGACCATGAATCCTTGTCTAATTCCAATCTAGGAATCGGATGTTTGGAACTTCGTAAACAAGGAGATTTAGTAAAGACGAGTTGTTCCCAACATTGAGGATAGAATGTAGCATCATACCAAGACTTGCAGACAAAAGGACAAGTCTCTACAAGTGATTCAATTCCGACTCTTCCAAAAACCTCAACCAGACAGTGAACTGGCAGCTCGTTCCAATCTCTTTGTTCCATCTTCGAAAAACGAAAGAAATCAAAATATATTAAATGTAAACCATATTTTATTGTTGTAACTCTAATTATGAATATAAATTACAAATAAAACCAAATAAAATATTCAATGTTCAGTACTGTGTATTTGTCGTAATATAAAGGTGTATATTATTGTAATTTTGTTAGATAACTCATATCATATCGGGACAAGCATATAATATGAAAATTAAAAATAAAAAGTTAAAGGTAAATGAAATTATTGGTTCAGGGAAACCCACTTGTAACCTCATCATCATCAACTACTTTCTTTTTTCAATTTTTTATTTCACCATGAGAATAATGCTGATCACCTTTCTCGCAATCTAAGCAACATGCTTAATTAGTTGAAGAAAATCATGTTATAGGAGATGAATGAACATAAATGAATAAACTGAAACAGTATAAAATTGGAAATTAAAGAATGAAAACCAATTGATATATGCTTAACGGAAGAATATAGATAGCAAACGGAGTTGATATGGCTCAGAAATAATACCAAACAATTCCGACCAGGATGGAAAATGGCGCACTATGTTAGTACATAATGGCTGATGTGAGTTATATATATAATGTAAGATATGTGTTACAATAACATACATTTATTAACATATTGTGGAAGATATGTGTTAAGGAAGATGGAGCATTTGTTAACGGCAGAAATGTATTAAAATATAGTGGTGCCATGCCCATATATCCAGTTCGAACTTAACCTCCATATTTGACCTTTGAACTAATAATCTTTCTGGCCGTTGACTCCGGCCACTAAATTAAAGTATAATCACAGCTAAATAGTTTAGGTTGTTCATGTTAAAATATTTTATCATACCAAAAATAAGTCATCTTGTATGTTATATACTCGTGACGTAATAATATTAATAAGAGAAATAGACAACATATTATAACATCTTTTAATTTTTATATCATATTTTAATATTTATAAAAAGGGAAAATAACACCAATGCCCTACAAACTTTCTAAAGTTTACCCTTTGAGTCTCTAAAGTTTTTTTCAAATTTTATAGATCCCTAAACCAAGATATGACCTACTTTTTTAATCTATGTCAATCTGTAATAGTTGGTTCAGTGATATTTTAGATCAAAAAAAGCTACATTGTACCGTTATAAAACCAAAAAAATAAGTTCGAGGATTAATTTGTACCAAAAAAACTCTCATTTTTTTCTATAGTTGATTTACACTCAATTTGTATTGATTCCCAAACTTATTTTTTTTAGCTTTATAGGGTATAAGGTGAGTTTTTTTTTTTTTTTTTTTTTTTTTTTTTTTCTAAAATGTCACTGAACCGGTTATTATAGATTGGCAGCAACCTAAAGAGCAGGTCATATCCTAGTTTAAGGATCCATAAAACAAAAAAAAAAAAAAAAAAAAAAAAGAACTTTAGAGAATCAATGGGTAAACCTAGAAAGTTCGTAAGTAATTTGTGTCATTTTCCTTTATAAAAACGAATATTTAATCAAAACATGCTATGTAAATTAGTTATAAATTAAACACAATATTTAAAAACTAAAAATAACATACACATAAATAACAATACAAGAAAAGTTTATGATAGTCCTAATTTAAAAACATAAAAATGATACTATAGTCTTGGTTTAAATATCTTTTGAGGATCGTCTCATTCATCACATAAAGCACTTCTAAATATCAGGCCGCCCAATCTTCCTTGCTACTACGAAGAATTGTCAAATCATTTGTCATCTGATCTTTCTCTTTTTCACTACAAAGGAATTCCAAGTTTTGATGTTGTACTTCAATTCCTTCTTTTACTATTAAATTGGGTGTCGAACTTATCTTTCATTTGCGCCAACTCTTATACCCTTCTTTCAGCTTCATCTACATGTCGTTGAGTAGTATTTGTTTTTTTGCGTCCGACCGGTCTTCGTGGGCTGGGGTCTCTTCGATGTCTTCCAAGATCTCATCGGTGCCAGTGTTGAGGTCGATGTTAGTTCAAGCATCGAAAACGTCAAACGAACTCGAATTCTAAGAGGTCTTTGATTGTATCTCTGATGATGTTGGTGCTTTAATCCATTTTAGATCTTTTTTTACAATCTCCTATATTTTTCCATACTTAAATATGTGAGTCATTTCGACTTGATATTGCTCCTTCATAACTCTAAACATATCAAAATTGTTTGCACCACTTTGCTTTTGCGAAACAAATTATTGTAGATCCCATCAAACTCGGTGCACCTATCACTTATTGGAGTTCACTTGCTACTGAGCATATCAGTAGTGTGGTATAGAGGTTCAGATGCGTCAGGTGGATTTTATTCACCTATTTTGCTTTTTTTTTTCTCCATATCATTACATTCCATTTAGGCTTAAACTTAAGCATGTTACATGTTTTCCGGACATTTCATGATATTATTTCACTCACACAATTCTATGATATTTCAGGGACTTTTGAATGTGGGATCTCGCTAAGGAAGGTGACTAGAAGGTGAGGACAAGATTTCACGACTTTTGGAGCATGTTGGAAGATGTTGTAGAAAATTATAAAAATAAAAAAAATAAAAAAAATAAAAATAAATAAAAAAACACTCATATAGAGACATCCAGAACTGTGGATTTCTCATCCTGAAATTTCAACGGCCCACGGATTTGGACCTATTCGAGAAATGTACTTCGAAGTCGTGATGTATTTGAGCATCCTACCTATTAAGTGTCCACGGGCCATATTTTCTGTAATAAATATTTCCATCGACTTTAGAAACGTAGACACATGTTTATTGGCAATTTATCATCGTTCCTAACATTATGCCACTTACTTCATTATTGCATATATCGAGTTTTAGGTGAGAAGAAGCGGATTTCTGGAGCAATTTGAGTTTGATTAACACTTAGGAATATTTTATTTCATCTTTCTAAGCACTTTAATTTCATTTTCTAGACTTGGGATTTTGTTCTAACCATGTGTGGATACAACACTTGTTTCTTATATTTTATGTCATGACTTCTTGGTTGTGTTTTCAATCATATGACTTTATGTTTGATTTTAATTCCTATCTAATGAATTCGATTTTGTTTCAATCGAATGTTCGATTCTAATTGTAGTTCTTATTTGCCATTCGAATTAGGGTTTGATCATTCAAGTTATCTAAATTGAAAAATCTATAACTGTTTTATGAATTAGACCAAGTAATAAGCACTAAAATGATTTTTATTGAATTAATTTAGTGTAAACTTTTTCATATATTTTTACGCTCCCAAGCTTGTGAGGTGTATTGAGTATTGTTGGGAACATTCACATCGAATTTAATGCAACATTTTGATTTCTGTCAAAAGGATTATTTAGACTTAAATTAGAAGGTTGGGTTACTTTCAAAGACCCTATTTTGAATTTAACAATTTAGTGAATGAGAAATGTTAGAGCTTGTTAACACTTTCAAGTACCAAATTAAGTAGAATTAAGTAAATATCATGTCATCTTTGAATCACATTGCTAAATTGTCATACATAGAGTTGGAGTCTTTATAAAATCTAAAATTATTTTAACTAATTATCCATTCACTAGTTTCTTTAATCATTTATTCAAATTATTGCATTGAACAACCCCCTTTTTTAACCACTTTGTACCTTACACAAACAGGTATAAGCATTTGCCTTGTGTATCTATGGATCGACCTTCCTTGCCTTGTATTACATTTTAGTCCAATATAGCAGTGTATTTGTATTCATTTTCTACCCCTATCATTTGTTGGATTTGACACCCTGAACAAGTTGGTGTCATTATCGGGGACACAATGTTACTAATTTTTTATGCCTCGATCTTTTTGTACAGGTACACCACTACCTACTGACACAAGGATAAAGAAGACTACAAAGAGGTTACAGAAGCAAGAAAAGCTTCGTAAGAAGCATACTAGTTCTAGGACATCCTCATCATCCAACCCTCTGATCATTAACAATTGGGGGGCATACCCCTCTCAATTGTATCACAAACCAAAACATAAACTCCCTCACTATCACCTCAACCATTATCACCTAGAGACATCACTCCACCTTCGTCGCCTGCTCACAGAATCCTAGATACACCCTCAGATATCTTCATTCCAACTTGTATCATGGATGACCAAGGAGGTAACAACAGCAAATCCACTCTTATAAACCCTTCACCAACGGGTGAGGAAATATGTCACTCAACTACCTCTTTGCGTCACCTATTCGGTTGCAACCAACCATGCATTAATATTCATACTCAATTAACTACTTACAACCTTAAGAGGACTAAAAAAATGAAGACCCCCACAAGTTCTTCATCTAATTCCATGTTGTTTATGTTGGTATGAAACCATACAATGTCATAGAGGATCAAATCATACTTAGGACATTCCCCCTTACAATACATAACTCAACAAAACATCACATCTATGACCTCCACAGGGGACGGTTAACTTGTGGGTATATTCTGCATGATTAATTTTTTGCAGATACTTCCCAGAAATGATGGCTTTAAGTCTACGCGAGGAAATTATAGGGATTAAACAAAGCATGGATGAAGCATTATATGTATATTGGGAAAGATTCAAGAAGTGCTTATGGTATCAAAACATGTTATATCTGAATATAACGATATTTAATAATTATGTGAAGCCATGCTACCCTGGGAGAGACGATTCCTCATTGCTTCAAGTGGAGGGTAAATTGTTGATAAAATCCAACATAAATATGGGAACTTATTAACAATATGGTTGGAGACTCCAAGCATACCTCACACGAAGATAGTTGGTAAATGGACCAACCACAAGGGGTAAGAAAATTGAGTACTATACACACTAAAGCTCGGCTATCCGAGATTACAAAGGCAGTTATGATGCTTTCCAAAGATATAGGTATACAACCGATATCTTCCCCCAACATCAAGTGCGAGATAAATAAAGAAGCAAATGTTTTGGGAGGCTATTCTTGGCTTAATCAAAGAACTTATGATCAACCCCGAGACAATCAAGGGAGAACAATAATCAAAGCATGGGTTATTAACCAAGACAACCACCACAATATGAACGAAATCCACTATTCAACCTCATAATTTTCAATCAAGACAGCCACAACAACTACCTTAACAAGCGGATTCAAATACCTTGTATTTGGAACAAAATATCAAAACCCTTGCTACTAGCACCCAAAGCTTCTAACCAGAAATTAAGGATACCATAAAAAACTTAGAGCAAAAAATGGCACAACTTGCTCAATCTATAAGTAGGATTGAATCACAAGGCATGCTGCCATCTCAAATGTAGAAGAATCTGAAACACAATGAATGTGCTATTACCTTGAGAGGTGGAAAAAGCTATGGTGGCAGAATAATTTCTAATAAAGAGGAGGAAGAAGATGATATTAAGGTAAATAAAGTTCTCATAAAAGATGAAAAGAATGAGACTTCAAAGCTAAACAAGCTAATAGACGACAAAGTGAAAGTAACTCCAGTCCTATTTCTTATAAGGGTAGCAATCACAAAATGAGAGTGAGAAAATGATGAGATCACGATAATGTTCTGAAAGGTTGAAATAAAAATCCCTCTTTTAGATGCTATTATACAAATTCCTAGATGTGCTAAGTTCCCTAAGGAACTTTGCACATCTAAGAAAAAGCTTAATGGCAATCAAATAGTAAAAGTAGGTGAAAATATGTTAGGCGTATTATAGAAATGGTTATCCAAGAAATGTAAGGATTTAGGTGTATTGACGGTTCCTTGTAAAATGGTTAATATCGTTATGCCACGTGATATGAAAGATCTCAGGACATCAATTAATCTATTGCCTTACTTGAGCTACAAAACAATGGGAATCAAACGCCATACTCTTAGGGAAACCCTTCATGAGTATTGTAAAAATAAAGATAGATGTAGCTAACGATGCTTTATCTATGAAATTCGATGGTGATGTGATTAATTTTAATATATTTGAAGGTATGTGTTATCCTAGTGATATTCATCCTAAAAAATTTATAGATGTTATTAACTTATGTACTAATGATTGTTTCCAGTTGTCTAGCGATGATATGCTAACTGCCGTCTTGAGCAAAAAAACTGATGAGATAGGAATCAACATCTTGGCTGAGAAATATAATTTGGAGGATGAGTCGATTATAATGATTAACTCCTTAGAAAGATAGAAAGTTAGGAGAGTTGACCACCAAGCATGAAGCTCACAAATTCCGAACCAAAACTTATTCCTTCCATAGTTCAACCACCGACACCTGACTTTAAGACCCTTCCCAGACATGTCAAGTATGCATAGCATGGAAGTGACGGAACATTACCAGAGATAATTTCAACAAAAATATCAAGGGAAATAAAGAGTTGGTTGATACTTTTAAAAAGTATAAGGAAGCCATCAGTTGGACCATAGCTAACAGAAAGGGGTTCAATCCATCATTATACATGTACAAATTTTTGGTGGAAGAGGAATTTACGCTAACTTATGAAGCTCAATGGAGACTAAACCTACCCATGATGGAGGTGGTGAAGAAAGAGATCATGAAGCTCCTAAAATGCAAGTGTAATCTATCCTATTTTTTATAGCAAATAGGTAAGTCCCGTGCAAGTAGCCCTGAAAAAGATGAGAGTTACAGTTGCCAAAAACTCCAAAAAGGAATTTGTGTACCCACTAGTGTGCAAAATAGGTGGAGATTTTGTATCGATTATAGGAATTTGAATGCTTCCACCCGCAAAGACCAATTCATTTTTCTATTCATTGACCAAATGCTTGAAAGATTGACCAAGATGTCCCACTATTGTTGCTTTGATGGTTTTTTTGGTTTTCATCAAATTCCAGTTGCCCTCGAAGACCAAGAAAATACCAAATTTACATGTTCCTTCGATACTTATGCGTAATGACGCATGGCATTTTGTGTGTGCAATACACCCACAACTTTTCAAAGGTCCATGGTGAGCATTCTATCAAAATATGTTGAAAGTATCATATAGGTTTTCATGGATGATTTCATAGTATATGGAAATTCTTTTGATAAATGCTTGTAAAATCTCACCGAAATCTTAATACGTGAATTGACACAAACCTCGTTTTTAATAATGAAAAAAAAACATTTTATGGTCAACAAGTGCTTGATACTTAGACATGTGGTGTCGCAAAAAGGATTGGAAGGTGACAAGGCGAAGATTGTTGTCATTAAGAGTTCACCATACCTCGAAAATGTTCGGGAAATTCATTCTTTTCGTGGCTATGCTGGTGTCGATGGTCCAACTTCTACAAAAAGAGGTTGAATTCGAGTTTCGTGATGCATGTAAAAGTTCATTTGGTCATTTGAAAGATTTGTTGACATCTGCCCCAATCTTTCAACCGCCGAATTGGGATCTTGCATTGGAGATCATGTGTGATACTAGCAATATCGTGGTTAGGGCGGTTTTAGGAAAAAAAAAAGTAGACCAGAATCATGATGGCATTTTCTATGCGTCCAAGACCCTTGATAGTGCACAAAGCAACTATACCACAATAGATAAAGAGTTGCTTGCTATTGTCTTTGCACTAGAGAAGTTCCACACGATATCTCCTTGGAACTAAATGCTGGGTTTTGAGCAATCTAACACTCCTAAGTGTACATGCAACCCTAAATACCTTGGATCTATGTTTTCTCTATTATACATGCAAATATGAACTTTCTAAGGTATTCATCCTAACCAGCATAATAACATTAATTCATATGAATATATCAAGTTAGAATTACATACCTCTTTGATGTAGAATGTCTTCATGAAGCTTGAGTGCCTAGTGCCCCAAGTGTGACACCCCAAATGGTTCACACAACACCAAATACACTTAGAATAGATTAGAGAGAAATCCAAACTTCATAAAAATCGGCTAGCCCTTCATTCTCACACACATAGTGGCCAATTTTGTCAACAATAAGATGCTTATATAGTTAGTGACAATTAGGGTAAACCCTAATTGTCATGGCTTTCCATTTCCTTGGATCCATGGGTTCAAATACACCATGGAGCATCCATGGAGCATCTTATGGGGTTTATCCCAACTTGACAATCCATGAAGCATTAGCCCACTATACAAGTATGGATGATTTACACAATCAACCCATATATTTAATTAGTCTTCTTTTGATCACTTAATTAATCCGAGATAATTCTTGATCAATACTAATTAAATAATATTATTAATATATTAGAACTTATAATATATTAACAAACCTTAAGTGTTATTTCTCTCATTATAGTCTATCCAAATGCATGATGCTGTGAAACCCAAATGGACCATGCTGGGTCGGGTCAAGTCTCACCAATTATAGTTATGGACTTATACATTAATCCAGCAGTCTCCCACTTGGATAAGTCTAAAACTATTATTGCGTATGACTTCAAGAACCAACTGGAAATCGTAGCTCTTAAAAGCTTCTGTTGAACTATGACCTTGCCAATGATCTCTGACCTTTGTCAATGACTTGTCCATTAGATAAGGGATCATATATTCCTCTATTCTAGATATCATATGGACTGAGACATGGATTATAATCATTCTCTCTGTCCATTTGTTATTTCCCGATTTCCGATTTATAACGACTGAATAATTGAACAAATCAAATCAGTCCTGGCCCAGCCGAGCATTTACATTTGTCATCACCAAATCATCTAGGGCCCACAAATATCGCTTTTTATCCCGAACGTAAAAGGAATGGATAAACTTTGACTCATATGGCATCTTCTACTACTTGTTGAATCATACACAAAGGCATGTTTTATAACATCGAGTTACCAATGCGTTTTCGTGCAATCAATGTTTAACCAACTCATAGTAACAACTCATATCCCTAGGTTTGAAGAATATAATATATTATCGTCTCATGATCACTCGTGATAAAATCCATGAAGTGATTCCAGTGAGCGCGGGTTGAACCCAATACTCATAAATTATGAGCACTCATGAGTGTTGTAGCCATTTGTCCAACATCTTAGACCTCTACAATCCAACCCATGACAGTCTTGATTCATATCTACTTCCAACATATGACCGACTGTGGATGGTTTCAATAACTTACTCATCCAGAACAATGACCTAGTTATTCTAGAAGTTAAAAACATGCAAAGTGAAACATAATAAGAATTGAATCCAATATGGTATCAAACCTATGAACATAAATAAAACACCTTTTTTATCACCATATGATTACACATTATTCATTGTATACTATTTCAGTGATCAACTTTATTCTTGAATTTAAAACAATAGTTTTCCCCATGCTCCAAGCATGTACACTATGTTTTCTAAACACTAGTCATGCCATACACCAAGTATGCATATTATGTTTGTCTATCATTTTTACTTTGTGAAATAGATGAATTGAACATAACTCCAATGATCCTCTTTTCACAGTCCAAAATCCTTACTGCAAATGCAAGAATTCCAAATTCATGCAATTTACTGAAATCTGTTAGATTCTAAACTTATATGCATTGATCCTCTTATAATGATTATGCACAAAGTCACAAAGACTTGACAACAACCATTACAGAGCATTCCAAAGGAGATCAGATCCTTGGAAACATCCTTCTTGCATTAAGTTTCTTAATCTTACACAGATTGAATAATTTCTAACTTTGAAACATTTCCAGATTCCATTTTGACTATCACTTCTGAACAAGAGTTGCCTCCTTACAGATTATAATCAATATGGACCTTCCATAATTATCAATATATTCGAACTTTCCATTAGCAACCAATCTTTGGTAAACCTTACATTGTCCTCGAAAATTGTTTAACCCTTTTAGTCATATCCAATTCTAGACCTTTTCCCTACTTAATGCCCCACGCATTTGGAAAATTTTAGAAAGGATGAATATAGCACATGTAGTCGATCCTATATCTGAAGCATATGGGTCATGATTCATGATGTCTCACATAAAGACTAAACCAGCCTTTTGCTATACCATTTCCATTTCTATTTGCCAAGTTGTCACACCCCCAAACCGGAACGGCGGAAACGTTCGGGGGCAGATGACTTCATGTGGTAACGTAAGAAATGAATACATAGTAAAGAAAGCAATACAACCATCATATATATAATTGAAAGTTTACATTGTTTAAAAGAGTACATGTTCAAAACCAATTACAATATGATGTCAAAATATGAATTTGAACTAGTGCCGCAGCGTTCCTTCTTCAAAAGCTGTTTAGTACCAGTAATTACTGACTCCCTGGGACATACAAGTAGTTTTGAAAGAGTAGATCAGCATTTAAGCTGGTGAGTTTCAGAAGCATTTAATGATAGTATTTGTATGAAAACGAAATGGTTCGTTTTTGCTCGTTAGTCTCTAGAAAATCCCATATTTCCTACTGGTATAAATGTAGCCTTAAATCAAGACCAATATATGTTAAAAAGTTGATGTTTTTCCATCTATGAGTAGTGGTTAGAAGTTCCAAACTTATATCACAATTGGGTTTTTCATGCATAAAATAAATGAAATTATGTATGTATAAAACCTCCATTATATCTGAAAACCCCCGTAAATCAATGTGTTTTTAATACACTATGTGAGTTTTATAACCATGCTATTGACAAGGAATCCCTGTACACAACGTTCTTCAGGCGTTGGAATGTTCTGACGTTTGTCACCCCAAATGGTGTACTGTAGCTAACAGTCAGGGCGCGGGGTTGTCAAGCCCGTATAGATCTATACACAAACACCATGCTCCCCCTCCAAGGGATTCTGGTATATAATACAGGACTTGAAATATGTACTTGTGCGTACGTGAAGTTTAATGTCTCACAACACTTAACATAAAACATATATACGTTCGAAAATGTTCGTTTGTTACTGTATATGAAAGTAGCTTCTTGAAATAGTATTTCCATGTATGTAAAAGTTCTTAGTATTCTCGTGAAACTATACCTATTATAGTTTCCTAAAAATGTGTTTCGTTTGTATAATAAACCCTTAGTGAAAATGCTCACTTGTTATGAAAAATATAGTTTGTGTAGTGCCAAAACTGCCACACATAAATATATTATAAGCAGAGTGTCTGCATTACATAAATACATAAATCATTTCTCATTTCAAAAGATAAAATGTTGTCGTGGTATAATTTGCATATGAAAGTTTCCCTATAATAGTTATAAATCACATATGATTCTGTTGATAAAATGCGTATAGTTAAACTCTATATAACACACAATAATAATCGAGTGTTTTACTTGTATTTTCCGCCCCCCCCCCCTTAAAAGCATATAAAAGTACTCATAAAACATTTAAAAGCGTGAATTATATGGGTATGAACTCACTTGAAAGATCGGAGGAGGCGAGATGAAAACCAGACAAAATTTCGACTCGCGAAAGCGGATTTTCTCGGGAATCTCGGGAGCACAAACGACCCTTGGGACTTGAGCAATGTGACCGGGACTTCGGGATAGCACGGGCAGGGAAAACGAGGAAAAAATGCAAGAGAAATGAGAGAGAAAGGCCCTTTTCTTTGGAACCCTTGCATCCCTTTTATTGGGGTGTGAACCGCCCTCGTATGCGGGGCGTACGGGCGTACACTGAGCGTACCCGTGCGTCACGCATGAGCGCATCCTCGACTGCTTCGGACTCCGGATGGGACGGGGCATAGCCTCGCATAGGGCGCGACATGGACGATCCGAGGCCAAGGCCTCGAGTACACTAGGCGTAACCTTGTACGCTGGGCGTACTCGCGTGACTCAGCCTTCGGATAATACCGAAGTTTTCATAAAAAAATATATATTTAATATTTAATAAACTTCAAAAATTCATATCTTCTTCATACGAACTCCGTTTTCGACGTTCTTTATATCCACGCGTAGATGAGACCATACTCTACAACTTTCGTTTAGATCCCGTTGGCAAATTTTGAAATTATTTTTAAAAGGTCGCGGTAAGAAAATTTCTTTAAAAATTCATAACTTCATTATCTGACGTCTGTTTTTGCCAGACTTTTTACCGTTGAAAAACCATTGATGAGACTTTCGATTCTCGTTTAGGTCATTCTGGTCAAAGTTGCTCGATCTTTGTTTCGAGTTTTTAGTTGTCCGTTGGTAAGCCGAACTTGTAAAATTCCTAACTTTCTTATACGTAGTCAGATTTGGGCTTTCTTTTTACGTACAATCACATTTTATTGACATCTAACATAATAGGTAATTTAATTAGTGATTTTTGGATATTTTATTTTCGAAGTTAATTTCATTATAACGAACGTGGTTACAATACTTGACTTTTTAGGTCGTTTACATATATTTGAAATATCGGGTTGTCACATCATCCCCCTGATAGAGGAAATTTCGTCCCGAAATTTGAAGTAAGAAAGATACAAGTGAATCAGAGAAAAAGATGTGGGTACTTTTTCTTTCATCTGATCTTCGCGTTCCCATGTGAATTCCGGTCCTCGCTTGGCGTTCCAACGGACTTTCATGATGGGTATGCGACTTTGTTTCATTTGTTTGACCTCTCGGTCCATGATTTCTACTGGTTCTTCCACGAAGTTGAGGCTCTCGTTGATCTCGATCTCGTCGAGTGGGATAACAAGAGTCTCATCGGACAGACACTTTTTCAAATTCGATACGTGGAAGGTTGTAAGCTACAGGGCCGATTCTGGAGAGAATCCAAAAGGCCCTATGTACCTTGGATTTAGCTTTCCACGCTTTCCAAAGCGTATTATGCCTTTCCATGGCGACACTTTCAATAGAACACGGTCTTTTACTTGGAATTCCAAAGGTTTTTTCCGTTGGTCAGCGTAGCTTTTCTGTCAGTCTCTAGATACTTTCAACCGTTCACGAATCTGAACGATCTTTTCTGTCATTTCTCGTATGATTTCCGTTTGATAACTATTGTTGTATGAAAATTCAATAAGAGGTAAATGGATATCCCATGCTTTACCAAAGTCAATCACACAGGCTCTCAGCATGTCTTCCAAAGTTTGTATCGTTCTCTCACTTTTCCCGTCTATTTGTGGATGGTAGGCTGTACTCATGTCTAGTCTAGTCCCTAGGGAACTTTGTAGTGACTGCCAGAACCTTGATGTAAATCTACTATCTCTATCGGAGATAATGGACATCGGAACCCCATGCAATCGTACTATTTCCCTTATGTAAGTTCTTGTAAGCCTTTCCATCTTGTCAATCTCCTTGATTGGTAGAAAATGTGCGGATTTGGTCAATCTGTCGACGATGACCCATATGGTATCAAGTCCACCTGTTGTCTTGGGCAACTTGGTTATGAAATCCATAGTAATCCGTTCCCATTTCCATTCCGGTATCTCTTGTTGTTGTAGTAATCCTGAAGGTTTCTGGTACTCGACCTTAACCTTAGCGCAAGTAAGACATTTACTTACAAAGGTAGCAATCTCTGCTTTCATGTTAGGCCACCAGTACAGTTTCTTAAGATCCAAATACATTTTATCTGAACCTGGGTGAACGGAATACCTCGTGTTGTGCGCTTCAGTCATGACCACATCCCTGAAACCACCATGCCTTGGTGTCCAGATACGGTCAATGAGATAATACGCTCTGCCACCCTTGATTTCTATATTCTTTTCTATTCCTCTCAGGGATTCACCCATCACATGCTCGGGTTGTAAAGATTCCAGTTGAGCCTCTTTAATTAGTGTGGATAAGTAGGAATGGATGGTCATATTCAGAGATTTGACTCTCTGACCAATGTATTCTTTTCGACTGAGGGCGTTAGCTAGTACATTGGCCTTGCCATAATGATAACGAATCTCGCATTCGTAATCTTTGAGTAACTCGACCCATCGTCGTTGTCGCATGTTGAGCTCCTTCTGATCGAAAATGTGTTGAAGGCTCTTGTGGTCGGTGTAAATAGTACTCTTCGTTCCGTACTTGTAGTGTCTCCAGATCTTTAAAGCAAATACCACTGCTCCTAACTGAATATCGTGTGTTGTATAGTTTACTTCGTATGTCTTAAGCTGACGGGAGGCATAAGCAATAACCTTCCCTCGTTGCATAAGAACACAACCAAGCCTTTGATTTGATGCATCGCAATACACTACAAAATCTTCTATCCCTTCGGGGAGGGATAGTGTTGGTGCGGTGCGTAAGGCTTGTTTCAGTGTTTGGAACGCCTTCTCTTGTTTTGCTTCCCAGTAAAAGACCACGCCTTTCTGGGTTAATGTAGTAAGAGGTTCCGCGATGCTAGAGAAGTTCTTTATGAATCTGCGATAGTAGTCAGCTAGACCTAGAAATTGATGAATCTCTGTAGGTGTCTTTGGTGCCGACCAGTTCTTAATGCCCTTAATTTTGGAGGGGTCCACATGTATCCCTTTTTCGCTAACAACGTGGCCCAAAAATTCTACTCTTCGAATCCAAAATTCGCATTTAGAGAGCTTCGTATAGAGCTTCTCCGATCGTAGTATTTCTAAGACTTTTCGTAGGTGCTGACTATGTTCTTCCTTACTTCGGGAGTAGATAAGTATATCAACGATGAATACGATGACGAATTGATCCAAGTAAGGACGGCAAACTCTATTCATTAGGTCCATGAATACTGCTGGTGCGTTGGTTAATCCGAACAGCGTCACTACAAATTCGTAGTGTCCATAACGGGTTTGGAAAGCTGTCTTGGGAGCGTCGTCCTGTAGCACTCGTAATTGATGAGATCCGGATCCTAGATCTATCTTCGAGAAGTAACTCGCTCCTTGAATTTGATCAAATAGGTCGTCAATGCGGGGCAGAGGGTAACGAGTTTTGACAGTGTGTTTGTTCAGCTCTCAGTAGTCGATGCACATCCGGAACGATCTGTCTTTCTTCTTCACAAACAAGACCGGTGCTCCCCAAGGTGAGAAACTTGGTCTAATGAATCCTTTTTGGTGAAGTTCATTAAGCTAACTGGAAAGTTCTTACATCTCTGCTAGTGCAAGACGATAAGGCGATTTTGCTACAGGGGTAGCCCCTGGAATTAAATCGATTTTGAACTTGACTTGGCGTTGTGGTGGTCATCCCAGTAGTTCTTCTGGGAAGATATCGGGAAATTCACGTACCTCTGGAATGCTGTTAGTATCGTTTAATTCCCGACTCGTATCGACGATGTGTGCAAGAATTCCTGATAATCCTTCCGCAAACACTTTCGAGCTTGGATGCACGAAATGATGCGAAGGTTTGTACTTGATTTGTCTCCGTAAATCACTAATGTTTCATGGTTAGGGAGATTTAGACGAACGGATTTTTCAAAGCACATGATGTCGGCGCGAAGAGGACTTAACCAATCCATGCCAACTATAACGTCGAAACTTTTTATTTGGACTAGCATGAGGTTGATTGGGAAAGAGTGACCGTCTAAAGTTAATGTACAACCCATGTATATGCAAGTAGTGTTTTCCGTTTTTCCATTTGTCATTTTTACAGTGAATGATTCTTCTAACATGCTAGGTGTACGTTTAACTAAGTGAATAAAGTTTTGGCTCACAAAGCTTCTCTCTGCTCCGCTATCGAATAGGATGCATGCATATGAATTATCGAGAAGAAACATACCAGCAACTATTGTAGGATCTGCTACGGCTTCCTCATGACCAATAGCTAATACTCGTCCCACTCCACCGATATTTGCTGCCTTTGGGCATTTTCTTTTGTAGTGGCCCACCTCGCCACAACCGTAGCATGCTTGGCCTACACCAGCATTGGGAACATGAGTGATCGGCTTTACGGGGGCCTTGAAGATACGGACAGTGTGTCCCTTTCTGTTTCAGTTGGAGCACTACATTTCCCGACAAGGTCCGTGGTGGTGGTAATTGCACTTGGTGCACTTTGGGAGGTTGCCCACATAAGGCTTTGTTGGGTAGAGAATTGTAGGAATGGTAGTAGGTACCGTCGCAGCGTTTACGGAAACCAGTTGTTGTTTCTTCGAGGATTCTTGGGAAGACCCACCCTTCCCCTTATTCCACCTTGTCTTCTTGTTGTTGTTGTTGTTATTTTTGTTTCTCTTTTGTGGTTCTGGTGCAGAAGTTGTTGAGTTTTGATGATTTATGTGATCAATAAGCGATTGTGCCAGCTCCTTGGCACTTTCAAAAGTGTCAGGTTTTGAAGCTAACACGCTTGACTTAATTTGGGGCGATAATCCCCAAATGTATCGCTCTATTTTCTTGCTCTCGGGAGCAATCATATCTGGGCAAAGGATTGCCGGATCGCAGAATCTGTTGGTATAAGTTGCTATGCCGGTACCAATCATCCCCAGAGTCCAGAGTTCGTGCTCGAGTTTTTGAATCTCTCCTCATGGACAGTACTCCCTCATCAGCATGATTTTCAAGCTCTCCCAGCTTATTGAGTTTGCCACTATCAGGGTAAGTACCTTAAGGTGGCCATTCCACCAAGTTAAAGCCCTATCAGTAAGTGTGTAGGTTGAAAACTTCACTTTGCTGTGCTCAAGGCAGGAGAAGATTTCAAATACTGATTCCGTCCTTTCAATCCACTGCCTTAAAATCATCACACCACCCGTTCCATTAAACAAACGGGGCTTAGCATTCGTAAAGTCTTTATAGGTGCACTCCCGGGGTTGCCCATGACTATCTCCATGGTTGGAAGGATGTATGCCAATTCCTGACCCAGTAGTAACAGGGGAATTGATCTGTGACATGGCAACTGCTACAGCTGCGGTGACTGCTGCCTCGAACATGACAACATCAAATTGAGGGGGTGGAGGTGGTGGTGGTATCGGTGCTTCCCCACCGTTGTTTCGTCTCGGATTTCTGCGGAGGCATCCTTCAACTAAAGATTGAAAAGACAAGGGTAAGAAGTCCTTAGTATAGAAAATGTATGTGTCTCATGAACTAAATTGCTATAGTTCAACAATAGATGATAGTATGAGTCTCAAAGATAGAAGAACGAAGGTTATTCGTATATCCGAACATATGAACAAGCGTATGGTTTTTCCATTATATTTTAAAGATTGAACGAGATACTCAACGTAGTAATAATAGCGTGCGAATTATATTAATATAATAGACAATACAACGATCACGAAAATTTGACCCTTAAAAGGGTTTCCGATTACAAGAATTTTATGAAAGTAAAAACTTTTAGCCGAGGTCCTATCTTATAACAAAATTTGAGGTTTTTGCAAGTACTACTTGCGACATGTGTTGCGCTTGGAGGTTGACCCCGCATCCGATTGCTTTGGCTCCATAAGATGCATATCGAAGGCGGATTGTTGTTCCCTTAACTCTGCTCGGGTTGCATTCATTTGTGTTTGGAATGCATTGGAGCGGAGGTGGGTGTCATTCTGCAACATATCCAGACGATGGATATCGGCCGCGTGAACTTGTACTACCACGTTGACTTCACGGATTCGATTTGCTTGGACCCTCGATTGGTAGGACTGGTTGGCCAGTTTACCTACCATGACCGGAAGTGCTCGGTCGGCTGAACCTCCGTCCCTGATGTCGTAGAAGTCTCGACACATACTGTAGGGAGAGCGTATCCCTTGTTGTTAGCTCCAATGGGTGAGGTGACTTCCCCAAACGGGAGTCGGTCCTTGGAAGTTCCTCCTAATGGCTGGAGGGATGACTACTTCGGGTTTCAATTTTGTACCAGAGTCGTCCCCTTCTTCCAACTCGATAGGTTCTTCATCCTCTTCCGGATCCACCTCTACCCATCCTCCGTTGCCTTGGTTCGGGTAGTAGGTGTCCCCTTGCGGGTGAAATCCAGCCATTTGACTATACGAGAATAGGGTTATAAGATTTGAACAAAACTTGAGAACATGTAATACTAATTAATCTATTGTATGCACCAAATACTCCTATAGTATTTAAATTGTACGTTTGATACTAGTGTCCATTTTTGGTAAGTTTTGACTTGTTGCTCACTATGATCATTCCTCGATATATGTTAGTCTAATTTTGGATAAATATAGTTGATCAGGCTATATTCATCCCAAATTTGATTAGATATCTCGAGAACTAATCGTAGTGTCCAACTTATCTTAATACTTTTGTATAGTTCTCATCATGAAAATATGTCCTTGTATGCATGTATTTTGGATTTTCATGACCTAAAATAATCTATTTAAATGAAATAAGGATATTAGGTATGAAAACTTTTTTCAGAGACTTTGAGTCACTAAGCATTTATAGTTTGTATATCTTATGAGGTTCGATATACTTAGTTCACTATAAACATTGCTCTGATATCAATCTGTCACACCCCCAAACCGGAACGGCAGAAACGTTCGGGGGCGGATGACTTCATGTGGTAACGTAACAAATGAATACATAGTAAACAAAACCATACAACCATCATATATATAATTGAAAGTTTACATTGTTTAAAAGAGTACATGTTTAAAACCAATTACAATATGATGTCAAAATATGAATTTGAACTAGTGCCGCAACGTTCCTTCTTCAAAAGCTTTTTAGTACCTGTAATTACTGACTCCCTGGGACATACAAATACTTTTGAAAGAGTAGATCAACATTTAAGCTGGTGAGTTTCATAAGCATTTAATGATAGTATTTGTACGAAAATGAAATGGTTCGTTTTTGTTCGTTAGTCTCTAGAAAATCCCATATTTCCTACTGGTATAAATGTAGCCTTAAATCAAGACCAATATATGTTAAAAAGTTGATGTTTTTCCATCTATGAGTAGTGGTTAGAAGTTCCAAACTTATATCACAATTGGGTTTTTTCATGCATAAAATAAATGAAATTATGTATGTATAAAACCTCCATTATATCTGAAAACCCCCGTAAATCAATGTGTTTTTAATACTCTATGTGAGTCTTATAACCACGCTATTGACAAGGAATGCCTATACACAAGGTTCTTTAGGCGTTGGAATGTTCTGACGTTTGTCACCCCAAATGGTGTACTGTAGCTAACAGTCAGGGCGCGGGGTTGTCAAGCCCGTATAGATCTATACACAAACACCATGCTCCCCCTCCAAGGGATTCTGGTATATAATACAAGACTTGAAATGTGTACTCGTGCGTACGTGAAGTTTAATGTCACACAAAACTTAGTATAAAACAGATTTACGTGTGAAAATGTTCGTTTGTTATTGTATATGAAAGTAGCTTCTTGAAATAGTATTTCCATGTATGTAAAAGTTCTTAGTATTCTTGTGAAACTATACCTATTATAGTTTCCTAAAAATGTGTTTCGTTTGTATAATAAACCCTTAGTGAAAATGCTCACTTGTTATGAAAAATATAGTTTGTGCAGTGCCAAAACCGCCACACATAAATATAGTATAAGCAGAGTGTCTAATTTACATAAATACATAAATCATTTCTCATTTGAAAAGATAAAATGTTGTCGTGGTATAATTTTCATATGAAAGTTTCCCTATAATAGTTATAAATCACATATGATTCTGTTGATAAAAAAACTCTATATAACACACAATAATAATCAAGTGTTTTACTTGTATTCCCCCCCCCCCCCCCTTAAAAGCATATAAAAGTACTCATAAAACATTTAAAGGTGTGAATTATATGGGTATGAACTCACTTGAAAGATCGGAGGAGGCGGAATGAAAACCGGACAGAATTTCTACTCGAGAAAGCGGATTTTCTCGGGATTCTCGGGAATCTCGGGAGCACAACGACCCTCAGGACTTGAGCAATGTGACCGGGACTTCAGGATAGCACGGGCACGAAAAACAAGGCAAACACGCAAGAGAAATGAGAGAGAAAGGCTCTTTTCTTCGGAACCGTCGCATCCCTTTTATAGGGGGTGTGAACCTCCCTCGAACGCGGGGCGTACGGACGCTGAGTGTACCCGTGCATCACGCATGAGTGCATCCTCGACTGCTTCGGACTCCAGATGGGACGGGGCATAGCCTCGTATAGGGCGCGACGTGGAAGATCCGAGGGCAAGGTCTCGAGTACGTTGGGCGTAACCGTGTACGCTGGGCGTACTCGCGTGACTCAGCCTTCGGATAATACCGAAGTTTTCATAAAAATATATATAATATTATTTAATATTTAATAAACTTCAAAAATTCATATCTTCTTTATACGAACTCCGTTTTCGATGTTCTTTAAATCCACGCGTAGGTGAGACCATAGTCTACAACTTTCGTTTAGATCCCGTCGGCAAATTTTGAAATTATTTTTATTAGTTATTTGTAAAAGGTCGCGGTTAGAAAATTTCTTTAAAAGTTCATAACTTCATTATCTGACGTCTTTTTTTGCCAGACTTTTTACCTTTGAAAAACCATTGACGAGACCTTCGATTCTCGTTTAGGTCATTCTGGTCAAAAGTTGCTCGATCTCTGTTTCGAGTTTTTAGCTATCCGTTGCTAAGCCGAACTGGTAAATTTCCTAACTTTCTTATACGAAGTCGGATTTGGGCTTTCTTTTTACGTACGATCAAGGTTTATTGACATCTAACATAATAGGTAATTTATTTAGTGATTTTTGGATATTTTATTTTCGAAGTTAATTTCATTATAACGAACGTGGTTACAATACTTGACTTTTTAGGTCATTTACATACAGTTGAAATATCGGGTTGTCACACAAGTTCTCATAATTCAGATTATGAAAAGGGATGGCGTAATCATTATCGAATTTTAGAACGCAAATAATGGACCCATATATAGAATTTTCTTATGTTGAGCCATTCCAACATAACATTCATATATATATATATATATATATATATATATATATATATATATATATATATATATATATATATATATATATATATATTCTTGAGTAAATACGATTAAAATCTTAATCTAAGCTTTTAGATTTGAGATGTTGTATCATTTCTTCTCCCTTAATTATAGCAAAACAACTTTTTCCCAGTTGAAACCTTCTGTTTTCTATAATTAACATTGATAACTTGCAATACTTATCATAATTATCATGCTCCCACTAACATGATGATTATTACCATAACACTTATGCTGCCACTAGCTTTGATATGTAGTCAGAAATTAGCTAAACTTCTAGAAATCAATAGTTTATTGACTTTCATACCAAAGTTCAGATTTCTGATACTAGATTGTGTCACACCCAAAAACCAAGAACGGCGGAATACGTTCTGGGGTGGAGGACTTCATGTTCAGTAACATAACAATGCATAACAGTAAAAACAGGCAACAACATTCATTACATTAATATGTTAATTTTAATACATGTGTGTTCTGTACATTGAAGTAGACACCAAAAGTATGAACAAAATAAAAGATGGGTCTTATATGGGCTCCATCTTCCCAAAACCGCACCAGTAGCTGTTTATTTTTGACCTAAGAATACAAGTTATTTTGAAAACAAGTATCACCATAAAGATGGTGAGTTCATATGTATTTGGTGTCATTGTTTGTATAAAAATGTATGCAAATCGCATAGTATGTTATTTATTAACAAGGTTTGAAGATGATTTGATCCCTAGAAAATCCCATATTTTCCAGCAAAAGTAGTCTTCTACCAAGACTTAGTTATTTGTAAATTTGTTTCTTTGAAAATATAATTAGTTTTCTTATGAACGTATCAGAAATGAAAATACAGTTTTATACTTGTTCATTATAGAGAAATAACATAGTTTCACCCCAGCAGCATCCCTGCCGGTTAAGTGTATTAGTGAATGTAAACTCCGGATAGTATTAATTGTGTACACACCTCAGGATGTGTGTTTAACTGAATGTGAGCTTGTATGTAACCATACTGAGTGATAGTAGTGTAATGGCTGACCCTCCAGGTCACCAATAGTGTAGTAGTATTTGTCATCCTTGGGCCTAAGAGGCTCAAACTGTAGCTAGCAGTCGGGATGGAGGAGAATATCCATCCTGTATAGATCTATACGCGTAGTGGTCGCTCTCCCTCCAGGAGGCGATAGGTCGTATAGAGGGATAGTGCATCACATTCTGTTGTAGTATTTTCTTCCATATAGTATATAGTATTCTATTAGTATACTTTGTATTGTTCTCTTGTTGTAGTTTAGAGTATTTCTTCTTTTAATGATTAGTGTTTCCTTTGTATAGTGTATAGTGTTCTCTTCATATCTATATTCTACATATAGTCTTGTAATTGTACTGATCATAGTGTGTATCATAGTAATATCAGAAATGAGTGGTAGATCTTAACTATACCTATTATAGTTAAATTGAGTAATTGATTGAGTGTCTTCATTAGGTAGAAGCATCGAACTACAGTGAAAACTTTTATGTTTAACACAAATGTTCAAGATATATATCTAAGTATTAAACGACAGTCGGACAGATAACCTAACACCCTAAGTCCACAATCAAACAAGAACAGGAAATAAGGCCAGTGATGAGTCCTAGGTCCTTCAATACTTACTTATATAAATATATTGGAGTAGACATGATTTGGAAATAATTTAAGGTTTGAAAACAATGAAAATCAGTTTCGAGAGAATTGATTCTTGAAAATGAGGTTAATAAACATTTGAAATAACTTTACTGACAAGATACTGTAGAAAATCCTTTTGATAGCAAGTCATAATCATGTATGATTGATACTGCAATGTATTGAATTCAACTTGTATTCCCCCCCATAAAAGTAGTTAAAAACATTTGAAAGGTTAATTAAGGGGTATGAACTCACAGTTGAAGGTAGGGTTTGAGTATGTGATCCGTATGAGTGTCGAGTGTGAACGGATGCTCTGAACGCGAGTAGTCCCTACTAATTATATGGTGACACATATATAAGTTAGAGTTAAGGTGTTTCGTGAATAAACGTGATGGGAAATCTCTCCTAATGGCTTGGAATCACTAGGGCTAAGTGTCCCGTATTATATAATCAATGATCTACGCAAGTTTAAGGCCAAATATGGTTATTAGGGTGTGTGTATGGACATAAGGGTGAGTGTGCGGCTGGGGTATGCGGCCAGGCTTGTGAGTGATGATGCATACTAGAGTTTGCGGCCATACAGGGTGTGTGTGTTGTCGTACGCTCCTTGCTTGAGTCCCAGATGTTGAGTGTGTGGCCTTACTCTCACTTTGGAGGGTATTATGAGTGTGTGCGGCCACCTGATGAAGGTGTGAGAATGCATTCCTTCATAGGATGAAGAACATGAAGAACATTATGAGTTTGAGGCTTGGATTCAAGTGTTTTACCTCTATGATAGGCTAATTGATGATGTTCTTCACGTTTTGGAGGCCTTCTAGGTGTTCTTGGGTGGTTTTCTAGAGAAAGAAAGTATAGAGAGAGAAAGGATGCAGCCAAAAGCGAATGGAAGAGGGTCCTCCACTTTATATAGAGTGGAGTCTAAGGCTGGAGGGGTTTGTTGTTGGGTGTGCGGCTGGCTTGGCTGCACACACCTCTCTTGGTGTTTTTGGCTGGATTTTGTAATACAACACGCTTCGTAATCCTTCCTAAACTCCATATCTATGATATATTAAGCCTAAAACACTAGCGCAGACTCAATTTATTATTAAAAGATGCTAATTTCATGTGGATTATTGATATATGGATCAATTTCACAACGTAAAGGTGTCAGGTTGTCACATTCTTCCTCCGTTACGGAAATTTCGTCCCGAAATTTAGAGTTCAGGTAGTTAAGTTATTACAAATAACTAGGTAAAAAGGTGGGGGTATTTACTCTTCATTTGATCTTCGCGCTCCCAAGTGAACTCCGGTCCTCATTTGGCATTCCAACGAACTTTCACTATAGGGATGCGGCTTTGCTTCGTTTGCTTAACCTCTCGATCCATAATCTCCACCGGTTCTTCGATGAAATTGAGGCTCTCATTTATCTCGATCTCATCGAGTGGGAGTACGAGAGTCTCGTTGGATACACACTTTTTCATGTTTGAAACATGAAATGTAGGGTGTAGGTTACTAAGTTCGCGGGGTAGGTTGAGTTTGTAGGCCACAGGGTCGATTCTAGCGAGAATCTCAAAAGGCCCTATGTATCTTGGATTTAGCTTTCCACGCTTTCCAAAGCGTATTGTGCCTTTCCAGGGTGAGACTTTCAGAAGGACTCGGTCTCCCACCTGGAACTCTAAGGGCTTTCTTCGTTTGTCTGCGTAGCTTTTCTATCAGTCTCTAGCGGCCTTTAATCTTTCACGAATCTGAACGATCCTCTCGGTTATTTCTCGAATGATCTCTGGGCCTGTGAGAGTAATTTTAGGGATCAGTCCTTTAGCTAACTGAGTGTCACCCACCTCAATCTAGCATAGAGGGGATCTGCGCTTTCGGCCATAGAGGGCTTCAAATGGGGATGCCTTGATGCTCGTGTGGTAATTGTAGTTGTAAGAAAACTCGACTAGAGGTAAGTAGGTATCCCACACCTTACCAAAGTCGATCACACAGGCTTGCAACATATCTTCCAAAGTTTGGATGGTCCTTTCACTTTGTCCGTCGGTCTGCGGATGGTAAGCTATACTCATGTTCAACCTCATTCCTAGGGCGTTTTGCAGCGATTGCCAAAATCTTGAAGTGAACCTACTATCTCTATCAGAGATAATAGATATAGGAACACCATGTAGTCGAACAATCTCTTGGATGTAGATTCGTGTAAGTTTTTCCATTTTGAAAGTTTCTTTGATTGGCAGGAAATGGGCGGATTTCGTCAGTCGATCGACAATTACCCAAATGGTGTCGTACCCACTCGGAGATTTAAGTAATTTAGTAATGAAATCCATAGAAATCATCTCCCATTTCCACTCAGGTATCTCGGGTTGTTGGAGCAGACCCGAGGGTTTTTGATATTCGATCTTTACCTTGGCACACGTCAGACACTTACTCACGAAGGTAGCAAATTCGGCTTTCATGTTCGGCCACCAATATACCTTTTTGAGATTAAGGTACATCTTTTCCGATCCTAGGTGAATGGAGTATTTGGTCTTGTGAGCTTCGTTCATGACCACCTCTCTGTGATCACCAAACTTTGGGGTCCAGATCCGGTTAATGAAACAATAAACTCTTTCTCCTCGAGTCTCAAGATTCTTATCCATTCCTCTCAAAGTTTTGTTTGTGACATTTTCTGGTTTCAGGGCTTCTATCTGGGCTTCACGGATTTGCACGGATAAATGAGAATGGATAGTCATTGTCAGTGATTTAACCTTTCTGCAAGAATACTCTTTCCGACTCAGAGCGTCTGCTACTACATTGGCTTTACCCAGGTGGTATCGAATTTCCCATTCGTAATCATTGAGTAGTTCGACCCACCTTCGTTGTCTCATATTGAGCTCTTTCTGGTTAAGTATGTGTTGGAAGCTTTTGTCATCGGTGTATATCGTGCTCTTCATACCGTACAAATAGTATCTCCAGATCTTCAGAGCGAATACAACCGCTCCTAACTCGAGATCGTGCGTGGTGTAGTTGACTTCGTGTGTCTTCTGCTGTCTTGAAGCGTAGGCGATGACCTTACCTCGTTGCATCAGAACACAACTGAGCCCTTGATTAGACGCATCGCAATAAACCACAAAATCATCTGTTCCCTCAGGAAGGGATAGTATCGGTGCAGTGCATAAGGCTCGTTTCAGAGTTTGGAATGCCTTCTCTTGTTTCTCTCCCCAGTCAAAAGTCACACCCTTCTGGGATAATGTTGTAAGAGGTTTTGCTATCCGGGAGAAATTCTGAATGACCCAGCGATAGTAGCCTGCAAGACCTAGAAATTGACGAATTTCTATACGTGTCTTCGGTGCTAACCAGTTCTTAATAGATTTAATCTTGGATGGGTCCACGTGGATTCCCTCTTTACTAACCACGTGTCCTAGGAACTCTACCTTTCGGATCCAAAATTCGCACTTAGAGAATTTCCCATATAGCTTCTCTTATCGGAGGGTTTCCAGTATGCATCGTAGATGCTCGCTATGCTCCTCCTCACCTTGAGAGTAAACCAATATGTCATCAATGAAGACGATGACAAATTGATCCAAATAAGGACGGCACACTCTATTCATTAAGTCCATGAACATTGTGGGCACGTTGGTCACTCCGAAGGGCATCACTACGAACTCATAGTGCCCGTAGCGAGTTCGGAAAGCGGTTTTTGGAACATCTTCCTCTAGCACTCGCAACTGATGGTATCCGGACCTTAAATCAATCTTAGAAAAAGTAACTCGCCCCTTGCAGTTGGTCAAGGAGGTCGTCTATACGAGGGAAAGGGTAGCGATTTTTAATCGTCAGTTTGTTGAGTTCCCTATAATCGATGCACATACGGAACGATCCGTCTATCTTCTTTACGAACAATATTGGCGCTCCCCAAGGTGAGAAACTCGATCTTATAAAGCCCTTGCTGAGCAACTCGTTAAGTTGACTGGATAGTTCTTG
Source organism: Lactuca saligna (assembly GCF_052625555.1). Classification (NCBI taxonomy): domain Eukaryota; kingdom Viridiplantae; phylum Streptophyta; class Magnoliopsida; order Asterales; family Asteraceae; genus Lactuca; species Lactuca saligna. The sequence continues at coordinate 72,085,211 of NC_136422.1, forward strand.
CATATCAGCAGGTGCTAGGCGATAGGGTGATTTGGCTACAGGGGTAGCTCCTGGAATTAAGTCGATCCTGAATTCGACTTAACGTTGCGGGGGTAAGCCTGGTAGCTCCTCGGGAAAGATGTCAGGAAAGTCGCACACTACAGGAAAGTCTTTGAGATCTTTCGTTTTCCGGTTCGTATCAACAACGTGAGCAAGGAATGCGCGATATTCCTTACGCAGGTACTTTTAGGCTTAAATACTCAAGATAATGTGAAGGTTCGTACTAGGTTTGTATCCTTAGATTAACAGAGTTTTGTTATGTGGTAGATTTAGACGAATGGCCTTGTCAAAGCACAAGATATTAGCGAAATGGCGACTCAACCAGTCCATACCCACAATGACATCGAAACTCTTGATCGACACTGGGATGAGGTCGATTGGGAAAGTATGATTATCTAGTGTGAGAGTGCAACCTATGTAGATTTCGTTAGAACTCTCTGTCTTCCCATTAGCCATTTCTACGACAAATGTTTCTTTTAGTGGTTGTGAGGATCATTTAAGTAAGTGCTTAAAGTTTTGGTTTACGAAACTTCTTTCTTCTCTACTATCGAAGATGATACAAGCATAAGAGTTATCGAGAAGGAACGTACCCATGACCACTGTGGGGTCTGCCACCGCTTCATTGTGACGGATAGCAAGTAGTCTTCGTGTTCCTCCCGCATTTCCAGCTTTCGGGCAGTTTCTTTTGAAGTGTCCGACCTCTCCACAACCATAGCAGGCTTGAGTCACTCCAGTACTGGGAACTTGACCGATGGGTTTAGGTTGAGATTTGCAAAACCAGATGGTATGGCCCTTTCGATTGCAATTAGTGCAGTACATTTCACAACAGGGGCCATGATGATAGAAAGAGCACTTGTTGCACTTGGGTAGGTTTCCCGCATAGGTTTTGGCTGGTGTAGGGGTAGCCGGAGTGGTGGCAGCATGAATAGCCACCATCTGTTGGTTTTTGAGGGATGATTGAGTTGACTTGCCCTTCTTCCAGTCCCACCATTTCCTCTTGTTTTCGGACGAAGTAGTTGGCGCAGTAGTAACCGTTGTGGTTGACGTGGCTGGAGTGGAAGGGGTTTCGTGATCAATCAACCCGTGGGCGAGCTCTTTCGCGCTGTCAAAGGTTGCAGGATGTGAAGATAGAACATTTCCTTGATACGGGGGCACTAAACCCCAGATGTATCATTCGATTTTCTTGCTCTCAAAAGGGATCATGTTAGGGAACATAGCCACCAAGTCGCGGAACCTAGCCATATAATCCACTATATCTGTCCCCTTCATCTTGAGGTTCCAGAGTTCCTCCTCAAGCTTCTGAACCTCACCTCTAGGGCAGTATTCCTTTCTCAGTAGGTCCTTTAGTGTGTCCCAGCCCATGGCATTGGCTGTTACTAAGGAGAGTGAATTGATATGGCCATTCCACCATGTTAGGGGCCTTTCAGTGAAGGTAGCAGTAGCGAACTTGATTTTGCTCTTTTCAGGGCATGAGCACATTTCGAAAACAGCTTCGACTCTTTTGATCCACTGGGATAATGCAAGAATTCCTCCAGTCCTATTGAAGAAGGTTGGTTTGTAGTTCATGAAATCCTTATAAGTGCATCACTGTACCCGTGGATGATCTTCACCATGTCTAGAATTTCCGCCCATCCCAGCGCCACTTGCATCACCAGAATTTATTTGGGCCAGAGCTACCGTCACTGCTGCAGTTACAACCGTTTGAAACATTACTAGATCGAACTGTGGAGGGGGTGGTGGTGGAGGTGTTTGAGCTGTAGGTCTGCCTCTGTTTGGGTGCTTACGGGGAGGCATCTCTTGCTGAAAATTTTTTATAGATAATAATAATAGTGAGAAACAATGGTGAGTATGATGAGAGTGGTTTATGAATTAAACCACCATACACAATTTGTCAGACATGGTCATATACTGAGTAGGGAGACATAAGAGTATAGACTTTTACCAATAGGTTATATATCTGCCGATATTAATGGTATTACTGATGTAAATAAGTTCTGGAAAAATGGCCTAATGGTAGGCCTTACATCAAACCATAAGAAGAAAAATAATTGACAGTCTAGATGGCTACATAGCATACTAAAAGATGAGAATATTGTATAGACAAATGTTCTATTCAAAAGTAGACGTTAAAGACTATTCCTAAGTCAAAAGAAAAAGATGCACTAGTCATCTTTCATCGGCGGCGACGGATGTTTCTTGGGCGTACTCGAAGATCAGCCAACTGGCGCTCCATGTCGAGGAGGTGTCGCTCATAGACCCTCTGGCGAACTCGGAGTTCTACAACTTCATCACGGGTCTCAGCCAATGCTTGCAGCAAGGCTTCATGGCTTGCTGCAAACCTCTCATTGGCATGTTCCAGGAAGCTGGTGCGAAAGGAGTGCAGTCCTCCATTTGTATCAACCTCCGCAATACGCTGGAGAGCAGCCATGTCCTGAATTTCGTTGCGGGCAACTCTGCGGACCAGAATGGGTAAAACCCTGTCCGCCATTCCTCCTTCACTTGTATTGTAGAAGCTTTGGTCTCCATTGAAGGGCATTGGTTAGTCTTGCTCTTCTCCCCATGTTTCTACGCATTCCACCCACGCAGGCGTAGGGTCGTGGAAGGCCTGGCGGGGGTTAGGGTTCGGAACCGGGGCCGCAGGGGGTAGGTTGTTGACTTCGGGCTTGGAGTTTGACCCATCCAAGAAACCTTCTGCTTGGTGGTCATCCAAAGGGATCTGATGTTCCTCATCAGGGTCTTCGTCGAGCCATCCCGCATTGTCGTGATTTGGGAAGTATGGGTCACCATGATGAAATCCGGCCATGATATCTATGAGAGAAAAAGGGAAGAATAGTTAATAGTCGTACTAATCTAAGATACTTATAAGAGAATCATTATTAGCCAGACCAATACTTGCATGGTGCATACTAATTATATGCGACCGAAACGAGATAGACCTTCGAATAAGTGATCCGAACTCTAAATCCACAACCAAACAACGAACAGGAAGTAAAGCAAACATCACAGATTCTAAGTCTATATCGTCTTAGTTACATGCAACCGTAGTGTATCCACTTAGCAACTATTGCTCTCCTAATAGTGACATTTATTTCTCATTTATGTAAATTATAGTAATGAAGAATACTCCTATAGTATTCCCATGTTAGAGTTATTGGGATAGTGTTGGTAAGTTTTTAGACTTGTTGCAACACCACAACCATCCATAGGCACATGCTAGTTACTCCTAGAAAAATGTAGTTGATCAGGCGACATCCACCCAAATGTGACTATATGTCTCTAAGCTTAACCGTGCTACTCAACAATCTTAATACTTTTGTTATGTTCTAGTATGATACTGACCCTTTGTATTCGTGAATGTATATACATATACTTAGTTAAATATTTTAGTATTTAAAAGTATATATTCTTGGTCAGAGTGTTTTAGTCCCGAAGTGTTTATAGTTTGTATATCTCTTATAGGTTGATATACTTCATTCACTAAAAACAATGCTCTGATACCAATCTGTCACACCCGAAAACCGAGAACGGCGGAATACGTTCTGGGGTGGAGGACTTCATGTTCAGTATCATAACAATGCATAACAGTAAAAATAAGCAACAAAATTCATTACATTAATATGTTAATTTTAATACATGTGCGTTCTGTACATTGAAGTAGACACCAAAAGTATGAACAAAATAAAAGATGAGTCTTATATGGGCTCCATTTTCCCAAAACCGCACCAGTACCTGTTTAATTTTGACCTGAGAATACAAGTTATTTTGAAAACGAGTATCAGCATAGAGCTGGTGAGTTCATAAGTATTTGATGTCATTGTTTGTATAAAAATGTATGCAAATCGCATAGTATGTCATTTATTAACAAGGTTTGAAGATGATTTGATCCGTAGAAAATCCCATATTTTCCAGCAAAAGTAGTCTTCTACCAAGACTTAGTTATTTGTAAATTTGTTTCTTTGAAAATATAATTAGTTTTCTTATCAACGTATCAAAAATGAAAATACAGTTTTATACTTGTTCATTATAGAGAAATAACATAGTTTCACCCCAGCAGCATCCCTGCCGGTTAAGTGTATTAGTGAATGTAAACTCCGGATAGTATTAATTGTGTACACACCTCGGGATGTGTGTTTAATTGAATGTGAGCTTGTATGTAACCATACTGAGTGATAGTAGTGTAATGGCTGACCCTCCAGGTCACCAATAGTGTAGTAGTATTTGTCATCCTTGGGCCTAAGAGGCTCGGACTGTAGCTAGCAGTCGGGATGGAGGAAAATATCCGTCCTATATAGATCTATACACGTAGTGGTCGCTCTCCTTCCAGGAGTCGATAGTTATCCGATGATCGCATGGTGATAGGTCATATAGAGGGATAGTGCATCACATTCTGTTGTAGTATTTTCTTTCGTATAGTATATAGTATTCTATTAGTATACTTTTTATTGTTCTCTTGTTGTAGTTTAGAGTATTTCTTCTTGTAAGGATTAGTGTTTCCTTTGTATAGTGTATAGCGTTCTCTTCATATCGTATATTGTACATATAGTCTTGTAATTGTATTGATCATAGTGTGTATCATAGTAATATCATAAATGAGTGGTAGATCTTAACTATACCTATTATAGTTAAATTAAGTACTTGACTGAGTGTCTTCATTAGGTAGAAGCATCGAACTAGAGTGAAAACTTTTATGTTTAACACAAATATTCAATATATATATCTAAGTATTAAACGACAGTCGGATAGATCACCTAACACCCTAAGTCCACAATCAAACAAGAACAGGAAATACAGCCAGTTATCAGTCCTAAGTCCTTCAATACTTACTTATATAAATGTATTGGAGTAGACATGATTTGGAAATAATTTAAGGTTTGAAAACAATGAAAATCAGTTTCTAGACAATTGATTTTTGAAAATGAGGTTAATAAACATTTGAAATAACTTTACTGACAAGATACTGTAGAAAATCCTTTTGATAGCAAGTCTTAATCACGTATGATTGATACTGCAATGTATTGAATTCAACTTGTATTCCCCCCCCCCCCCCTAAAAGTAGTTAAAACATTTGAAAGGTTAATTAAGGGGTATGAACTCACAGTTGAGGGTAGCGTTTGAGTATGCGATCCGTATGAGTGTCGAGTGTCAACGGATGCTCTGAACGCGAGTAGCCCCTATTAATTATATGGTGACACATATATAAGTTAGAGTTAAGGTATTTCGTGACTAAACGTGATGGGAAATCTCTCCTAAATGCTTGGAATCACTAGGGCTAAGTGTCCCATATTATATACTCAATGATTTATGCAAGTTTAAGGCCAAATATGGGTATTAGGGTTTGTGTATAGCCATAAGGGTGAGTGTGCGGCTGGGGTATGCAGCCAGACTTGTGAGTGAGGCTGCACACTTGAGTGTGCCGCCGTACAGGGTGTGTGTGAGGCCGTACACAGGGGTGTCCAGCCGTACACTGCTTCTTTGAGTCCCAGATGTTGAGTATGTGGCCTTACTCTCACTTTGGAGGGTATTATGAGTGTGTGCGGCCACTTGATGAAGGTGTGCGGCCGCACTCCTTCATAGGATGAAGAACATGAAGAACATTACGAGTTTGAGGCTTGGATTAAAGTGTTTTACCTCTATGATAGGCTAATTGATGGTGTTCTTCACGTTTTGGAGGCCTTCTAGGTGTTCTTGGGTGGTTTTCTAGAGAAAGAAAGTATACAGAGAGAAAGGATGCAGCCAAAAGTGAATGGAAGAGGGTCTCCTCTCCTGGTGTTTTTGTTGCTGGGTGTGCGGTTAGCTTGGCGGCACACACCTCTCTTGGTGTTTTTGGCTGGATTTTGTAATACAACACCCTTCCTAATCCTTCCTAAAGTCCATGTCTATGATATATTAAGCCTAAAACACTAGCGCGGACTCAATTTATTATTAAAAGATGCTAATTTCACGTGGATTGTAGATATATGGATCAATTTCACAACGTAAAGGTGTCAGGTTGTCACAGATTGCTTTGATAAAACTTTATCAATATCATACACCTTATCTTAGATAGCGCACAGGTGTGTCTAAAAAATTTTAAGAACTATGAAAAGGGATTCCATGATCATAGTCCCGGTTGTTTAGACCTTTGGCACTTCTCTCAAGTCCATGCTAGTGTGCCGGTTAACCACACACGCTCCACTAACGACTTTGAGAATGAAAATATCAGAAGTGCTATCTAGCTAAAATCTACTTAGTGAAAGTGTTTCCTCACCATCATTTTCATAAATCGAAGAGAAACCTTATGACACTTAGATTTAATGGTGTATGTTTTCTTATCCATGTGAATTGTCAAAACCATAGTCACAAGACAAGGATAATGACAAATCCAAACTCATATGGATTGAACTTAATCTTAATTTCTTGCCATCTGGCAGCTCAAAGGCCTGCCATTGCTTCCAAGTTTTTGTGCAACTAATTGACAACTCTAAGAACTCATATGCAAAGCCAACTTTAATTGGAATGAGCACAGAATCTGTCAACACGATAGGTTATAAACCTCAAGTTGTGTGCTAGTGAAGAACATCAAGTTTTATTCTTGATTAGTTCTTGTGACTTTCAAGACCTTTAAGACTCCTACTGTCCTCTTGACATATAAGACTCTCTTGTCAAATATTGAAGAGATAGTGTATATTCTAATCAATACAAACACGTCACACTATTGGCCTTAGTTTGTCTTTGTTTTATCCAAAACATCACAACTTACCAATTTCAAATGTACAAGAGTAGGATACTTTTACTCTTACATTTGACAAGTGTTTTAAACAATCTTTAAGACATGTCACTTAAGTTATAATTTTAGAGTATAACTCTAAGAATTGTTTTTGGAACGAAGTATGAATCATCTTCTTGATTTAACCACTTCAACAATTCATAACTCCTCTTCTTAACTATCATAAACCACTTAGAGTATAATTTGTGATAAGGTCTCTTAATCATTAAGATGATCATATAACATGATACTAAAGTACTCTCCCATCTTTTCAGATTTGAGAAACTTTTATCCTTCTGCCTAATTTGATTCTTCTTATTCGCTCTGGCATATATTGGAACCTTTTCTAATGTCTCATAATTACACTTAATCTTGTAAGTATAACCATATTTACTGAGCTATAGTAAATTATGATGAATAGTCTTATCTATCTTTTGTGGTGGACTTAGGCAGTGCACAAGAATGTGTACTCGATCTCTTAGTCCTACACTTGACTCACACATCCATGTGAACAAGTAGTTAGTCTTAAATTTTCCAATGCTCGCAAGTTCTCATTCATCATGCTATACAACTTGCATGATTCCAAGTTTCTATCCAACTAAAACTTGGGTGACGAGAATCTTTCCTTTTTTGGTAAATTTAGACATTACCACAAATGAGATAATCAAATTCACTTTCCAATATTGCTATCAGTGGAATCTTATAAGCAACAATTTTCCACAAACGCCATTGTAAGGATACATAAAATAAATAAAATAAAAAATTTCCTTTTAATTTAAAACTTTGCGGAAAAACTTATCCTTACAATCCATATGAAAACTTGTTGTTATCTATTCCTAAGCAATATCTCATAACTCCTAAGAAGTAGCTCAAGAATCCGATCTTCAAACTATGCGATAGAAATCAATCTACGCGATCAGATTCATCATATTCTTTCTTTAAGTTCCTTCACTTTTATTTGATTCTTAAAACATCACCATGTGACCCAATCACATCATGTATCAAGAATCTCAGAATAGAAACTTAGCAGAGTTACCTAAAATAGAGTCAAACTTATTGAATTTAACACACTTAGGTAAATCGGCAGCTTCGCAACCAATGCCCATTCCTTTGGCAATTTAACATATGGATGCTTTGGTAATGGAACATGGGACTATTACAAACTTATCCTAATACAAAGAATCACTTGGAAGTTTAAAATGTTCAAAAATCTAAACCCTAATCAGGGTGAGTAATGTAATGAATCGATAAAACACTATTACGTACCCTTAGGGGGCGTATAACACTCATAATGAGTCATATTGGGGTCTACGGACCTTGCACTACGGGGCCAAACACTAATAAAGGCCACCGTCAAAGTCTCTCACAAATTTTCTCTCTCCAAAATCTCTCTCAAAAAGCCTCTCAACTTTTACATAATCATTTGTGCCATCCCGACCCTCTAATTAGTTGAAAATCACTCGAATGGGAAAATAATATGAAAAACCGTACTTTGGATGCGAACCCTCTTGGATGCGAACCTTCTCGGATGCGAACCTCCTGATGCAAACCTTCTCGGATACGAACTTACTGACGCGAATATAATCTGATGCAAACCTCTTGGATGCAAAACTTCTCGGATGTGAACCTCCTAATGCGAACCTTCTCGGATGTGAACCTCTTGGATGCGAACATTCTCGAATGTGAACCTCCTGATGCGAACCTTCTCGAATGCGAACCTCCTGATCCGAACCTTCTCCGATGCGAAGCCTCTTAGCTGCAAACCTTCTCACTATGAACCCTCTCAACAGTGAACCCTCTCAGAAGCAAACCCTATCAGAAGCAAACCCTCTCAGCAGCGAACCCTCTCGCTTCTCATGTACGGTTTTTGACCACTTTTAGATTTGAAGCCCGTTTTTGATGATTTTGACATGAGATTTTCACCCAATTCGTATTTTATCATTTTAAACCTTCCAAATTCATATTTTATCCACATCTTGTAGATTTATTAGGTATAAATGTTACTATTCTTTAGGATACGATAAAAATTACATAAAGGTACTCTTTAAGTTTTCCGATAAAGGTGTGACACCAAGCCATCCCCACATGAACTTTATGTCACTATTCACATTCTACCTAGTCAAATAATTCTCCTTTCCAACCCATCCCAACACTCCATTAGATTTCATTAATCAAAGTATCCAAGAAATCTTCATACCTCTCATACAAGATTTTATTTATTATCACCAAAAGCAAACCTCTCTCTCTCTCTCTCTCTCTCTTTTCTCAGTCACGACTTCTCCAAGAAGTTCTTGAAATTTCCTCCCTTGGATTTGTAAGTATATTCACTAAACTTCTACAAAATCATCATACAAATCGTGATCATTTACACAAATATTAACATATTTGTTCTTAGGATCTTCAAATCTTCAAGCATCTTTCAGGTGTTCTTGACTTGAAACTCTTCACCTTCAACCTTCGATTCTTCAAGAAATAACAGAAGGTGAGTTCATACCCCAAAATTTTCATGTTTTCTTCAAGTTTTATGGGGGATTACAACTACAACACCCAAAATATATTCTAAATTAAACCAACATCTTTAAACAGAAAAGTTGTGGTCTATTCACGGACTGTTTTTACCATCTTAATCTTAATAGTTTTCAAAACTGTTCAACATGCAATTATTTTAGGTATACACCTTTCTAATGACTACATGTATATGTTCATACAATTTTTCTACAATTTATGGTGATTTTTACAAAAATGCGTATCATTTCACAAATGATTTCGGATCCAGCTGTGAAGTTTGATATTTTTAGACTGGTTAGCAACCTCTAACAATTATAATAAAAATTATTAAAAAACTAGAAACATTTTCTAAACTCCCATAGTTTATGGATTTAGTTTTTGACTTACAGTGATTTTTATAGGATTTTTCTAAAAACAGTGACAAAAGTAAAACTAGTAAAATAGTTGAGATGTTCATTAACACTTTGTAACATGTTGAGCTAAGTGTATAACAATAAATACCTAGATATTCATTTTATTTCATGTTATGTTACCTCAATGAAATAGAAATAGACACTCACCTAAGGGTCCTTCATCATTACAAAGACATATGATAAACTATAATAGGTATAGTTTACGTTACATTAATATTACAAACATACTAAGGAAAGTACTCATATATTAAACTATAATAGGTATAGTTTATGACAAATTATCACTACAAACATACTAAGGAAAGTACACATATAATAAACTATAACAAGTATAGTTTATGCTACTTAAAACTACTAACATACTAAGGAAGGTTTCACTCACTCTACACATTAACTTGTTGGATCAAATTTGTGAGACACTACTTTATTGTATTCTTAGAGTACTAGTTAAGGTCCTGTATTATAACCATAATATCTTGTAGGGAGAGCGTGATACTTGTGTATAGATCTATATTAGAACTGACAATCCCGCACCTAAGTTGCTTTCAATAGCTAGACCGGTAAGTGTGGGGTGACAAATGTCAAAACATTCTGACACCTGAAGAACATCATGACATGCTTACTATGTCAACTGCACAGTTATAATAACTCACATAGGCAAACAACGACACATATAATTTATGAGGATTCTTACATTTCAAAAAGGGTTTTCATGCACTCTGCACGTAAACTCGTTGAATCAAAATTGTGAGACACTACTTCATTGTACTCTTAAAGTACTGGTTAAAGTCCTTTATTATAACCATAATATCTTGTATGGAGAGCGTGATACTTGCGTATACATCTATATTTGGGACTGAAAATCTTGCACCTAAGTTGCTTGCAATAGCTAGACCGGCAAGTCTAGGGTGACAAATGTCAAAACATTCCGACGCCCGAAGAATGTCGTAACAGGCTTACTATGTTAACTACACGGTTATAATAACTCACACAGGGAAATAATGACACATATAGTTTACGGTAGTTCCCACATTCATAAGGGTTTTATTTGTTTAAAACTGCACTTACTATCATAAGTATGGAAGATACTTGTACAATTCGGTCTTTGAGCTCTAATACTACAACTCATTCCATAAGGAAAATATTGGATTTTTCTTGAACATACAATACATTTAGAATGAAAAGAAGTTCTAATTATGTACTACTGAAGTATACTATTTCCAAGAACAAACATTCACTCTTATCGGTATTAGGATAGTTAAGACTACATATCATTTAGAATGGTTACGTTCCATCCATAATTGCTATGTGTACACGGCAGGGTTATATAAAATTTAGACACGGTCGACTTGTAAATGGTTGGGTCCACCTTAGATCTTGTTCCTTGTGTGGTTGTGGGCTTAGGGCAAACCCATTATATTCGATGGTTTATTCGAAATCGATATTTATATAACTTTATATTGGAACTTTGCCTACAAAATTACAATGTAGGACTTATCCCATATTGGTGGAAGACAAAACCTTTTCCCACCTTATAAGTCTTGTCCCACCGATTTAATCAAATTGGTCAAGTATATTGGGTTTGGGGTGTGGTGTTTGGCTAGTCAAAGTGGGCTAGTAGTAGGCTTGGATTATTTAATATTAATGGTCAAAGATAGGGCCTTGGGCCTTTGGGCTCTTCTTGACTAAATAATATTTTTTTATATATAATCTGAAATTAATTAGTCTTTAATTAATTTTTATTTATTCAGTACAAAACAAATTATGTTAAATAAACGATTAACTGCAGACAGTTTTTGGCAGTTAATTTCGGTTGGTGGTTTACAACCACTACTGAAAGCCTATAAATAAAGGAATTATGGAAAAATTTGTAGGTTAATGAAACACACACTTTCTCTCCAAATCATTCTTTATATCAATGGATCATGGTGAATTTTGTACATATTCAAAATCTATTCTTGAATTGGGTTGTTGTATCCTCAAGACATACCCATTCCAGGGAAATTTATTTCTTAGGACACTGCAAAAGTAGGCCTCAATCTGTATAATTCTGTGATTATATTTTCCGTGTAGACGACATTCAAGTATGTTTTCTGTAAACTAATTCATGTATTTTATACATATTTGAATTTCATTTGTTTCATTTCAATTAGTTTTATTGATTTTATACGTCTATCATAACAATCTAAGACAAAAATCAAACAGTGCAGAATGGATCAAAATTCCATCATAAAAACACATGTGGAAAAGCCTGAGAAAATGAAAGGCTCGGATTTTTGGAGATTGCAACAGAAGATGTTGTTTTATCTAACAACTCTTCATGTTTCAAATGTTCTCACTGATGATTATCCCTTTCCTCCCACTGGGACAACTACTGCAGAAATAGTAACACCACCCACTACAACCCAATTGACATAACACAAAAGGCTTGTGGAAACTTGGAATACAAATGAATATAACTGCATAAATTATATTCAAAATGCCTTGGATGATTCCCTCTATAATATCTACTCTACTATCACTACTGCAAGAGATATATGGGAATCATTAGAAAAGAAATACAAAACAGAAGTGGCATGTTCCAAGAAATTTGTGATTGGAAAGTTCATGAATTTCAAGATGGTGGATACCAAATCTGTCATCAAACTAGTGGAGGAAATTCAAGTCATTTCACATGATCTTGAAGTTGAAGGTATGGGTATATAGTCTAACTTTTTTGTTGGTTCAATCATTAAGTACTTAACAGATGACATGAGTTTTGAGCAACTTGTGTTGAGAATTCATGTGGAAGAAGATAACAGATTGAATGAGAAGGTAGATGCAAATTCCTTGGAGGCAAGTGCAAATTTTGTTGGAGAAGCAAGTACTTCAAGGGCAAAGCACAACAACAAGAAAGGGAAGCAAGGCTACAAAACTCCTCCAAAGATGGAAAAAATCATGGCCCAAACAAGAAGAATTATATTCCATGCTATGTTTGTGGGAAAACGGGTCACAAGGCCAAAGATTGCAAATTCAGGAGGGGTCAAGGAGGAAACAATGGAGGAAACACTAGAGGGAACAATCGAAACAAGGGTGGTAATTATTGTGGAGGAAATTCTTGTCAAGCCAACATGGTTGAATCACAAAATCAATTTGTTGTTGTGATTCAAACCAACATGGTTAGCAATTGTGTGGATTGGTGGATTTGATACACGCACATTTGCATCTCCTGAACAATGTTTTCTACATACTAGAAAGTCTCAGATTCTGAACCGATGTCATGGGGAATGGCTCTACTGCAAAAGTTGAAGGAAAGGGAAAAGTGAAGCTGCAACTAACTTCTGAAAAAGAACTTATTTTATGTGATATTCTACATGTTCCTAAAATTACTAAGAATTTGATTTGTGGTCCTATTCTTAGTAATAAAGGTTTCAAACTTTTATTTGAGTCTGATAATTTTGTTCTCACTAAGGGTAGGGTGTATGTTGGAAAGCGATACCTTAGTGAGGGTCTCTTTAAAGTTAGTGTCTTACCTTTGTATAATGGTTTTAAAACACCAAACAATGATGTAACCAATGTTAATGCTAATGTAATAATTGGCACTACTAGCCCCTCTTCTATGTATATGCATGATCCTTCATTTTTGTGGCATTCTTGTTTGGGACATGTTAATTTTCGTTCTACTAAAAGAATGGCAAAACTTGGCATGCTACGAAAATGTTGAACAGATTAAAACATAAAATGTTAGGTTTCTGTAGAATCAAAATTTTCACAACATCCACATAAATCAGTTGTAAAATCTAATGAAATGTTTGGCTTAATCCACTCTAATTTATATGATTTTAGAGAAACACCTACAAGATGAGGAAAGAATTATTATATTTTTTTTATTGATGATTGGAGCAAGTATTGTTATATTTACTTGTTAAATACCAAAGATGGAGCCTTGCATTATTTTAAGAATTACAAGGCTGAAGTTGAAAATCAACTTGACAAAAAGATCAAAATTTTAAGGTCTGCTCGAGGAGGAGAATATGAATCCAAATACTTTGCTGAATTTTGTTCTTTAAATGGTATTATACATCAAACAACTGCTCCATATACTCCTCAACAAAATGGAGTGGTAGAAAGAAAGAATCAAACATTGAAAAACATGATTAATTTAATGTTAATTACTTCTGGAACACCACATAATCTATGGGGAGAAATATGTCTAGCAACAAATTCAATACTTAATATGATTCCTCATAAAAAGAGTAATAAATCACCCTATGATCTATGGAAAGGGAAATTACCCTCTTATAAAAGGATGAAAGTGTGGGGTTGCCTTGTTAAGGTACAAATACCTCTTCCTAAGAGGACTAAACTTGGACCAAAAACCATAGATTGCATCTATCTTGGCCCTGCCATGAATAGTGTAGCATATATGTTTCTTGTGTATAAATCACATGTTGATGATATCCATAACGAAACCATCATGGAATCAACAGAGGCTGAATTCTTTGAAAATATTTTTCCTTTTAAGGATAAAGGGAAAGAGGTTACCTGCTCTAGGAAAAGACCTCTAGATGATTGACAGAATGATACCATGCCAAACAAAAGTTTACAATCAAATGAAGAGAGTTCTTCTAAGGTTCAAGAAAGAACTTAGAACCCAGAAGAAGCAAACGGGGAAAAATTGCCAAAGATTTTGGACCACATTACATGACCTATATAGTGAATAAATAACCACAAACTTATACGGATGTTATAGATTCTTCTAAGGCTCCCTTTTGGAAAGAGGCAATCAAAAGTGAGATCGACTCCATTGTGTAGAATAACACTTGGAAATGGGTAGATTTGCCACCTGGGCAAAAACCAATTGACCACAAATGGATATTCAAGAAGAAGTTTAGACCTGTTGGTACCATTGAGAAATACAAAGCTCGTTTAGTAGCTAAAGGGTATCGTCAAAAGGAGGGTGAAGACTTCTTTGACACCTATTCACAAGTTACAAGAATTACCTCAATTCGCACATTAGTTGCAATTGCAGCCATTCACAATTTGGAAATACACCAAATTAGATGTGAAAACTGACATCTTGTATGGTGAACTAGATGAAGAGATATATATGAATGAACCTAAAGGTTTTGTTGCTAAAGGTCAAGAAACCAAAGTCTGTAAGTTATTTAGATCACTTTATGGACTAAAACAGGCTCCAAAGCAATGGCATGATGGATTTACAATAAATGAATGTGATAAATGTGTCTATGTCAAACAATACAAGAGTGCTTGTTTTGTCATCTTCTTGTATGTGGATGATATGCTTATAAAGGATACTAATTTGGATGTGATCAATCAAACCAAGAAAATGCTACACTCCTCCTTTTCCATGAAGGACTTGGGAGTAGTATATGTGATCCTTGGTGCAAGAGTTCAAAGAAGACTAGATGGTCATACTCTTACTCAGTCCCATTATATTGAAAGTGTACTCAAAAAGTTTGGACGCTATGATGACAAGCCGGTTATCACCCCATTTGATGCTTCTAGTCATCTAAAGAAGAATAAATGTGATGGATTTTACACAAAAGAACTTTCCTATGTGCACATGCAAACCCTAATACTTGGATCTAGGGTTCTCTATTGTACATGCAATTCATCCAAGATTTATAGCCCTAGATCTAGCATACATATTGCAAAACTAATGTAACTAATCAGATCTAGATGATTACCTCTTCAAGAACTCTTGATCTTTCTTCTTCCTTGAGCTTAGAGTCACTAGTGTAACTCCTCTAATGGGTTACAAACACCAACTAGCAAGAGGGTGGTAAATGAGAGAGGGAGGAGGCACAAAAAATCGGCTCTAGGGTTTTCAGAGAAGTAGTGGCCGATTTCTGTAGCCTAGGGGTTCTATTTATACTGTGAGCAACTAGAGTTTCAGTCAAAAACCAAATGGACAGCTTAAACATTAAGCAGCCCTTGGAACCTTCTGGAATAAGGTCATGGATGAAAATATGATGGGCTCCCATCATAATTTCGTTCACCCCGTTAATCCATTAGGTTGCCCAGCCTAAAATTCAACTATCACATATTTGAGAGTTTATGTTTCCTTTATTCAATTAATCTCTTTTAGTCACCAAATTAAGTCATAATTAATTTATGACTAATATTAATTAAATAATATGATTTCTCTTTTAATATATTATTCTTATAATATATTAATAAACCATAATATCTTCTCTCTCCCCATAAATTACCCTGTCAAGTTGCTATGGTGAAGGCAACCCAAAAGGAACATGCACAACCAGGTCAAGTACTAACCAAATATAGTTAAGGGCTTAGACACTAATCATACAGTCTCCCACTTGGATAAGTCTGGTAACTACAAATGTAAGCACAATCAGATTAGCAATCGTAGCTCCTAAAGATGCTGTCACACTCTAATCTTATCAGTAACCTATCCTTCAGATAAGGGATCGTATAGTCCTGCATTCTAGATATTGTGCGGACAATTACATGGAACAAATTAATACTTATTGTCTAACAGTTTGTTTCTAGATCTATGATTCATTTGACATAGAACTTAATTGAACACATCAATTCACTCCTGACCGTGCCCGTCACATAAGTCAAACCAAATCATCGAGGGGTCGTGATATTGCTTTTACCCTCTTAGGATAAAAGGAATGGATAAATTTCCACTTATATGCATTTACTAATCACTAATCAAATCATACACAACAATGCGTTTTATAACATGAAGTTACTGATGTGTTTACGCCTTATCAATGCACAACTAATCAGCAAACAATGAACCATATATCTGTTGGATAAGGTGTCTAAGTCCATAACTTATTTGGTATATACTTGACCCGACCGGCATGGTCCATTTGGGTTGCATCTCATCCAAACTATTTATGGATAATTTTATGAGAGTTATACACATATGTTTATTAATATACTATAAGTTATAATATATTAATATGAAGTTATGTTATTTAATTAGTTTTAGTCTTAAATTAATTATGAATTAATTTAGAGATTAAAAGGAAGACTAATTAGATTATGGGCTATTGATTTTATATGGTGTGGGCTAGCACTCATTTGTTAATGGGCTAAGCTTGGATGGAAGTCCATGGATGATCCATGGAGCTTTTAACCCATGGAGCCTTGGAAAGGAAAAGACATGGGTTATTAGGGTTTCACCCTAACCATGCACACTATATAAGCATGCTTATGAAGAATGAAATGGCAACTAGTGAACTAGTGTTTGTAAGCTTGTGTGTGGCCGAAATTATACAAGTGTGTATACTCTCTCAAAGTTTTCCAAGAGTTTGTGGTGTTTTGTGATTCCATTTGAGGCATTCACACTATTGGTGCTTGGCCCTCAAACTCCTTAGAACCAAACTCATCAAAAGGTATGTAATCTCTTCTAACTCTTTTATGTTGAAATATTGCCCATGTCATGTTAGATAGGTTATAAACCTTGGAAAATTTATTATTTTGCATGTATTTAGACAAACATAGATCCAAGGTTTATTAGGGTTGCATGCACACTTAGGAAGTGTAGATTGCTCAAAACCCAACAATATCTTCGTTTTAAGACCATATGATATTATCGTCTTGCGATCACTCGAGATACATTGCATGAAGTGTTTACAGCAAGTGTGGGTTTATTCTAATGCTCAAATCAAACTCATAAGCACTCATGAACATAGTATCAAACTTTTGCTATGTCTAATACATTTCAGATAATCTACACACCAATTCATGACAGTCTTCATTCATACCTGCTTCCAACATATGAATGACTATGGGCGGTTTGAATAATTCTTATTATTCAGGAAGTCAAAACATGCAAAATGAAAAAATAGGTAAACAATTAACATAAGACAGTAACACTACTAATAAATAATACTCTTTTATTTAATCATCAAATGTTGATTACATTTTAGCTATTACACGTTTCTTAACTATATAATGTAAACTAATATCGTCCTTCAGCCTGATGCTCTTATCGTGATTCAAGTGTTTAACCTTGCTCAGTCCCTTCGTAAATGGATCTACTGGGTTATCTTCTGACGATACCCTCTTTACTACGAGGAGTCCTTCTTCCACCTGATGTTGAATAAAGTGATATTTTCTGTCGATATGTCGAGATTTACTGTGATCCCTAGGTTCCTTGGTCAAGGCAACCGCTCCTTCATTATCACAGAAAATTTCCATGGGCTCATTCATGGCTGGCACAACTCCAAGGTCTTCAATGACGTTCATGAACCATATTGCCTCCTTTGATGCTTCGCTTGCTGCAATGTGCTCTGATTCGCACGTTGAATCAACTATAGTTTATTGCTTGGAACTCTTCCAAGTCACTGTTCATCCATTACGGTAAAGACCCAACCTGACAGCGAACGGTAGTTGTCCATGTCGGTCTTAAAATTGGCGTCATTGTAGCCTCGCACCTTTATGTCATCACTCCCATGAAGGACTAGAAACCATTCCTTGGTCCTCCAAAGGTACTTAAGAAGGTTCTTGACTACGGTCCAATGCGCTTTACCAGGGTCCCCTTGATATCCGCTGACCATACTCAAAGCGAATGCCACATCAGGGTGAGTATAAGTCATAGCTTACATAATCGATCCAACAGCGGAAGAGTATGGTACTCAGCTCATTTATGTTATCTTGACTACGAGACTCAGACTTTGAGTTTTACTCAACTTAGCATTACTTTTGATCGATTACTGACCCTTCTTTGAATTCTTCATACAAAAACGTTTTATTACCTTGTCCAAGTAAGTATTCTGACTAAGTCCTATTAGTCTCTTACTTCTGTCTCTCACTATCCTTATTCCTAGAATATAGGAAGCCTCTCTGAGGTCCTTCATAGCGAAGCACTTCCCGAGCCAAGGCTTAACCTCCTGCAGTGTCGGGATGTCGTTTCCTATGAGTAGTATGTCATCGACATACAATAAGATGAAGCTAACTATACTCCCACTGGCTTTGACATATACAAATGATTCATCCTTGCTTCGCAAGAAACCAAACTCTTTGACTTTCTCGTCGAAACAAAGATTCCATCTATGAGATGCTTACTTAAGTCCATAAATGGGCTTTTCAATCTTACCCACTCTATTGGGATACTTTGCATTGACAAAACCTCTGACTGATCCATGTAAACATCCTCAGCCAACTTCCCATTAAGGAAAGTGGTTTTGACATCCATTTGCCATATTTCATAATCATGAAATGCAGCAATGGCCAGCATCACCCTAATTGACATTATCTTGGCAACCGGCGAGAAGGTTTCATCATAATCAACTCCAGGAGTTTGAGTGAAACTCTTTGCGACCAATCGTTCCTTGTATGTATGCACATTCCCATCAATGTCGGTATTCTTGTTGAAGATCCACTTGCACCCGACCGTCTTACGTTCGGGATCATGGTCAACCAAATTCCAAACATGGTTTTCATACATGGACTGAATCTCACTGTCCATCGTCTCTTTCCACTTTGCAGACTCTGCGATGCCATGGTTTCCTTATAGCTATTAGGTTCGTCCAGATTCACTAGAGTACTATCACTAATAAACGTATCCCCTTCGGTAGTAATATGAAAACCATAAAACTTGGGTTGAACCCTAACTCTAACGGAATGTCTAAGAGGTAAGGACACATCAATCTATTCAACCAGAGTTTCCTCCTTGGGTTGAGTGCTAGCATTAGAGGTTCCTTCATTGCTCGACTCTTCAGTCTCTTAAAGATCGATTTGCCTCCCACTTTACCCTTGGCTTATGAGTTCTCGCTCTTAGAAAACCCCTCTCCTCTTAATGAAGAAAAGATTTTCACTAGGCCTATAGAAGAGATATCCAAAGGACTTCTGCGGGTAGCCGATGAATATACACCGCTCACTACAAGGTTCGAGCTGGTCATGAGTCTCTCCTCTTACGAAAGCCTTGCAACCCCAAACCTTGATATGTGCCAATGAGGGAGCCTTCACTGTCCACATCTCGTGAAGTGTTTTGGTAACCATCTTCGTAGGGACTAAGTTAAGGATATAGGCGGCAGTCTCAGAGGCATACCCCCAAAATGAGATAGGTAGTGAAGCACGACTCGTCATGGAATGAACCATGTCCAATAGGCTTCGATTACGCCTCACAGCCAAACCGTTCAACTTTGGTGTCCCAAGTGGCTTTAATTGCGATACGATTATGCATTCCTTAAGAGAGTTGTGGAATTCAAGACTTAGGTACTCTCCTCCCCGATCGGATTGAAACATGTTGATTTTCCTGCCCAATTGATTCTCCACTTCTTGTTTAAACTCTTTTAACTTTTCAAAGGTTTCTAACTTATGCTTGATTAAGTAGATATACCCATATCTACTATAATCATTGGTAAAAGTTACGTGGAAGCAACTCGCATCCATTGTGGTTGATCTAAAGGTCCTACACACATCGGTGTGTATGAGATCCAATAGACCCGTACCCCTTTCACAAGTTCTAGTGAATGGTGACTTGGTCATGTTTCGAAGCAAACAAGACTCGCACACGTCATCATCCCTAAGGCCAAATGACTCCAACACTCCATCCTTTTGGATTTGGGATGTGGGTTTCTTGTTGACATGTCCAAGACGACAATGCCACAAGCATGCTTCATCCAAACCATTTGATGAATCAATACACAACACAACATTTCCTAAGTTATCGACAACCATCAAAGTTTCATATATTCCAATACAAGGCAATGCTTCAAAAAAATACACCATTAAGATAAGCATTAATATAACCCTTTTCATTATCAAATGAATATCAAAAACCGTGTCTATACAAACCATGAAATGAAATGTTGTTTCTTTCCATATCTTGGGAATAGCAACAATTGTCTAAATCTAATCCTAATCCACTACTGAGCATTAAAGAGTACATTTTGATCTTGGTGATAGGCAACGATCTCTTGTTCCCCATGATCAAATTTATCTTCCCATGCTCCACATCCTTATCTCTTCTTAGGCCCTGCAAATCATAACAAATGTGGAAACCACATCGTGTATCAAGTACCCAAGAAATGGAATGTGATGAATCATTAGATTTAATTGTGTAAATACCTACGTAGGATGGGTTGATCTTTCCATCCTTGATGGCCAGTAGATATTCTGGGCAGCTTCTCTTCTAATGCCCTATTTTTTAGCGGTGGTGGAACTCTGCCTCCTTGGGGTTTGAGTTGGGTTTAGCAGAACCAACTTTGGTTCCACTAGAAGAAGTGCCATCTTGGGACATTCCCTTGTGGTGGCTCTTTGAGGGACCCTTCCTCTTATTACCCTTCCCTTACCCAATAGCCAAAACAGGGGCAGCATTTGGAGCGAGAGTTAATGTAACAGACTTATCCTTGAGATTGCTCTCAGGAGTCGATAGCAAGCCTTGGAACTTGCTCAAGGTTACCTCTTCCTTATCCAAATGGTAGGTCATGTGGAACTGGTTGTAGTAGGGAGGCAAGGAGTGAAGGATGATGTTGATTGCCAGCTCTTCATCAAAGTTAACATTTAACTTCAGCAGGCGATTAACATATCTTTGCATCTTTTGCAGATGGGCGGTAAGGGACTCTCCACTACCCATTCTGGTACTGATCATCAAGGTGATGATCTCATACCTCTCTTGCCTTGCACTTTGGTGGTACTAGTCTGGCAAGTGTTGATGCATATCATAGGGATACATGTCCTCATAGGACTTTTGGAGTTTGGAAGTCATTGTCGCTAGCATGATGCACTCGACTTTCGTGGCATCATGCTCGTGGGCCTCAAAGGTAGCAATCTCTTCGGGAGTGGTACTGTTCATGTCAATCTCCTTCAGCTCCTTATCAAGGACATACTATTTGTCCTCGTAATGGGTGACCATTCTTATGTTTCAGATCCAATCATTGAAATTATTTCGGTCGAATATCACCGTCTCACACAAGTTCATGAGTGAGAATGAGTCGGAGGAACTCGAGCTAGAAGCATTTTTGTTTTTTATGTATGACATCTGAAAAGGAAAGGAACAAAGTTTGATTAGAAAAGAATCCCCAATTAATCACCTAAATGAGAAATTAGGGTAGGATCCAACAACATTATTTACAAATTAGAAGAGGGATGTCATAATCTAACAAGTAAATAATTTGAAGGTAAGTGAATGACGATTCACTAATTCTTCACCATGAAAAAAAAAGAATTAAGTTTTAAATGTACTAAAATCTCCTAGATCTTATTGAGATTCATTGAAATTTTCAATGGCATGTTTAAATCTCGATATGCCCCTATAGTTTGTGACTGGGATGCCGAGGATCACAAAGAGGGTGTGAATAACCATGGAAATGTACATGGTGCCGTCATTGTTACAGTCACCTATTTGATTGCCGGTTAACCATACACGCTCGATCAAACTATGTCAAACAATGAGTCACCCTTTTCCACCTTTGCTTAGAACCCAATTAGTGTGCTGGTTAACCACACACGCTCCACTACCGTCTTAGCAAGGGTACAAAGTGTAATTTCATGGAATTGCATCAATTCACTTTTGCCTAAAGTAACTAATATTGGGAATTATGTAAAAAAGATTTAATTACTTTAATAATTCATTATACTTATTAATGAGAAATGATTGCCTTATCTTACCCGTTCGGCTAACGACCCTCCACCAACCAAGGAAGTGGTGGGTGAGAGTGGACACCACTTCCTGAAATATTCTCTACCTGAATCCCGACCTCGCTGAGTTGGGATGACTCGTCGAGTCCAGATACTGACTTGCCGAGTTGGGTCCGGCAGAGGCAAGAAATTTGATTTTTAGAAGAAAAACAACCATTGCAACACATACAACTGAAACCAATCATGGCTCTGATACCACTGATGGGTTTTACACAAAAGAACTCTCCAATGTGCACATGCAAACCCTAATACTTGGAGCTAGGTTTCTCTATTGTACATGCAATTCATTCAAGATTTATAACCCTAGATATAGCATACATATTACAAAACAAATGTAACTAATGAGATCTAGATGACTACCTCTTCACGAACTCTTGATATTTCTTCTTCCTTGAGCTTAGAGTCACAAGTGTAACTCCTCTAATGGCTTACAAACACCAACTAGCAATAGGGTAGTATATGAGAGAGGGAGGAGGCACACAAAATCGACTCTAGGGTTCTCAGAGAAGAAGTGGCTGAAGTCTGTAGCCTAGGGGTTCTATTTATACTATGAGCAACTAGGGTTTCAATCAAAACCCTAATGGACAGCTTAAACATTAAGCAACCCATGGAACCTTCTGGATTAAGGCCATGGACGAAAATATGATGGGCTCCCATCATTAGGTTTCCCATCCCTAAATTCAACTATCGTACATTTGACAATTTAAGTCCCCTTTATTCAGTTAATCTCTTTTAGTCACCAAATTAATTCCTAATTAATTTACGACTAATATTAATTAAATAATATAATTTCTCTTTTAATATATTATTCTTATAATATAATAATAAACCATAATATCTTCTCTCTCTCTCTTCATAAATTATCCTATCAAGTTGCTTTGGTGAAGGCAACCCAAAACGACCATGTACAAGCGGGTCAAGTACTAACCAAATATAGTTACGGGCTTAGACACTAATCCAACATAAAGGTGATAGTGTATCTCAGTTTGCATATACTCAAGTTCTATGTAGCTTAAT
The DNA here is from genome assembly GCF_052625555.1 of Lactuca saligna. NCBI lineage: Eukaryota > Viridiplantae > Streptophyta > Magnoliopsida > Asterales > Asteraceae > Lactuca > Lactuca saligna. The sequence continues at coordinate 72,108,563 of NC_136422.1, forward strand.
GTATATTTTGAATTGTACAAGACCAAACTTGGCATATAGTGTAAGTAGATTAGGCCGCTACTCCCATAATCCTGGGAAGGATCATTGGTATGCATTAGTGAGAGTGCTTAGATATTTAAATCATACAATGAATTGGATTGAATTACTGGAGATATCCTCCTGTTCTTGAAAGGTATTGTGATGCAAATTGGATTTCCATTACTTCATAGGCAAAATCCACAAGTGGATATGTGTTCACTCTTGGTGTAGCTGCTATCTCTTGGAAATCATCTAAGCAAATTGTGAATAGTCGTTCTATAATGGAAGCGGAGTTTGTTGCTTTAGACAAATCTACTGAAGAAGCTGAATGGCTTAAAAGCTTCTTAGAAGGTATTCCTCTGTGGCCTCAACCTGTTACTGCCATTTTCATACATTGTGATAGTATGGTTGCTCTTACTAAAGCACAAAGTCATATATAAAATGGCAACTCGAGACACATTAGGCATAGACAAATTACAATAAGAGACTTGTTGAAGAATGGAATCATTTCCATTAGTTATATAAAGTTAAAGGAAAATATAGCTGATCCCTTGACAATAGGCCTTAGTAGAGAGCAAGTTCTCTTCACATCGAGGGGAATGGGCTTAAAGCCAACACAATGAGTCACCACATGGAGGAAATCTAACCTAGCAACATTGGAGATCCCATGGTCTAGGTTCAATAGGACAACTAGTTGGGGAAGACTCAAAGAAGCACTAACACAAAGGTATGCTCACTCCTATGATATTTATTGTGTTTTTCGTTGATGATATAGGGATGAATTCTATATTCTTAATAATGTTGATAGCTTTTATAGTGGAATATTATGGATTGTTCCAGATTAGCATTACCTATGTGAGATGAATGGGAAGTCGCATCTTTAGGAGCAGATATGGCTAATCTCTTTGAAAGTCTCATGAAGATAGGATTGTTCACGACCAAAAAGAATACAACGGTAAGAAATGAAACATGCTTAGATATGATATGTGTGATACCTCTTGTCTTGATTCTATTATACAAAGTGGTTAGTTCAAAACTCTAGTTCACTACCCAAAAAGTAGATCCAAGTATTACTCAATATGAAAGTTTCAAGTTCTACAACACCTATTCAGATGCATGTCATATCTTACATCCCTAATTTGAATATCAAAGTTCATTTATTTTCTATTTAAATGTGGGATATTATTGGAGTTTGAATAGAAAATGTGGGGTATTGTTGGAACTTTGCACTACAAAATTATAATGTGGGACTTATCCCACATTGGTGGAAGAGAAAACCTTTTCCCACTTTATAAGTCTTGTCCCACTTATTTAATCAAATGGATCAAGTAATGGGTTAAGCATATTGAGCTTGGGTTGTGGTGTTGGCTTGTCAAATTGGGCTAGTAGTAGGCTTGGATTATTAAATATTGATGGTCAAGGATAGGGCCTTGGGCCTTCGGGCTCCTAGGCTCTTCTTGACTAAATAATACTTTTTTATATAATCCAAAATTAATTAGTCTTTAATTAATTTTTATTTATTCAGTACAAAACAAATTTTGTTAAATAAATGATTAACTGGAGATAGTTTTTGACAGTTAATTTCGGTTGGTGGTTTTCAACCACTATTGAAAGCCTATAAATAAAGGAATTCTGGCAGAATTTCAGGGTTAATGAAACACACTCTTTCTCTCAATATTGTTCTTTATATCAAGGGATCATGGTGAATTTCAACAAATTCAAGATTTGTTCTTGAATTGGGTTGTTGTATCCTCAAGACAGACGCATTCCAAGGAAATTTATGTCTTAGGACACTGCAAAACCAAGCCTCAATTTGTACAATTTCATGATTATATTTTCTATATAGAAAAAATTCAAGTATGTTTTCTTTAAACTAATTCTTTTATTATGTACATATTTGAATTTCGTTTGTTTCATTTCAATTAGTTTTATTGATTGTATACTTCTATCATAACACTTTATACATTGGGGGATTATAGAAGGTGGCTATAGGTCTTTCTAGGAGTACACTATTTTATAACACAGAAACTTACATAGTTGGAGTAACTTTTACCCGAGGGCATACATACATAAAGGTTGTGTCATGATAAAACTACATTGCACTGTTTTCAAGTACATAATAACTTTCATTCCGGAAATCATGCATCCAACTAGTTTTTATATAGATTAAAAGTCTACGTAATATTACTACTTAAGAATACGATATAATTTATACATTTTGGTCCGAAGGGACTAAGACTACATTCCATTTTCCTAAGAAAATATCGGATTATATGGAGGAACATACAAACATTTTTTTAACAAGAAAAGAACTTATTTTCTAAAGCAAAATGCTTATGAACTCACCAACTTAAATCTTGATACTCTTTCAAAAAAAATTGTATTCTCAGGAAACCAGTAGGCAGGTACACGCACAAGTTTTCAAGAAGACGGAGCATAATGGCTTCTAGTCTTAGTTTTTACTATATACATTAGGAGTCATTCAAGCTATGTTTCGAATACAATGTAAACATTATATATTTAATAAAATGGTTGTTTTTGCTTTGATTACTATTATTCATTTGTGATGATAATGTTCATAACATCATCCGCGCCTGAACGTTTCTGCTGTCTCGGTTTGCGGGTGTGACAGATTGGTATCAGAGCATTGTTTATAGTGAACTTAGTATATCAACCCATAAGAAGATATAAAACTCTAAATGCAAAGGGGCCGAAGTTCTCTGACTAAAATTATACTTTTAAAATATAAGTATTTTACGAGAAGTATACGAACACGCATGCATACTAGCAGAAGTATTAAAAGAAGAACAAAGCATAAATATTTAGAATTTGGACACTACAGCTAAACCTAAAGAGTTATGTAATCATACCTGGGATAAATATAGCATGATCAACTACATTTCTTCGTGATACGACCAATATGTGTTATGGAGCGGTAGTGGTTTTGCAACAAGTCTAAAACTTAACAACTGTATATAAAAAGGAACACTGGAACAAAACATCAAGTTTAAAATACTATAGGAGTATTTTAAGCACTATAACTAACTTATGTGAAAACTAAAAAACCCTTCCTGGTAGGTATATAATTACATAGTGTATACGTTAAGGTTATATATAATTGAGATTTTATAGACTTAGAGTTTGTAATTTTCGCTCCACTTCCTGTTCCTTGTATGGTTGTAGTCTTAGAGTATGATCACTTATTCGAAGGTCTATCTGATCTTGATTATATATAATCTGTATTCACTATGTGATTATAGGAGGCCCGGTAAGGATCATCATAAAAAATTCAATAGAAATACTTTTATTAATATCATAGATTCTTTATACATCCCTAATTCTCGTACAAATGACACATCTAGACATCATAACCCCAATAACATAGCCAACAGAGGAGTCAGGGAAGAACCAAAAGAGGGTTCACGAGGAGAATTTTGAGAAAAGATCAGAAAAATAGTAACGCACTAAAGAGATCACTAACAAACCTTACCCTATCAGAAACAAACTGGAGAGCCCGCTCGGACATTTGGGTCCAGTCTAGGGCAATCATAACTAGGACAGAGAGCAAAAGAGACTATTCGTGAATCACGTGAGGAGGATGAGCTCCTTATGTGTCACACTAATAATTAATAAACAAATATAACTAGTGAGTCAATGATTATACTACTCACACTATTTGTTAGGCTTATTGCCTCTTGCATCACAATCTGTAACAGTGAATCAAGTCATGGAATTTCATTTGAGGGTAGTCACCATTAAAAATTCGTAAGTCTATTGTGCATATGTCACAACTAGCATTTTTTTAGCTAGGAAATTTTGTCCTGATGTAAACATCAACTATTGTAAGACTTGTAATCTATGTGGATATCATACTCTATGCTCAATCAAAATCATTCATATGAATCAAAACTCCTAAGTGAAGTTCAAAACCTAATACAATGCATCTCATATACTTAACTATGGGTTTGAAACCCTAAAAATCCCAGTTCGAATTTAATACGTACTAGGATCCTCGTATTGGGCATAACAGGCTAAAAACCTTCTATTTGATGATTTTAGGCCACTAAAACCCATTTAAGCTCCAGTTGGGCCCACAACAATTGGGCCACGTTGGGCCTAAAATAACTCACTTATTCTCATCGGCCTTTATGGTCCGTGAACCACCCTATTGAACTATGATGGTCCGTAAACACATCTTCTCATGGTGATTGGGCCGTAATCCCCATCCCTTTACCACCTTTGGGTCGTAAACCCTCATGAAGGACCCAATCGACCGAGAACCTTCATTGTGGCCTTAGAATTTCGAACCTAATCAAGATAAAGGTCCAAACTCCTCTTCTCTTCGCTTCCCCTCTCATTCTCAGCCCAACTTAAAAAAATTGAATTTATTTAATTAATGACAACTCATGTTTATATGGAGGTAATCCAAGCTAATACTTCCCATGTTTCTAAAACCAAATCCTTCATGTATTAACCAATCTAATACCTCTCTCTCTTCTTTCTTAAAATCTCGGCTAAGGGAACTTCACCATCACCCTCCTCTTCCACTTCAATTACACTAGAAATCCTCTCAAGAACACAAATAATTTCCTTCCATTTATTCTAAAAATCATGTGGTGTTTGAGAAAATCCAAGACTTCTACTTCAAGAATCATTAAGTTTGGTAAGTTATCATCATTCTCAATTTATTTGATTTGATTTCATGTTAAGTTTCATACTCTTAAACACTCCATTTCATGATTCTTGCCTCTTAGAACACCCTAAGTTCAAAAATATTGAAAGCAAAGTGAGTCCATACCCTTCGTTTTCGGTTTTTACTATGTTTTGGGGGTGGATACAAGTTGCTTAGTGTTAGATCTATGTATGTATGCATGTATGTATGTGTTTTCATGTTATATGATGTGATTATGCTATGAAAACACGCTAGATCTCTACGAAACTCGAAATAACTACCATACTTGGTGATATTTGTAAACTAAACCATCTTATTGGACTTACTATGAGGTGGAAAGGATTAAACATGATAAAAATGTTTGAAAACTAACTAAAATCGTATAAAGGGCTATTTTTGACAAAATAAACAAAAAGTGAGGTTCTTATGTTAACTCATGGTTTTAGAGGACCAAAAGAGTCATTTCTAAATAAAAATGGATGTTTATGATATTCATGGTTTTAAAGGGGCCAAAAATGAAAATTTTCACAAATAGGCTTCTATATGGGTCTTCACGGTTTAAATGGGCTAAATATGTCAATTTTCACAAAAATGGGTCTTATTTAGAAACTGACGGTTTTCAAGGGCCTAAAAGGGAATTTATTGACTTTTTATGGATATAATTGTCATTTTAAACAAACATGGGCCAAAAATATTATTTCTATCGAGAGTGGGTTGAAAATGTCATTTTATATAAAATGATCCTTTAAAAGTAAAGTTTCGGTCTCAATGGGCCTAAAGTGTCGTTTTTACCAAAAATGTACCTTAATTGTAAATTTTCGACTTCAGGGGCAAAGAATGTTAATTTTACAAAAAGTGGGCCTTTTATGCCATTTTGGGAAATAATTGAGCTAAAACAAGCAATATAATAACAAATGGGCTAATTACGTCATTCTCACTTTTATTGGGCCTTAGTGACCCTTTTATATGCTTGATAGGTCATGTATACTCTTTACATGTTTATTGGGATTTTTTGACCCATTTACATGCTCGACAGACCTTGTATAGTCTTTATTTGTTTATTGGGCCTTAGTGACCCATTTATATGTTTGATAGGTCTTGTATACTCTTTACATGTTTATTAGGCTTTTTTGACCCATTTACATGATCGACGGACCTTGGATACTCCTTACATGCTTATTGGGCCTGTAATTAAAATATGTGTTAAATGGCATTAGTTATCCTTTTACATATATATTAGGCCTGGGATATACATTCTCATTTTGAGCCTAAAAATGATATACATGCTTAGTGGGCATCAGTCATCCGCTTACGTGTTCATTGGACGTGGAATGTACCTTATATGTTTCTTTTTGCGTAAATTTGATTAAGGATCTTGTAAGGCATGTCGATCGACACTGATTGAGTGTACGATCGTAGCTGGTAGTTATAACCAGAGTCTCTTGGAGGGAGAGAGTGGGTTTGTGTACAGATCTATAAGGAGGTGACACCCCACACCTGAGTTGTTCGCTACAGTTAGACTTGACCAGTGTAGGGTGACAATAACCTTACCTTATTCTGTCGGCGTCCATAAACGCCAAGACAGGCGAAATTGTCATTATCTAGTATGGTTATAACAACTCACTCAAAGGAATTAACGTCATAAAAATTTACGGGGAAACTATTCTCTTTTCTCATTGGGTTACTCGGTAACATACTCATACTGGTACTCAACCTCGGGTGTTGAGATTCCAGCATTCTCTTACACAGACAACATCGGGTTGTCTGGGGTTCAATCTCTTTACACTGGGAAACCTTCTCTTGTGGATAACACAATATTATACTCGAGCTAGTACTTAAAATTGGGTGTCCAGATTCCAACATTCTCATAAGCAAACAACACCGGGTTGTCTGGGATTATTCTCTCTCTATACTCTCACAAACATTAATACACATGCATTAATACAAGATCGGACACAAACATATCAACCTGTTTTTAGAAAATATAGGATTTTTTGGTGGTTACAAAGTTATACAAATCATTTTTACAAACATGCTTATGAACTCACCAACATTTTTACATTGACCTTTTTAAATTAATTGTATTCTTAGGAAACCGTTGAGTAGGTTGGGCAGAACGAATTCATGGATATGTTGTTATATTATGTTTCATCATACTAGACTATTTTGGCATCTAATATTCAAATACAATACTCGATGTAAACAGTGAATGTTGTTATATTGCACGTGTGATGACGATGATGTTATGTTTCAATTATATACTCTGTGATGATACTACAACAATGAAGTCACACCAAGCCCCTGGATGTTTCTGTCGTCTGGTTCAGGGGTGTGACAGCATAGGCCTCTGTTATGAATTAATTTTAAAACACTATAAAAGTTGGAACATGATACACACAAAACTAGGATAACTTAGTTCAAACGACCCTCGACTTATGACCACTACTAACAAAATACCACCATTCCATCTTTTAAAAACCTTACAGTAGAAGGGTACCTCCCCATAGACTTATAAGGCGCCCCCTCAACAACAGATTAACAAATCATCCATTGTACAACACTACTACCTTTCAGTCCGCTGTAACAGCCGCCATGACTCAAATCCACGCAAGTGGTACCCGTGGGTAGGATAAGGGTGCTACCATCCTAACCATGAAGAAAACCATGGGAACCCATTACTTACTTAATGTAAACCTAACACTTGTGAAATACCTACTTCTACTCCCTAGCATAAGTACATCCCAGGGAAGTTGGCAGGAACGTTGAGAATAGTTCAAGAAAACGAACATTTTATATATTTTTTATATATAAATAGATGGATTATGACTAGAAACAACCATAGTTGCTAATGAGCTCGTTTCACTCCATGTAACAAAATCATACCTTCATAAGGAAGTAACCAGCCAATTGGCGAAACACCAATTCTACAGATAGACTCTGTTACTTTTCAAGCAGCAGTCACAGCCGTCGTGACACCCATCATGGCACAACTCAATGTTGACAGCACAAGCGGCCATGGAAACCGTACCGACAATGCTAATCGCAATAGCAACCAAATACATCGGCTAGTGTCAGCTGACAAGGACATCCCAAACCACAGAGCATAGAACAAGAAACGGAAATTCCGGAACAAAAAATGGAGCAGTTCGAGTCAAGGTCCTCCCAAGAGATCACAACTCGTGGTAGTCCCTACAGCCACAACATTTGCCACTACAACACCCCCCAATTGATATGCTGGAAACCTTCCAAAGTGTACCAAGTGAAACTTCCATCACAAGGGAGTTCGCCGAGTAATACACCGTAAAAACTGCAACAAAAAGGGGCATACTACCCGTTTCTATAGGTCACCGGCACAACCAATCACCCAGGTCCTCGACATTAGGGTAACCTAGGATTGTTACAGGTATGGCGAAACTGCACACTTCAAGAGGGACTGTCCAATAATAGGGAACTCAAGCGAAGATGGAAGAGTTCTAATGATCACCACAGGAGAAACTCATCTGGAACCACCTGTGGAGTGTGGACAGTGGTAAGTTTCCCAAATGAAAAGATGTTAAAACTTAAAATCTTTACGAAAACTATTACCAACTCAATCTTAATTATAAATTACTTCTCCATCCGTACAAAGCACCACATTAATATAAAACTAAGGGTCCTTACAGCTAAGCTGTGATGGCTTAGTACAAACATTAAGGCCATATGTAATTAAGATTCTACAGACTTTGAGTGTGTGATTCCGCCTTAACTCATGTTTCTTGTTTAGTTGTGGAGTTACGTCAGAGTCACTCAGTCGACTATCTCATCGGCCTTAATTATATATGAGTTGTAGACACCAAGTGATTATGGAAAGACCTAGTAGGGATCATACTGTGAAATATCACTACCAGTTATCGGGACCCTCGTATTGTTAGAACTCGTTTAATGCGGTACAAAATGTTCGTAGTGGTAATAACAAAGAATAAAACTAAAAACACTAAAAATGTACTGGTAGAATACACTATCGCTCTAACAAATCACTTTTTCCTAATCAACTTAACACCCGATTCAATAAGAAGTTTCGATCGTCATCCAACATGGATTGATTTGGTCCTCACCATATCAATTACATGCGCTACGAAAAGATCCTCCGCCTTAACCGACCGACTAACGAAACTCTCGTCGCTCATAATGACAAACTTGACAAAGACCTCAGAATCGTCACTTGCTTCAAACCTCCGAAGTACTCATGCGAAGAGTACCACATCTTCCTTAGCCTTCCCGAAGTACTACTAGTAGACCTTTCGGGGGTACCACTCCTTTAGCAAGTCAGGTTCAAGAATAGAGACTAAGGATCAATACAGTTAACCTATAACTACTAGGAACACACGTGATGGTGGTATGTGAATAAGATTCTAAGGACTTAGGATATATGATTCTACCTTACCTCCTGTTCCTTGTTTGGTTGTGGACTTGAGGCACAATCACCCAACCGATGATCTTGTCAATCTTAATTATATACAGCTTGTATAGACAAGGAGATGATAGAGGAACCAGGTAGGAATCCTACCGTGAATCTCGGGATGACGCTGCCAGGACTACGAGTAGACAGCCTACCATTTAGGCGAGCGTAGACAAGTAATCCCAAACCTACACACTCTTTATTGATTAAAACAGTAGAAGCAATAGTAAAAATCCGCTAGAATGCCAAGCGAGGATCGAAAATCACTTGAGATCTAGAATATTAGATGAAACAAAAATACCCACATCATTTTGCTAACCCTTCAAATCCCATTCAACATGCTAATTTCTGGACAAAATTCCTTCTAACGGAGGGATGATGTAACAACCATTAATTTCTGGTCAAGGCAAAGTAAAACTATGCCAACCAGTCAAACCGGTCAACTCAACTAGTAATGGTATGATGGGACTTACTCAATGTTTACTAGTGTACAACTCTATATCCTAATACAAAGAATCACTCGGAAGTTTCAATTGTTCAGAAAAATCTAAACCTAATCAAGGTGAGTGATGTAACGACTCGATAAAACACTATTACGTACCCTTCGGGGGCGTATAACACTCATAACGAGTCATATTAGGGTCTACGAACCTTTCACTACGAGGCCAAACGGCAGTAGTAGGGTCAGTTGGTGTCAGAGGTGGTAGTAGTAGTGGTTGTGGCGGTGGCGGTTGTGTTGGTGGGGATGGTGGTGGAGTAGAAAGGAATAGACGACGCTATATTATCATTTATGATTATAATAGGACAACCGTGCCAGTACAACAAAGGGTTAGAGCGGCTAACTTAAATATGTGGCTGATGTTGAATCTCAAGATCTCTATTTTTATTTTTAATCACAACGAAACCTACCTCTCTTTCTCTCTCTCTGTGTGTGTGTGTGTGTGTGTGTCTCTCTCTCTCTCTATATATATATATATATATATATATATATATATATACATATATATATATATATATATATATATATATATATATATATATATATATATTAGGTTCATGTATTCTAGATATTTATTGTGTCGATATAAGAATGAATGACAGTCAATCATTTGTAAAACCTAAATAATGGTTAAATGTTAATTTTAACCGTTAATTAATTCTAGTAATTACGTATTAAATTATTAATACCTTTAACTTAGGTACGAGAAATCAATTTTAAAACCTTATAATGGTTAAATGGTAATTTTAACCATTAATTAATTCTTTTTTATGTTCATAGTTTTATTTTTAAAGAATGAATGTAATTATTGATTACAAAATATTAAAATTCCTTTAATATAAAGTTTGTATTCATTAAAATTTATTAATGTTTATAATATATGTTTATAGTTGATATTTTTCAGTTATTTTTAATAAAATAACATTTATTAATCACTTTCTTAAAATAACTAAAATAATTGTTCCACAATCAATCATATATCCACATAATATATAATTAAAATACAATAACTTATCCATATATACACACAAGTTCTTTTAAGAACCTAAAGATTTGTACGAACTTGAGAACTATCCATTCAAACACCATTTTTCAAAATCAAAACAACAATTGTTAACGAAGTGCAAGGTTTATGCTATATCAAGGTTCAAAAAAAAAATTTGACTTGTTTTTTTATTAATTTTTTTTCTACTATTGGTCTATATATATATATATATATATATATATATATATATATATATATATATATATATATATATATATATATATATATATAATTTGACTTGTTTTTTTACTAATTTTTTTTTCTATTGTTGGTTATATATATATATATATATATATATATATATATATATATATATATATATATATATATATATTGTAGATGCATGTTTATCCGTAGTTTTATATATATATATATATATATATATATATATATATATATATATATATATATATATATATGTTAACCTAATAATATTTTAGGCTTTATTTTGTATTGGGTTTTATGATTGGGCCTTTTCGCTAGGAAACCCTAATTAGCTTGTCTGTATATTATGTATTTCCTTTTCATTGTATTTGCTCTTCTCTTTGATAATAATATGAAACCCTAGCCGTTATACGTATTTCATTTGTTAGTTTACATGGTATCAGAGCTCGATTGATTATCTTTAGTTTTTTTGGGGGGGGACAAGTACTGTTCATCGATACTGTTCATCGGAGTTTACTGTTCATCGAGTACTCTTCATTGTGCGATTACTGTTCATCGACACTGTTCATCACGCGAACTGTTCATCGGCGATTACTATTCATCGGAGTTACTGTTCATCGACACTGTTCACGGTTACTGTTCATCGACACTATTCAAGGTTACTGTTCATCACGGCTACTATTCACCGTTACCGTTCATCGACACTGTTCGTCGGTACTATTCACGTGTACTGTTCATTGTCACCATTTGCAATTTTGCTGTACACCTTTTTTGCTCGTTTCTGTATTTGGTTTGGTTTGATTTGTTCGTTTGTCGGTTTTGAGGGTTTCATTTTCGTCTAGCCTTGTTGATTTCGAGATCTTGATCATTTTTGGCTGCTACTCGTATTTACTATTTGACTGATATTGAAATATGGCCCCAAGAGACGATTCTCTTCAGTCCATTAGTACTCAACTTGATGGCAAAAACTATGTCTATTGGAGTTATGTTATGAAAAATTTCTTGCGGGGCAAGACAATGTAGGGGATTGTTACAGGTGACAAGAAGAAACCAACAGCGAGAAGGCCGCTAATTATGAAACCTTACTGGATTCATGGGAGACTGATAACTCCAAGATCATTACTTGGATTAATAATTCTGTCATCCAGTCTATTGGTACTCAGTTGGCGAAGTATGACACGGCAAAGGAGGTTTGGGATCACTTGGCTAGGTTGTATACTCAGTCTAACTTTGCAAAGCAGTATCAGTTAGAGTTTGATATTCGAGCCCTCCAACAGAACAGTCCTAGTGTTCAGGAATTTTATGCAGCTATGTCGGATTTGTGGGATCAGTTAGCTCTTACAGAACCTGATGTGTTGAAAGCTTTTAAGCCTTGTATTGATAGAAGGGAAGAGCAACGTTTGGTTCAGTTCTCGATGGCATTACGTTCAGATTTTGAAGGTCTGTGTGGATCAATCTTGCATCGTACACCTCTTCCCACTGTCGATTCGGTTGTTCACGAGTTGATTGCTGAAGAAACTCGTATCAAGTCCGATGCTGACAAAGCTCCCAAGACAGCCACTCCTGCTGTCCTTGCTGTTTCACAACGACCCCAATCTTCAAACCAAAATCGTCCCAGAGTTGCATTTGATGAGTGTGCTTTCTGTAAGAAGAAAAACCATTGGAAGGCAAATTGTCCTTTACTGACAAGCAAGGAAAATCAAAAGCAACAACAAACACGATCACCAGCACACTCTCAGTCTTCACAGCAGAACAAGTCTTCTGGACAGTCACGTCCCTCTTTTTCATCTTTTAGGCCAACACAGTACGATGCTGCTACACCTTCAGTTGAGAATGAAACAGATTTCACACCACCATCAGCCTTGGATCCACAGATTGTTGAGCAGTTCAGACAGTTCTTAGCTACCAATCCAACTGTCATGTCAACTTCCATGTCTCATTCAGGTCTGTCTTCATCCAACACTCAGGTATTCCTTCATCCTTGTGGATATTGGATTCTTGTGCATCTCATCACATGTGACCACATTTTTCATCTTTTTCTTCATTATCTTCTCGTACACCTGTCTCTATTATGTCTGCTAGCGCTACACCCATGTCAGTAGAGGGTGTTGGTTCTATTGTCACTCCTTATATATCTTTAACAGATGTGTATTACATTCCTACACTTGCTTTGAATCTTGCATCGGTCAGTCAGTTGTGTAAATTTGGTTGTTGGGTCTTCTTTTCTGATTCATTCTGCTGTGTACAGGACATTCGGTCTTGGAGGGTGATTGGGATAGGCCGTAGACTTGGGGAGCTTTATGTCTTGGAGCAGCTACATGTTGTTGATGTTGCTGCATCTAGTGTCGATTTGTCATCTTTTCGTTTAAACCCTTCATCGTCTCCTTTTTATCTTTGGCATTCTCTTTTAGGACATGTTTCAGCGTCTCGTTTACAGTTTTTGGTTTCCACTGGTGTGTTAGGCTCTTTGAAATTTGATGATATTTCTGATTGTTGTGGTTGTAAATTGGAAAATTTTTTTGCTTTACCGTTTAATAAAAGTGTCAGTCGTTCTGTTGCTCCCTTTGATATTGTGCATTCTGATGTGTGGGGTCCCTCTCCGATTACCTCCAAGTCAGGATCTAACTATTATGTTTCATTCATTGATGATTACACTCGTTATGTGGGTTTATTTTATGAAGCGCAGGTCTGACTTTTTCACATATATAGTGAATTCAGAGCTATTGTCAAGACTCAACACTCTGCTATCATAAAATGTTTTCGGTGTGATCTAGGAGGAGAATTTACCTCCAATGATTTTAAACAATTATTGGCATCTGATGGCACTATACATCAATCATCTTGTACAGACACTCCTCAGCAGAATGGTGTTGAAGAAAGAAAACATCGACATCTCCTAGAAACTGCTAGAACCTTACTACTCTCTGCTCAAGTTCCCAATATGTTTTGGGGAGAAGCTGTTCATACCGCTACTTATGTTATTAATCGCATTCCTACTGCGTACACTTCAGGGAAGTCTCCTTATGAAATGTTGTTTGGACAACTCCCAGATTATTCTTCATTACGAGTGTTTGGGTGTACATGTTTTTGTCTTGAAGCCTCATGTAGAGAGAGATAAGTTGTCTTCAAAATCAGCTCTTTGTGTTTTTCTGGGATATGGTATTGGTCAAAAAGGTTATCGGTGCTATGATCCTTCAAATCAAAAACTGTATGTATCTCGCAATGTCACCTTTTTGGAGCATATTCCATTTTATAGCATTGTTGTTCAGTCACATGATGCAACCCGAGAGGAGCTCTATACTATTGATCCATTTAGCATTGACATTGATGATCCACCACATGTCACTGATCCACCACTTGCTGCTGATCCACCACATGTGGCTGATCCAGCACCTATCGTTGATCCTCTGCCTACAAATCATCAAGACCCCCCTCCATCGAGACCTTATCGTAATAAGAAGACCACAAAGCTTCCTGAATTTGTCTATTCCTCTTACTCACCGGCTTTTGCCTCCTTTATTGCTAATGTACATCATCTCTCCGAGCCAACATCCTATAAAGAGGCCATTTCTGATCCTCTTTGGCAGACCGCTATGGCTGAGGAACTTGTAGCTCTTTATCAGACTCATACATGGGATCTGGTTCCGCTTCCACCTGGAAAACACACGATTGGTTGTCGTTGGGTTTATAAAATTAAAACAAAGTCTGATGGATCCGTTGAGCGTTATAAAGCCAGACTTGTTGCGAAAGGGTACGCGTAAAAGTATGGTATGGATTATGAGGAGACGTTTGCTCCTGTTGCAAAAATGATGACTGTTCGCACCTTGATTGCAGTTTCTTCCATTCTTCAATGGAAGATTTATCAAATGGATGTCAAGAATGCTTTCTTGAATGGTGATCTTCATGAAGAAGTATACATGTCTCCTCCCCCTGGTATTGCTCACCGACCAGGTGAAGTTTGTCGACTTCGGAAGGCTCTATATGGCCTCAAACAAGCTCCTCGTGCTTGGTTTGAGAAATTTTCTACGGTGATTACTTCTCTTGGTTTTCAACCAAGTAACCATGATTCGACTCTATTTATTCGATGTACGAATGCAGGGCGGATTATTCTTTCCTTGTATGTCGATGACATGATTATTACTGGTGATGATCATGATGGTATAGAGTCTTGAAAGCGTGATTTGGTTCACCGTTTTGCTATGAAAGACTTGGGAATACTTCGTTATTTCTTGGGGATTGCAGTTGCTCAATCTCCAAAGGGTTATCTTTTATCTCAAACGAAGTATATTTCCGATTTGTTTGAACGTGCACGACTCACGGGTAATCGAACAGTTGATACGCCTATAGAGAGTAATGCAAAGTACTCTCCAACTGATGGTGTCCCATTATCAGATCCAAGTCTTTATCGTACCATTGTTGGGAGTTTGGTTTACCTGACTGTAACTAGACCGGATATTGCTCATGCAGTTCATGTGGTTAGCCAGTTTGTCACTACTCCTACTACTGTTCATTGGGGAGCTGTTCTTCGTATTTTGAGATATTTACGTGGTACTCAGTTCCACACTCTTATGTTTCCTTCTTCATCCTCTCTTGAGTTGCGTGCCTATAGTGATGCAAATTGGGATAATGATATTTATGATCGTAAGTCCACTACTGGGTATTGTGTTTTTCTTGGAGATTCATTGATATCATGGAAAAGCAAGAAACAAGATGTTGTTTCTCGATCTTCTACAGAATCTGAGTATCGAGCCATGGTTATCGCCACTTGTGAGATTGTTTGGTTGAGATGGCTTCTTGCAGATATGGGCGTTCACATCTCTCAGCCTACCCCTTTGTATTGTGATAACGAGAGTGCGATAATGATTGCCAAGAATTCAGTGTTTCATGAGCGCACAAAGCACATTGAGATTGACTGTCATTTCACACGTCATCATCTCCAGAAGGGCACTATCTCCCTTCCTTATGTTCCTTCCTCTTTGCAGATTGCTGATATTCTTACGAAGCCGTTGACTGCTCCTCGATTCCATTTTCTGTCTGACAAACTCTCAATGCTTATTGGTGTTGCATTGTGAGTTTGAAGGGGGATGTTAACCTAATAATATTTTGGGCTTTATTTTGTATTGGGTTTTATGATTGACTCTTTTCGCTAGGAAACCCTAATTAGCTTGTCTATATATTATATCTTTCCTTTTCATTGTATTTGCACTTCTCTTTGATAATAATATGAAACCCTAGCCGTTATATGTATTTCATTTGTTAGTTTACAGTATATATATATATATATATATATATATATATATATATATATATATATATATATATATATATATATATATATATATATATAACAAACAAGCGTTTAAAATGGAATATATATATAATAATTTGATTTGATATATCTTTATTAATTTGATTTGATATATCTTTATCTTTAATAATTGACAAAAGTGATTTAAAATGTCCTATGTTCTTTTAGTGAATTATTTACAATCGTTGAATTCTCATATATCTAACTAATATTTTCATCCACATCACATCTAAGTTTCATACTTCCATTCCTAGATTCTCATCTTAGTTTCCTAGAGTGAATAAATTATACGTTGAATTTTCAAAATGAGTAGATATGTATACTTTTGTTGGATAGTTTTTATTTGTTTGTAATCGGAGTGGCCGATTGGTGTATATGGAGATACGAATACATCTGGCAGAATTACGAATAAAAAAAACCATCCCTTTGAATTTCTCGCAACCGATTACAACAATTATAATTTTTAGACCTTGAATTTTATAAATGGTTAACACAATCCTAACTAACTATATATATATATATACTATCTTATAAAAGAAATCTAAATATTTATAAAAATAGATTGATTATAATAATAATATTTTTTTTAATATGTTCAAATGATGAAGCTGATAGTATAAGTAACCATTAATAAAATAATATTAAATTTTAACCATATTTTGAATTCAAAAATTTATCATCAAATCTTCTTATATTTCTCAGCAATTTGAAATGGTTCCCTCAAATCCCGTATTCATTCAAATTTTGAACCCTTTTAGATATCCTTAAATTTAGCATGTTGTTTCAAATATCGCTCCAATCGCATATACGTCTTTGTTCCCTCCTCTGCTATAAAGCCCACCGTCCAGGAACAAAAAATGACTTCATCTCCCAAATAATACCATAGTTTGATTATTTTGTGTTCGACATGTACTTTCTTTTGTAACATAACATTTTTGTAGAGCAAAAACATATCACCGAAAGAATTTACACGCCCCGCCGCTTTGCGCGGGTACACTGATATATATATATATATATATATATATATATATATATATATATATATATATATATATATATATATATATATATATATATATATATATATATATATATATATATATATGTGTGTGTGTGTGTGTGTGTGTGTGTGTGTGTGATACATGGCTGCTTTGAGAATTATTTTTGTTGATATTAAAATAAATGATACTTATTGATTGTGAAAAAAAATTTGTAGCCGAAAAGAATACTTACCAAATGACAGGAAGCAGAGAACTCAACGTATTTATAGTACACTACTCGAGACATTTAGATGAAGAACGATGATTCTAAATAGGGAAATGATTCGTACACAACAACTTTTTGCCATACACAATAATTTAAGCATTATAGAGTTGTATAGTACAACATTCTAGTATATCAATTGGTGTGTATGAAAAAAAATTGTTTTATACAAATCATCTCCCTTCTAAATACACGAACCGGATTCCAAATACACTAAGGGTTAATTGAGGTGATATATGTCAATAAAGAATCGACCATTTTTAGTTTATTAAAGTGTACACGGATTCATAAAGGACATTTATTCTAAATTAATAAAGATGTTACCTTTCAAATATATAATAAATGCTCTTGTACTTATAATGATTTTGAGATTAAACCTTATACTTTTAAAAACCTTACTTTATATCTATATCTATATCTATATATATATATATATATATATATATATATATATATATATATATATATATATATATATATATATGGTTTAGGTTATTTTGTTTTTAGTAACTATTGTGTGCCAGAATACACAGTTCTAGACCATTGGATGGAATATAATCAAAGATCATGATCTGAAGGTCTATGATAGTACAATATGGTAACATGTATCATATAATCACACAAGTTTCAGTATAAGGGCATTTTAGTCAATTGAGACAAAATTAAAACAGGAAAATCGAGATTTATACGATAATTATTGATTTTGATTTAAAAATTTTGATTTTTTTTCAAATTAATTCAATTTCAAACATAATTTGTAAACCTAAACCGATTTTATTCTATCAGAATGTTATTTTGTTAGAATGATATTCTGTAATTTTGTCAGAATGATATACAACTATAAACATAATATTATAAACACATATTATCAGGACCAATAATTTTTTATGAATACAACTTTTATATAAGACGAATTTTAATAGTTTAGAATAAGTAATTACATTCATTCTTAGAAACATTTTGTGAAATAAACAAAAATACTTCAAAATATGCTAGCATTCTATGAGATTGACAATTTGTGAGATTAGCATTTTCTCAGAAATGTATTGCATCAGAATGATTTTATACAAGGAGTCTTTCCCATCATGTCTTCAAGCCATTCTTCAAGCCATTTGTATTACAAATTCGTTGCCAAATATTTTGTAGTGATACACTTATAACAACTACACATTAAACATATAACTTGTTAAATACAATTCTATCAGAATACATCAATAATATTCTTACAAAATAAACCATTCTTGCATAATAGTTTTGAATATTCTTACAGAATTTGAACTTAACAGCAGCTCCCAGTATAATGAAATAAACAAAAATATTATAAAAAGGTAAACAAGGTCTCTAGGAAGAGAGTCTATCAAACAAGATGCATACCATTCTTCTAACCATCGATGGTTAATAAGATTGAATCATAAACATCATAAACATAGATTGAATCATCAATACTTCCAGCTACAAGTTCTTTGCCATCAAAGAATGGTGTCTTGAATTTCTAAAATAATAAACAATTTATAAAAACCCAACTCATCACCAAATTGATCTACAAAAATCTGCATTTGATCATTAAAACCATTTTTTTCATTCTTTCATTTACCTATCAAGAAGAAGCAACCTCATCACATTTCGTTTTCCCTTGTTCATTTCCTGTCAAAAATCAAACTCAAAACCCACTAAAACTCCATCGATTTTAGTTAAAAAGAAAAAGTTAATAGAAGCAACAGGGAGGCTGCCGGAGCAACCCCCATTCCACTTATCTATTGGCCGCATTGAACACCTCCTCCACCATCGTCGGTCGCTGCTATTTTTGTCCCTTCATTTTCCCACCGCTAACAACGAGAAAGAAACTCAAGATGGTTCATAGGAGATAGGTTGCTCCATTTACCCCTATCAAACACTAAAGCCCAAATTAACCACTTGGGTATATCGATTCAGTCAAGAATCACAAAAAAAAAAATGAAGGAAGAAGGTTACCTGTTGCTGATCCCGTTCATATTTTATGTGGATGAAGGAAGAAGATTACCTTTTATGAAATTATTTTTTAATTTCCATCTACCATTGTTGTTCCAAGAAACCTTACTTCATTCTGAGTAGCCCTGAAACAAAACACATACAAATAATGAAGTTCATAAACATTTTAACATTTTAACAAACACCTAGTAGGCTTCAATTTATCATAAACTTACACATATAAAACGAGACATATCTTTGATTCCTTCCCTGCGATTAATGAAATTCATAATTCTTAATAACCAACCACCACACAAATTATAGACAAAAGTCAAAATTCTAATTAAAATAAGCAACAAATTAATTAAAAAGCCACCGAAGAAAGGATGTTTTCAAATGCAATCAATTTTAAATAATCATAAACATGTATTAAGCACTTTGAGTTATTTATCTGATTAATATAAAATAATATAGTTGGAATTTTGACGATTTAAGTTTTAACGAAGCTATATTCAATTAATGGTCCATCTTTATGACTGAGTTTCATTTTGATCGACTATCCATACCCTTACGATGAATTTCTTTATGGCATACCATTATTAAAACTTCAAAAATTTAACAATTACTTACAAATAAATAAGAACAACTTGTAGCAACAACCGTTGAGATATTATGGCCAGCAAAACCAGTAAAATCGATAGTAATGGTGAAGAATGTGATTATGAGTTATGATAGAATGGATGCAACGCAAAAGAATTTAAGGAATTTAAGATAGAAAAAAGAATAAGAACCTTGATATAGACAACGCGTTTGTTTTGGTCAAACTAGGTGGTGTTGGTGGTAAATAAAGAAGATAATGGTTGGTATTGAATGGAGAAGTGATTTTCTCCGACGAAAAAAGAGACGTCGGTGGTTGTGATTTGGTGTTTGGAGTTATGGTGATTTTTGTAGGGTTTAAAAACTGATTGCAATTTTATAGGGATTTGATTTGATTTTATTTTTGGAATTTATTTAATATACATGAAATATTACTAATTTACCATTATTGATTTATTTAAAAATTTAATTTGTGCTTAATTCTGATTGGTCCATATGTGCACACAATATTTGTGAAAAACATTTGAACCTAACTCATATATATATATATATATATATATATATATATATATATATATATATATATATATATATATAGATATATATATAGATATATATATATATTCAAAGTAATTAGTGTATTATTGTATGCATAAATGTGAGCCAATCAATTTTACTTATTTTAAAAAAGTGATTAATACATCTTAATGAATTAAATATAATTGAAAAATACCCTCTAATTTAACTAGAAGGGGATTTTAGTCAATTAATATAGATTTAATAAAGGAAATTTGCATATTTTAAGGGATCATAGATTCTATTAATTTTAGAATCCGATTTTACGAATTATAAGGTTTTTAATTCAGACATTCTGGAACAATATGTTTAAGTATGTTCAAAAATAAAAATATTCTTCAACCATAAAATAATAAAAATATTCTGAAACATATTTCTTGATCATCACTTTAAAAATTTCTTGTAGAATAACAAAATTCTCGAACAATCAATTGAAGAATTAAAACAAAAAATTAGATTAATTCTTATAGAATACATGTAACAATTGCTAAGAATTACATTTATTGTAAAAAAAGTAAAACAAAAAAACTTTCAAATCGGGGAAAAAACATAAAAAATCTAACAAATACACTAATTCATTCTAAAAGAATAATGTTGCTAAGAAACACTTTCAATTTTGTTGTTCGTTCTTCAAGCATCAACTTTTGTGAAAACAAATACAATTGTAGTTTAGAATCCAATAATGCATTAGCAAATGATAACTAAAAAAACTATATTCATTTGGAAAATATGCAGACTTGTTAACTCCACCTAAAACCAATAACGAAAAATTGTAGAACATGTATAATTAATGTGAAATATCGATATTCCATTCCAACAGAATTAGAATTCGTGTTTCCATTCCGTAGAATTTGAATTCGTGATTCCATTCCGATAGAATTGAAATTGTATAAAATACACAAAACACTAAGGGATTACTAGAAAGTAGTTTACTTAGTTGTTGATCATTGATAGCAAAAAGGAGAAGTGAATAATGATTCTTTACCACAATAGCAACCGGTGACTATGGAAAGATTAGTGGCACAAGTTGTAGACATGTTTGCAAGGCCGTGAACCTTTCGATGTTTTGATGCAACTTCAATGCCTCCTCTAACGATTCCTAATCAAAAAACAAATATTTACAACATAGTTTTCGGACTATACTTTTGGTGTGTTTACTTACTAGGAACTTTCTATGAATATGTAATATAAATACAGTAAAAACGATGAGCATTAATAGTGCCACAGCATGAATACATGATGCAAACACTTTCTAGTCGAAAGTTTGATCAAAACCCTAATATCAAGTTGAATGACGAAAAACCAAATGCCAAATTAAATTCACTATTAACTCGTACCTAGTTTCGGCATCAGAAAAACATTGTTTTAAACTTATCATATACAATATTAATAATCAAATACATCTAAACCCTATGTGTTCAATCCTTTGTTGTTCATATTCTGCAAATTTCATGTAAATAAAGAAAAATTAAAGCTAGTGAAGTTAGAGAAAAACCTCCGACGAGAGTAGGATACAAGATGCGACTTCTCCAATTGGTACCGTCTTCTAGGGTTTTAATTTCATCGGATGATTCCATTTCTGAGATCAATCAAATCTCAATATTGATCAAGGTGCTTCGGGTTTCATGCTCGAATCGGTGAACTAAAACAGTAAACCGGTTTAAACTGCTTATCAGTGATTGAAGGTGTTGCTGATTGTTGGTGCGAACATGATTATCAGTGTGTAACACCGAGAATTTTCAAAACAAATTTTTCATTTTTATTTTCATAAAACACATGTCATCTTAATTGGAAACCATTTAATAATTATCAATGTTTCCAACATTATAAAAAAATCTAGGATCCCGATTCATGACTCTTTTCTCTTGTGTGTGTACAATCGAGCCGCCGCCTTCCCGCGATCCAGATAAGAACCTGAAACACATAACACATAACACAGTAAGCACGAAGTTTAGTAAGTTCCCTAAAATACCACATAAAACACATATTAGCCACTCGAGGCTATAACTCTATATGACCGTCAGGTCAATGTGTTTCAGTGGGACCCTCCAGTCGCATAACTCTATGGACCCTCTGGTCCTAACTCTGTGGACCATCCGCAACTAACTCTATAAACTTTAAATCAAACATAGCACAAATAACATAGAAATAATGGAGTGTACATCATATAAATAGCACACAAGATACTTTGTCACATAACTCTAATTACCACTCTTGGTAAAGTATAATGGGAAGACTCACCTCAGATGATGAACAAACCCTAAAAATGTTACCGTTGCGCACCGGCCACTACTCTGTGCCAATCGAACAATCATCTCAATTAGAACTTTGTCCAAATTCTTACTCATTGAGTCTAGAGGTTGATCAATAACCATTCCTTCAACGTCATTAACCCATTGGGCCCACCAGGACCTAATAATAAAAAGGTCCTCACGAAGCCAATTTCTCGAACTAAATAACAAGCCCAACACAAGGGACCAAAACATAAAAATATAACTTCATGGTCCAAGGCTCTATTACATCAAACCCAAAAACTCAGGCCCATCTCCTAAGGCCCAACATGAACCTTAACCAAAAAGCCCACAATTGGGTTACGCGGGGCGTACTCCTTTACTACGCTCAGCGTACACAAGCGCACATGAAACTAATCGGGGACCTCAACCCAATACGTGGGGCGTGCTGGATTTACGCTACACGTATGCCCAGTTATACTTGACCCTTTCTCATGGTGTTAACCCGTTAAGACCATAACTCATCTCTCAGATCTGGACTTCCTAAGGCCTCTTAGTCCATAAAGTTATTGACTTTATGCCTTTGAATGGCTAATAAGGTCACAACACATAAAACTCTTACTTTCTTAGCTCCAAAATGCTCATATCCCATGCGTGGGCTGATTCTCACGATCAAGACCTCATTTTTATGGATGCTCTCCACTAAATACACTTAAAAGGATAGGTATAAACTTTGGAGTGTCAGAACTCATAAAGCCTCAAGCTTTGGGATGAAAAACTCTTAAATGGACCATAACTTGCACAAACAGAAAGGATGAGAAAGCTTTGAGCTTTATACATTCAAATGATGCTTCCACCACAGAAAAGCTCAGATCCAAAGTATGGACTCCAACTCTATTCTCTTCCATGCACCTCCTTCACTCCAAAGATCCTACATGAACACTTATAAGCTCACAATGGCTATACACCAGCTCACTAACAAAGATTAGGGTTTGAGAGGGTTTATGGATTGAGGATGGTGGCCAGAAATGAGACCATCTTATTCCTTATATAGGGACACTCCAGGGCCTAATTAGTGGTTTGGTCTAGGCTTTGCAATGTAATAGTGGTTTTGTATTGATATAGTATTTTGGTAGGTTTGTTGGATGTTTACGGGTCTGTAATGACTTTACGGCTGTAAACACCTTACGACCGTAAACTCTGTTTCCTGTCGTGGTTATCTATATATAGAGGGTTAGTCAGTCATATGTTAGTTTTTGATGCCTAGCAGTTCACGGTCATATATCGAGTTGTATCAGACGTTTTCAGTAATAGAACATGTGCAAGCTTGATTTCTTTTCTTTTCTACTATTATTCTCTTTTCTACGATTGTATTTGCTATTGATCACTAGTAAGATCCATTCCCAAGACCTTGGAATTGGTATCAAATCAGAACCAGCATCAAAGGCACTCTACAATCGATCTTGAAGCGAGTTTTCATCTGTTTGCAACTAAAGTTGGTGATTTCTACAAAATGGTTTTCAGTTTCATCGAAAAACTGCAAGTTTAAAAGCTTATGGAAGAGGAGATGAATAAGATGAGGTATCATTCCATATCGAGGGATGTCATTTGAAAGTTTTTGATCTTTTGGGGAGCAAGACCTGAATAGCATGGTGGAGAAGGCCCAAGAGCGGGAAATTAAGTTGGAGCACCTTATCAAGTGGAAGTCGGAGTAGGTTCAGGTAGCAGTAGGGCAGACCAAGAAACCTAAGACCTTCGATCCTCCCATCAGGGGCCAGCAGGGATATGCCCGGTGTGCCAAGTATGGTAAGTTGCACAATGGAGCCTGTCGAGCAGCAGGCATGGTATGTTATGCATGTGGCTAGTCGGGTCACATGAGCCAAGATTTCCCTAAGAACAGCTTGATTTGTTTCCACTGCAACCAGACCGGTCATAAAAAAGTCGATTGTCTAAGGTTGGGTAGAGGAGGAGGAGCAGTGGCAGCACCTGTGCCCGTGACGATAAGGATTACTGATGGCCACCTGATCAAGGCAAAAGATCTTACAGTGAAGAATCGTGCATTTCAGTTGACTACAGAGGAGGCATGGGCAGTGCCCAACGTCTTCACTGGTATGTGATCTATTCATGTCTTATTTATGTTATTGATTATGCTTATATGGTTATGATTTTGTATTGGGACCTTCTTAGTCAATGGTCTGTCAGCTCGTATTCTTTTTTATTTGGGGGCTACCCAATCATTTGGACCTCTTGCACTCAACAAGAAGTTCTGAGATGCTCCATGGACATTGGTTTCCCCACTCAATGTGGATATTACAGATGACTGCACCATCAGTGCTATGAGGGTATTTTCGGGGAATGTTCTGAATATGTTCTAGGAGAGGATTCGGATTGATTTGGTTCTGATTCCATTGCGAGGATTGAAGGTGGTCATCAGGATAGATTGGTTGGGGCCCAATGGGTCCATGATAGACTACGAGCGTCTGTTGGTCAGATGTCAAACCCTATGTGGGGGAGAACTGGTTATTCATGGAGAGAGAACCTCACATGGGCCAAATCTCTGTTCGGTTGCAAGAGCTAGGAGACTTCTTCAGCAGGGTTGTGTTTTATTTTTGACTTATTATTCAGATACGAGGGTGGAGGCCACACCAGATATAAACAGGGTACCGATTATGTGAGATTTTCTTAATGTATTTCTAGAGGAATTGATGAGGTTACTTCCCGAGAGGCAAGTGTAGTTATGTATTGACTTTGTGCCTTGAGCGGCTCTTATAGCCAAGGCGTTGTATCATCTAGCTCCGCCTATGATACAGGGGTTGTCCATACAGCTTCAGGAGCTGCTAGACTGAGGATTAATTCGTACGAGTAGTTCCCCATGGGAAGCACCTATCCTCTTTCTGAAAAAGAAGGATGGGTCGCACAGAATGTGCATTAATTATCAGATGTTGAACAACCTGATGGTGAAGAACCGCTATCCACTTTCGAGGATTGATGACTTATTTGATCAACTTCAGGGTGCATCTGGGTTCTCCAAGATTGATCTTCGGTTGGGGTATCATCAAATGAGGATTAGGGATGAGGATATACTGAAGATGGCTTTCAGGAATCGTTATGGTCATTATGATGTTGTGGTGATGTTATTTGGGCTCACTAATGCTCTGATAGTGTGACACCCGATTTTTTGTAACAGGTCTTACTTTGTGAAATATAGATACCATGAAAGTGGTAGCTGGGATAAACCCCAAAAAGGGTTAATTTGTATAAATGTTAATTATTAAAATATTATTGAAGAATATTGTAGTTCGTGTGATGACGATTCCGTGGATATAAAGTTTACTGAAAACGGAGTTCGTATGAGAAAGTTATGGTTATTTAAGGTTGAGGTGAAAGTAGGATGCTATTATGAGAAAGTCAATGGAAGTCAAGTCAAAAGTCAACATTTGACCACCACTCCATGAACCATAATTTTCACAATGTGACATTTGACTCACACGAAGTGAGCAAGTGATTCTCATGATGTGAGACATTATGAATCAATGAGACACATGGCGGGAGAGTACAACACATGGCAGGACCATGTATGGACATTGCTCACAATGTGAGCTAATAATGTTCATGACAGGTGAGCCTGTAGAGTATAAAAATGAGTTTTTTGATGTCATTTGGAGGATTTTGACGCATTTGACCGGAGATGCTACCTAGGAGTCGTTTACATGATATTATATTGGTGGAGTTATACAGATATACGTGTGATACAGACCGCGTTATAAGATCGTGGAGGTATAATTTACCTCATTATTATGTAAGTGTTTTATACAACATTATTGTTGGGATTTGATATATTTGAGTATATGTTATGTATATATACTCGTATTTGTGATATAGTGCTGTTATGAACATGTTGGTGAGATTTGTAAGTGAATCTCACAGTAAGATAGTAAGTTGGGACTGTCGGGGTAGTAAACTCTAATTTACTAAAATGTACGGATATGGTAGATTTGGTTATTGGCTTATGGGGTTAAGCTTATTATTGATATATTATTGTATTTATTGAGCTTGGTGACTAATAGTCACGGGGTGTTGTTAAGGGTAAATTACAACAGGTTGTAAGGATCATAGAAATTGTTGGTTAAGTACCGGTTTGTGATGAACGGGAAAGTTGTATAGGTCAGGACCGAAGTAGTCTATCAAATAAATGATTAGGTGACAAAAACTACTCTAACATCCGTTTTTTTTGGTACTTGTACCTTTTGGTATATGTGTATTGGTGATTATTATGACATTATATGGTACCTTAGGATGGTAAAACAATTTCAATATGTTATCTCGGCTTAGAGATATGGTGTTTGATTAATTAAATAGGATATAATGAAATATTGATATATTGGTTTATATTTATCTCGAATTGGAGATAGTATCTTATGATAGGTTTGGGCTTAGTGCTTTACTAAGCATGAGATTATTATGCAAAAAGGTTTCTGTTAGATGTCTTAGGAGATATTGTGAATATATCTACCTGATGGATTATTTGTTATTTGGATTATGTATTTATGTTATTGTAGTTGTTATTTACTAAGCCGTGAGTCTTACATTTTTTGTTTGTAAATGTTTTGTTGGTAAAATATTGTAGCA
Organism: Lactuca saligna; assembly: GCF_052625555.1. Lineage (NCBI taxonomy): Eukaryota > Viridiplantae > Streptophyta > Magnoliopsida > Asterales > Asteraceae > Lactuca > Lactuca saligna. The sequence goes on from NC_136422.1 coordinate 72,135,951, forward strand.
CATGACTCGATCATGTGGTTACGGTCAACACGATTCTTGTAGTCTAGTGTGCCAGTGTATACCAAAAATGTTGTAAATTTTTTAACATTATGGAATCTATTTTGGGGTATGCCTGGTGTAAGAAAATCTAGGCATTACAGACAGCGTTCAAGGATCTCATGAACTGGGTTTGTAGACTGATATTTGATTAGTTTGTGATTGTTTTTATTGATGATATATTAGTCTATTCTAAAACCAAGTAGTAGCACAAGCAACATTTGAGGGAGGTATTGAAGAACCTGGGGAGGGAGAGGCTTTATGCCAAATTCTCGAAGTTTTATTTTTGGTTGCGTGAGGTGTAGTTTTGGGGGCACATCATCAATTAAGAGGGTATTTTGGTTGATCTGGCCAACAGTGAGGTGGTAATCCATTGGGAGGTTCCAAAGAACGCATCCGAGATCTATAGTTTCTTGTGTGTAGTAGGGTACTATCGGAGATTTATTTATCACTTCTCCAATATCATTGTACCTTCGACCCGTTTGACCAAGAAAAGTGTGACCTTTCAGTGGGGTCCAGATCAGTAATAGGCTTTCAAGAACTTGAGGCAGAAATTATGCAAGACCCCGATTCTAGTACTACCTGAGGGATTGGAGCATTTTTGTAGTGTATTTTCATGCTTCTATTTCGGGATTAGGAGTTTTTCTGATGTATAGGGTTTAACATCCCAAGAAATTCAAGCCAGTTTAAAACTTTTTAAAACATTTAAAACCATTAAGTTAGTACAATTTGTTTTCAAAATAGTTTAAGCATCAGAGTATTACCATAATCAATTCATGAAAATATGAGGAGGTGCACAATCATGACTTCGCCTTCCCGCGATCATCAGAAGTACTTGAAACATAATCAACAATTGTAAGCCCGAAGCTTAGTGAGTTTCCCCGAAAATACCAATGCCATACAAATATCACCATATCATATGACATATACAGAACAACATGCATACTGAGCCTTCAGTCTGACTGCACTGCCTCATAGTGTCTACAACCTATATGGACCACTCCCGAGCCTTTGGCATGACTGGACCACCTCGCAGGGCCTACAACCTATCTAGACCGCTCGTCGGGTATGTTGGCCTACAGCACAAAGTAGTACCCCCTCAACCTAACCACCAATCAAACAAACATGTGTACATAATATCATGCGCTAAATCATAGAATATAATAGTCAAAATCGATCTAACAGATCATTAATCATACCAACATCCTACAAATAGGGATACAGACCCTACCGGTCACTAGCATAACATCATCCAATAACCAAGACACTGACCCCACCAGGTTAGGTCACTAAGCATAAGCATATAACCATCCCAACTAGGGCTGTAAACGAATTGAACGTTCGTCGAACCGTTCGTGAACTGTTCGGTGGGAAGTTCGTTTATGTTCGTGAACGAACATGAACAAAAATTATTGTTCGTTTAGTTAAATGAACGAACATGAATAATGGTCTCATTTGTTCATTTATGTTCGTGAACGTTTGTTTATGATGTTCGTTTATGTTTGTTCGTTTAAATTTATTTATGTTCATCTATATTCAATTATTTTTTTTATTATATTGCTATATTATATGTTCTTTTATGTTCAATTGTGTTTTTTTTTTATCTTTGTTCATTTATGTTTGTTCGTTTATGTTCGTTTAGCATGTTCACGAACATAAATGAACGAACATGAACAAATAAATTTGTTAAACGAACGAACATGAACAGAAAAAATCTCGCTCGTTTATCCGTTCGTGTTCGTTTGTTTTTCGGCTAACTTAAACGAACGAACATGAACAAGACCTTGTTCGTGTTCGTTTGGTTCGTTTACACCCCTAATCCCAACTACCAGGATGTAATCAATAAATATATCATGCCATAACCAGATACAATTCGTAAGGGCTGGACTTCGTGCCTTAGACCCTATTAATATAGTGAGGATAAGTCACCTCAAAATGTTAAAATCCTGTAGCCACAATCCCAACTACTGGATGATAGATTCCTGAACGGTCAATATCAAAATGTCAGCCAATTAATAATTCGGTCCCAACACATAACCACAAGTTCATGGAGTAACATGCTACATTACCCCACCTTGGCTTGATTCATACCCGAGGCGCAATCCAAAGACCCAAAAGTTAAACTATGAATCAAAGCCCAAAATATGGCCCAATTTTCCAAATTAGGCCCAAACCTTTACATGGTCATAATTAAAGGCCCAACTACTAAGTCCAATCCAAAATTTTGGCATTCCCAATGGCATCATCAAGACCCGAACTATGGCCCATTCAGGGCCCAATTATCTAAATTGGGCTCAAGTCCTTCACATGGGCCTTACCTTAAAACTCATCCAATAATTCTGGTTCATTTACTTGTTCTTAGATAGCCCATCAATAGTCCACCTACCAAGGCCCAATAGGAAGACAAAACTCAAGGCCCAAGTGAAATTAGGGTTCCCACATGAAATGACGATTAGGGTTAAGCGTTTCTGACATAACCCATTAAGGACTTAATCATTAAGTCCATCACTGCTCTAAATAAATCATATGGTGTCATTGGGCTTAATACATAGTCCAATTCCAAAGGCCAAAATGTGGTTCCCTATGTCCAAAGCCCTTAAATCCAATATTAGGGTTTTCTAAACCCAAATTAGGGTTTCCAACCCCATCCTATGCCAATAGGCACAATAGATTGGTCCTTTGATCAATTAAGGTTCATTAGACCCATTAGGGCTTTAATAGACCCATTAGTCACATGTTTGGACTTTTAGGTCAATTAGGGCTTCATTGGTCCCATTGGGGTTTTATTGGCCCCATTAGGGTTTCAAGCATCCCGAATGAATCAAACACAACAAGGCAAAGCACACCGCCACCTGACACGGCGGCATCCACCACCCAACGGTGGTGGTTTAGGTTTTTCTTTTTATTATTCCATTTTTGTTACAATTTACAATGCAATCTCAAAAACACACACTAAGCTACACATTCAACAATAAAATTACACATACACACAACCACCCGTGTGGTGGCCGGTGGTGGTATATGGTGGCAGCCACCACCTCATGGCGGTGGTGGTGGTGGTTCTTTGTTTTCAAGCCAAACAAACTACACACGAACACACACTACAACAAAAACAAACATCCACATGTTTTCTTGCTTGCAAACAGATCCAGCCACCTCTTAGTGGCGGTTGGCGACGACATTCATCAGAAATATCGAACAATAGCGACTTTGACGGTGACTGCCACCATGGCCGACCACCATTGTGGTTTTTCGTGACTCCCTATCGACAGAACCCACAACAACAACATTACCCTTGCAAGCCACGAACACAACCGCCATTTCACGGGGGCATGTGGTAGGTGGCAACCGGAGGACATGGAATGAGATAGCTGCTCGAAATGGTGGTTTGCCTCGGCTTTGTATGACGTGAAGCAGCGTCCAAAACATAGCCACCCCTGCGGTTACTCATGGCACTTGGAGGGAAGAAACGATGGAGCAGCCTCCTTCGGTGGTGGTTCAAGCGGCGGCGGTTGAGAGGAGTTCGCATGAGCAACGACAACTCCAATTCAATTGAGAGTGATTTCATGGCGTTAGGATGTATAGGATGTGGTTGCTCTGGTGGTTGGGGCTTCGATCGATCGGAGAGACAAGTGTGAGTTGGGGTGGTGATGGCGGCTGCAGCTTACACCATTAGGGTTACGGTTACCAGTTGTAACTTTTAATTACCTACTTCACGAAACTTTGCCCCATAATACCATATTTGGTCCATCATTCTCCCTTTTCTTTCAAATTGAATCCAAACGCTACAAAAAAGCCCCTCCATGACAAATTCTTCTCAAATTATGTCCAAAATTTACTCTTTAACCCCTGTTTCAACAAATTCCTTCCATAATGAGTCTGACAGTTACTAATTACACCCTGCCTTCTACAATACTCTTCAAAATTAATCCTAAAATTACACTTTAACCCGCAAAACTCTAAATCATGACAATTGGCTATAAAATAATAATAAATTTACATTTCGAGGTTCCAGATTTAATATTTACTTATTTTATTTTAAATGGGATGTTACAACTCTCGCCCACTTAAATTGGATTTTCTCCTCGAAATCATTCCTTACCATTCCTTACTCGCCAGACCACTCTAGTAACATGGTCACCATCTTGGGCACACCCTAGTCTTTCAAAGGCAATCAAAACCATCCCTCACAGGGTTCTAAAACCCGAAATAACAAATTCTTTGGATTACAATCACATTACTCATTATAAAATATGAAGTCTCAAGATGGTCTGACTCCCTAGTAGATCGCTCATACTGGATCATTATCGCTGAATCCAATCCGTTTATCCCTCAACTAACTACTCAACTTCGAGCAGCTCAAGGTTTCCCACTATACAACCAAATCACATACCTGATTATCCCTACAGATTACTTATACCTAGCCAAGGCTCAGCTAATCCCGCTGAGAGTGACTTGTTAATTCCTAATCCTCCAGCTATTCCTTCCATATTTGCAACCTAAAACACAAATACTAATACTACCCAAACGTTGAAACTACCCGAACACTGAACTGCCTGAAGCACTATGCTGCCACATGGCTGCTTTCCAAAATCTACCAACACCTTCCTGGTCCCAAGTCATTCTTCAGTCATCTGAAATATCCGGTCCCAGCCCAGTCGCTGAGCTAAAAGGACTCCCACTTAGTCACCTCACATGATTTTCGAGTGAAATCCTTCTCTAGAACTGGTTGCCACTAGTTATCATGCCACTGAGGCTCTAATACCCTTTTGATCTAACTGATCGGGTCCATGCATCAAATCCTAACATCACCAAATCCAAAACTAAAAGTGATTGCTGCCTGACAAATGGTAGCCTTATATCACAAGCAATCTTATACAGTCCATTGCTTCCTGATCCCATAACTGTTGTGGCACTCCTACAATCTCATCACCGGCTTAATCAAATCTAATCCATCTGGGTAATTCCAAAATCCAATTCATGGATCTCCATTTCTTCACTATTTGCACCGGAATTGGTGGGTACCGCTGTTCCTTCCGTGTTCTAGCAACGCGCTCATACTATCTACCAACCTAGCGAATGTTGTGGCTCCACCCACAAACTTACATCACTCTAGCATTATTTGCTAAACTTTTGAATGCTACGGCTACACCCGCAGACTTATAACACTTCTCACACTATCTGCTGCTAGTGAATGCTACGGCTACCCCCGTAGTCTTACAACACTTTCCATACTACCTGATCACTAGTTCATGCGATGGCTACGCCTACAGTCTTACAACACTTCCCATACTAATTGCTTGCTAGTAAATGCTATGGCTACCCCTCAGTCTTACAACACTTCCGTACTAACTGATCGCTAGCAAAAGCTACGGCTACCCCCGCAGTCTTACAACACTTCCCATACTAACCAATCGATATTGAATGCTACGGCTACCCCCATATCTTACAACAATTTCCATACCGGTCGAACACACGTACAACCTAACACACAACTAAACTTAATTCATGGCTAGAATCCCATCCTGATATTCCCCAAGTTCTACTATCAAGCACCGAGAAGACGCAATTCACATGCTGGGGAGCTTTACCGAACTCCCAGCTCACACAACACTCAAACCAATCATCCACATGGATTTTCAGCCTTCCAAACAACGATGCAAAACTTATCCCATTTTCAAAAACTGATCTCGCTTCTACATTCTGGGTCGATGCTCCCCCACTTAGATTCAACTAAGTCTTCACAATACATGGAAATTTAAGAATTCCCAATCCTTCTTACTTCCAACGATCGATTTGATGACAACCAGACCTTTCCAACTAGTACTCCTAACTAGCCAACCCTAAATGATCACACGTAAATCAACAGTCAGTCCCTAATGCTCAAATAATCCCACACACAAATATTGAAGTCCAAAGATAGATGCTCCAACTAATGTCTCAACAACGAGCTGCTTTCCTTGGCACTTTCCTCCTCCAATCAATAACGGTTACTAAAACCACTGAACCTAACAATGCTGAATAACTATCTTGTGGGACCCTGTCCACAAACCTCCCATATAATACCCTTCTTCCCAAAGTACTCCAACAAACCTCCCACTCTTGGCTCTAGAAATCATAGCATTCACGGTCTCTCACCCTGACTCACTCACCAGCTCGATCATCCAAAGCTAAATTGCAGTAGTTGAAACAACCTCTACCCTTAACTGGGCTATAACTACTCCCAAGACATAGTCTATAGTCCTAAAAGTGAAATAGATCATATAATGAATCCTTACCGCCCAATACAAGAGATCGAAGGAGATCTGGACCTCCAAAATACTTATGCCACATCGACCCACCCACGTTTACCAAGGCTAAACTACTGTCGCCAACCTAGCAACCAACTAACCTCGAGCTAAAATACAACCTGATCCTAGGGTCACAAGCATGCTTAGTCCTTCGATCTCGTAAACAGAACGGGCGGATTCCTTGCCTTAGAAAACAACATTCTAATCCTATCAATTAGCCATTCAAACTCCAACTGCAAACTCCATCTGAACATAATAATTACTCCTTTCTAGAGTCCCCGCAACTCACATTCCAACCTCAAGCAAAACCCTCGAAGTGTCAATTCTAGAAACGCACGTGCTAGATTCACCCGCTTAAGCCGCGGAATGTAACAAGTACATAACATCTCCCTAATCCCAAGTAACTGCATCCCTCTGCTCATTAGAATATGTCCCAGTAACAAGTCCTGGTACTAGAAAGCTCGCCCAGCTCGTCCCCCTGCCATCGTTACAGCTGTTATACCTGCCGCGATAACCATCTCGGTAATGGCTGCATAGCACTCATCAAAATACTCAACCATGGCCTTCTTACTAGACCCAAACATCTTCGGTAGCTATCCCCAGACAATCTTGATCAACTCCTCTAGGATGATCTCACTGACACGATCCACTGACATTGTTGGTCTATCTTGGCTGCCAGCTATCGATCCTAACCCGGATCCGGTCTCAAGTTGTCTCGTAACCACGATTCTGGTGATACACCAGAAATATCTCTGATAATCCATGTAATGAAAGGGAACCAACTCCCAACTAAACCCTAGGGTTTTTTACTTCCTTGATACACATATGGGTCGTTTGCTTTCAGTAGTACGGCCCCATACTACCTTCCACACCTACCCATATTTGTCTCAAGTATCACCGTAAGACCCTAACAATATACATAAACATGGAGAGTGCTCGATCCTCACGCCTAGATGAATGCTAAATATCTCATAACTGGCCTCCCAACCTCATACAAGCCACCCATCCATGAAATTTCCACCAACCTTGTAGCACTAATGTATGGTAGCCATACATAACGCTGGACCCTGTAGACTTTCGAATATCCAATCCTACCCTAAGATCTAATCAATAAAAACATAACATAAGGCCAAATCAAACATTCTCAGGCTATAAGACCTTAATTATGTACAACCGTGATGCATATACAAGCAACTATAGTAATAATGTCAATCTCATATAAGGAAAACCCTAGGCTTGCAGGCATCATGTAATCAGGCAATTCTATTATGCAATTCCTGAGGATCCCTAGCCTACTATTAGCATGCTGTTCTAACATATCATATAATCAAATAACTGCATGATATTATGGGGCCTACTCACTGGCTCCGGTAGATCGTACACTTTGCATCCTCTTTTATAATTTTGAAATCCATTTAAATTTATTTTGAAAAGCTTTCCTTGATTTGAGACTGGATTCACACGAGTGTTCCTCTAATTCACTCAAACCAAGGCTTTGATACCAACTTGTAGCATCTCTTAAATTCAAGGCAATTTAAAACTTTTTAAAACATTTAAGACCATTAAGTTAGTATAAATTGTTTTCAAAATAGTTTAAGCATCAGAGTATCCCAAGAATCAGTCCATGAAAATATGAGGAGGTGCACGATCATGCCATCGCCTTCCGGCGTTCATTAGAAGTACCTGAAACATAACCAAGAATTGTAAGTCCGAAGATTAGTGAGTTTTCCCAAAATAACAAAACCATAGAAATATAACCATATCATATAACATATAAAGAACAACATGCATACTGAGCTTTCAGCCTGGCTGGACTACCTCGCAGGGCCTACAACCTATCTGGACCACTCCCAAGCCTTCGGCATATTTGACCGCCTCGTAGAGCCTACAGCCTATCTGGACGGCTCGCCAAGTATGTTGGCCTATAGCACAAAGCAGGACCACCTCAACCCAACCCCCAATGAAACAAACATGTGAACATAATATCGTACGCTAACCCATATCATGCAACAGTCAAAATTGATCTAACAGATCACTAATCCTAGCAGCATCAGAAAAATAGGGATACAAACCCTACCGGTCACTAGCAAAACATCATCCTATAACCAGGACACTGAACTAACCAGTTCGCTAAGCATAAGCATATCACCATCCCAACTATCAGGATGTAATCAATAAACATATCATGTCATAACTAGATACAATCCATAATGGCTGGCCTTGGTGCCTTAGACCCTATTGATATAGTGAGTATAAGTCACCTCAAAATGTTGAAGTCGAGTAGCCACAATCCCAACTGCTGGATGACAGATTCCTAAACTGTCAATATTAAAACGTCACCTAATTAATAATTGGGTGCAACACATAACCACAAGTTCATGGAGTAACATGCTACATTACCCCAGCTTGGCTTGATTCATGCCCGAGGCCCAATCCAAAGTCCTAAAATTCAACCTATGAATCGAAGCCCAAAATATGGCCCAATTTTCCAAATTAGGCCCAAACCTTTACATGGTCATAATTAAAGGCCCAACTACTAAGTCCAATCCAAAGTTTTGGCATTCCTAATGGCCCAATATCATATAATCAACAAGACCCAAACTATGGCCCATCCACAGCCCAATTTTCCAAATTTGACCCAAGTCCTTCACATAGGCGTTACCCTAAAAGTCATCCAATAATTTTGGTTCATTTACTTGTTGTTGGATAGCCCATCAAAAGTCCAACCACCAAGGCCCAATAGGAAGACACAACTCAAGCCCCAAGTGAAATTAGTGTTTCCACACGAAATGACGATTAGGGTTAAGTGTTTCTCACATAACCCATTAAGGACTTAATCCATTACATCCATCATTGTTCTAAATAAATCATATGGTGTGATTTGGTTTAATACATAGTCCAATTCCAAAGGCCCAAATGTGGGTCCCTAAGTCCAAAGCCCTTAAATCTAATATTAGGGTTTTCTAAACCCTAATTAGGGTTTCCAACCCCATCCTAACCCAATAGGCCCAATAGATAGTTCTTTTGATCAATTAACGTTCATTAGGCCCATTAGGGTTTCACTAGGCCTATTAGTCACATGTTTGGACTTTTAGGTCAATTAGGGCTTCATTGGGCCCATTGGGGTTTTATTGGCCCCATTAGGGTATTAAGCATCCCGAACGAATCAAACACAACAAGGCAAAGCACACCGCCACCCGACACAGTGGCAACAACCACCCTACGGTGGTGGTTTGGGTTTTTGTTTTCATTATTCCATTTCTTAAAATTTGCAATGAAATCTCAAAAACACACAGTAAGCTACGCTTACAACAATAAAATTGAAAGGCCAACATATATGGTTTGGGCTAGGCATCAATGTATGGATGAGTTAGGGCTTTTGTCAATGTATTTTGGAGTCTTTTGTGTATTTTTTATGTTTTCGGTCTAGGAAGCTTTTGGTCATGGTGTGACCGAAAACTAGTTTTCGGTCTGGTAACCGAATTCTGTGACGGATGTTTGAGAAATTCAGGGTTTACACTTCAGGAAATATCAGGAGAGTGGGTGCACTAGGGTTTTGTGCAACACTGTTATTCCAACATTCTATTTTATTGGGGATCATTACAGGAATAAAAATATTTTCTGCCAAAATACCTCAGGATTATAAATAGATTTCTAAACCAAAATCATTCATTATTCACATTTCCGACTAGAGAAAAGACGTTTTCTCTCTGACGGATCTTCGGGTTTTTATACCAAAACGTGAGTAACTCTTTATAGTAATGTTAGAAAGCTTTATACGTGTCCATAACATGATTTAGAAGGCTAAAACATGAAATCTAGGAGTTTACACCCCAAGGTGTTCTTGAGCGGTAAACTCCCAAAACAAAGCCAAAACCGACACTTGTGTTAGGATAAGGCCATAGATGATTATGTATGCATGTTAGGGACAAGAAAACAAGCCACAATCAACCCAAGATTGGGAGTTTACGGCCCAGAACTCTCTTAGGCCGTAAACTCCATATTCCAACACTAAATGGTGTTTTGAGGACACTAGGACTTAAAGGCTTGTATCTAGGCTATTTTCCCAAGTAGCATAAGGTCTTAAACACATCAAATGACACAAACAAAAGTGAGTTTACGGCCCAAGAGAAGCTTAGGCCGTAAACTCCATTTAAATGGACAAAAGGGTGTTTTCATGACACCTAAGGCCCTAGTCCTTTACAAGAAATTGTTACACACTTAATGGAAGGACCAAACCACATCAAAATCACTTAGCCAAGTTAGTTTACGGCCAAGACATGGTTCTTGGGCCGTAAACTCCTAAAAAGGGCACTAAGGTGTGCCTAATGCCTTCATATGCTAGGAATAAAGGTCTAGAACATATCCCACAAGTGCAAGAGGCTTGAAAACAACAAAAACCCACATTACTTAGAGTTTACGGCCGTAAACTCTAAGGGTAATGGCCTTGAGGCCGTAAACTCCTAATTGGAGTACTTCTAGACCTTAAACCCTTCCAAGGACTTAACCACTAAGTTAGAACAATTCTAGAAAGCATTTGGGACTTCAAAACACACCAAACACACATGTTTGGGAGTTTATGGCCGTAAACTCAAGAGTTTACAACCGTAAACTCCATGTGTGATGGTTTATGGAGAGTAAACTCTCATATAGGGTCCTTTGGAAACCCTAAACACAAATACCCTGTCCCACAATAGCTTAGATGCAATCCTTAAGGCTTAAAACACTTATATAAAGTGTTTATTATGTCTAGGATGTCTTACACATTATCAATTAGTTATTTGAGTCTAATTGAGTGCATATATGTGTGATTATATGTTCATTAGGATCGTAGTGTGTTCACAAGTCCTCGCTTGACACCTAGCAATCCGATACCATTCATTTCATTGCAATCACCAACTACAGGTGAGTTCATACCCCTAATCAATGTTTTAAATGATTTTAAATGCTTTAAAGGGGGGTAATACAAGTAGAAACAAACATGTTATTAAATCATTGTTATGTATTTTATAACTGTGTTTGTCATTTAACAAATTTCACATACTACAAAATGTGATGCATGAAATGGTTTTAAATCTTAGAAACGCATTGTTATCAATTGTTTTACCTTTGAAATGTATATTATAAATGACATCAAGTCATTGTTAATTATTGTTCAAAACCCATAAGATGTCTTATAAAACCATTTTACATTATTGAATTAAACTATGCATGTACACTTATATTCTTATATATGTATGAATGTTATAGTTTACAGTTTTCATTTAGTTTCTCACACCCTTGAGTAGTAAGAGTGTATAAACCTACTTGAACAACCAATTACCTTCCTGCAATCTATCATAGGGATAATTTGGAGATATTAAACATAATTCCTATTACAAGGAATCACACAAGAGTCAGTTCATTCATGAGTCTATACCAGTACATTACCTGATACATGAGTACCTTTACATTTGATTACATGATACATGAGTATGTTTACATATACTTACATAATACATGAATACGCGTACATCAACGCATTACATGAGTACCTTTACGTAGATACACTTCATTATGTACGTTAACATGAATACTTGTATCTCGAATTGCGAGGATGATTTATTAGTACCTTTTGTTTAAATCTTCCTGCATATCCCTAGTACCTCGGGATATCTAGATAGGACCCTATCCCCAGTACCTCAGGATACCTAGATGGGCCTCTATCCCACAGTGCCTCGGGATATACGTACGGGACTAACCATTCCGGAACCCATCTGTTAGCAACAATGGGTGATGAATATCTATGGATGCCTACGGTTATTTCTTATATTAGGAGTTAGTTACGGAACTAACCATTCCTCCATCTCCTGTTGCAACAGGGGATGAGATGAAAATCTTCGGATGTTCATTAGGTTAACGCTGTTATGGGATTAACCCCCCTTCCACCCTGCTGCCGCTACAGAGGGTGAGTGGACAATCTTCGGATGTTCATTAGGTTATATATAAGTCGTGTTAACCCTAGTACCTTGGGATAATAGTGACATAAGATGTGTTAGTCCTAGTACCTAGTGACAACACTTATAGTAGTACATTTTCCTGTTTACTTTATTTTGTGATTCTTTCACATAAAAGATGAGTTAGACTAAGTACTTTAGTACTAAACAATTAAAGGAAAACTATCATTTTACTTACAAAACATTCGGGTCTTGGTAGAAGACTACATTTCATACTTATAGAAAATAAGGGTTTTTTTCTAGGGTTTTCATACGTACATCAACATTTTCATTTAACGATTTACATGGGCTTTATAACAGATTTTCACAAACAAGGCAATGACACTTATATACTTATGAATTCACCAGCTTTAAAGCTAATACTCGCTTTCGAAATAACTTGTATTCTCAGGTCATTAGTAGACAGGTACGGAGGCCAGGTTTTTGAGAAGACGGAGCAGACAAGTCTCGTCTTTTATTTTGAGTATATTTGTGGTGTCTTACTACAATGAAAGAAACACACATGTATTAAAACTTCACTTATAATGCAATGGATGATGTTGTTGCTTGTTTATTATATTACACTGTTGTGATACTGTACATGACGTCCTCCACCCTTGAACGTTTCCGCCGTTCGTGGTTTTGGGGTGTGACAGATTGGTATCAGAGCGTTGTTTATAGTGAATTAAGTATATCAACCCATAAAAGATATACTAACTATAAATACATGGGATTAAAACACTCTGTCTAAGAGTTATACTTTTAAATAATAAAATATTTAACAAAGTATACGTGCCTGCATTCATACTAAAACCAGTGTCACAATGACAAGAACAAATGTATTACGATTGTTGAACATCACAAGTGAGCCTGGGGATATATAGTCAGTCATGGGAATAGCATAGCCTAATCAACTATGCTGGTCCAAGGAGTGATTAGCATATGCCCAAGAAGGCTTGTGATGTGGCAACAAGTCTAAAAACTTACCAACACAACCATAAAGAAATACCATATGGGTATTTGATCTTACTGTAATTATCTTAGTTAGTTCGTCTATTTAAACTATTTCTTATATCCCTTTTCTCGCGTAGATTAAGATGGCTGGATTTCACCATGGCGATCCGTACTTCCCAAACCCCGGCAATGCTGGTTGGCTAGAGGCAGAACCAGAAGATGATCACCCAATCCCTTTGGATGATCACCATGCTGAGGGCTTTTCCGATAGTTCGGACTCGGAGCCAGAAGTCAACAACCTACCTCCAGCTGCTCAAAACCCAAACCTGAACCCTCGCCCTGTGTTTCAAGGACCCACACCCTTGTGGGCCATTAATTTGACTGAATGGAGTCAGGAACAAGGTCAACCCATTCCCTACAATGGAGACCGAAGTTTTTACAACCTCACTGAAGGAGGTTCTACTGATAGAGTCCTACCAATCATGGTGCGTAGGATTTCTCGAAACACGATTATGGCTCAGGCTTCTATCAATCAAGTTTTGGAAGTTGACGCCAACTCTGGTGTTAACACTATCCACATTCGCCGACTAGAGTCTGCTCATGAAAGGACTCTGGTCCGCAATGCAAATCTGCAGAGGGAACTTGCTGAAACCCGAGTAGAAGTTAGAGAACTTCGATCTCAGCAAGCAAGGTCGGACAGGCGTATAAGGGACATTGAACGTCTACTGTCGAGACCGAGGACTCATGCTAGCAGTTCCCATCGCCGATAGAATATCGTCATCTCATCTTTTGGATATAACCTAGTTTATGTAAAACTTTGGTCTAATTTCCTACCTGTATAAATCTTAGACCTGTTAGGTCATGGTCTCGTCTTAATTCTGTCAAAATTTTCCAGCTTGGTTGATGTAAGGCCTACTTTTAGGCCATTTTTCCCGAACTTACTACATCTATAATTCCAGTATCATTGACAGATATCTAATCATATGGAAATTATTATCCAAATGATGTCACTTTCAGTTAGTTATTCTATTCATTCTGTTGTTGGACTATAGGGGTTAGTCCATGGGACACATTCATAAATCATTTATTCTTATCCATGTCGTCATCTTTTCAACGTATAGTTAAAGATGCCTCCACGCAGAAGTACAAGGCGTAATCCAATCAACGAAACACCGATACCACCGCCTCCTCCACCACCACAACCACAACCTCAACCTCCTCTACCACCTAACCCCTTTGATGCCAACGTGTTCCAGGCAGCTTTCACAGCAGCAGTTGCAGCTGCTGTGTCAGCAATCAACACTCCTGTTCCTAGTGCATCGGGAACAGGTGCACCTCCCTCGAACCACGGCGAAATCCATGGACACCCTCGGGAATGTACCTACAAGGACTTCACAAACGCCAAACCCCGCAGCTTGAATGGTACTGGTGGCGTTATGGTGTTAAGGAAGTGGATCGAAAAGATGGAATTTGTCTTTGAAATCTGCGCTTGCCAGGAAAGCAACAAGGTCAATTTCGCAGCTTGTACCTTCTCTGGTAGAGCACTAACATGGTGGAACGGCCATGTTAAATCCCTACCTCTAGTGGTGGCGTATTCCATCAACTGGGAACACTTGAAGGACATGCTGATGAGAGAGTATTGTCCTCGGGGAGAAATACAAAAACTCGAGCAGGAACTCTGGAACCGGCAAATGGTTGGATCTGACATAGGAACCTACACGAATAGGTTCTGTGATCTGGCAAACTTATGCCCTGACATGGTTGCTCCCCAGAGAAAAAAGATAGAAAGATATATATGGGGGCTGTCACCCCAGATCCAATCGAGTGTTATAGCTTCCAGGCCTATTACTTTCGATAGCGCCAAAGAGCTAGCACAATCTCTCATCGATCACCAGAAACCTCAAAACATAATAATCCCTACTCCTGTACCACAAAAGTCCAACCTCGACTACCACAAGAAGGGGTGGAATAAAAGGAAAAGAGGGGCTCCGCAAGGATCCTCCAATAAGCAACAACTTGTGGCGATCAATGCTGCCGTAATGACTCTTGTTGTCCCTGCGAACCCCTTACCAGCAAAAACTTATGCTGGAACCCTTCCGAAGTGCACCAAGTGCAACTTCCACCACCACGGACCTTGCAAGGAGATGTTCTGCTCTAACTGCAACAGGAAGGGGCACACCGCCCGTTACTGCAAGGCTCCAACAGCTCAAGCCGCCCAGGTTCCTAACACCGGTATGGGCCAAGCTTGCTACGGATGTGGCAAAGTAGGCCACTACAAGAGGAACTGCCCTAAAGTAGGGACGGCTGGAGGAGTGGGAAGAGTTATGGCCCTAGGTCACGAGGAAGCAGTAGCTGATCCTACGATAGTTACTGGTACATTCCTCCTTCATAACTCATATGCTTGCATACTTTTCGATAGTGGAGCCGAGAAAAGTTTTGTAAGTCACAAATTTGCACACCTGCCTAAACAAAAACCATGTGCATTAGATAATTCATTCACGGTAGAAATGGCTAACAGGAAAACAGAGAGTACAAACTGCATATACGTAGGTTGTGGCTTAGCTTTAGATGGCCATACTTTCAAGATAGATCTCATGCCAGTCACAATTAAATGTTTCGACGTTATCATCGGTATGGATTGGTTGAGTCTTCTTCACGTCGACATCTTATGCTTTGAAAAAGCAGTTCGTCTTAACCTTCCTAACAACGAAACCTTAATTATCTACGGCGACAAACCTAGTACGAGCCTTCGTATCAATTCGTGCATTCAAGCCCAGAAGTGCTTGCGAAAGGAATATCATGCATTCCTAGCACACATCGTCGATACTAGTCAAGAACTGAAGGACATCTAGAAAATCCCAGAAGTACGCGACTTTCCCGACATATTCCCAGAAGAACTTCCCGATTTACCACCGCAACGCCAAGTCAAGTTCAGAATCGACATAGTGCCAGGAGTTACCCCAGTAGCCAAATCTCCTTATCATTTGGCACCGGCTGAGATGCAGGAACTTTCCAGTCAACTTAACGAACTTCTCAAGAAGGGATTCATTCGACCAAGCTTCTCACCATGGGGAGCACCGATCTTGTTCGTCAAGAAGAAAGATGGATCGTTTTGCATGTGCATCGACTATAGAGAACTCAACAAACTTACCATTAAAAATCGTTATCCCTTGCCCCGCATTGACGATTTGTTTGATCAACTTCAAGGAGCCAACTACTTCTCGAAGATAGATATGCGATCTGGATATCACCAACTACAAGTGTTAGAGGAGGATGTTCCCAAAACAACCTTCCGAACTCGTTATGGGCACTACGAGTTTGTAGTGATGCCATTCGGATTAACTAACGCGCCCGCAGTATTCATGGATCTGATGAATAGGGTGTGTCGTCCTTACTTGGATCAGTTCGTCATAGTCTTCATTGATGACATACTCATCTACTCTCGAAGTGAGGAGGAACATAGTCAACATCTCCGTAAAATCTTGGAAACATTGCGAGCGGAGAAGTTCTACGCGAAGTTCTCGAAGTGCGAATTTTGGATTCGACGAGTCGAATTTTTGGGCTATGTGGTTAGCGAAGAAGGTATACACGTGGACCCCTCCAAGATCAAAGCCATTGAGAACTGGTCAGCGCCAAAGACACCTACCGAAATTCGTCAATTTCTAGGTCTCGCTGGCTACTATCGCAGGTTCATTCTGAACTTCTCCAGCATAGCGAAACCACTTACAACCCTGAAACCTGAATGTGTTCATTCTGAACTTCTCCAGCATAGCGAAACCACTTACAACCGATACTATCCCTTCGCAGGTTCATTCTGAACTTCTCGCTGGCTACTATCGCAGGTGCATCCAACAAAGGTCTCGGATGTGTTCTGATGCAGCGAGGTAAAGTCATCGCCTATGCCTCGAGACAGCTGAAGACACATGAGGTTAACTACACAACCCACGATCTTGAACTAGGAGCAGTTGTGTTTGCTCTGAAGATCTGGCGGCATTACCTATATGGTACAAAAAGCACGATCTTTACGGACCATAAGAGTCTACAACACATTTTCGAACAGAAAGGGATCAACATGAGACAACGACGGTGGGTCGAGCTACTCAGCGATTACGAATGTGAAATTCGTTATCATCCGGGTAAAGCCAATGTTGTAGCCGACGCCCTAAGTCGGAAAGAATATACTGGTCGTAGAGTCAAATATTTGACTCTAACTATGCATTCACACTTGTCCACGCAAATTATGGAGGCTCAGCTCGACGCTTTGAAACCTGAAAACGTGGCTGGTGAATCCCTTAGAGGGATGGATAAGAACTTGGAAGTCAAGGGTGGCGGAACCTTATACCTCATGGATCAGATCTGGACACCGAAACACGGTGGCTTCAGAGACTTGGTCATGACCGAAGCTCACAACACTCGTTATTCCGTCGACCCGGGTTCAAATAAGCTGTATCTGGATCTTAAAAAGCTATACCGGTGGCCTAACATGAAAGCAGATATTGCCACCTTCGTGAGTAAATGCCTTACTTGCGCAAAGGTCAAGGTCGAATACCAGAAACCCTCCGGTCTTCTACAACAACCAAAAATACCAGAATGGAAGTGGGAGCGGATCACTATGGACTTCATAACCAAGTTGCCCAAGACGACTAGTGGACTTGATTCCATATGGGTCATCGTCGATAGACTGACTAAGTCTGCACACTTCCTACCGATCAAAGAAACAGACAAGATGGAGAAGCTTACCAGAACTTACATTAGGGAGATTGTAAGGCTGCACGGTGTTCCTTTATCTATCATCTCGGACCAAGATAGTAGATTCACCTCGAGGTTCTGGCAGTCATTACAATGTTCCCTAGGAACTAGGCTGGACATGAGTACAGCCTACCACCCACAGACCGACGGGCAAAGTGAGAGAACTATCCAAACTTTACAAGATATGTTGCGTGCCTGTGTGATTGACTTTGGAAAAGCTTGGGATACTCATTTACCCCTAGTTGAATTTTCCTACAACAATAGTTATCACACAAGCATAAAGGCAGCTCCATTCGAGGCCCTCTATGGCCGAAAGTACAGGTCCCCTCTGTGCTGGGCTGAAGTGGGTGATACCCAGTTAGCTAAGGGACGAATTCCCGAAAGCACTCTCACGGGTCCGGAAATCATTCGGGAAACAACAGAGAAGATCGTTCAAATTCGTGAACGATTGAAAGCCTCTAGAGACCGACAGAAAAGCTACGCTGACAAGCGTAGGAAACCTTTGGAGTTCCAGGTGGGCGACCGAGTCCTACTGAAAGTCTCACCCTGGAAGGGCTTGATACGCTTTGGAAAGCGTGGGAAGCTCAATCCAAGATACATAGGGCCTTTTGAGATTCTTGCGAGAATTGGCCCTGTAGCTTACAAACTCAATCTACCGCAAGAACTCAGTAACGTACATCCTACCTTCTACGTCTCGAACTTGAGAAAGTGTCTATCCGACGAGACTCTTGTTATTCCACTCAACGAGATCGAGATCAACGAGAGCCTCAACTTCGTGGAGGAACCAGTAGAGATCATGGACCGAGAGGTCAAGCAATCAAAACAAAGCCGTATCCCGATAGTGAAGGTGCGCTGGAACGCAAAGTGTGTACCGGAATTCACTTGGGAACGTGAGGATCAGATGAAACTGAAATACCCTCACCTTTTCTCTTAGTTATTTGTAATTTCTAATTTGCTTAAATTCTAATTTCAGGACGAAATTCCTTCTAACGTGGGGATGATGTGACAACCCGAAATTTCCATTCTGTAAAAACTATATCACTTCAATAGAAGTTGTAGCAGTCACAGTTAAATTTCAAACTATTCGCGTAAGTTTGAGAAATTCAGGGTTTACACTTCAGGAAATATGAGGAGAGTGGGTGCACTAGGGTTTTGTGCAACACTTTTATTCCAACACTCTATTTTATTGGGGATCATTACAGGAATAAAAATATTTTCTGCCAAAATACCTCAGGACTATAAATAGATTTCTAAACCAATATCATTCATTATTCACATTTCCGACTAGAGAAAAGCCATTTTCTCTCTGACAGATCTTCGGGTTTTTATACCAAAACGTGAGTAACTCTTTATAGTAATGTTAGAAAGCTTTATACGTGTCTATAACATGATTTAGAAGGCTAAAACATGAAATCTAGGAGTTTACACCCCAAGGTGTTCTTGAGCGGTAAACTCCCGAAACGAAGCCAAAACCGACACTTGTGTTAGGATAAGGCCTTAGATGATTATGTATGCATGTTGGGGACAAGAAAACAAGCCACAATCCACCCAAGATTGGGAGTTTACGGCCCAGAACTCTCTTAGGCCGTAAACTCCATATTCCAACACTAAATGGTGTTTTGAGGACACTAGGACTTAAAGGCTTGTATCTAGGCCATTTTCCCAAGTAGCATAAGGTCTTAAACACATCAAATGACACAAACAAAAGTGATTTTACGGCCCAAGAGAAGCTTAGGCCGTAAACTCCATTTAAATGGACAAAAGGGTGTTATCATGACACCTAAAGCCCTAGTCCTTTACAAGAAATTGTTACACACTTAATGGAAGGACCAAACCACATCAAAATCACTTAACCAAGTGAGTTTACGGCCAAGACATGGTTCTTGGGCCGTAAACTCCTAAAAAGGGCACTAAGGTGTGCCTAATGCCTTCATATGCTAGGAATAAAGGTCTAGAACATATCCCACAAGTGCAAGAGGCTTGAAACCAACAAAAACCCACATTACTTAGAGATTACGGCCGTAAACTCTAAGGGTAATGGCCTTGAGGCCGTTAACTCCTAATTGGAGTACTTCTAGACCTTAAACCCTTCCAAGGACTGAACCACTAAGTTAGAACAATTCTAGAAAGCATTTGGGACTTCAAAACACACCAAACACACATGTTTGGGAGTTTACGACCGTAAACTCAAGAGTTTACAACTGTAAACTCCATGTGTGATGGTTTATGGAGAGTAAACTCTCATATAGGGTCCTTTGGAAACCCTAAACACAAATACCCTGTCCCACAATAACTTAGATGCAATCCTTAAGGATTAAAACACTTATATAAAGTGTTTATTATGTCTAGGATGTCTTAAACATTATCAATTAGTTATTTGAGTCTAATTGAGTGCATATATGTGTGATTATATGTTCATTAGGATCGTAGTGTGTTCACAAGTCCTCGCTTGACACCTAGCAATCTGATACCGTTCATTTCATTGCAATCACCAACTACAGGTGAGTTCATACCCCTAATCAATTTTTTATATGATTTTAAATGCTTTAAGGGGGGGGGGGAATACAAGTAGAAACAAACATGTTATTAAATCATTGTTATGTATTTTATAAATGTGTTTGTCATTTAACAGATTTCACATACTACAAAATGTGATGCATGAAATGGTTTTAAATCTTAAAAACGCATTGTTATCAATTGTTTTACCTTTGAAATGTATATTATAAATGACATCAAGTCATTGTAAATTATTGTTCAAAACCCATAAGATGTCTTATAAAACCATTTTACATTATTGAATTAAAGTATGCATGTACACTTATATTCTTATATATGTATGAATCTTATAGTCTACAGTTTTCATTTAGTTTCTCACAACCTTGAGTAGTAACAGTGTATAAGCGTACTTGAACAACCAATTACCTTCCATCAAACTATCATAGGGATAATTTGGAGATATCAAACATAATTCCTATTACAAGGAATCACACAAGAGTCAGTTCATTCATGAGTCTATACCAGTACATTACCTGATACATGAGTACCTTTACATTTGATTACATGATACATGAGTACGTTTACATATACTTACATAATACATGAATACGCGTACATGAACGCATTACATGAGTACCTTTACGTAGATACACTTCATTATGTACGTTAACATGAATACTTGTATCTCGAATTGCGAGGATGATTTATTAGTACCTTTTGTTTAAATCTTCGTGCATATCCCGAGTACCTCGGGATATCTAGACAGGACTCTATCTCCAGTACCTCGGGATACCTAGATGGGCCTCTATCCCACAGTGCCTCGGGATATACGTACGGGGCTAACCATTCCGGAACCCATCTGTTAGCAACAGTGGGTGATGAACATCTACGGATGCCTACGGTTATTTCTTATATTAGGAGTCAGTTACGGAACTAACCATTCCTCCATCTCCTGTTGCAACAGGGGATGAGATGAAAATCTTCGAATGTTCATTAGGTTAACGTTGTTACGGGATTAACCCCCCTTCCACCTTGCTGCCGCTACAGAGGGTGAGTGGACAATCTTCGGATGTTCATTAGGTTATATATAAGTCGTGTTAACCCTAGTACCTTGGGATAATAGTGACATAAGATGTGTTAGTCCTAGTACCTAGTGACAACACTTATAGTAGTACATTTTCCTGTTTACTTTATTTTGTGATTCTTTCACATAAACGATGAGTTAGACTAAGTACTTTAGTACTAAACAATTAAAGGAAAACTATCATTTTACTTACAAAACATTCGGGTCTTGGTAGAAGACTACATTTCATACTTATAGAAAATAAGGGTATTTCTAGGGTTTTCATACGTACATCAACATTTTCATTTAACGATTTACATGGCCTTTATAACAGATTTTCACAAACAAGGCAATGACACTTATATACTTATGAATTCACCAGCTTTAAATTTGATACTCGCTTTCGAAATAACTTGTATTCTTAGGTCATCAGTAGACAGGTACGGAGGCCAGGTTTTTGAGAAGACGGAGCAGACAAGTCTCGTCTTTTATTTTGATTGTATATTTTTGGTGTCTTACTACAATGAAAGAAACACACATGTATTAAAACTTTACTTATAATGCAATGGATGATGTTGTTGCTTGTTTATTATATTCCACTGTTGTGATACTGTACATGACGTCCTCCACCCCTGAACGTTTCCGCTGTTCGTGGTTTTCGGGTGTGACAAATTCTGTTTTCGGTCCTTGTCAGTATATATAGATGTTAGACTGTCAGGGTAGTAAAACAGTTGTACGTTGCTCATTTTTCGGTCCCTGAATTGTATCAGACAATTTCAAGTGTTTAATCATATGCAAGCTCGGTTTCATTAATCTTCTACTCCATTTCTACTTTGTTTTCTTATGCTTGATTGATCATTGGTGAACATCCCTCCATCAAGGAGCTTACAGTTGGTATCAGAGCACAAACCGGTGTCAATCAAGTGTGTTTATTCAGTTTTCTGCTTCATAATCGTGTTCTTCTGGTTATTGGTCTCTTGAACCCTGTTCTTGCTCGATTTTTGAAGATCAGATCACAGTTTGTATCGTGTGGAATCGAGATTTTCTTGGATTTCAGCCTTTCAATTGAAATCTTATTGTTTTCGATTTGATTTTCATCAACTAAAAATATATCTTCAATTGATTTTTGTTCAGATCTAAGCTGTTTGGAAGCTGTGTTTAAGGTTTCAAGTGTGTGGAAATAAAAATCGGATCGAAAATTTAAGTTTTTCACTGAAATCTGTTAGTTTTTGGTTCAATCTTCAGAAACAGAAAACTATTATTCAACCAAAAACCTTTCAACCTTCTGAAATAGAAAACTATTCTTCAACCGAACACCTTTCAACTTTCAATCTTCAGAAACTAGAGAACAGTCCTTCAACTGAAAACCTTTCAATCTTCAGAAACAGAAAACTGTTCTTCAACCGAAAACCTTTCAATCTTCGGAAATAGAAAACTATTCTTCAACCAAAATAACTTAAATCTTCAAAAACCGAAAACCCTTGATCCTTCATAAACCGAAAACCCCTTATCATTCAGAAACCGAAAACCTCCTTTTACTTCAGAAACCGAAAACATTATTTTCAATTATCACCACTCAACCGAAAAACCTATTCACTTGATTTTTCTATTTGTTTTTCAAGTTAATTTTTTATTAAAAATTTCAAAAACAACAAAAAATCAAAAACAAAAAAAAGGAATCTCAAAGCATGTAAGCTCACCATGAATTGGATATGATTATGGGAACCACTTCTCGAATTCCACGACTATTATCTGCAGAATGATTTCCAGAATGGAAATATCAGATCGAGAAGTACATCAAAATGAAGGATTTCATGATATGGCAAAGCATTCTTTGAGGTCCAATCCGCATTACAGCTACATTGGAAGATGGAACCATAATTGATCAGCAAGTTAAGAACTACACTGACGATGATTTCAAGAGAGTTGAGGAGTAGGAAAAGGCTCTTGCTACACTTACCATGGCGTTATCTCCGGAAATCGCTCAAGGTTTCTGTGAGTATACATCGGTAAAGGCCTTATGGGAAGCACTGATAGAAGTCTATGAAGGCAACAAAGACACGAAACAAAGTCGACAAGTCATGCTGCGACAAAAGTTCAATATGTTTAACTATGTATTGGGAGAAACACTTGATAATCAGTTGCAAAGGTTTATCACACTCACCACAAAAATGATCTCTGTTGGTGTGATGGTTACAAGATCGGAGATCAACAAGAAGCTGCTGAACTCTCTGCTAAAATCCTAGGATATGAATGTCTCAACGATTAAGAAGACCAAAGATTTGAACCGTTTGAGTTTGGCTGAAACGATGGCGATCATCAAGGCTTGTGATCTCGATGATAAGAAAAAAGAGATTAATCATGTCAATTCATGCTCGACAACAAATCTTGGGATCCAAACCACCAACAACATTGCTTTCTCAAGCTTCTCTACTCCTCAAGCTCCTCAAGTTCAAGCTCCTCAAGTTCATGCTCCTCAAGTCATGTTCCTCATTAGCCCACCTCATATGTTATACCTCAAATGCAACACATTCAAGTTCCTTAACCTCAAACTTTAACTCAACAAGCTTGTTCTAGTGTTGGTTCATCCACAGCTGCACCAGTTCAATCTCATGGAATCAGTCCTCAAGCTTCATCTTTAAATGAAAAGGAAGAAATTTTGGCCCATGCCACTGGTTTGGTAAACTACTACAATGCTTTTGTGGGTGGAGAACTCTCCCCATAACTCTCATTTGATGACCTAGACCATATCCATCATGAGGATGTGGAAGAGATGGACATTACATGGAAGATGGTCATGTCGGTTTTCAGGGCAAAGTAGTTCTCCAACAAAATAGGAAAGAACAATTAGAGTGTGAAATCCAACAAGAAAGTGGGATTCAATAAAAGAAAACTGCAATGATACAACTGCCATGAGCCTGGGCATTTTGCAAGGGAATGCCTAAAGCCAGATCGAAGAGAGAATTATGAGCGAACCATGGTGTCGGTGACCTATGTCAACAAGGGATCTTCTTCAAGAAATCAAATTGCTAACTTGGCGATGGTCGCCCAATCCTTTAATTAGGAAGACCAAATTCAGGCTTTAAATATTTTAGGACCTGAAAATGTACATCTTGCCCAGATCAAGGATGGTGTGGCAGAAGAAACAGAGAAGGATCCTGAAGAAGAGATGATGAATCTTCAGTTTGCATTCATGGTGCAAACCACTCCACAGCCTACCAAACCCGAGGTTAGTGAATTTGGTTGCTCTTAGTCTTGTATTAAAACTGTTAAACTTTTTTGAGACCAAATTGAATTAATCAAGAAAGAGAATGAGGACCTTAAATATGAGGGTTACACACTTAGGAAAAATCATAAGCCTTTAAAGACACAAATAGAAAATAAAACAAAGGACTTTATGAAACTACAAGAGGATTATAGCAACAAATACGAGAACTATGATCATCTCAAAAGAAAATTTGTTGCTATAACCACTAAACTTGACACATTGAAAAATCGCCTAGAAAATGCTGAATTTATTTTTAACAAATTCGATGGGTCAAGTGAAGTTGTTTCAAAAATGATAGAAGGACAGATGCAGTGGAAGGATATTACTTGTGGTAATCAGATAAAAGTTGGATTAGGACTTGAGAGTGTCCCCGCTCCCTTAAATCTTAATTACACTGCTATTCCCTTGTCTCAAGAAGAAATTGATAGAGAACCTTTCATGGTTTATGGGAAGTTAGCTTCTGAACAAGCAACACAGTCTAATAATAAAATTTTGGATACTAACATTTATACCTTAAGTGCAGATGTGTCAATAGTTCAGGGGGAGCAAGAAGCTGAATAGTCTGACTTGAATAACTCTGTGTCTAAATTTGGTGTTGAACTTCGTGATGAATATGTGTTAAATTCAAACACTAACATTTTTGTTTCTGGTGGTGTGTTGTTTCACCCTGGTAATTTTGAAAATAATGGTGTTGTTTCTGATAAAATTGCTAAATCTGATTTGAATGCTTCTACATCTTCCACGTTTGCTACACAGTCTAGTACTTGTTATTGCAAATGTGAAAATGCTAGAAAACATACTGAAAACTAGAAATCTGACAAGAGCAGTACTCAATTCAATGATAATAACAAATTTGCTTCAATTGTGGTACTACTAGTCATATTACCAGAAATTGTTTAAACCAAATGTTTGTGTGTCACATGTCAAAAAGAGGAGAGATTGAATATGGAGGACGATCTTTAATTAGAAAATCCTCCAGAAGCTGCTCTTGATATGATGACTGGAAAACAAATCAAAATAAGAAAATGGCAGGTTTAGAATAAATTCACAATCAATTTGCTAAAATCGACCCAAGCTAAGCCAAAATCGATTTTATCAAAGAATAGGTCTGGAAAGAAAACTGTTTCAAAAACTAAATATCAATGGATGCCAAAATTAAAATATGATCAGTCATCATCCTCCTCTATATATGTTGAAAAAGAAAAATCAAAAGAAAAATTGAAAGATGAATCTGTGAAAGTTAAGGGTCAATCCAAGACTGTAGTGACCTGGGTCCCCAAATCTAAATGATTCCACTCATCGTGCAGGGACAGTTGCGGAGGAATGTCGTCAGACCCTGGTATGTCGATAGCGACAGCTCCCGGTACATAACTAGAGATATCTCCCAACTGCACGACATTCATACATTTAATGAAGGATATGTCTCCTTCACGGGCGGAGAAGGCGGAAAGATAACGCAGAAGGGAACGGTGACTAACGGAGTGCTCAGTTTTGAGAATGTCAATTATGCTCCTGAGCTGAAGCACAATCTACTGAGCATCTCTCAAATCTGTGATAAAGGTTACTCAACACACTTCACCAATAAAGAATATCTAATCTTAAAGTCGGGCATTGTCATCCCGGAGGAGTGGATTCTCGTAAAATCAAAGCAGGACGGGAATGCATATATTATCGACATGAACAGCAATGTACCCGATGAAGTCACTTGTCTCTTTTCAAAAGTCTCAGAACAAAACGCAATGTTGTGGCATCGTCGGCTTTGCCATGCAATTTCAAAGAATCCGAATCATATTGCTAAGAATAAAATGGTCCGCAGTCTTTCTGTCAGAGATTTTATTACTTTTGAAAAAATATGTTTCCTGTGCTCAAGGAAAACACCATCGGAAACCATATCTGCCAAAGCAGGTCAACTCCATCAGTCAGGTGCTCCAATTGTTGCATATGGAGTTCTTTGGTCTGGTTAACATCCTCAGCATCAACCGAAATTCGTATTGTATCATTGTGATAGATGATTTATCTCATTTCACGTGGGTCTTCTTTCCGTCCAACAAAGCTGGGATCACCGATATTATCAAGAAGTTCATTGTGATGATCGAGAAGCAAACCAACAACCAAGTGAAAGCGCTTCGTACAGATAATGGAACAGAGTTCAAGAACGCTGTTCTTGATCATTTTTGCACTGAGAAAGGGATTGTGCGTTAATTTAGCTCTATTCAGACGCCACAATAGAACGGTGTTGCTGAGCGGAGGAATCGGACATTACAAGACGTTGCAAGGATGATGCTTTTTGATTCTAAACTTCCAGTTTTATTTTGGTCGGAGTCAATCAATACAGCTTGTTACATTCAAAATTGTGTCCTGATCAAAAAAGCCCAGATGAAAGCACCGTATGAGATTCTCTAAGGACACAAGCCATCTGTCAGCCATTTTCGAGTATTTGGCTGCCCTTACACTTTTCTGCAGTTGGAATCCAACCCAAAGTTCAATGCAAAAGCAAATGATTGCTATTTCATCGGATACGCTTCTCATACTTCTTACCAGGTATACAACAAGAAGACGAAGCAAATCGTGGAGTCTTTCGATGTTCGTTGGCTTGAAGAGAATGAGACGGACGCTAGTGTGGGTCCTGATTAGCTATTTGACTACACATCTCTATTCAAATACTTTATTGTGTTGTCTGATAACCAAGCTAGGTCTACCTCTGGCTCAAAGACTATTATTCAAGATGAAGATGAACAGGTTATTTACAGACCGCCAATGGTTTCTGCTACTGATCTCCAAGTGAAGTTATATGTTCCAACTGCTTCTCTTGAGTCCCCAACACAACATTCTACTCCAGATGCTGATGCTATTCCTCTAAGTCCAGTTGAAATAGAGTTCATGAACCAAGATGCTTCCGCTGTCACTCAAAAGCTAATGGAACTTCTCTTTCCCGAACAGAATGTAGATGCGTTTGTAGCAAATTCACCACACGAAGCTGGTACATCTACCGTGAATTCTTCAACACATGACAGAGCTATTAATATCCATAATCTTCGTGTTTCATTCAATGACATCAGTCACAAAATCCCCTCTCGCATACAGCGTGATCATCCGATAGAAAACGTCATTGGCTAGCTGGGTGACGGAGTTCAAACGAGAAGCAAGAGTAGATACGTCAACACATGTCTCTATTCTTGCTTCATTTCTCAAATAGAGCCCAAGAACATTGAAATGGCTTTAAATGAGCCCAACTGTGTAGATGTCATGCATGACGAGCTCAATCAGTTCGAAAAGCTCGGGGTTTGGAAGTTGTGGAGCTGCCTAAAGGCAAGAAATTTCTCGACACTAGATGGGTGTTTCGGAACAAGCAAGATGATTCGTGTGTCATTTTCCATAAAAAGGCGAGATTGGTGGTTTGTGGGTTCAAACAAATTGCGGGTCTTGATTATACGGAAGTCTACGCTCTGGTGGCGTGCATGGAGGCTATTCATATCTTCCTCACTTATGCTTCCTACACGAACTTCACTGTATATCAAATGGCGGTCAAGACAGCTTTCTTGTATAGCAAGGTGAAGGAGGAGATTTATGTTGACCAACCTCCTAGGTTTGTTAACTCAAAACTTCCAAACCATGTCTACAAGTTAGAAAAGGCTTTGTATGGGTTGCATCAAGCTCCCAGAGCTTGATATGATACCCTTACACAACACTTGCTCAACCACGACTTTCCCGCGGCACTATCGATCAGACCTTATTCATCAAGCATGTCAGTGCAGACCAGGTTCTTGTTCAAATATACGTGTACGATATTATTTTCGGGTCGACGAGTCCTCAGCTATGCAAGGAGTTCGAGGACGTCATGAAAAAGCGGTTCGAGATGACTTCATTGGGGGAAATGACCATGTTTTTGGGGCTTCAGGTTAAACAATGTTCAGCCGGAATCCTGATTCATCAAGCCAAATATATGGATGATATGCTTGAGAAGTTC
Source organism: Lactuca saligna (assembly GCF_052625555.1). Taxonomy (NCBI): domain Eukaryota; kingdom Viridiplantae; phylum Streptophyta; class Magnoliopsida; order Asterales; family Asteraceae; genus Lactuca; species Lactuca saligna. The sequence continues at coordinate 72,164,749 of NC_136422.1, forward strand.
GGATTTACAGACGCTAAGCCTACTTTGATGCCCATGGCAGAGAGACAACTATTGACTACTGATCTTGAAGGTGAATCTGTAGATCAAACGTACTACATATTGATGATCAGATCGCAGATGTATATGACTACAAGTCGCCCAGACATTACATTTACGGTCTATCAATGCGCGCGCTACCAGGATAATCCTAAACTATCTTATCTTATTGATGTTAAAAGGATTTTTCTGTACCTCAAAGGCAGTCCAAAACTAGGTCTATGGTATCCGAAAAATTATGAATTTGATCTTTATGCTTTTGCAGACAACAATTATGGAGGTTGCGAACTTGATAGGAAATCGACTTCAGGCAGATGTCAATTTCTCAGAGAAAGGCTGGTGTCTTGGCAATGCAAGAAGAAGAATAATGTCTCAACCTCAACAGAAGAAGTAGAATACGTTGATGTGTCTGCCTGTTGCTCTAAAGTCATATGGATCCAACATCAGCTGTTGGATTACAGTTTGAATTTTGAAGAAACCCCTATATTCTGTGATAATGAGGTTGCGATCCAAATTGCTACAACTGCGGTCCATCAATTAAAAACCAAGCACATCGGCATCAAAGTTCATTTTAGCAGAGATTGTTATGAGCGCTCGCTCATTCGGCTAGAACAGGTTCACACTGAAAATAATGTGGCGGATCTGTTCACCAAGCCGTTTAACAAAGCTCGATTCGATGTGGTGGTAAACTTTTTGAAAATGATTCTCTTTGAGGATTAATTTTTGTTTAGGTTAGTTTAAATTTGTGCATTTTAATTTCATTCTCTCCCATGCACAAATTTAGGGGGAAAAAGAAATAAAAACCAAACAAAAATTAGAAAATCCAAAATCCAAAAACATTAGAAAAATCAAAAATATTTCTGAAAAGTGATGTGATGGGAAGTGATATAAAATTTGTCATAACAAGCAATCTGAATCTGTGTAGGGTAGCAAAGCTGAATTGTCTAGGCTCTGTGTTCGATGCGCTGGTAGGCACGACAAGTTTAATGGACTTGACTAGGTACAGATGAACTTAAAGACTCCATAGACTTGATTAATTTTGACCTAGATAGTTTCGTTTAGCCTAACAATATGACGCTTGGTTAGGTTGAGCAGGGAGATATATATGAGAATCCACCAGTCACATTAAAGAAATTTGTATCTAGAAATATGGATTAACTTTTCCTTTGTGTACGGATTCTGTCCTTAATTCAGGTATTGATGGGACGACTGGGGAATTCCGATAAAGTAGCTCTGTAGATAATTATTTTCTTTCTTTCTTACTATTAGTCATATGTTGCCTCTTCTGTGTGATCAAAAGATTCGACCTAGACTGCAACATATGCAACTCTATGTTTCTTCATCTCCTATCTATACTATTCTTTCTACCTGTTAGCCATATGCTGTCTCCTTTACGTGATTAATAATTTGACCTGGTACACAGCATATGCAACCTTCTGCCTCTCAATCCCTCTGAAATTCTAGTTAGTCATATGTTTCACCCTTTGCGTGATTGGAAGAGATCCAACCTGGATGTACAACATATGCATTCAAAATCTATCCTCTCTCATAATAATTGCCTGCTCACCTAACGTAATGAGAATCTTGGAAGTTCTTGATTATTGGCGTATATCAGGAAGCCGGAAACACATTCTAGTACAACTAAAACTGAACAATTATAGACTGTCTGTAGATCTCGCTGTTTAACTTAGGTGGTCAACAATATCCTTGTCGTCGTCAGATGAATGCTCCTTAGGAAGTTTTATCCAATAACTTAGGATCAACTTGTCTTGTCACTTATAGTATGTCCAAAGTTTGTCACAATTTTCCGTGCTTAAGTAGACCACAATACCGGCGATTGACCAGATCTATTCATGAAGGGGAAGGTACTGACAAACGGATTAAGGTTGTCTAACAACTTTGATCCCATACCACAAAAGGTCTTCAATTTCAATATAGAGGATTAAGTTTAGGTTGAATTAAAATTTTAGTTTTATTTTATTTTCATTTTTTCTAGATTGATAAATTTTAGTAAAATGTTTTGATTTTATTATTTTTAATTTTATTTTTGTTTTAAATCTTATTTTTATTTCCTTCTTTAAATTTTTTTTGGATTGGTAAAATTTAGAAAATTTTATTTTATTTTAGTTTACTTTGAAATTAATCCTCCAAGAGTTTCAATTTTAAAATGGTTTTGGGTATTGGACCTCACTTTTTTCCGGATGCAACCCACCGGATTCGGATCTGGTATGTAAGGGAATGGGGATTATGAAAATCAGTTGTTCCCTCATTTCTTCTGCATACCAAAAACCTCTCAAATCCACTCTTAGTCTCGAAAAATTTTTTGTGTTGTTTCGAAAAATCAACTTGTTTTTCTTGAAGGTATGATGATTCCAATCACAACTATGCTCTTATCGTTGAGAATCAACAATGAAATCGTGGCCAAATCGTGAAAAAGAGAACTGTTGGCGAGCTTTCGGTCGAAGCCATTTTCGGTCCATCAGTTAACTGGTTTTCGGTCAAGTCGAGCCGTTTTCGGTCAAGCCGGCTCAGATAGCTTTTGGTCGAAACTATGTTTGGTCAAACCGGCTCATTTAAGCCTTTTTGGCTCTAATTGGCTTTCGGTCTTCACCAGTGTTCGGTCCATGAGTTTTCGGTCTGATTGTCTTGACCGAGAACCCATGTTTGTTTAATAAAATTCAATTTAAAATGGCCAACATTAATAGATTTAATTGAGAGAATTATAATAATTTATTATAATCAAATGTTTTCTCACCTGGCTTGTTTTGTGCAGATAAAATGGCAAGTCTCAAAGTTGCAAAAAGTCACAACATGTTCATTATTCTTGATGATCCTCCAGTAGCACACAACGAGTTCAAATCAATGATGTACAGGCTAAGGGAGTGCTACATCTCAATTGAACTTACATGGAATCCCATCATTTATCTGAACATGATCAACGAATTCTAGAGTTCTCCAAGTGTCAGTACTGGAGACAATGGATCAGTGAAGATTGAAGCTTCTATCACGGGATGCAAAGTTGTTATCTCTGAGCAATTCATTAGAGATATCTTGAAGATTGATGATCAAGCTGCTTTCCCAACTGATATAGATCTGAGAATTATTGATGAGTATCTCGAGAAGATTGAATACGAAGGAGTCTTTACGCCAACCCTAAAGAAGCTGTTACCTCCTTACTAGAGATTTCTAGCCCACGTTGTCAACTACATATTTGGGAGAAAGGGTGGTTCAGACGAAACATCCTCGAGAAATACTCAGGCGATCGTTGCATTGGCTGTCGGGATTGACTTCAACTTTTCAAGGTTTATTTTGGAAGAGATGGTTACTAATGCTAACAAGAATTCAAAGGATCAATGCCTACAATATCTAAGATTTATTCAAATCTACATCAATAGCCTACTTCCCAATCTAGTTAAGACAGGAGAAATACTTGACATGAAAGCCTTCAGACAATACAGTGTGAACTTAATCAAATAGAACCGTAAAGGGAAAATCATGTTTCATGGGAAGTACCCTCTCGTGAAATTTGGAGAGTTTACTGAGCTGTCAGAATCTTCAGAATCCCATGGGTCGTCTGAACAAATGTAAATTGATCAAGCATCGTCAGAACATGAAAATGTGAATGACGATGTTATCACCATTTCAGACCATGAGATTGAAAATGTTACTCCACCCACCATAGTTGTTGAAGAACATGATCTCACAAACGTGGCGGTTCAGAGTGACTTCAGTGAGGGAACTACAGAAGAAGTTAATGAGACAGAAGGAGGAGAAGAGGATGATTATGAGAATCTTCATCTGTCCGGTTACAATGAAGATGATGTTTCAATGCAGTTTACTGGACTTGATTACCCTTTTCCAAATGAATACATCGATGACTTCCTTAAAGATATCGATGATGGTGCCAATTCAGCACTAGAGATAAGGGAGAAAGCTGACGATCAAGAAGTTGAGCCTCCAGTTATCGTTCAAGCGAATGATTTTTAAACTCATATGGACACATCATCAGGGATTCCTCCCTTTGATTATGTGGTTCCTACATCCTAGCCAATTACAAGTGATACCCAGTCAGTCCGGACCTCCCAGTCCTCGATGAAAAGATGCAGAATTGATCCAAGGGTGAGACTAGTTTTTCCTAACCCAACTCAAACCACAGAGACTCCTCCATCTACAACATTTTCTCTATCCTCATTTGTTCCCATTCAAGATAATCCTATCTCTATCCATGAAGCTGGTGGTTCGTCTACTGGCCTGAGATCGTCTCCTCCAAGGCCCTATCATGATACTGTCTCTGAGAGACTAGCTATTCATTTGGCCCAACCATTAAGTCCAACTGACTCCTCACGCGGAAAAGGAATATCCTTTGAGGAAGGTATATCTGGAGATGATGACGCCTCAGTTCCTAAGCTGAGAAATGAGATTATTGTCCTGAACCAGAAAAATATCGAGCTTGATATCATGGTTGCAGACCTTCAAACCGAGAATGCCAAGCTCAATATTCAAGTTGCTGATCTACTTGAAGATAAAGCTCAAAAAACAAAGCAGATCACCGATCTACAGATGCATTTTAGTTTGTTGACCGCCAGCTATTATGATTTGAAGAAGAAGATGGAAGAAGAATTTGGTGACAATTCAAATCATCTGTCAATGAGCCAAGAGTCTATCTTCCCAATCAAGACCCTCTTGTAGTTCCACCTCCTACAGGAACAACCACGATTGTCAATCGTTTTGAAAAAGAACCAGCACATGCTCCAAATGTCCTGGTGTTAAAACATGCTATACTAGCCAAGTCTGTTGATAAGGGTCTACTTTTGTTGAAGAGGAGCTCGGATCAGAATGCTCCCGTGGATCAACCAAACATCACGTTTACGGATCTTGGAGAAAATCTCTTCAGAGACATTTATGGTGATAGGTCTAGGATCATCTCATGGGGATTCCATGACCCTCTGAAAATGTGGATTGTAAGAATGAAGATTGGAAACACCGAATTGTGTAAAGATGCTCACGACTTCAACTCTTGGACCAGGGTTGATCTTACAGAATTGTTTAAGGCTCCTTTTCAAATCCAACAAACGAACCCAAGGAGACTCAGTTAAGGTTATTTTTGGAAGGTCAAGTGGCAAAGCGCTTTCCCTCAATGAAGATTGTAGAGTCTATCATCAAGGTATACCCGAGTTTCATTGATCCCAAAACCCATCAATCTCTTCAGTATGTGATGTGGCATGCTACTAATAAAGTAAAGAAGATTCTGATCCTTTAAGCCATCCAGATGGATCTCTACAATCCATGCAATACTGGGTGTTTGATGAAACTACAGCTTCTGTTGTCATCCAACTTAAACATGGATGTGTTCGTCTATATGACAAGAGGGATCTACTACAGTTTGGAAAGTGGGATATACATCAGCTTTCTATTCATCAGATCAAAGTGGATGAAGACATTTTTGAGTCTGCTACTAAGGAATACACTGCCATGGTTGCTGTTATTATTGAAAAGGGGATGTGGAATGGAGCTTTGGGAAAGTCAGACGTGCTGGTGGTTGATAAAGACTGAATCATGCTAGCCCAAAACCAATAGGGAGATTGAAAGGCCAACATATATGGTGTGGGCTACGCATCAATGTATGAATGAGTTAGGGATTTTGTCAATGTATTTTGGAGTCTTTTGTGTATGTTTGATGTTTTCGGTCTATGCCACACCCCAAAACCGAGATCAGCGGAATACGTTCTGGGGTGCAGGACGTCATGTACAGTATCATTACAATTGCATAATAGTAAAAACAAGAAACAACAACCATTTCATATATATAGTGATACTAGTTACAATTGTGTTCTGTAAACTTTAATAGACACCAAAAGTATAACAAAATAAAAGATGAGTCTTGTATATGCTCCATCTTCTTCCAAAAGCTGCCCTGTACCTGTCTATCTTTGATCTGAGGATACAAGTTATTTTGAAAACGAATATCAGCATAAAGCTGGTGAGTTCATAAGAGTTTAGTGTCATTGTAGTATAAAAATGTTTGCAAACTTATAGTATAAAACTGAAATTTGTATTTATGAGTAGTAGAAATCCTTGGAAAATCCTGTATTTTCCAGAAAGTACGTTTGTAAGTCAATCTTTCTAGTGTGTAAAAGTAATGTTGTTGAACCCTTCAATTGTAAAAGTGTAGAAATTAATCTCATGTAAATAATACGACTGACGAAAAGTTATGCTTGCTAACAGTAGTAGTGTTGTAACTTTAGTTAGTAATAGATCATTAATTACTTTGGGATTTTAGTTTAGACTTTAAGTCTTAGTGTATTTCTTTGAATGTAAGTTTAACTTCTCATGTGACCAATTTTGAAGTAGTAGAGTACCGATGACCTTCCTAGTCATGCGTACTGAAGTAATGTAGTGCCACCCCTGGCCTAGTCGGCTCGGACTGTAGTTACCAGTCGGGATGTAATAGTGTCTCTTCCGTATAGATCTATACATATAGTGTTGCTTCTCTTTCGGGAAGCCCTAGTCACATGGTGTAAGTATAGTAGAGTACCTTATAGAGAGATAGTGTGATATACTCTGTATTAGTGAATTCTCTTATGCTTTACTATGGTAGACTTTTAGTATAGTATGTAGAGTGTTCTCTCATACGTGCACTAGCTTGTAATATTAATAGTTTATGGTGTGTATAGTAGTAGTAGAGGTAACTAGTAGTAGCCTTAACTATACCTATTATAGTTAAATAGAGTATGTGAATTTCTGCTTTTGATCAACAGTAGTAATGAATAAGATAAAAACATTCATATCTAACACAAATATATATGAGATATAATTAAGAATTCAACGACAGTCGGACGGACAACCAATACCCTAAAACCACATCAAACAAGAACAGAGAATAAGGCCAACTGTTGGTCCTATGCCCTTCAAGTCTTATTTATATAAATATATTAATGTAGATATATTTTTACTAAAAGAAAAGTAGTTCAAACATAGTTTTGAAATAGTTTAACAACAATTTAACCTTAAAAACACATTTGATAACTAGTTAAAACAGTTTTATTGATAAGTATCTGAAATTGTAGAGTAATCCCTTTTTGATGATAGATTGTAAATCACATATGATTTGATAATAAAACATGTAATAATGTACTTGTATCCTCCCCCTAAAACATGTAAAAACATTTAAAAGGTTCATTAGGGGTATGAACTCACCTGAAATGAGTAGATCGGGTGTGAGTGTCGGTTGAGCGTTTGGTGTCAAGTAAGGACTTGTACACCCTTTATGACCCTAGTTACATATGAAGACGTATGTTTACAAATAATTAGTGGTTTAAACCCTAATTAAACACATATAGGCATCCAAATGTGATTAAAGGTCTTATGGTTGAGTGCTAGAAGGCTAAAGTGTTGCAAGGATAGAGTATATGATTTCACCATGGAGTTTACTCTTCTAAAACTCACCTTAAGTGAGTTTCGGTGAAGGGACCTCATCCCCCATGAGTTTACAGTCGTAAACTCATGGGAGGAGTGTAAGTGAGTGGTTTCAAGCCTTTGGTGGTTCTAGAAGCGGTTCTAAGGTAGTACACAAGGGTATAGGGGTGCTTAAGAGTCCAAGAGTGTACTCCCTTGGAGTTTACGGTCCAAAGACCACTCCTTGGTAGTTTATGGCCGTAGACCCCATGGTTTACGGTAGTAAACTCTTGTACACCTCCAATCATTGATTCTAAGGTTCTTGGTTCACTCCTAACATGTTCTAGTAAGGGTATAAGGCTCTTTAGGGGACTTAAACCTTCATTTGTCATGGTTTAGGGGAGTTTACGGTCTAAGCATATGCTTGGGCTGTAAACTCTATTTTACCCCTCAAATGTTGGTGTTTAAATGTTCTACGTCCAAAATAGCAGGTCCCTTGGTCATATCTTAAGCTTAAATGAGTTTTGGAAGTGTTTTGGGCTTGGTTTTCATATTTAGAGGATGTTTACGGCCTAAGCATGTGCTTGGGCCGTAAACCCTCTTCCAAGTCCCTAAATTTGATGATTCAAGTCCCAAACACTTCTAGGTTTAACCCAAAACTAGTTTTTAAGTCCAAAGGGAGGAGTTTTGGCATTTTTGGCACCATTTTAGGTGTTTACGGCCTAAGGAGCTTCTTAGGCCGTGAACTCCTTTCTATTGGATTTCCTAAATGATTTTTGGGTTAAACACAAATCAATGATGTCTAGAACAAGTTAGGGTAAGAGAACTTACGTTTTGAAGGCAGAAACTTGCAGTTTTTGGGCGAAAACGAGTTAGAGAGAGAGAGATTAGAGAGAGAAAGTGGGTATAAAGTGGTAAAGGTTCTTATGTGGTGTCCACCCTCCTTTATATAAGGCTTGGGTGTTGTACCCGGTATACGACTACCCGATACTTATGTTTAACGAGGTTTAACTTTTTACCCGGTTAAATGGTCGTAATTTAAAAATAAACTTTTTCCAATTAAATTGAAATGTAATTTATGTGTTTTTATTTATTTTATTACAACGATAAAAAAAACATAAAATACAAATAAATAAAACATTTATTTATTTGTCGACCTCCATTTAATGGAACTTTTATCAAACAGAATATTCTATTAATGGAAACGGGTTGTAAATGACGGAATTAATTTTTGGGTTGTCACATCATTCCCCCTTTAAGGAAATTTCATCCTGAAATTTAGAATACGGGCAGTAAAGTTATTAAAGTACTACTAATCAAAGAGATGGGGGTATTTGAGTTTCATTTTATCTTCGCGCTCCGAAGTGAACTTTGGTCCTCGTTTGGCGTTCCATCGAACCCTCACAATTGGGATGCGGCTTTGTTTCGTTCGTTTGATCTCCCAGTCCATAATCTCCACTGGCTCTTCCACGAAGTTGAGGCTCTTGTTGACTTCGATCTCATCGAGTGGGATAACGAGAGTCTAGTCAGACAGTCATTTCTTCAAGTTTGAGACATGGAAGATAGGATGTATGTTACTTAACTCGTGGGGTAGGTTGAGTTTGTAAGCTACAGGGTCGATTCTAGCGAGAATCTCAAAAGGACCTATGTACCTTGGGTTCAGCTTTCCAAAGCGTATCGTGCCCTTCCAGGGTGAGACCTTCAAAAGGACTCGGTCTCCTACCTGGAATTCCAAAGGTTTTCTTCGTTTGTCTGCGTAGCTTTTCTTTCGATCCCTAGCGGCTTTTAATCGTCCGCAATCTATACAATCTTCTCATTCATTTCTCAGATGATCTCTAGACCCGTGAGAGTGTTGTCATGAACTCCTCCTTTAGCTAACTGAGTGTCACCAACCTCAGCCCAACACAGAGTGGATCTGCACTTCCGACCGTAAAGGGCTTCAAATGGAGCTACCTTGATGCTCATATGATAACTGTAGTTGTAGGAAAACTCCACAAGGGGTACGTGTGTATCCCACGCCTTACCAACGTCAATCACACAGGATCGCAACATATCTTCTAAAGTTTGGATCGTCATCTCACTTTGTCCGTCAGTGTGTGGATGATAGGCTGTACTCATGTCCAACGTCATCCCTAATGCTTTTTGTAGTGATTGCCAAAATCTCAAAGTAAACCTACTATCTTGATCAGAGATAATAGATATAGGGACACCATGCAGCCGAACTATCTCCTTAATGTATGTTCTTGTGAGTTTCTCCATCTTGTCTGTTTCTTTGATGGGTAGGAAGTGTGCGGACTTGGTCAGTCTGTCGAAGATGACCCATATGGTATCCAATCTACCCATTGTCTTGGGTAGCTTGGTAATGAAGTCCATAGTGATCTGCTCCCACTTCCACTCTGGTATCTCTGGTTGCTATACAAGACCTGATGGCTTCTGGTATTCGACCTTGACCTTCGCACAGGTAAGGCATTTACTCACGAAGGTAGCAATCTCTGCTTTTATATTAGGCCACCAGTATAGCTTTTTGAGATCCAGATACATCTTATGTAAACCCTGGTGAACGGAGTATCGAGTGTTGTGTGCTTCCTTCATGACCAAGTCTTTGAAACCACCATGGTGCGGGATCTAGATTCGGTCCATGAAATAATAGGCTCCATCAGTCTTGACCTCCAAGTTCTTATCCATTCCACGTAGGGATTCTCCCGCCACATTTTGAGGCTTTAAGGCTTTGAACTAAGCCTCCTTAATCTGTGCGGATAGATGTGAACGGATAGTCATTGTTAGTGACTTGACTCTTCGGCCAGAATACTCTTTTCTACTCAGCGCGTCTACTACTACATTGGTTTTTCCTGGGTGATAGTGAATCTCGCAGTCGTAATCATTGAGTAGTTCGATCCACCGTCGTTTCCTCATATTGAGCTCCTTTTGGTTCAGTATGTGTTGGAGGCTTTTGTGGTCAGTGTATATGGTGCTCTTTGTTCCATACAGGTAATGTCTGCAGATCTTCAGAGCGAATACAACTGCCCCTAACTCAAGGTCGTGCGTGGTCTAGTTGATCTCGTGTGTCTTTAGCTGTCTTGAGGCATAGGCGATGACCTTACCTCGCTGCATCAAGACACAACCAAGCCCTTCTTTCGATGCGTCATAGTATACCACAAAGTCTTATGTTCCTTCGGGAAGGGATAACATCGGTGTGGTGCATAGGGCTCGCTTCAGGATCTGGAATGCCTTCCCCTGTTTCTCTTCCCAGTCAAATGGTATGCCTTTCTGTGTTAACATAGTGAGAAGTTTCGCAATCTGAGAGAAGTTCTGAATGAATATGCGGTAGTAGCCAGCGAGGCCTAGAAATTAACGATTTATGTAGGCGTCCTTGGTGCTGACCAGTTCTCGATAGCTTTTATCTTGGATGGGTCAACGTAGATTCCTTCCTCACTAACTATGTGTCCTAGGAATTCCACTCTTCGGATCCAAAATTCGCACATAGAGAACTTTGCGTATAACGTCTCCGATCGCAGGGTTTCCAAGACTCGTTGTAGATGATTTATGTGCTCTTCCTCACTCCGAGAGTAGAGGAGTATATAATCAATAAAGACAATGACGAACTGGTCTAAGTATGGACGACACACCCTATTCATCAAGTCCATGAACACTACGGGTGCGTTAGTCAGTCCGAAGGGCATCACTACGAACTCGTAGTGCCCGTAACGAGTTCGGAAGGCTGTCTTCGGAGCATCCTCCTCAAGGACTCATAACTGGTGATACCCGGACCTAATATCAATCTTGGAAAAGTAACTCGCCCCTTGTAGTTGGTCGAATAGGTCATCTATACGAGGAAGAGGGTAGCGGTTTTTTACTGTGAGTTTCTTGAGCTCCCTATAATCGATTCACATACGGAACGATCCGTCTTTCTTCTTCACGAACAAGATCGGAGCTCCCCACGGTGAGAAGCTCGGTCTTATAAATCCCTTGCTGAGCAGCTCGTTAAGTTGACCGGATAGTTCTTGCATCTCGGCAGGCGCTAAACGATAGGGCGACTTAGCTACAGGGGTAGCTCCTGGAACTAGGTCGATTCTGAACTCAACCTGACGTTTGGGAGGTAAACCTGGAAGGTCTTCCGAAAAGACGTCAGGGAAATCGCATACAATAGGGATGTCTTTTGGATCTTTCACTTTCTGGCTTGATTCGATGACGTGTGCAAGAAAGGCACGATATTCCTTGTGCAAGTACGTCTGGGCTTGAATACTTGAGATGATACAAAGACTCGAACCGGGTTTGTCTCCGTAGATTAACAGAGTTTCGCGATTCGGTGGATTTAGGCGGATGGCTTTGTCGAAACATAGAATATCAGCGTGATGAAGACTCAACCAGTCCATGCCAATAATGACATCAAAACTCTTGATCGAGACCGGTATAAGATCGATTTAGAATGAATGATCGTCTAACGTGATGGTACAACGTACGTAAATTTTGTTAGATCTTTCGCGCTTTCAGTTAGCCATTTCTATGACGAATGTTTCTTTTAGTGGTTGCGGGGACTATTTAAGTAAGTGTTTAAAGTTTTGGTTTATGAGGATTCTTTCTGCACCACTATCGAATAAGATCCAGGCATAAGAGTTGTTGAGAAGAAACGTACCCGTGACTACTATAGGGTCCGCTACTGCTTCATTGTGGCCAATAGCGAGTAGTCTTCCGGTTCCTCCCGCATTCCCAGCTTCCGGATAGTTCTTCTTGAAATGGCCCACTTCACTGCAGCCATAACAGGTCTGGGTCACTCCTGAACTAGGGACTTGCGAGATAGGTTTGGGTGGGGTTCTGCAAAATCGAACAGTATGGCCCTTCCGGCCGCAGCTGGTGCATTGCAATTCACGAAAGGGGCCGTTATGATGGAAGGGGCACTTGGGACACTTGGGCAGGTTCCCAACATAAGCTTTTGCCGGTGCAGGAGTAGCAGGAGTGGTGGCAGCATGGACAGCCACGATCTGCTGGTTTCTGGAAGAAGGTTGAGTTCTTTTGTCCTTCCTCCGATCCACACATTTCCTCTTGTTTTCGGATGCTTTGGGTGGTACAGTGGCAGTTGTAGTTGTTTTTGCTGGAGTGGGAGGTGCTTCATGATCTATCAACCTGTGGGCCAACTCCTTGGCGCTGTCAAAGGTTGCAGGATGGGAAGATAGAACATTTCCTTGATACGGAGGCACTAAACCCCAGATGTCTCATTCGATTTTCTTGCTCTCCGAGGAGATCATGTTAGGACACATAGCCGTCAAATCGCAGAACCTAGCTGTGTAAGTTGTTATGTTGGTCCCTTTCATCTTGAGGTTCCAAAGTTCCTCCTCAAGTTTCTGAATTTCGCCCCTAGGTCAGTACTCCCTTCTCATGAGGTCCTTCAGTGTGTCCCATCCCATGGCGTTGGCTGTTATCAAAGAGAATGCACTGACGTGGCCGTTCCACCATGTCAGAACCCTGTTAGTGAGGGTGGCAGTAGCGAATTTTATTTTGCTCTCCTTGGGACATGAGTACATTTCAAAGACAGCCTCAGTTATTTTGAACCACTGAGACAATGCTAGAATTCCTTAGGTACCATCGAAGAAGATAGGTTTGCAGTTCATGAAGTCCTTATAAGTACATCCCAGCACTCTTTGATCGACTTCACCAAATCTAGAGTTGCCACCGATCGCATCACCAGAGTTCATTTCAGCTATGGTTGTTGTCACAGCTGTTTGAAACATCACTAGATCGAACTGCGGAGGAGGTGGTGGTGGAGGAGGGGTTTGAGTTGTTGGTCTGCCTCTAGTTGGGTGCTTGCGAGGAGGCATCTTTTACTGAAAGTTCATAGAATTGATAGGAATAGTAAGAGTCTATTGCAAGTATGATAAGAGTGTTTAATGGATTAAATCAGCATAGCTCAAAATCAGAGAGAGAGAGAGAGAGAGAGAGTCATAGCAATAGAGTAGTTAACTGCCAATATTAATGATATTAATCATGTAATATGGGTTCGGGAAAAGTGACCTAACAGTAGGTCTTACATCAAATCATAAGGAAAATGTTAGCAGCCTAGAGGTCTAATTAGAGTACTTTCAAAGCTAGGAAAGTTTATAGACAAGTTCGCTATTGAGCATAGAAAGGAAAGGCTAGTCCTTAAAAAAAATAAAGAGATAAATAGACATTTTCTACGGGCGATGGGCACTCATTGGGCGAACCCTAAGATCAGCTAGTTAACACATAACTTCCTGAGGATGTCGTTCATGATCCCTTTGAGGTGCTCGGAGTTCCCTAACTTCGGCTCGAGATGCAGCTAGCTGCTGCTGCAGAGCCTCATTGGTCCTCCTTCTCCTATCCATGGCTTCTTCAAGTTGGCGGATTCGAACAGTGTTGAGGTTTGAGTTGGCATCAACCTCCATAACTTGGCCAATTGCTGCTTGACCTTGCTCTACATTCCTGGCAATCCTTCGGACCATAATGGGAAACACTCGGTCCGCTGATCCTCCTTCGCTTATGTTGTAGAACCTTCGATCTCCATCAAAAGGTACTGGGTGACGTTGCTCATCGCTCCATCGGTTCAGGGTTATTGTCCACATGGGAGTGGGGCCTTGAAACAGTGGACGGGGGTTAGGATTTGGAGCTACTGGGGGCAGGTTGTTAACTTCTGGCTCGGAGCTGGAGCTATCCGAGAAGCCTTCAGCATGGTGATCATCCAAAGGGATCGGGTGATCATCTTCTGGCTCCTCATTGAGCCATCCTCCACTGCCCTGGTTTGGATAATACGGATCGTCGGGATGGTGGAAGCCAGCCCTGCTATCTACGCGAGAAAGGGGGAAAAGAAAAGGTTAATAGACGTACTAATCTAGGATACTTATAAGATGGATCATTATTAGTCGATCCAATACTTGCGTAGTGCATACCAATTACATGTAACCGAAGCAAGATAGTCCTTCGAATAAGCAACCCTAACTTCAGATCCCCAATCAAACAAGAACAAGAAATGAAACAAAGGCCACAGATTCTGAGTCTATAGCGCCATAGTCACATGTAATCATGATGTACCCACTTAGCAACTATTTTCCTACCATTAACGACCCTTTTAGTTATCACATATGTAGTTAGTAGAGTGCAGAATACTCCCATAGTATTCTTATTCTAACGAGCTTGTGGTACTGTTGGTAAGTTTTTAGACTTGTTGCAACACCACAATCATTCTTAGGCACATGCTAGTCACCCCTAGAGAAATGTAGTTGATCAGGCTACATCGATCCAGATGTGACTATATGTCTCTAAGCTTAATTGTGTTGTTCAACAATCTTTAATACTTATGTTCTGTTCTAGAATGATACTGACCCCTTTGTATTGGTGATTGTATATGTATATACTTAATTAAATATTTTAGTATTTAAAAATATATATTCTTGGTCAGAGGGTTTTAGTCCCGAAGTGTTTATAATTCGTATATCTTTTATGGGTTGATATACTTGATTCACTATAAACAAAGCTCTGATACCAATCTGTCACACCCCAAAACCGAGATTGGCAGAATACGTTCTGGGGTGGAGGACGTCGTGAATAGTATCATTACAATTGCATAATAGTAAAAACAAGAAACACAACCAATTTATATATATAGTGATAATAGTTACAATTGTGATCTGTAAAGTTTAATAGACACCAAAAGTATAACAAAATAAAAGATGAGTCTTGTATATGCTCCATCTTCTTCCAAAAGTTGCCCTGTACCTATCTATCTTTGACATGAGGATACAAGTTATTTTGAAAACGAATATCAGCATAAAGCTGGTGAGTTCATTAGAGTTTAGTGTCATTGTAGTATAAAAATGTTTCCAAACTTATAGTATAAAACTGAAATTTGTATTTATGAGTAGTAGAAATCCCTGGAAAATCCTGTATTTTCTAGAAAGTACGTTTGTAAGTCAATCTTTCTAGTGTGTAAAAGTAATGTTGTTGAACCCTTCAATTGTAAAAGTGTAGAAATTAATCTCATGTAAATAATACGACTGAAGAAAAGTTATGCTTGCTAACAGTAGTAGTGTAGTAACTTTAGTTAGTAATAGATCATTAATTACTTTGGGATTTTAGTTTGGACTTTAAGTCTTAGTGTATTTCTTTGAATGTAAGTTTAACTTCTCATGTGACCAATTTTGAAGTAGTAGAGTACCGATGACCTTCCCAGTCATGCGTACTGAAGTAATGTAGTGCCACCCCTGGCCTAGTCGGCTCGGACTGTAGTTACCAGTCAGGATGTAATAGTGTCTGTTCCGTATAGATCTATACATATAGTGTTGCTTCTCTTTCGGGAAGCCCTAGTCACATGGTGTAAGTACAGTAGAGTACCTTATAAAGAGATAGTGTGATATACTTTGTATTAGTGAATTTTCTTATGCTTTAGTATGGTAGACTTTTAGTATAGTAATTAGAGTGTTCTCTCATACTTGCACTAGGTTGTAATATTAATAGTTTATGGTGTGTATAGTAGTAGTAGAAGTAATTAGTAGTAGCCTTAACTATACCTATTATAGTTAAATAGAGTATGTGAATTTCTGCTTTTGATCAACAGTAGTAATGAATAAGATAAAAACATTCATATCTAACACAAATATATATAAGATACAATTAAGAATTCAACGACAGTCGGACGGACAACCAATACCCTAAAACCACGTCAAACAAGAACAGGAAATAAGGCCAGCTATCGTTCGTAAGTCCTTCAAGTCTTATTTATATAAATATATTAATGTAGATATAATTTTATTAAAAGAAAAGTAGTTCAAACATAGTTTTGAAATAGTTTAACAACAATTTAACCTTAAAAACGCATTTGATAACTAGTTAAAACAGTTTTATTGATAAGTATCTAAAATTTTAGAGTAATCCCTTTTTGATGATATTTTGTAAATCACATACGACTTGATAATAAAACATGTAATAATGTACTTGTAACCCCCCCCCCCCTAAAACATGTAAAAACATTTAAAAGTTTCATTAAGGGTATGAACTCACCTGAAATGAGTAGATCGGGTGTGAGTGTCGGTTGAGCGTTTGGGGTCAAGTAAGGACTTGTACACCCTTTATGACCCTAGTTACATATGAAGAGATATGTTTACAAATAATTAGTGGTTTAAACCCTAATTAAACACATATAGGCATCCAAATGTGATTAAAGGTCTTATGGTTGAGTGCTAGAAGGCTAAAAGGTTGCAAGGATAGAGTATATGACTTCACCATGGAGTTTACTCTTCTAAAACTCACCTTAAGTGAGTTTCGGTCAGGGGACCTCATCCCCCATGAGTTTACGACCGTAAACTCATGGGAGGAGTGTAAGTGAGTGGTTTCACGCCTTTGGTGGTTCTAGAAGCGGTTCTAAGGTAGTATACAAGGATATAGGGGTGCTTAAGAGTCCAAGAGTGTACTCCCTTGGAGTTTACGGTCCATGACCACTCCTTGGTAGTTTACGGCCGTAAACCCATGGTTTACGGTATTAAACCCTTGTACACCTCCAATCATTGATTCTAAGGTTCTTGGTTCACTCCTAACATGTTCTAGTAAGGGTATAAGGCTCTTTAGGGGACTTTAACCTTCATTTGACATGGTTTAGGGGAGTTTACGGTCTAAGCATACGCTTGGGCCGTAAACTCTATTTTACCTCTCAAATGTTGGTGTTTAAATGTTCCATGTCCGAAATAGCATGTCCCTTGGTCATATCTTAAGCTTAAATTGGTTTTGGAAGTGTTTTGGGCTTGGTTTGCATATTCAGAGGGTGTTTACGGCATAAGCATGTGCTTGGGCCGTAAACCCTCTTCCAAGTCCCTAAATTTGATGATTCAAGTGTCAAACACTTCTAGGTTTAACCCAAAACTAGTTTTTAAGTCCAAAGGGAGGAGTTTTGGCATTTTTGGCACCATTTTAGGTGTTTACGGCCTAAGGAGCTTCTTAGATGTGAACTCCTTTCTATTGTCTTTCCTGAATGATTTTTGGGTTAAACACAAATCAATGATGTCTAGAACAAGTTAGGGTAAGAGAACTTACGTTTTGGAGGCGGAAACTTGCGGTTTTCGGGCGAAAACGAGTTAAAGAGAAAGAGTAGAGAGAGAAAGTGGGTCTAAAGTGGTAAATGTTCTTATGTGGTGTCCACCCTCCTTTATATAAGGCTTGGGTGTTGTACCCGGTATACGACTACCCGATACTTATGTTTAACGAGGTTTAACTTTTTACCCGGTTAAATGGTCGTAATTTAAAAATAAACTTTTTCCAATTAAATGGAAATGTAATATATGTGTTTTTATTTGTTTTATTACGACGATAAAAAAACATAAAATACAAATAAATAAAACATTTATTTATTTGTCGACCTCCATTTAACGGAACTTTTATCGAATAGAATATTCTATTAACGGAAACGGGTTGTAAATGACGGAAATAATTTTTAGGTTGTCACAGTCTAGGAAGCTTTTGGTCAAGGTGTGACCAAAAACCAGTTTTCGATCTGCTAACCGAAATCTGTTTTTGGCCCTTGTCAGTATATATAGATGTCAGGCTGTTAGGGTAGTAAACCAGTTGTATGTTGCTAAGTTTTCGGTCCCTGAGTTGTATCAGACGGTTTCAAGTGGTTAATCGTATGCAAGCTTAGTTTCATTCATCTTCTACTCCATTTCTACTTTATTTTCTTATGCTTGATTGATCATTGGTGAAGATACTTCCATCAAGGACCTTACAAAAATTACACACACACAGTCACCATTGTGGTGGCCGGTGGTGGTATATGGCGAAAGCCACCACCTTACGGCGGTGGTGGTGGTGGTTCTTGGTTTTCCAGCCAAACAAACTCCACACAACACACACTACAACAAAAACAAACACCCACATGTTTTCTTGCTTGAAAACAGATCCAGCCACCCTCCTGGTGGCGGTTGGTGATGGCATTCATCGAAAATAGTGAACAATAGCGACTTTAACGGCAACAGCCACGATGGTCAGCCCCCTTGGTAGTTATTCATGACTCCCTATCGAAAGAACCCACAACAGCAACATTCACCTTGCAACCCACGAACACAGCCACCATTTCATAGTGGCATGTGGTAGGCGGTAACCGGAGGATACAGAATGAGACAATGTGGCCAACCGACATGTTGGATATGATCAAGGAGGCTCGACTAGATGGTTTAAAAAGGGTGAACTCGAAGATTGATTGGATTTGGGGTCAGATTCCGTTGTTTGATCGAGATAGACGGGTTTTATTGACATAATGTGGCAGATTTTAGGTTCCGATATTCGGGGGTGTAAGGCAAAAGATCTTAGAGGAGGCGCACAAGACCAAGTTTTCTATTCATCTTGGGGGCAAAAGATACACTGAGACCTGAGATTGAGCTATTGGTGGCCCTGCATGAAGCGGGAGGTTGCGTGGTTTGTGGAATGGTGCTTGACTTGTAGGAAATTCAAGGTCGAGCATCATCGACCTCGCAAAAACATACAACCGTTAGAGATTCCTGTTTGGAAATGGGAAAACATCACAATGGATTTTATTTAGGTTATTGTAAACAAGTTGACTAGGAGTGTGCATTTTATTCCAATCTCCGAGAGTATCTCTGCTGAGAAATTAGCAAATATTTATGTGCGGGAGGTAGTGGTCAGGCATGGGGAGCCGGTATTTGTGGTTTCTGAATGTAATGTCCATTTCACCTCCAGCATCTGGAGGAATTTCCATGAGTAGTTGGGAATGCAATTGCATTGTAGCACTGCTTACCACCGCCTAACCAATGGTCAGAGCGAACAGACAATCTAGACGCTCAAGGATATGCTCTAGGTCTCTTAGTGTGTTGCAGCCTATTTAAAGGCCTTAAGTCTCTTGGTTGGCATCCTTACCAACTTCCTTTATCTAGAAAACCCTCAAAGTGTGTATCATCGTCCTTGTAAGTGTGTGAGCTTGTGGAGGGCCTCAAGTGTTGATATTTTGCACACTTTTGGAGAATCTTTGAAGTTGAAGGTGCATAGCTTGGAGGGAAGACTCAGATCCAGAATCTCCCCACTCATTTCAGTCATTTGAAGGAATCAAGTTTATCCCTTGCTTTTTTATTGTTTAAATCTCTTTGTTTTAGGTTTTGTCTTGACTTTGCGCTCATGATTGACTTATCCAAGAAGTTGTATGTTCCAGCGGTTCTCATGATAGATCTGGGCATTTTATGGCCTCATTTGGCTTAAAGTTGAAAGATTTACTAGGTCAATGGTACCATTTATGCAATAAGTCCTTTATTAAACCTATATTGAGCCCTAGGGTTTCTGTTAGCATGCATGGACGTAAAGTTGGAGGCCAGATCTGCATCTTGGGATGTTGTTTTGTGAGTTTGAAGGCTTAATGGGTTAAGCCTCACTCTAATGAGTCTATGGTTTGGGTTTGACTCACTTTGGATGGTTCCTAAGGGTAAAGTTGGAAACTTTATCCTTCTAGACATCCTTTCAAAGATGATATGAGATTTGTAGTTCCTAGATTCAAGGGAAACAACTTAATGCATTAAGATTTTGGCTTTTTTGCTAAGTCAGCGAGTTCATTTGTAATTTCGGCGACTTGATGAGATTTTTCCCGATCTATGCAGTTAATTGAGAAACTCAACGAGTTGAAGTATAACTCGGCGAGTTGAGTCAACTCAGACCGTTGACTTTGACCTTGACTTTAGTCTTTGACCAAGTTTGACCTATTATCGGGTTTTGGGGCATTTTGAGTTGTATTTAAGGAATTGCTTCCATTTAGGGGTTGAATAGAGTTGATACTCGGAGTCGAAAGCTACTCAGATATTGTTTAGTATTTGAGGTGATTCTTCTCACTACACTCATGGGTCAAAGGCACCAAGGTGGGCCCATTATTTGATATGAAATGTTTAGTCATGGAATATGTATTAGTTGCTATTTGATCTATATGTGAATTATGTGAAGACCATGGGAGGAGCCCATGGCACTTGGCAAGACCATGGAAGGAGCTCAGGTCTTGGGGATATAAGACCATAGGGGTAACCCGTGGTATTCCAAATGAAGACCATGGAGGGAGTCCATGGCAACTTATATGTACGTATGCATGACAGTAGGTGATTATATGTTTCGTATGTTTTGGAAAACTCACTAAGCATGTGCTTACAGTTTTGTTGGATGTTTTTGGCACTTCTGGCTAAAAGGGCAACGGCCCTACTTGAAGGTGCAGTTTGCACTCGCCAATATTTTTCCCACTACTTATTATGGACACTTTGATCTTTTTGAATAATATGTTAATGTAATCGATTTTTGGAAGTAATTTATGATTGGAATTTCTAAGTGCTAAACGTCGATTGTGAATATTTAAATAAAAATTTTTACATTAAAGTTTGGGCTATTACATAATTGTTATGATATTAGGAGCATAATTGTTACGCTAAGTGTTACAAGTTGGAAATACCATTTGTACGAAACAAAGCTTACAAATTGTAAGTTGCAAAGTTTGGAAGTTGTTTCGCTATTAGTAATACTTAAGGGAGAAGGCGCTCATACTTCCTTTCAAATATAAGAGTTTCTGATGAAGGATTTAATAAAACTATTTTTTGGTATGTACTTGATTTGATTATGAGCATGGTCCTTTTGGGTTGCCTTCACTATAGCAATTTGATAGGATGAATTATGTCAAAGAGGTTAATTGTGATTTATTAATATATTATAAGAATTATATATTAATTGAAAAATCATATTATTTAATTAGTATTGATCAAGAATTAATTTGGAATATATTTAGTGATCAAAAGAGACTGATTAAATTGATGCGGACTGATTACGTAAATCAGTAATAGTTGTAGTGTGGGCTTATGGACCCCATTGGTATAGGGTGGACGAAATCTCTATGAAATTCCATAAATATTTCGTCCAAGGCTTGCCAAATTGGATCCATATGTTGCTTAGGGCCTAAGCAATGGAATTAGGGTTTCCACGTTGTAAACCCTAAGAGCCTTAACTATAAAAGGAACCCCTAGCTCCTCAAAATCGGCACCTATGAATTCATAGAGAACCCTATCCGATTTTACGAGTCCCTAACCTCTCTATTATAATTCTACATTGCTACTTGGTGTAGGTGCCTCCATTAGAGGTGCAACATTTAGGACACTAAGCTTCCAAAGGTCAAGGAGTTCTTGTTATTGCTACATAACAAGTGAGATAATGTTCCAACCGCTATTTTACATATGAATTTCGAATCTGGTATGCTAGTTATTTGGGTTTATGCTTTGGATGATTATTTACATGATAAATAAAAAAGCTAGATCCAAAGTATTAGGTTGCATATACACCATAGGATTGATGTAATGCTCAAAACTAATTAGTAGTATCAGAGCCTTGGTTGTTTTTCTGTTATTATTGATGCATTAATGAATTGTTCAAAGAAAAAAGAAAATCATTTTTTTTGTTCTACCTGATGATCACGACGTGGTCATATAGGATCACGACGTGAGTTTGGCTCTGTTGTTGTATCTTGAATTTTTTCCCCTTAATTTAATTTGGATAATTACAATAAGTTGTTTTACTAATTAAAAATCTAAATTTTCTAACATGGTAATGGATATCTTATCTAATTGGAAGATAATGATCAAAATTATTACTAGATTATATGATAAACCAATTATTTGTTGTTTTTGAATTGTATTTATCTTGCAAAATAAAACTAAATTAGATCAAATTTAGATAATGGTAAAATTATATGATTATTTTAATTATTTTAAATTTGATCTAGAAGTTTTGAAAAGTTTCAAAATTTTCCCTCAAGTTTTGGAATTTAAAATTTGATTAAAAGTTTTTGTTTTGAAATATTAAATTCTAAAATCCGGGTATTTGGAATAGTTCAAATCACACGCTTAATGTTTTATTATATTTATTAAGTGTTTAATTAAAAGAGAGAATTAATAAATCAATAATAATATGATTTGAGTTTAATCAAATTAAAAGTCTAATCTATTTATAGATTAAACCATTTAGTATTTTAAATGTATAAAATACACCTTTATACTATATAAAATTAAAAGTCTAAAATTTTATATAAGTATAAGTATAAAGTCAGCCTTACCGTTTGTAGGCCTCATTCACAAAGCTGATCTATAAGGGATGTTTAATGAAGCGACATGTAAAATGACCACCATTGGGTATCCACTCTTACCGACCACACCCTTGACTAGTGGAGGGTCGTTAGCTAAACAGGTAGGATAGGACACAAGCTTCCATTATAAGTATAATCAAATACGAAGTAATTAAATGCTTTTATAAATTCTCAAATCTTAGTTACTTTAGGAAAAATTTGAATTTGGTGCTAATCCATGAAATTGCACATTGCACCTCATTGGTCATTAGTGGAGCATGTGTCGTTAACCGGCACACTAATATCGAACTAGTGAAGGAGCGTGTGTGGTTAACTGACACATTGATTAGAGTGATAAACGTCTTCGAGAGTACCAAGCTAATTTAAGTGTTTATTCACACCTTGTTTGTGATCTTCGGTATCCCAGTTACAAACTTGAAGGGCATAATTGAGATTAAACATGCCATTGAAAAGTTCAATGAATCTCAAAGAATCTAGGAATTTCAATTCATTTAAAACCTAATGTTCATTTTCATTATTCACGGTGAAAATTTGTAAATCGTCACTTACCCACCTTCAAATATTTTGCAATTGGATTACAACATCCCTCTTCCGAATGGTAGAATATGTGTTGGGTCCTAGCCTTAATATTTATGTTGGGTGGTGTATTAAGGATTGAATCAACTAACTTGAATTTCTCCCTTTTGTAGATGTCTAATTCTAACAACTATGGTCTTCCTGAATCTTTTGGAAAAAGCTTTCCACATGAAGATGATGTTCCATGATTGGATCATGGAAATAGAAATCATTATGCACTTCTTCCACCTCCTCCAATAGTTCTCCCTAACCCATGTATTCATCGACTTCAAAAGTTCAAGGTCACTCACGCCCTTGGCAAGCAAACACTAAGATGGAAAGTTTGTATGGGCTAACGTCTCGGAGATGAAGTTGCATATTGATAGGTTGCGAATGTTGGGTGTCATTTTCTCGAGGAAGCTTGCTGTTAACTTGGTTTTTCAGTCACTTCCTTAATCATTGAGTGATTTCATTAAAGATTACTATATAATGGACCACAACATGACCCTCATTGATCTCACCTATTTGCTTATTGCTGCTGAATCAATAATGATTTGGCACACTGGTAAAGCAAATTTGAATGAAACATCTACTTCCCAAACTTCCATGGACACTGATAATGGTGACATTAGAATTCTAGAAAAGTTTTCTCTCCCCAATGGAAAAGGATCGACCAATGTCAAACCATTTGACCGGATGGTAAAGAGAAAGGCTAAGTCTGAAATTTTCCCATGTACCATTCCAAAAGAGTCTATTTGTTTCTATTGCCAAGAGAAGGGGAATTGGATGCGAAGCTGCCAAATTTACCTGAAAGATCGCAACTATGGAAAAGTCAAGATGTATGACTCTATTTCAGGTTAGTCTACTATCTA
The DNA here is from genome assembly GCF_052625555.1 of Lactuca saligna. Lineage (NCBI taxonomy): Eukaryota > Viridiplantae > Streptophyta > Magnoliopsida > Asterales > Asteraceae > Lactuca > Lactuca saligna. The sequence continues at coordinate 72,188,707 of NC_136422.1, forward strand.
ACTCTATTAAGTTCCTATTTATAGATTCTTAATACCTGATGTGATATGATTGCATTTTTATGTTGTTGTAGCATCAAAGAAAATAAAGGAGACTTAAAGAAAGAGTAAGTTGAGTCTAATCGTGAAGAGATAGATGTCGATCTTATGGTTCGATGATTAGATTTTTGAGTTGTTGCTTAGGAGTTATTATAGATTGCTTAGGAATTCTATAAGTATTTTCATTGTAAGGATACTTTTTTCCACAATTTTATAAATACGGAAAATTTTGATTTTATCTTACTTTATGTTTCCTTGCAATAGCATCAGTGAAAATTGTTGGTTATATGCTTCTATTATTAGTAATATTAAAAATGGATGTGATTCTTAGTTATATTATTTGTGGTAGTGTCATAAATTTACCAAATAAGGAAAGATTCTCATCACCCAAGTTTCAATTGGATAGAAACTTGGAATCATGCAACTTGTATTGTATGATGAATGAGAACCTTCACATTTGGAAATTAAGACTAATTCCTTGTTCACATATGTATGTGATTCAAGTGAAGGACTAGGAGATCTAGTACACATTGTTGTGCATTGGTAAAGTCCACTACAAAGAACGATAAGTCTATTCGTCATAATTTACTAAAAGTTTAGTAACTATTGTTATACTTACAAGATTAAGTGTAATTATGAATAATTGAAAAAGTTTCAATGTATAGCAGAATGAATAAGAAGAATCAATTAGGCAGAAAGATAAAGTTTCCCCAATCTAAAAGGAAAGGAGAATGTATCGTGTTTTATGATCATCTTAAAGATTATGAAACCATATCACAATTGATCCTCTAAGGCCACCTTAGGACCTATGTATGGCTAAGAAGAGGAATCTGGAATTGTTGAAATGGTTAAATCATAAGGATGAGTCGTACTTCGTTCCAAAATCGAATCTTAGAGTTATACTCCAGGATTGTGTTTTGAGTGACATGATCTTAAGAAAGTTTATAATACTCATCAAATGTGGAGTAGAAAAGTTTCTTACTCTTGCACTTTTGAAATTGGTAAATTGTGATGTCTTGGATAAGACAAAGATCAATTAAGACCAATTGTGTAAAGTGTTTGTCTTGATAAGAACCCACACCAACTCTTGAATATTTGTTTGTCAATGAATGTTTCTTGGCAAGAGAATCCTATATGTTAAGAGGTCAGTGGGAGTCTTAATGATCTTAAATAGCTTGAAGAACTAATCAAGAATAAACCTATTGTTTATCACTAGCACATGACTTGAGGTTTGTAACCTATTATGTTGACACACTCTTATTTTTATTGAAGTTAAGTTAACAATGAATGTGAGTTCTATCAGTTCTTAACTGATTACATAAGGAAAACACATTAATCAGTGAAAGTTCATTGGTCAGTAAGGGTAAGTTGCTGAACAACTTGAAAGCAATGGTAGGGCCTTGTGCTGCCAAGTGGCAAGAAATTAAGATTAAACAAGTTCAGTCCATATAACTTTGGATTTATCACAACCTTGTCTTATGATTATCACAACTGTGTTCTCAAATTCGATTATGATTATGGTATCCCTCTTCATAGTTCAAATTGTGAGAAATGGAAAATGGTTTAAATATTTAGGACTTATCGCTATAAGTTATGAAAATAGTTTATACACACATATGAGTTATCTAAAGAGAGGTGTTTGAGTTTGCAAAGCTTAGATAAAGTCTTATCAAAGCATCTTGTATCAGAAATCTGAACTTTGGTAAGAAAGCCAATGAGTATTGATTTCTAGAAGTACAACTGATTTTTTAGTACATGTCAAAGCCATTGGGAGCATAAGTGTTATGCTAGTTGGAATGTAATTATCATGCTAGTGGGAGCACAATAATTACATTAAGTGTTGCACGGTAGTAATGGTATTTATAAGAAACAAAGTTTTGATTTGCAAAGTTGCAGAGTTTGAAAAGTTGTTTTTTTGCTAAAGTAAGGGAGAGGATACCTACACTTTATTTTGAATCTAAAATCTTAGATTGAAGTATTAATCGAACTTAGTCATGAGCATATATGAATAACAAGTTGAAATGTTTCAATGTTGGAAATTCTATATATGGAAACATTATAGCAAGAGATTGGTAAAGTATCATGACTTTATGTAGGACATTATGAAGCATATCTGATATGCTTCGGGTATAGGTTCGATTGCATATGCTATAATATTCATGTGTTCTAAATTTTCCAAATGCCTGGGACATCAAGAGGGAAAAAGAACTAGAACTGGATATGACTAAAGTGGTTAAACAACTATTAAGGACGATTTAAGGTTCACTAAGGATTGGTCACTTGTAGTTGGAAGTATGGTAATGAATGAACCACATCGACATTATTATGAATAGATAGGATTCTATTAAGAATAGATTGTCATATGGAAAATATGGAAATATTTCCATAATGGGAGTTGGATATTAAGAATCTATGTGTAGATTAGAAACTTTTATGCAAGAAGGATGTTCAAAGGAATGTACTTTGAATGTGAGACTTCATATTTATGGAGTTGTCTTGTAACAATTTATAATAAATCACCTTGTAGTTTCATTGGCAAAGTCTTTGTGACTTTGGTGCTATGATTTTACAAAAGGATGATTGCATAAAACGTTAGAATCAAACACATTTTAACAGTGGCAAGAATTTGGTATTCTTAGACTTTTAATAAGGATTGGGAATTGTGAAATGAGCATTATTGGAAATGTGTTCAATTGATCTATTTCACAAAGTAAGGACAATATGTAAACATAGTGTGCATGCTTGGAACATGGGATAACTAATGTTATAATTCAAGGATTAAGTTTATTATTCAAAACATTACACAATGAATAATGTACAATCAATATGGTGATTAAATAATAAGTGTTTTATTTATACTCAAAACTTTTGAGACTGTATTGGATTCGATTATTCTTGTGTTTCACTACGCATGTTTTGACTTCCCAAATAAAAGATTATTCAAACATCCACAACCAATCATACTTTTAAAGTAGGTAATGAGGTAAGACTGTCCTGAATCCGACTATAAATTGTCTAAGCGTTTAGACTAGCACAAGTTTGTTGCAGTGTTGATGAGTGCTCCTGAAATAAGACTTGAGTATTTGATTAAACCTACACTCATGTGAGTCACTTCATCGATAATATCATGAGTGATTGTGAGACGATAATATCTTATATTCTTGAAATAGAGACATATAGTTGTTGTTTACAAGTCGGTTGCGCATTGATAAGAAGTAAACACATCAGTAACTTGATTGTATATTTTTATGTGTGATTTGATTAGTATATAGTACAAGCATATGAGTCAAAGTTTATCCGTTCATTTTACCCTAAGAGGAATAAAAGTGATATATGTGGGACCCTCGATGATTTAGTGATGACACCCTAAGCGCTTGGTCAAGCCCGAACTAAGTTGATGTGTTCAATTGTAGTCTATTGTCAGTCGTCATAAAACGGAAATCAGGAAACAACACATGGACAGAAATAATGATTATAATCCATGTATCATGTCCATACAATATCTATAATGGAGGAATATTTGATCCCTTATCTAAAGGACGCATTTATGATAAGATCAGAGTTTGACAGTGGGTTTTGAGAGCTACGATTGCTAATCGAATTCTGAAGTCGTATTTGCACTAATAGTTATTAGACTTAGCCAAGTGTGAGACTGTTAGATTAGGTGTTTAAGCCCATAACTATTTTTTGGTATCCACTTGATTTGATTATGATCATGGTCCTTTTAGGTTGCCTTCACCATATCAATTTGATAGGATGAATTATGTCAACGTGGTTAATTGTGATTTACTAATATATTATAAGAATAATATATTAATTGAGAAATCATATTATATAATTAGTATTGATCAAGAATTAATTTGGAATTAATTTAGTGATAAAAAAAGACTGATTAAATTGATGGGGACTGATTATGTAAATCATTAATAGTTGTAGTTTGGGCTTATGGATCCCAATGGTATAGGGTGGGCGAAATCTCTATGAAAGTCCATAAAGATTTCATCCAAGGCTTGCCAAATTGGATCCATATGTTGCTTAGGGCATAAGCAAGGTAATTATGATTTCCAAGTTGTAAACCCTAAGAGCCTCAACTATAAATGGAACACCAAGCTCCTCAAAATCGGTACCTATGAACTCATAGAGAACCCTAGCCGATTTAAGGAGTCCCTAACTTCTCTCTCACAATTTTCCATTGCTACTTGGTGTCTGTGACTCCATTAGAGGTGTAACATTTAGGTCACTAAGCTTTCAAAGGTCAAGGAGTTCTTGGTATTGCTACATAACAAGTGAGGTAGTATTCCAAACACTATTTTACATATGAATTTCGAAATCGGTATGCTAGTTATTAGGGTTTATGCTTTGGATGATTATTTGCATGATAAAAAGAGAAAAACCTAGATCTAAAGTATTAGGGTTGCATATACACCATAGGATTGATGTAATGCTCAAAACCCATCAAATTCAACATAGGAAATTCTATATATGGAAAATATTATAGCGAGAGACTGGTGAGATATCAGGTCTTTATGTAAGACATAATGAATCGAGTCTAATATGCTTCATATATAGGATCGATTACAGATGCTATAGTATTCACTTGTTGTGATTTTTCCAAATGTCTAGGGCATTAAGAGGTGTAAAGGACTAGAATTTTGTGTGACTGAAGTTGTTAGACAACTATCAATAACATTCTAAGGTTATACCTAAGATTGGTTACTTATAGATAGTTAGAAGTATAATATTGTTTTGAAGGACCATAGTGATATGTTCTGGATTAAGATCATTCTTAATCAGAATTGATGGTCATATGGGAATATGGAAATGTTTCTATAGAGGGAGTTGATAAAAATTTACATGTTAATCAGAAACCTTAATGCAGGGAAGGTGTTCAAGGAATATGCCTTGAATTTGAAACTTCATTACTTTGGAAATATTTTATTGACAAAATTCCTATGGAACATTTTGTAAATACCGTTGGCTAAGTCTCTATGAGTTTGTAGCTTCAACATTATAGAAGATCAATGCATTTAAGGTTGAACTCTAACAAATTCTAGTAGTGATTAGAATTTAGAATTATGAAATTGGCATCATTGGATTAGTGTCCAACCGATCTGTTCTCAAAAGAAGGACCATAGAGAGACATAGTATGCATGTTTATAACATTGCATGACTGATGTTTAATTCAAGAGTTTATTTAACTCGTACTTTTTATTTCCTGAATAAGCTGACTTTTCGAAATTCCAGTTACTCGTACTTTTGGAAGTAAGTAGCGAATTAAGATTGTCATCAATTGAATTCTAGATTGTCTATGGAGATTAGAAATAGCAATAGTTTTGCTACAATGTTCATGCGTACTTGGAAAATAGGGATTTTGAGTATTGGATAAACCCATGCTCAGAGAATTAATTCATGGATTTTATCACAAGTAATATTGAGATGATAGTATCATATATTCTTGAAACGAAGATATATGAGTTTTTGTTTTCTAGTCGGTTGTGCATTAATAATACGTAAATGCATTAGTAACTTGATGTAATAAAACATATTGTTGTGCATGATTTGATGAGTAAATAGTACAAGCATATTACTCAAAGTTTATATGCTACTTTTTATCCTTAGGGGGAAAATCTATATCTTTGGGCCCCTCGGTGATTTGATGATGACATCTAAAGTGCTTGGCCAAGCCTAGACTGAATTGATGCGTCCAATTGGTAGTCTGATTTCGATCATCATAAATCAGAAATCGGGAAACAAAACTTGGACAATGAGATTGATTATAATCCATGTCTCATGTCTATATGATATCTTGTAGAATGGAGGATTATTTGATCACTTATCTTAGGAAACATGACTAACTAGGCCAGAGTTCGACAACAGCTTTGAGAACTACAATTTGCTAATCGGTTTTAGAAGTTATATTGGCAACTATGGCTATTAGACTTATACAAGTAGGAGACTATTGTATTAGGTGTCTAAGCCCATAACTATAATTTGTATATTCTTGAATTGATTGTAACACAGTTCGTTTGGATGGCCCTCAAAACTAGCAATTAGACGGATGATTTTTGGAGAGAGAGTTTTGATTTATTATTTGATTAATAAATTGAAAAAAACGATTTATTAATATATTATGAAAATACTATAATAATTAGTATAATAATTTTTATTTAATATTTAATCATAAATTATTTGGAATTAATTTTTGGGATTAAAATAATTAATTAAAAGTTGAGGGACCGAAGTGAAATTGTTCAATAGTTGAGGCAGAGGCAATCTAGAACCCTCCATAGGTTGTGGACAATTTTCATATGCCTTAGGGTTTCTAGAATAGTCTTTGGTAGATAAATAGGAAAGTTGATAACTGCCGGATTTAAGATTATCTTGGATTAGGGTTTATCTAGGGTTTCCTAATTGTACTATAAATAGGGAATAACCTTATGATTTTCAGCCAACTGATTCCCTATAGGGTTAGGCCAAAAATTCATCCTCTTTCCTCCTTCTCAATCATCATCCATTTCTAGTGTTAGGTATGAACCATTAGAGACGTAACATTTGTGACGCTTTCTCTCAAGGCTTCAACAACACACGAATTTGAATTGTTATTACTATATAGCAATGAAGGTATGAATCATCTAACCCTTATTATGAATTTTGATTATATACTAGCATTCTAGGGTTTTCTATTTTTTTGTTAAGGTTATATGTTCAATTAGAGAAAACATAGATCAAAATTATTTACGGTTTCATGCACACATAGGTTTATATGTTTTGCATAATACCCATCACATACACCTAAAACAAGCCCTATACTAGATCTAACATGTAGAGTTACCAAGATAGAAACTTTATACCTTCAACTGGCAAAATTAATGAAGACTCTTGATTTTTGATCTCTACACCAACCAATGCTTAAACACCAAGCCCCTTTTCTTCAAAGTAAGCAAAAACACCAAAGGTTAACCACCATAGCTCAAGAACACTTAAAAACAAGCTAGGTTTTGTATTTAGGGCTTAATGGGATGGAGGCTAAAGATAAAAAGGTTTGAAGTTGAGTTAAGGTCATTAAATAGGGTCCAAGACACTAAATTAGGGTTTGCATCTAACTAGAGTGTGTGTTGCATACTCCAGGTACGCACAACGTACTCCAAAGAGGTTCATGATCAAACCATCCCAGTACAACCGAGTACTCCTTGTATGCCCAGCATATTCGACTTAGCCTGAAAGCAACTTGTCTTCCGAAGGCCATAACATATTCTTTCTAACTCTGATTTTGACGATCCTTATATCCTCGAAAAGGTAATGACAAGCTCTACCATCCTATCAGCCCCCTTTACCTTAAAACGTTCGGATCTTATATCCAAAATTCATGACATTCCTACACCATCATTTTACTATCATAACCTGGGGCTAAAGCACAAACTGAATGCTCGGTGCCCACAGCCCGCATTATATATTAGCAAATGGGTCTAAAACTTTCTTCCCCAAAGCCCAAAGCCTTATAATACTTGATTCTCTAGTCACGACCCCGAATTATGAAATAACATGAAACAAGGTCTCACAGGCCAAGAGTAGTAAACAAGATATACATTTGGTATTACCATTTGAGCCAATAGTACAATGATTATCAATTAAAGTATGTTTTATGTAACAAGTACTGAAAAATGTAGTTTTAAAATGTTTCTCGAGAATATTACCGTTATAAAAAGTTTGTTTAGTCTCGAGATTTTTGATTAATGAAATAGCACCCTCAATAGCACCACCAATGATTCCCTCACACTGATCAGTACTTTCAACATTAATAATTCTTATGATGTTATAGTTAGAAGAAGCCCAGTTATTCAAAATAAGTTTAATGCTTTGTGCATGATCAATAGCTTTTTCATTTCTAACGTGAAGAAAATTATTGGTCAGTAAGATACATGAGTTTTTCCTTTTAAAAAGAGAAAGAGATTTCTCAGAAAAATAGAGTTTTTCTTTAAGTTTTTTCAACTCAAACATCATAGGATATTTTTCTTTATTGGAGATACAAAGATCAAAAGATAAATTATCAAACATGTTATCCTTTTTCAGTACAAGAGTAGTTAACAACATTCTTTACCTAATACATGGAGACTGGGTCCTAGTCCTAAGATATATAGATTACCTAGTGGTTTGAGACTAGTCAGCATCAAAAGTGCTAATCATGTCCTTTGGTGCTTTAGCATAACACTCATTGATTTGAGCCATGATACAATTACCTTCTGAAATTTCATCATCAAAAAGTCATTCTCTATCGAAAGCGATTGATAAGGTGTTCATCATCTCTTATGCAGTTGAGCCGTTTTGAACCAAATGATAAACATGATATGGAATAGAGTTTCCAATAGCAACCCTTACCTTTTCATCGAGATTTAGAACTCTTTTTTCTTCCTTCTTGTATACCAGTATAAACTTCTACTTTAATCCACTACCGGCTGCATTATCATTAGATAACTGATGCATGGTGGCGGTAGGACCCTTGTAAATGATATCAAGCATATCATAGTCAACGATCTCGAGCACATCCACAAACTTTGATTTCCATGCAGCAATGTTTAGTTCATCAAAAGGAGGGATCTTGCCAACAATAGACGATTTGGGTTTAAAAGAGGTCGATATGATGACTTGAGTTTATCGTAAACCTGCTTTGATACCAATTGAAGGTTTCTATTCATCGGATACACGCAAGTATAAATAACAAAGAAGAAACAAACAAAGGAAAGATTAAATAGAAAATTGAAGAACATGTATAATCACAAAGATGCTTTCACTAAAACGAAGGATTCTTGTTAGAACGTAGTTCTATCAGGATCGATTGATTCTAAGCATGCAAACAAATAAATATGTAAAAGTAAACATGAATATGGCTTGAATACGTTGAATGATTAATGCTTCAACACCTTAGAAGAGCTCGATTAAGAACTTCGACTGTAGAGGTGTTTTAGGGTAACAAAACTCAAGCGTAATTAAAAAGACGTCTCTCAATAATGCATACATGCATGGATATATATAGTCTAACCCTACTAGATAATCACGGATGGACAGGCCCAATCCGAATATATACAAAAATCCCTAAGACACAACACAATAAGCCCCAACAATCTCCCCCTTTACGTCTTTAGGACCGAGACTTCAACCCTGTTTAGCAACCGAGGGCTTCATCACCATCTTAAACACTTTCGGAATGATAGCTAACAGATGGTACCGAAAGGTAATGTACCACCAAAGCATATCAGTAAAAAATTTCTTATCAGCATCCGAGTTCCGCTTGCACAGATGTATCAAGTTGATAACGTGCTCCAAACAGACAGTAGAAAACAGATGTTTATCTACCAAAGCAAAAAAAACTTGTTAGCTTCACCTTTCGTAAATGTCACAGTCAGATGTTTAGAATCAATTTGCCCAATCTTCATCTTGTTCACATCCCCTGGCTTTTGAGTAGTCTTGACCGTTGGCTTCTTATTCATCACTTTTGCTATCTCCTGATCCATTTTTGGAACTTCATAGATGTAGGAGACCAACATTCTTTTAAAGTGCTCCAAAATAGGCTCATACTCCTTCGAATTATTGAGAAGAATGTTGTATAGCAATATCCAATCATGTGGATTGAGATTGGGAAGATCTGCTAAAGATATCATCGAGATAGAGTTTGCAGACCCTCGTGTGATCTTGAAATGCACGTTCACAAATTTACCGATGGGAGTCGGTTTCAATACCTTTACAGTTGTAATTTTCTGCGCACTCCATGTCAAGTATTGAGGTTGGCCATACTTTAAGTAAAAGTCGATGAGCTCTTGGTCAACCTTTGGATTTGGAAAAGGAACCTCAATAGTTGAGTCAAAACAATGAAATGTAAATGCCTTCCTTATAATTGGCATATCAAACTGTGAGTCCTTCGAATTGTCGCAGTCAAAACAGGCAATCGGTTCCAACCAATAGACACTCGGTGATTCAATTGCTTGTCTGAGCAACACGACTCTCGTCCATTCAGGAAACACAGCCATCTTACATTCCAAGATATCTTCTTCTTCTTTATTGTGCCTCCCTGTTTCCTAAGCCTCCTTTATGATTTTTAGATTTTCATCTAATTGTTTATCTCTCTTCTTTCTTTTAAGGGCATCAGCAATAGTTTCTTCAACATCACTATCACTATCGTTAACAACCTGTTTCAGCTTATCTTGTGGACCAGAGCCTGAAGCTACATTAGCATTCAGTTCTTTTATTACAATCACTTTCAGTGGTCCCTCTCCCCCTTGTTTTGGAGTAGCGAAATGAGCTGAAACACCTTTCATTTCATGAAGCATGGCAAGAGCAGGGAGCAGTTTGCTAGTTAGATGATTGCGGATGGTGAGAGTGAGAATTGGATCATGAGCACCAAAGAGATTGGTCAACATGTCCTTGACATCGTTTGCACAGCTGCGAAAGACAGCTCTCTCAGTTTTTAACAAGGAAATTTCCTTTTCTGCTTGAGCAAGTTGGACTTGCTGAACTGCAATTGTAGAGGATTCACGAGCTATCTCTTCTTTCAAAGCACTCTCTTTGGCAATGTCTGCATGCAGGGAGTGCAGTCGAGAAGATATTGAACATAGCACAGAAGCATTGTTAGCTTTGATGGAGGAACGAACATCATCAAACTTTTTTTGTTCTTCCCTTAAAGACTGAAAGAGATTCAACCGATTCACGAATTTTGGCAGCATTCGTGTCAGCATTCCTTTTTAAAGAATCTAAAAATATATGTGTGGTGCGAATAACATCAGCAACATCAGTAGATGATTTCTTGCAAGTTGAACTTGATTCCTTGATGGAATCGGTTGATTTATCCATAGCTTGTGTATATTGCTCTATAGCAATCTCCACAAAAGCTTTTAGAACAACCCCTCCATAAGCTTTATTATCTGCAAGCAGCTTATCCAACATCTCATATTCTCTGTAAATGTTGGCAGTTGACAGGAGCATCATTGTCTTCATCAGACTGAAGCCGATAGGGACTAAAGTATGTACAGTCATACTCATCATTGTCTCCTCCTAGAGTAGCACCTGACTCGGTTGAGTGGGTTGGAGAGATAGGCTTAGTGATGACTGGGGTTTCGGTTTCAGTAGGTGCCCTCATATCAGATACGTTGACCCTTGCTGTTTGTTCTGGAAGTGTAGTGGTGGTGGTTTAGGGAATGATTGGAGTGGATAAAGTTGCTAGAGAAATGGAAACAGAAGAAACTGGTGGAGGTGGTAGAGCGGTAACTGTTGTGGAAGTGGGAACAACCGAAACTGGGACTTTCGGTGTTGGCTTTGGAGGTGTCTATTTCGGTGATGGAGGTGGGGTTGGAATTTTATGAGGTGGAGATTCGGTTTGTGGAGGTGATCTAGGAGGAGTATTACGTCATGGAGATTTGAGAGGAACATCATCTTCTTCATCATCTTCAGGATGATCCGGACTTGGAGGAATTTGTTGTTTGGATCTCTTCGCCATTTTCTTAATTTTCTTTGGCTTTGAGGAGGACTCCGATTCTGAATTTGGCTTTGTCAATTTGGAGGGATTAGGTTGTTCCTCCTTGGTTGTTTCCTTCTTTGTAGTCACCAGTTTTCCTCTGTTGATGGGCTTATCAACAGCTTCTAAGGCAGCCTACTGTTCAGGAGTAAGAACTCTCGACTCCTCTGGTGGAAGTTGTCTATAATCAGCCATCGCCTTGCTCTCGGCTATAACACCCATGTACATGGTCTCCGAAATGAAACCATAATGAAGAAACTCTGTGGGGTCGGAGATGATGATCTTCTTGGTATGAAAATTTGCAATGGATGCGATGAAAGCATCCTTCATCACCGGAACTTCCAGAGTGTCAATTTCCCGTCGGGTAATGAGAGTCCAAAACTGTCCACATGAAATTTCGGACTGACGAGTGGAAGTGTTTAGGCTCTACACAACCTGAGACCATATGACACACCCATAGTCCAAGTTTATACCATTATACAGACCATAGAGAATGGTCAGGAAACCTTTACTCGTGCCATTTGATCCAGCACTTCTTTCCGCCAAGCCTTTGATAAGTAGAGTGAGAAGACCGTTCCACTGAGAAGGCAGACACAATTTCTTGACTTTGGGAATGGTTGTCAACACATCTGTATAAACAATTTCATACAGCATTGAGAAGATTTGTGCTGTTGTGATAAAGTCAGGAGAAATTACAGAAGAATCTACTGCGAGATGAAGTACAGAACAAAACCTCCCTTTGGAAATAGAGGCTTTCTTGGAGTGGATTTGAAAATATATTCATTCCTTCTTCTTGTCATATGATGCGGAAGAATAAACTTGAAACAATAAAGACATCAGAACAGCTTCAAACTGGGTTAGAGCAATAACCAGTGGAGAGTACTTTAAGCATTCAACAACTTATAACATGTAAGAATCATATAGAAATGGATTAAGTTCTATAATCATATTCTGATTTGGCTTGATAGTACGAAAGGCTGATGAGGTAATCTGATCTTGTGCAAAAGAAGAAGTCACCATTGTTGAACAAGGGAAGAAGATGAACAATTGAAATCGCCATTACAGTTTAGAAATCTTGATACTGGTAGAAGACAAGGAATCGTGCAAACACTTTATTTATATACCATTGCCAGAAGAGAGAAAATCATGACGATTGTGACGTTATCGCTAAATTGTAGCCTGGAAAAGCGGGATTTGACATGTTGGGGTTCCTAGGTATGCGGCAGCACGCATAAGTATTGTGACCGTTCAAATTCACGCGCCTAAAAAGATTTCGACAATCTGCATTTTAAATAGAACGCACCATCCGAACCTGAATTGCCCTTGATTCACTAGAGGAAAAATAAACTCAAACATACCATCAACAGAATGTGGGAAAATTAGAAATTTCCGTGCATTAGAGTGACAAAAGATAAAGTAATAAAGCCAATGTGTATGGGATGTGAGTGATGTTTGATTATCAGACACAAAACAGGGGATTCCGGGCCAGAATTACTTCCTTCAAAATTAAGAATGACTTGAAGTGCTTGTGTGGATTCCCGAGAATACGATCAAGTGTTTGTAAATAAACATTGAAAGGCTTCTTTTCATGACATAGGCTCAAGGTGGCTTATCTTCAACCGAACATTGATACTTATAATAAGACCCAGTGTTGGAAGAAGTACCTGTGAGACCAATGTGGTCTGTTGAACATGTAGGCAGGTTATATTTTGTGATGACAAAAGAGTGTATAGAAATCTTTAAAAAAAAAATTGGATCTTTATGAGTAGAGTAGTCTTTGTTTTACACAAATTCATAAAAGACCTCGCAAAGAAAAGAGATTTCATTAGGTAACAAGTAAGATCTTGAATATAGAAATTCACCGTTAATTCATTATGGGTGTTCAATTTTGGGTTTCACTCAGCACGTGGTATACGTATTTAAGATCATAAACATAGATTTTGTGCAACCATAAACCTCAGTGGTAAGAACCGAGAGTCTCAAGGGTTACAGTTGTGAACCGAGATTAGATTGAGAATGGTTTGAGGATGGTGAAAGAAACAAAATTACCTTCTGCTATAAAATAGGACAAAGCAGAGAAACTGTTAACTCATGTGAGAATAGTAAGATAGCTCTAGACAAAGTAAATAAGAATAGCCTTATTGGGAAGAAACGATAGGTATTGATCAAATCATTAAAGCCTTGCTCTAGGTCATAGAGGTTTGGGTCAACATGCAGCAGCATGCTTCTAGGGACCCTTAACTAGTTCATAAAATAAGCATCATACTTGTCCTAGCTCCAACTTCTGTTATACTTGTATCCTTGTGACTGAATAGAGGCGAAAACAAACAAAATATACCACACAAACAAAACGAAAAATATTTTTGAGTGATGGAATATTTTGAAGAATAATAAAAACAGAAATAGAAAATATTTTTGGATTTTTGCGGTTTTCTGAAAAGTAAAAATAGAAAAAAAATATTTTTGAATTTTTGAAATTTTCTAAAAAAGAATAAAAACAGAAAAAGAAAATATTTTTGAATATTTGAAGTTTTCTGAAAAATAATAACAGCAGAAAAAGAAAATATTTTTTAATAAGCATAAAGCAAATTAAAGACGAGAAAAGAAACGTAAACAATTTACAACCGAAACCTTATCTCAGTTGAGTGAAGCGAAATAGACCGAGCGGTCGGTTTATTTCGGTTCCCGAAATTTAAGGAGCCGAAATAGACAAAGCGGTCGGTTCATTCGGTTCCCAAAATTTAAGGAGTCGAAATGGACCGAGCGATCACTCCATTTTGCTTGTCTAATTTTTAGTGAGAGGATTAAGTTTTCGGTACTGACTCTGCTTCCATCATACCCAAGCCTGGTAAGATTCTGTTAAAGAGTGCTTCAGGTAATGCCTTAGTGAATATGTCGGAGAATTGATCACTAGATCGACACAAAATATACTTCTACGTTCCCATCTTCTACATGATCCTTAATGAAGCGATATCTAAGTGCAATGTGCTTAGTCTTTGAGTGTTGCACCGGATTGTGACAAACCCTTATTGCACTTTCTGAGTTACAATAGAGTGGTATCTTTTTCATGCTTAAGCTGTAATCTCTCAGTTGATTTTGAATCTAGATTACTTGAGAAGTGCAAGAGGCTGCAGCAATATACTCTGCTTCGGCTGTAGAGAATGACATGCAAGTTTGCTTCTTGGACTGCCAGCTAACAAGTTTTCCATCAAAAATTGGCATCCACCTGTGGTGCTCTTTCTATCCAGTCCACATCCTCCTAGATCAGCATTAGAATAAGATTGAATGAAAAATCTAGTTCTTGCAGGATACCAAAGACCGAGAGATGAGGTTCACTTTAGATAACGGAATATGCTCTTCACAACAACCATGTGAGGTTCTTTTGGATTATCTTGAAACCTAGCACAATAACACGCAGAAAACATAATGTCCGATCTACTAGCTGTTAAATACATAAGTGACCCTATCATTTGATGATATTGTGTTATGTCAACAGCAGGTTTTTCTAGAGATGGTGTTAATTTAGTGCTAAACGCCATTGGAACCTTCACTTTTGAGTCGCCTGTCATACCAAATTTTGTCAGTAAGGTCTTTGTATAAGCCTCCTGGTTGATGAATATACCTTCTGTTCCCTGACTAATGTTTAAACCAAGAAAAAAAGTTAATTGGACCCATTGCGCTCATTTCAAATTTAGTCTCCACCAACTTTCTGAATTCAGCTGTTAAGATAGGATTCGTAGATCCGAAGATGATATCATCAACATAAATTTGAACGATCATTAGATGTTCGCCTTCTTTCTTTCGGAAGAAGGTAGGGTCACCTGAACCTTGCTTAGATTTTGACATTTTTAGAAAACGAGTTAAGGTTTAATACCAGGGTCTCAGTGCTTGCTTTAATCCATAGACTGCTTTATCCAGTACATAGCAATGCTCCAGGAATTTCTCATTCACAAACCCACGCGGTTGCTCAACATAAATTGTTTCTTCTAATTCTCCATCCAAGAAAGCACATTTGACATCCATTTGGAAGACTTCGAAGTTTTTATGAGTAGCATATGCCAAGAAGATTCTTACTGATTCCAACCTAGCTACCGGAGTGAAGGTTTCCTCATAATCTATCCCTTCTTTTTGACAATATCCTTTCACCACCAATCGAGCCTTGTTGCGAATGACATTCCCTTCTTTATCCAACTTATTTCTGAAGACCCACTTCAGGCCAACTACAAATGCATCCTTTGGTGTAGGTATCAACCTCCAAACCCAGTTACATTCAAACTCATGAAGCTCATCTTGCATTGCCAAGACCCAATCTAAATGATCAAGTGGAGCATTTACATTTTTTGGTTCAATCTTGGAAACAAACGAATTAAACATACAGAATTCAACTTTAGAGAACAATGCAGTTTTTTTCGCTTTTAATTGAGAACAAGTAAGGACTTTTTATGAAGTGTCACCAATAATTTGTGCTTTGGGATGGTCTTTGGTCCATTTCACTAATGGAGGATAAGTTGGGTCATATGCTTGATCCAATTCAGCATTCACTTCGACTTCAGCTTCAGATAGATCACCTTCGCCTTCGTCATTTGTACTTTCGGTCTCTTTCTCCTCCTCGATTGGTGAAGTATAATATGTGTCTTCACTAATGGTTGCATTCTGTGTGGGAGTAGAATTCTCCTCCTCGGTTGTACTACCGATAGGTGGATTTTGAGCAGAACCATCCTCTTTTTCTGAGTCTTTATGAGATGGAAACAAAATTTAATCCTCCCCCTCGAAAGATGTTGTGTATGTTTCTGATGCTTTTGAGCTTTCCACTTGAAATGGTGGATTGCTCTTAGCAATTGGAGGTTCATTTTCCATCTCTTTAGCAACTTCATCGATAATCTTCTTGAGACTTTCAATTTTGTTATCTGTGGCTTTAGCTTCTGAGGTTGCTGCTTTCTCTGTTTCATCAAACAGGCGCATGTATTCTTCAAACAAATTGGCTATAGGAACCGAAACTTGTCCTGATTCTGGAAAAATGTCTCCCAGGTCACTTTCACTTCTTTGAACTTTCTTCATATAACTATCGTCGAACGTGACATAATAGGTTTTCTTCAATTCATTTTGAGCGTTTATTCAACACTCTATATGCTTTCGACGTTAGTGAGTAACCTAAAAAAATTCCTTCATCGGCTTTGACGTCGAACTTATTTCGGTTCTCTTTGGAATTGAAAATAAAACACCTTGAACCAAATATGTGGAAAAACTTGACATTTGGATTTTGGTTGTTGAAGATCTCATATGGAGTAATTGAGAATCTCTTGTTTAGCAAGGACCGATTTTGAGTATAGCATGCAGTTACAACAGCATCAGCCCAGAAGTATAAAGGAAGTGAAGCAAAACTGAGCATGGTTCTGGCTGCTTCACACAAAGAACGGTTTCGTATTTTAACGATCCCATTCTGTTGTGGTGTGTAAGGGGCCGAAAATTATGAGTTATTCCCTTGTCAGCCAGAAAGCTCTCAAAATAATTATTCTTGAATTCCAGACCATTGTCACTTCTGATATTCCACACCGTTTTCCTCAGTTGTACTTCCACTTGCTTGATGAATGTTTTCAGCTTGGGGGTTTCATCTGATTTCTGTTTAAGAAAGAAAACCCAGGTGAAGCGTGAAAATTCATCTACAATTACAAGAATATACTTACTTCCACTAAAGCTTTCAATAGCCGAAGGTCCACATAAGTCAATGTGCAAGAGTTCAAGAGCTTCAATTATCTTCATATTGATTCGTGTAGGGTGGATCTTTCTGCTTTGTTTTCCCATTTCAAATGTTGCACACAGATGGTCCTTGTCGAACTTGAGAAGAGGAACTCCACGAACATGATCACCAAGCACTAACTTATTAATGTCTTTGAAGTTCAGGTGCGATAGTCATCTATGCCACAACCGGCTATCATCTGTATTTGCCTTTGTTAGCAAACATATTGCTGGATTTCCTCGTATGGGATTGAGATTTAAAGGATACATCTCTCCCTTACGTTCAGATTTCAATAGAACCTTCTTGGATTGTATCTCAATTATCTCAGAGCCCTCATCATCAAATGATACTTTTAGACTTGTGCCCACAACTAATTGTGACAAACTAATGAGGTTGTGCTGCAAACCTTCTACATAAGCCACTTTCTGAATCGTGAAGTCACCATTTGTTATCATGCCATATCCCTTGATTGTGTCATATGAGTTATTTCCATATTCCACACAACCACCATCTTTTAGAGATCGAAAGTCCCTCAGCTCTTCCTTCCTACCTATCATGTGACGCGAGCAACCACTATCTATATACCATTCATCATCGAACTGCTCGTCACTAATTACCTACAAGTTCAAGCAGATTTAGGAACACAAAGTTGCTTGGGTCCTTGTGACTTTTTCATAGAAAAAGGAACTGCAGTAGAAATATCAACCAAGTATGTTCTTTTTACTAAGGTGGTTTGATCTTTTCATTTAATTGTATAAACTTTGTTTTTTGTTTTATCTTGTTTAAATTTGAATTCGTTGGTTAGTTTTTTTGATGGCCTTTGACACCTAGGATCAGCTAATGATTTCTTATTATTGATCTTAGAATCAGACGTTAGCTTTCCTTTTCCTTTGATGTCTTCCCTAGAATATGCTTTGCCTTGGGACTTGGTGTAACCAAAACTTGATTGAAGACCGAAACTAGGTTTAGAACTTGTTGGGGGACCGAAAGTGGACTTAGGACCGAAAGTGGACTTAGGACCGAAACTGGTATGCGGACCAAAGTGGACTTTTGGTTTTGAGTGACGTTCGGACCGAATCTGGTCTGTGGACTGAAAGTTCGGTTTTTAGACTTGGAGTAGTAAGAACTTAGGCTGAAATTTTCCTTTACATTTTCTTTTCCTTTGTCCGTTGAGATATTCTTAGGAGGAACGTAGTTGGGATTTTGGGAATGCCAGTAACTCTTTCTCTCATTCAGATTCTTTTCATATCTTTGATTTCTTAAGCATTTCTATTCAGCTAGCTCCTTCTGCGATTTGTGGATATTGAAGCTGGCCTTCGATTTCTCTTTTGGACTTTTGGTTTTGACTCGAACTTTCGGTTCTTCTTTTGGTTCCACAGGGATTTCTTTGGTTCCACTTGTGCTTGGTTTGTCAAAACTTGAGGGTTTGTTTATTGGTTCAACTACATATCTTCCTTTAACTCTCCAAGAAGTCTGCTCGTATAAGCCTACTATTTCGTCTACATTATCAATAGGAGCAGACAAGAAGAAATCTTCGCACCCTTCTACATTGTCTTTTTCCACCAAGACTCTTACTTCTGATGTTTGTCTAGAAGTTACTCCTTTAGCTGCATATACCTGATTCGGCACAGTTTGAACCTTTTGATAAACCACAACCTTTTCTTTGAGCTTTTTTCCTTATCCTCTGCTAGACGAGCAAATTCTACTGAATTTTCTGAGATTAGTGGTTTCTCATTCACAGTTTCGCTCTTCATAAACTCAGAGCAATCAACTACATCTTCTACAGATATCTTGCTCATCTCACTTTCTTCATCAAATTCGGAGGTATTTTCCAAGTCTATTTTATTTTCAGAAGCTAGTTTGGCATCGGATTGGTCAAATGAGTGAATTGTGTCCGACTTAATTTTCAACATATCATTTTCATCTAAAATGTCTTTTAACATGCATTTGTGTTCCTTTGAATCAATGAAGGTTTTTATTTTATCCATTCCAATTTTTTAGGACATGAACATCTCTTCTGATGATACTTCTGATTCACATTCTGCTATGACCTCGTCTTCCTTAAATTCAAGGAATGGAAAAATCATCTTATGAATTTTCTTTCCTATCTCACAACTTAAATGCAATGAGCTATATTAGTATATAAACACTTAGCAATAAAACAAAAAACATTTCTCTATTCTAAAAACTTTAAATTGTCTTTTTGCAAATTAAAACTTACAACCCTAGCGCTAATTAACTCCGCCTCCTTCAGCTCAATCCACATCCTTCTCTCCTCACTCTTCAAAGACACCCTGCTAAGTTAGTCAGTTAGGTTAGAATTCGCTAAGCGAGTTTGCATGAGACTACCACTTAAGTTAGTGAATTTAAATTTTAATTCATTTAATTCTTCTTCATAATTGGTTAATGGAAATTTAAGTGATTCAAGGATGGATTCTACCTTTTTGATCAAACGATCACAGTCGTTGATTTGCTCACTAACTGGCTTTGCTGCAAAACATTTGTTTTCACTCAGGTTCGGTTCCTCATCTGCGCTTTAGGTTGATGATCCAGGGGTGACCATTAAGCACTTCCCAGCTAAGCCTCCTTCCTTTGCTACATAAGCCTTTCCATGAGAGGGATTTCTCACCTCTTCATCTTCAGAGTCGGTTGACCAAACTTCCATGCCACCGAACTCATCTTCATCAGCATCTTCCTGCACAATCAAAGCATTCTTAGTACCTTTTGCACCGTTAGCTGTCTTCTTGTTCTTGATTTCTTCCAGCTTGCGCATGTAGTATGCCTCATCATCATCACCATCTCTTTTCTCAACCATTTTTTCTCAGCATGCAATCCTTGGCAAAGTGGTTCTTGCCATGACAGTAATTGCAGTCGTATCCAGAGTCTCCTGCACATTTGCTCTCCCTCTTGTCTTCATCTTTTAGAGAACAGATCTTCGCTTTATCCTTTAACTTTTTTGAGTTGTAGCTTCCCTTCCAGTTTCGGTTCTTGCTGACCGGAAATTTTCTTCTTGCAAACTTCTTTGGATTGGTGACCATCATAGCATACTCCTCACTTGTAAGGTCACACTCAGACAAATCCGACTCTTCTTCTTCTTCTGCAATACCTTTTGCTTTTGAGACAACATCCAACGATCCTACACCAGAAACCACTTTTGCTTCTTTGGTTACGACACTTTCATGGGACTTAAGTATTCCCACCGGTTTCGCTAGCGAGTAAGACTTAAATTGTTCATACGCTTTTACAGTAGAGACCACAACCATCCATTCTAGTCTGAGTCTGTTCATGAACGTTACTTTCTGCTCAATCAACTTCTTCTCTATTCCATGCTTTATCATCTTACTTAAGAGGTGACTAAACCGATCAATGGTTTGTATTAGCGTCTCTTTTGGTTTCTTTTCGAAAACTGCAAATTCTGACTGCAGCAAGGTTTGAATGGAGTGTTCTAGATCTTCATCAGTCGAATAAAGCTCCTTCAACCTATCCCATATTTCTTTAGCCGTCGTGCATGAACCGACCAACCGAAAAGTGTCTGATTGCAAAGCGAATCTTATCATTCTCATGTTACACAGCAACTTGTCTTTTGCATCTTGACGGTTGTGTTTGTTCCTGAATCAACAAACGGCCCAAGTGTGATAGCTTCCCAGATGAGATAGTCGTTTCCTTCAGATCCAACCACATAGTCTTCGAAGTGACGTGCCCATACTTCGTAGTCTTGAGTATAGAGAATAGGTATCCTGGTTATAGATCCAATTTTGTTTAAGATGTTGATGGGATTTGCTTGCGAATCTTCGTGAGACATGGTAAGCTTTTAGAATCAAACCTGTAAACTTAAGATTGAGGTTTTATCTAAAACAAAGTTGTCGTCGAAACAAAGAAGACGACTTGTTATTTATACGATAAAAGCGGAAACCCTAAGGAATTCTGAATATAGAAGGAATGTGTATTGATCACACAGTCTCCTACTCTGATACCAATTGTTAGAATGTAGTTCTATCAGGATCGATTGATTCTAAGCATGAAAACAAGTAAGTACGTAAAAGTAAACACGAATATGGCTTGAATACGTTGAATGATTAATGCTTCAACAACACCTCAGAAGAGCTCGATTAAGAACTTCGACTGTAGAGGTGTTTTAGGGTTACAAAACTCAAGCGTAATTAAAAAGACGTCTCTCAATAATGCCTACATGCATGCATATATATAGTCTAACCCTACTAAATAATCACGGATGGACATGCCCAATCCGGATATATACAAAAAGCCCTAAGATGCAACACAATAAGCCCCAACAATTCTCACAAATAGAAGAAAGGTCATAAAGATGAAACAAAGCATTACCTTAGGTTTTCACCCTAAGGTTGATTATATATGATTACAATAACTATTATCCCATTATTTTGGGGATGTATTCCTATCTAAGTAAACGTCAGATCCTAATCACCAAGATTATGGATCAAATATATATATATATATATATATATATATATATATATATATATATATATATATATATATATATATATATAGCTTTAGGTTATTTTGTTTTTACTAACTATTGTGTGCTAGAATGCAGAGATCTGGACCATCGGATGGAATATAATCAAAAGTCATGATCTGAGGGTCTATGATAATAGAATATGATAGCATGTACCATATAATCACACAAATTTCAACATAAGGGCATTTTAGTCAATTAACCTATATTAAAAAAGGAAATTTTCGGATTTTTAGGGATGATTAATTCGTTTATTTTTTAAAATTTTGAATATTTTAAATTAATTCAAATTTAAAAATCCGATTTTATTCTGTCAGAATGATAGAATGCGAACTATAAACTGGTAAATATATTTTTCGATTTTATTCTGCCAGAATGGCAGAATGCCAGCCATAAACTAGTAAATACATTTTAAAAGAATAGACAAATCAATTCTTGAACTAATAATATAACAATAATTACATTGTATGATTGTGATTCATTGAATAATAACAACATTCTGAAGAAAAAAAAACATCAAAATCTAACAATAACACTAATCTATTCTAAAAGAATATTATTTTTAAGCAACACTTTATACATTGTAGCATAACACATTCTGGTATAATATAATCTCGTTCTATACGTTTTCATCCTTTTCCACATCAATGTTAGCCTCTTCAAAACCTAAATCCAAAAATAAAAGATAATCATTCTTCAAAAATTAAACAATTCAATGCATTATAATAGAATACAACAATAAATATTCTTACAGAATAAACTATTCTTGCAGAATGGTTTTGAATATTCTTAAAGAATTTGTAACATATTCTATCGGAAACGATATAATAGAGAATGGTAATTACCGAATTTAATTTGAAGAAGAATTCTAAAGCCAGGGTAGATAGGAGCACGGGACTTGAAACTGATGATCTTCCCTCCCGTTTTAAGCTTAAAAGTCTGGGTTGCTAGCGATTTTCTCATTGAAGCTCCCTCCAAAGGGAAAGAGGGAATCTTTGATTCTTTCTAAAACATCGGATGTGTCAACATTAAAGTAAGGCTGGTAAGCAGCAACTGTGAATACCTAGAACCAACCACTACTTTGTTGTGCTTCTGATGAACCAGATACTGGCTTTAAGAATGTATCTAAAGAGAAAATATAACAAAGATTACATCTCTAATAAGTCTAACTGATAGTTGTTCTTAGTTGGTAGTTTGCTTGGAGGGTTAAAATAACATGAGTCTTGTTTTCCAATTGGATGAGGTTTTAGATAGGTTAACTAAGTCATGATGCATTCAAATCCAGAAGAAACTTAAAATGCTAATAATCTAAGCCCTAAAGTTGATGAAGTTTATATGGATTTAACTATGTAGCTGAACTAAATGAGATCCATTAACTGAAGTTACTAAATTGCAGTAGATAGTTGAAAACTAATAAGATGCTTCAAAAATTTAAACACACACCATCGGCATCGCGGGGAGGTCCAGAAGCGCCTAAGATCTTGCCTTGTGTTCTAGATGGGGGAAAGGTTTGGAGAGTTGAATCTGCAACAACCAACAACCAAATTACTTAATGCTTACAATATAATCCAACTAACAACGAATAAATTAGGGTTCAGATCTAGTATCGAAGTGATGAAAACGCAATTGAAGAATAGGAGAATAAGTTTTACAGGAACAGATCCAGAAACATTCTAGTTGTCAATGGTTGTGTAATTTCCGGACATCATCTTGAATTCCCCTGTATCAAAAGTATGGTACCGATCCGGAGAGTATTTCTTCTTTGTTTCTGGATCTCTTGTCGGCACTGAGCTCCCATACCCTAACCCTAACTCGTCTTCTCTCTAGCCGCCACCATCCATTCGGAGTTTACCCATCCGCCATCTTCACCCCTCTTACTTCCTCCCCCGCTGCTAGCCTTTTGCCTCCACCACCGGTGTTGCGAAGCTGCTGTTGAAGATGTGAACCGTCACCCCTTCACACTCTTGTTTCGACCGGAAAAACCATCGACGACCTCTTGAGGCTCTGTCGACGTTGTTCTAGTTTTCTTGCTTCTCCTGTTTCCTCTCCACAACAAGAAACCGGCATCCGCTACCTGCCGCCTCAGAGGTTGATGAGCTCGTGGTGTTTCTGTTATCACCGAAGCATGGTGACAAGTTCAAGGCTTGTATTCCGACAGGCTTGTATTTCACGAATAGAAGCATGTTTCAGATCATGTTTGTGTGTGGATGCTTGACTGGAAATCATGGGGTTTGGAGTTGTGTTTAGAACGATAATTTATAGAG
The DNA here is from genome assembly GCF_052625555.1 of Lactuca saligna. Lineage (NCBI taxonomy): Eukaryota > Viridiplantae > Streptophyta > Magnoliopsida > Asterales > Asteraceae > Lactuca > Lactuca saligna. Next base: position 72,212,745 of record NC_136422.1, read on the forward strand.
AAGTAGGGGGAATCGGTGGTGGTGTTATATGAAACTGATAAACTAAATTAGTGGGATATTGATTAATTTTGTTTTCTTTTACCATAATTAATTATAGTGTAGATTACTCTTATACCCTTTTTATTATTTATTAGTGATTTAATTATTTCTTGAATTCTCATTGGTGCATTTAGGCACACAATACTTGCTAAAAATATTTGAACCGAGCTATATATATATATATATATATATATATATATATATATATATATATATATATATATATATATATATATATATATATATATAAGAGACAGTTCAAATAAAAACACTAAATAGTGTGAGAACGTAAAAACACTTTTTTATGGTATTATTCTGCAATAAATTTTGTATCGACAACTTTATGTCATTATTCAGCAAAGAATAAATGAAAAGTCAAAGGTTAAAATTAAAATTAGAATTTACTACAAAAATACACATACATAAGTTTATAATAGAATAATAACATTGTAATGAATATATGACTAATCGAAAGTTAATATTTATATTAGAATTACTTCAACAATACACATATACAAAATTCATTATAGAATAATAACATAAACAAAGTGTTTTTACGTTCTCACACTATTTACTGTTTTTATTTGAACTTACTTCTATATATATATATATATATATATATATATATATATATATATATATATATATATATATATATATATATATATCTACACACACACATACACACACACAATGTATAACTGCCTAATATACAAAGATTACTTAAATTACGAAGTTCATGCAGACACTAATAAACTAAGGATAGTGTTGGCGCTGACCTCATAATAACATGAGGTGTGACCTTACACTTCTGATTTAATTCCTTGGTACGTCTCCCTTCTAAATCCTTCTGACATCTCCTTTCTATATAAGCTTCTTAAACACCCTCTCCGCTACAGAAGCATCATGCCTCCTGCATTCAACTATAAGTGGGAAAAATTGACACGGCACGAAACCCGATAGGAACTCAACATGAAATAAACAGGTTTGGGTAAGATATTTCAACCTATTTAAATAAACGTGTTCACATGACACGATAAAGAAATTAAACGGGTAAGGTTAGCGTTGAGAATTTCAACTCGAATATGACTAGAAAATGAGCCATTTATTTATATGCAAGTTTTTTGGATTATTCAAATAAACTAGAAAGATACAAAACCAAAACCATAAGTAAAAGAAAACCTTCAAATTAAGTCATTTTGTAATGTTGAAATGACATAGTCGTTAAGATCAAGACTTCATTTTCATTTTTTCCATTCTCTCCTAAACTACACAGTCCCTTTGACCACTCTCTCGTCCTCGTGACCTTGTCTTCTACCTCCCTAGCTCCAACTCTTTCAATTTTTTCATATAAACTTGATATGACTTTATTTATTCCCCCTCCAAACTATTAGTTTTTCAATTCCACCAGCCTAACTCCTACTCTTTCAGCATACTCGGTCTTTTAACCTCACATGACACGACATATTTCAAGCTATACCCCTAACACAAAACCCGACACGAAAATAAACGGGTTGACATGATATCACACATTACTTAAATGGGTAGGGTTAGGATCAAGAATTTTCAACCCGTTTCTTGTTTCGATACGAAACAAGCCCGACATGACACGACATGATTGCCACCTTTACATTAATATTGTCTGGTCTGAGAATCCTTCTGAATGGAAACATTCTTATCCGAAAACTCTTCTGGTCTGAAAATCCTTCTGAACAGAAACATTCTTATCCGAAAACTCTTCTGACATTTCTAACTTCTGACCAAAAGAAAAACACTTTATTTTTATTTTTAACAAATTATTTTCTTTTAAACCAATATTTTTAACACCAATTTTGCCTGACCCACCACCCACTAATCAAAAGCTTGTGTTTGAAGAACATCATTTACTCTTCATTGAAACATTTTTTTTTCTTTTAATACAAGTGCTCAAACAAGAATATCTCCGATAAACTTCAACAAATAGATATTATTTTTGAATTTTTAAGCTTTAGATCTTATGCTTCTCACATCTTCGACTCATGGCTGATGTTAATAATGTGGATGTTATTCCACTCCTTGTTGCTGACTACTTAATCGAAGTCGATAGACCATATTTAGACACATGATCGAAGGATCAGAAGTGTCGGCTTAGTAACTTGTGACTAAGGATTTTAGTTATCCGAAGTCTTAGACTGATAGTGTCCAAAGCTGATATATCCTGGACCAGCAGACCCCTCTTGGTTGTTATAGTATTTCGTAGGTCAACATTCAGCCTTTCTTTATCTCAATAAAGATTTTTAGCCGAAGTTACGTATTGTTTTTTATTAATAAATATTTGTTCAACAAAGCATCAAAATCAACCAACTACATATGACCTTGGAAGTATTAATATACTTTCAATCTCTTTAAGACCCCTCTCAGATCAAGGGCAAGCATGCAAAGCTCTTGGTATCCAATATTTTGTTTCCTAGAATATTTATTTTTGATCTTATTGCATTGTCGATGAAAATAGGGGGAGAATATTCCATGAGCATCCAGACCATATTTGATGTTTGTTCAAGTTTGGATTTTTGATACTTTAAAGACAAAGATTTGTTTAACAATGTGATTTGGCACTGGTTTTTTATCATTATATATCAAATTTTTGGCCTTGCTAGACTATCTCAGGATCCATGTTATTTATTATTCAGACTTCATTTCAAGATGCTTCAGACTTTCAGCAGGTCACTTGTTTGAAATTTTTTTAGTACATTATGATCTTATTCAGAGAATTGAGATTGATTGGAACTTTTGAAGATGAAGTGTGATATGATTTTGGGAAGTAGTTTTGGAGTGACTTTGAAGATGATCAACTTGATTCACTAATCACATTTGTACATGTGGATCTCATCTTTCTGCCTCGAAAGTGATGACTCTAAAGTCGAAGAACTTTGATGCTAGAGATTCATTACCTGGATTTAGAGATCATAGACACTTCAAGATATTTCACCATTTACTCATTTGTATCATTGTTATTACTTCACCTGCATGTTGGATATTATGTATATTAGCCTTGTATCAATATATTTATCCCTCGTCGTTTCCAAACATTTAGGGGGAGAATGTTGGAGGTGGAATGTTCTCCAATGTTGAGAGATAGTTAGGTTACAATATTCCCTTTTATTATTGTGTAGAAGGTACTCCTCTCTATAAATAGAGATGGAGTGGTCATTTTATTGAGTGTACCCAAAATGTTGTCATTTAGATTAGAGAGAGTGTGGTTGAGAACTTCTCTCCCTGGCCATTTGTTCTTCATGTAACATTTTCTACTCTTTCTATCGATGAAATTTATTTGACTCATCATGTTCTTATCTTATTATCTCGATTATCTTCATGTTTATTCATATTCCGCAAGGCACAATCGTTCAAATAGGACCAACATATATAATTCAAACAAGATTTATAAAGTTTTGGATGTGCAGTTGTGGAGTTTTCATTGGGAGATTGTTAGGTTAGAAAATTCCCTTTTATTATTGTGTAGAAGGTATATCTCTTTATAAATAGAAAAGGAGTGGTCATTCTATTGAGCGCACCAAAAATATAGTCATTTAGATTCGATACAGTGTGGCTTGAAATTTCTCTCCTTAACCACTTATTCTTCGTATAACATTTTCTACTATTTCCATCTACGAAATGAATTCACTCATCATGTTCTTAATTTATTATCTCAGTTATCTTCATGTTTATTCGTATTCACCAATGTCCAATCGTTCAAATGGAATCAACATATATAATTCAAACAACCTTTATCAAGCTTTGGATGTGAAGCTGTGATGTTCTCATTAAACCTTCATATGTTTGGTGAAATCGATCATCTTCATCATTCCACATCATTTTTAAATCCAAACATAAGCCTTATCAAATGAATATTTCAGTGGTTTTTGTAAAATCTTTATCTTTATATTGGTAATATATAAATGGTACAAAATTTACAAAAAAAAAAAAAAAAAAAAAAAAAGAGTAATAAATAAATAAATAAAAAGAAAATAAAAGTAAAGTGGCCTATAATTTGTTAACGATATAACGAGTAAGAACAATATTAATCATAAAAAAGGAAAAGAACGGGCCACTACCCATATAAGCAGATAATATGTGGATTGTGGAGTGGTAGACAATATTATAATTTAATAGAAAGAAAAGAAAGTCAAAATGTGTAGACAATAAAAGCTTCTATCTTATGTTTTACTTTTTCAATGATATCATTTTAATATAGTGATATCTTTATTATAATTACTTTTTCAATAATATCATTTTGATATCTATATTACGGAGACAGTCACCAAAACGTTAAATATAGATCACTAATTCAACTTTCTAGGATTTTTCGAAATGATTATGATGTTCTAAATACGTCTATTGCGAAGCTAATTATTAATCGATTGTCCCAAACCTCAAGGAGCTTATAATCATCAATTTATTCCACATTTATAAGGCTATAAGGAATGATCACTACATCTTTATTATAAAAATGCTGCCTCATCTGCGCTGCATCATCTTTACGACACATTCACTATTACATCGAAATGATTCACTCCATATCATTTATATTTTTTTTAACATTAGATTAAATAAAAAAACATAATTTTAAAATTAAATAATCATTTTACTAATAAAAAATTAAATAAACATTTTACTACTTTTTAAAATCAAATAAATGTATATAGTTATATATAGTTGAATGTTTAATTTAATTCGAAAATAAATAAAAGGGTGTAAAAAGATTAAAAGACAAAATTTTAGGAGCCGGGAGCCATAAGTGTAAGTTCAATTGAAAACAAAATTGGAGAATTCGCTTTGACGTCCATTTTACTCTACAATACCTATTTTTGTTTTCTTCTTGGACCCGTTTCTTCCACAAAAACCAGTAGCTATTACTGAAAATTAAAGCTTCAATCTTCCCTCTTTACCCTATTTAATTACATTTAAATCATATTTCCATAGATCATTGTCCCATTTTTGAAAATTTGGAAGAAACAAACGTGATTGGCTGTGATTCTAAAACAAATGTGATTGGTTGACACTCGGGTATCTACATATATCCAAGGTGGGTTTTAAGATCCATCTATTTTTTAGTTTTATATATTAATCTTAGTTTTATATATTAATTACATTGAATAAAGTTTAGGAATCATCTTGAGAAAAAAATATGAGTTACCTTATTTTTGACAAGATAAAAAAAACAAATAAATGAAAGAAACTGTGGTGGATTTATATTTAAAAAGAAAGAGATGTAATTATTTGATATTATAAAGATAAAACTGCAAAAATGATCCTTATGGTTTCTCATTTTATGTGGTTACGGTTCAAATGTTTGAAAAGTTGCAGATATGGTCCTTTTCAACAAGTTTTGTTGTGGTTTGGTCCCTCATCCGTTAGTTGGATGTTAACTTTCTTAAAATGATAATTTTACTCCCAATGATCATTTTCGCAGTTTTATCTTTTACCATACTATAAACATCATTTTTGCAAACATTCTTTTTTATTTTATTGAAGTATTCTATATTAATAGATATTATTTTTAATATATAATATTATATATTAATAAATATTCTTTTATTGGATTATTAATTTATTTAGTTGATTTCGTTTAATTTTTGTTTTGTTGGAGTAATTCTTTTGTATTCAAATATTATATATCAACACATATAGTTTTTAATAAATAATATTTATATCATAATAAATGTTATATTATTGGATTATTATATTATTTTAGTTAATTTTTGTAATTTTTTATTATTATTTTTAATTGGATTATTACTTTTAATTTATTATTTTATTGATATACTAAATATTGTTTTTTTATTATTAATTTATTTTAGTTAACTCTATTTTAAATTTTTTTTTATCGCAGTAGTTCTTTTTTTATTGAATTATTATAAATCTATACATATAGTTTTTAATATATAATATTTATATCATAATAAATATTGTATTATGGGACTATTATATATTACAAAACATTATTTTTTTTGGATTATTAAATTCTTTTAGTTGATTCTTTTTATAATTTCTTTTTTGTTGGAGCAATTATTTTTTATTAGATTATTATATATCAATAAATATTATTTTTAATATATAATATTTATATTACAATAAATAATACAATATTGGATTATTAATTTTTGTAATTTATTTTTTTGTTTTTTTGAATTATTAATTTATTGAATTATTACATTTGAACTTATTATTTTTTTAAGATAATAAATATTATCGTATTGGATTTTTATTTTATTTTTAATGTATACTATTAATTGTTTTTTTATTTTATTAGCACTACAAAGTTGCCGAAATACATAACAGTATCACTTATCATCCTCAAAAATTGGCAAGATCACCTCCAAACACCTACATTGGAGGTTCAATAGATACTCTACCCTATTCCATCCAGTGTTGCTGGTAGCCACCTGCGACAACCTCTATCATAGTCTACTGGAATCCTTCATATCCCACATAACGCACAACAAACTCCTATAGCAATTATAATTGGTGGTGGTGACCGAGTGATGGTGGTGATATTTTCCCTATGGTTTCTCATTATAAGCTACATGAGATGAAGGTGTTTGTTAATGATCCTAACGATTTCGATGATGAGAGACGATGATTTTGCGTATCCCACAATTTTGTGGTGGAACCAATAAAATTAACAAGAAGTATTATTATAAATTAAAAATAAATTAATAATCCAATAAAATAATATTTAATATATAAAGAAAATAATAAATTAAAAGTAAAAATCCAATAAAAATAGTTTAAAAAAAGAAATTACAAAATTAACTACAAGAAAATAATAATCCAAAAATCTAATATTTATTATGATATAAATATTATATATTAAAAACTATATGTACTGATTTATAATAATTCAATAAAAAAGAATTACTTCGACAAAAAAAAATTTTAAATAGAATTAACTAAAATAAATTAATAATCCAAATAAAATAATATTTAGTATATGAATAAAATAATAAATTAAAAGTAATAATCCAATAAAAAATAATTAAAAAAAGGAATTACAAAAATTAATAATCCAATAATATAATATTTATTATGATATAAATATTATTTATTAAAAACTATATGTATTGATATATAATAATTCAATAAAAAAATTATTCCAACAAAAAAAATAAATGAAATCAACTAAAACAAATTATTAATCTAATATTTATTAATATATTATATTATATATTAAAAATAATATCTATTAATATATAATACTTCAATAAAATAAAAAAGAATGTATGCAAAAATGGTCCTTATAGTATGGTAAAAGATAAAACTGTCAAAATGATCCCTGAGGGTAAAATTGTCATTTTAAGGAAGTTAACAACCAGCTAACGGACGAGGGATCAAAACCAAAACACAACTTATTGAAAAGGACCATGTCTGTAACTTTTCAAACGTTTGGATCGTAACTACATAAAATAAGAAACCACAGGGACCATTTTTGCAGTTTTGTCTATTATAAAATAGATGATGGATTGTTATAATGAAAGTTGAAAAGCAACACAACTCATTCCATATTGTTGCTTGTAAAAATAATTATTGCAAATGAACTCTTTAATAAAAAAGAGATTTAGTCGTGCAAAATAAATGTTTTTTTTACAAAAATCTAGTTTTAGGGTCAGGTAGACTGGTTTTATACTGGTTCGACCTGACCCGATTCATCACATGGATTGTTTACTTTTTAGATTTTTCGATTTCACTTAATTAGGAGCCACGTATTATTCTATTCTAGATTCATCACTGCTTACGCCTTAGTGGGGCGGTGTTCACGCGTGAACATCTATGCCACACAGGCTTTTACGCGTAAAAAATGCTATCATTCCCGCTGGCCTGAGATACTTATAGGAATAGTGGATATTATTTTTATCATATCTTATTAAATTTTTGGTATTCTATGTTGGCGTCACATCATCTTTTTTTTTTAAACCTTCCTTTCACCTATCAAACGGATATGAAATGTATCACACCTTACGGTACCAATTCAATAGTCAAAAGAAAAAGAAAAAAGGTATGGTATGCTCATCTCTTGAGGTAGACTTATACAGTTCCCTCAACCACAAGTTTCGTGTTCTCCATATCACCGCAGTGACATGTCTCCAGTCGCGGTATGCGGCAACCTCCATATAGATCGGTCTAACAATTGATAAAACAGAAATACGTATTGACCCTCTATAGGGTTTAGACTTGGATGTATTCATTTTTCACTGTTTCGTTTTTTTCTATACCAAATCAATGCTAACTCATTTTCTTTTCACTTGTCCTCATGTTGTCATCTTTCACTTTCCTTCACTTTTTTTCTTAAATAAAATATATTATACCAATATTATATTCTATTTGTAAGCAATAAAAAAACATCAATTTTAAGATATTTTTAATAAGTTTATATATATATATATATATATATATATATATATATATATATATATATATATATATATATATATAAAGCCGTAAAAAGAAAAAAGAAACGAGAGATTACTAGAAATGCACTCAGTACGGAGAAATTACAACCTAAACCTCAGGGTGTTGTGTTCTTAGATTCGTTCTTACTCGCTTGCCAAACTGCATGGTGTGATTGTGGGTACTAGGGGTGAGCATGAGCCAGGTTAAATAGGTTTTGAGGTAAAACCTACGCAAAACCGAATTTTCGGTTTTCAGAAAAATAGAACCAACCCAACCCAAAATCAACGGGTTCGGTTTCTCAATTTTTTCAGTTTTACTAGAACAGTTTTGGGACTAAACCTAAACCTATTCCAAACCTAACTTTAGGAGAATTGTCAGCTTGATGTTGCCTTATATTATAGTTAAAGAGGATGTAAATTTCATATTAGCATCGATGTTGGACAAATTCGATATTTAAAGAAAGAATTTCCAAGAGATGTAGGATAAGTTGTTGCTGATGTTGGGTACAAAATTATCCATAGATGACTTTGTAAATGGTTTGATTTTTGTAGACCCACTTGCATGTGATAAAGTAGCCTTGTGACATAAGATATATATATATATATATATATATATATATATATATATATATATATATATATATATATATATATATATAGAGAGAGAGAGAGAGAGATAAAAATACCTCTATATAAGGTGGGTTCATACCACATGTAGAAGTGTTTTTGAGAGATGTAACATTGAGAGTATTAATGTGTGTATTAATTAGGTAGATTTAAATCGATTTCCTTTTTTGTAAACACATTTCATAATTGAATGCATCTCTTAAACACCTAAATCACTGTGTTCTTTGTGTGTTGTTTAATTCTGCATGTCAAACCAATAGCCATAATTCACTACATTTGGTATCAGAGCGGGTCATCGAGGATCAACATAATTTTTTGAAGAAACGGTTCTCGGTTTGGCTACATTCAACACTATTGGAACATTTATGGTGAGTCTCTATATGATCTATCTAAATCTCCTTGATTTGTGTGTTGCGTTCTTGGATTTTTGATTATTTTGACTCATTGGATCAATTTGTTTTTTTGAAAAACCCATTTGTTATGATCCAATAATTTTTTCATTGATCAAGCCTCGATCCAATCAAATTCTTTTGTTTGATTCGATACTGAAAATTTTTGCAATTACTCATTGGTATCCAAATTTAATTCTAAATAAATTAAACCAATTTTTTATTACTATTCACACTAGAAATTGTATTAAGCCCAAATTTTAGATCATCTACTATTCATTCATCCCAATCCTTAACTTTTGATCTATAACCGTCCATTTGAAGAAACTTGTGGCGCAAAGTTATTTGATCTATCTGCACATTCGTTACTTTAATCGAGAAATCAGATTTTTTTCTGAGTCAGTTTTGCAATTCAACATTCATATAACTTCGATTATGCTCAGTTTTCTTTTGATCGAACTCATACTAGGGATCAATTAATATTTCTTTGTTATTTTGAATAATGAATCGATATGTTTTTGCAATCAATCAATTTTTGATATTGATTTGAATCTATCACGCGTTCTTGCTATCAACTGTTATGATGATTCATGTTACCTGAAAGAACAATATCAAATTGATGATGAACATGAAATCTTTTTTGAATATGATGATTTTGATTTAAAAAGGTTTCTTAGAAGTTGAATTTAGATGTTTGATGAAGAACAGTCAATAAATGGGTTTTGGAGTCAAATGGAAAAGTCAAAATTGACTTTGACTATTGCTGATACACCTGATTCGAATATAATGTTATAGTTCGATATTAATGGTGGATGCATATTCGAATCTATAGAGAAGCAAGTATTGAAATTGAATTTTCCTTATATCGTGTCAAATTGAAGCGAGTCGACATATTTAAGTGTTGATGTTGACCGGTGTTGGTAGTTATTTCAAACAAAGAGAAACTAGAATCGAAATATGTTTTGATTAATTGGAGTCGAAATTGAAACTGGGATGAGTCAAATGAAGATTGGGTTAATAGTCGAACGAATTTTTAATGGATCAAAATCGCATGTGACGATATCGTGTTGATTGTAGTTAGAGGCAGATGAAATTTTGTTTGGAGTCGAATGCTTTGAAGACGAACTAAGTTGTTTAGAGTCGAAATTTGTTTCGATTGATGTTGGATGGTTGAAGTCATCTTCGAAATTGGGTATTGATATTGAATGGGAGTATTTAATAACAGATGGAAAGAATGGTCTGTGAATGTCGAGTTGAGACAGAAGGTTATGTTTTGGACCAATGTCGAATAAAAAATGGTTTTGGGAAAATATGAAAAAGAGAAGGCTTGATGGTTCGATAGTTGAATGATTGTTGATTGTTGCTTCGTTACTCGATTTCTTGCACCTAAAAGCGAAATGTTAATTTTGGGTTATACTTCGAATGCCGAAGACGAGTAGGAGAAAAAGGGAAACATCTGATAACACAAATTGAAGAAGAGAATGGAAAGTTTCCAAGTTGGTACTTAATGTTTCGAAGAGTTGACAGCTTACACCATTCAAAATAAGGACCTGATTTCGACAGACTGGGAGAAAAGAAACAGTATTTTAATTTCAACCCCCTGCACTTTTGTCGAAATTTGCAGTTTATAACCATATTCGACATTGGGGTTTAATTTTGACATTTTGATGAATTATGAAGAAGTTTCATTTCAAATCCCTAAAGTTTGTGTGAAATGGAAAATTTTCCCAACCTTGACAATGGGCTGAAAATTCTGTGAAATGGGAAAATATTAGAAACAGACCCCTACGGTTAATACGAATTGACGTTTTCTACCCAGTTTTGCAAATGGGGAGGGTTTCGTATTTTTGGCTGTTTTGGGCGCACCGAGTCACTGTAGAATTTTAAGATTGACAATTTCTACCTAAATTTATAACATTTTGTCAAAGGCGGTTTGTGAAAGTAAGCAAAAAATTGGAGATTTTTTTGATTTTCCGGATTGAAGAAAAATGTTTATGCCATGTGTAACACCCTGTTTATTTAATAAATAAATAAGCTAATGAATAAATGAATAATAGCCCTAAATGCGGAATGGTGTTGCAAGGAGTTGGTCTTGGGGGTTAAAAACTTATATTTGAGAGTGTGGGGGTTAAAATGTAATTCTCGGATTAGTTTGTAAAGAATTTTGGAGGTTGAGGGTGGTTTGGTAAATTCTGGATTTAAATTGAAATAAAATCTTGAGGGAAGGGGCCGAATGGTAAATATTGGATTAAAGCTGAAAGATATTATGGAGGCAGTGGATAAAGTCTAAGTTTTAGATTTAAATTGAAATCAATATTGTCAGAGGGGGCTAATATTGGAAAAATGAGTTATAATTTGGATGAACACGGGTTTATGTAACGCCCGTAGATCCGGGCAAGTCAATTTAGAGGCAATATGGGTCGAAAACGAATTTTCGGCAAAATATTATTTAGAATAAATAATTTTAACCAAGTTATAGTATATGTCACAAGGTTTCCGTACATATAAAGAACGCCGAAATCTGAGTTATAACGAAGAAGTTATGGCCCGTCGAACGGCAAAAGCGGCACGACACCGGGAAGCGTAAAAAGTGAATTTATGATAGAAGAATTTTTAGCCTTAGTTATCTAAACCAAAGTCGTAGAGTATGTTAAAATGAGAAAATCCGTAAAAAGAATGCCCAAATTTGACTTCGTATGAGGAAGTTATGATTTTTCTAAGATTTAGCATAGTAGTGCACAACCCGAAATCTGAATTTTAGATCGGTCGATTTTTAGCCGACGGGATCTAAATGAATGTTGTAGTACTCATAAATACCAATGCGTAGATATAAAGAACGTCGATAATAGAGCTCGTATGCGAAAGATATGGACGAAGCTTAGTCCCTACTTTTCGAGCGCGGCGAATTCGATACAGTTTTGTAAATCCGAGATAGAATGAGAATTAGCCAACGAGGTCTAAATGAGAGTTGAAGATCTCATTAATAGGAACTCAACGGTAAAAAGACAGACAAAAACGAAACTCGTATGCAAAAGTTATGGACGAAGCTTAGTCTCTACTTTTCGAGCGCGGCGAATTCGGTACAGTATTGTAAATCCGAGATAGAATGAGAATTAGCTAACGAGGTCTAAATGAAAGTTGAAGATCTCATTAATAGGATCTCAACGGTAAAAAGACAGACAAAAACGGAGCTCGTATGCAAAAGTTACGGACGAAGCTTAGAGGCTACTTTACTATAAAACTCCTATAAATACAAGGGTGAACTCCTCATATTTTCTTCACACCATAAGCCTCTCTTTCTCTCTCTAACTTCTCTCTAGCCTCCCTAAACCCCTCCCAAGTCTACGGAACCTCCCTAGCACGAGAAGAAAGCCCCGGAGCGCCCGACGGCTCCGAGAAGAAAAGCTTTCGGCTTGGAAACGCTGCTCCAGCGAAGCCCGGTTTTTAATAAAAACTCGCTGTAAGTGAGCTACGCCTATACTATATTTAATATAGATTTTATTTAATTATAGTAACATTATTAGGACCTTAAAATAATTATTTGGGCTATTATTATGAGTTATATTGAGTGTTATTTAACGCTTATATAATAGTAATAATAGCTAGACTATTAATTAGTCGTGGTTAACGTTAAAAACTAAACCCTAGTGGTATTGATACTAGGTTTTGTCGAGGAAAATTGTTTTGAGATAACGAAGTGTTGTCTGAGTTCGGAATCACCACCTAATCAGGTGAGTGCATAGTCCCTTTCATCTTACACATAGATATGAAGTATTTAATATAAACTACGTGCTATGTGTGCATATTATCTGAATACTTGCTGTCTATGTTGGATGAACGTTTTATACATGTTTTAACGGATTTAAACTGTATACGTATTTTATATATACGAATATGTGGGGTATGATGATGGGTAGATAGATGATGAGAGATAGAAGATGACGTGAGTATACATTGGCAGCTATAGACTTAGTGCCTATGGGACAAACACCGGTAGCTATCGACTTAGTACATGTCAGACGTTGGTAGCTATGGATTTAGTACCTGTTAGAAATTGGTAGCTATGGACTTAGTACCTATTAGTTAGACGCTGGTAGCTATGGATTTAGTACCTGTAGGAATTGGTAGCTATGGACTTAGTACCTGTTGAACGTTGGTAGCTGTGGATTTAGTACCCGATGAGTAGGATATAGCAGCTATGGAATTAGTGCTTTACGAACTAACATCGGCAGCTATGGATTTAGTGCCAGTCCTATAACCCTGGAAGTAAGGGACTTTGGAATAAACAAATGCAAGATAGACGACTCTTAGGTTAAATCCTTAAGAGTAAAGAAGATAACGGGGATGGGTAATGGGGTTAATTGTTTGATGATTAAACATAACAATTATATTATTGTGGGTTGAAAACCCTATGTACTCACCAGGTTTCCCAACCTGACCCACTCAGTTTATGTATATCACAGGTGTTGATATGAAGTCACTTTACACTGAGAGATTTAAAGAGATGTAGATCACTAGTGTAAATAAATGTAAGTTCTGTTTATGCTTATGTTTCTATATTAACGATGACATCCCAAACGTTTTAAGATGAATAAAAATACGTTTCTTCGAAAATGTTTTAATAACGTATTTATCGTGTTTTTTTGGGAACAAATTCCGCAACCTTTTTATAAAATGAAGTACTCTGATTTTTATAAAGCATAAACAAAATCGGTATTTTCTGGCCGTGATTTTGGGGATGTCACAGTTTACACTTGGTGCCATCCTTCTCTCCCGTCATCCTCTTGTGTAGTGCCCATATTTAAGCAATCTAAACCCTAACCTTATCTCTAACTTCAGCCGACACCTTGCCAACCTCCAGCCGCCACCTCTCCATTGAGAACCCGAAGGAGCCATTGAAAACCGCCGATGAAGCTGCGAACGTCCGTCAATGCAGAACGTCGGGGCAACCGTACCCCAATCTTCTTCGGTAATGACAACCCTTTTCTCTCTCTCTCTCTCTCTCTCTCTCTCTCTCTCTCTCTCGTTCTTCTGCCATTTCTCTCACGTTTGTTTCCATTTTTTCCCATATGGCTATCACCTTTTTATGAAATCCCTTATGTTTGCCACAAATCACCATAAGGGTGGCGGTGATGTGTGTAATCTATGTGTATGTTCGTATTTCAACCAATAATGTGATGTTTGTGCGTGTTTCAGTCATCACCGTGGGAGTGTGTGGGTGAAAGGTTGGCTGGAAAATGCTAGAAGACCACCATGGCAGCCAACCATGGTGGCTGTCCCCGGGAAAGCTCTTTTGCCGCCACAAGCCACCGTGAAATGTAACAAAAAAGAAGATTAATAAAAAGAAAACTGAAAACCACCACTGTAGGGTGGTGGCTGCTGCCATCGGACGCCGTGTTGGGTGGCGGTGTGCTTTGATGGTGTTTGGATGGTTGGACAAAGGGACTAAGAAACCCTAATGGGCCCAATGAGGCTTAATGGGCTTAATAAACCCTATTGGGCCCAATGAATCTTAATGGACCAAAAAGCCCAAACATATGACTAATGGGCCTAGTGAAAGCTTAAATAGTCTAATGAACCATAATTGATCAAAAGACATATCAATTGGGCCTATTGGGCTAAGATGGGATTGGAAACCCTAATTAGGGTTTAGAAAACCCTAATATGGGATTTATTGGCTTGAACTTATTGGGACCCACTTTTGGGCCATTGGAATGGAATTGTGTGATTAAGCCCAATCACACCATATAACTTATTTAGAAGAATGATGGACTTAATGGGTTAAGTCCCTAATGGATTAAGTCCTTAATGGATTAAGTGAGAAACACTTAATCCTAATCATCATTTTATGTGAAAACCCTAATTTTACTTGGGTTTATTATTAGGCCTTTTATTGGGCCTTTGATGATTGGATAATTAATGGGCTTTAAGGTAAGGCCCATCTAAGCAGTTGGGCCTAATTTGGAAAATTAGGCCATAGGTGGGCCATGGTTTGGGCCTTTCTGATTATGTGATTTTGGGCCATTAGAATGTTGAATGCGGGACTAGACTAAATGGTTGGTCCTTATGGTAAGACCTTATAAAGGTTTGGGTCTAATTTGGAAAATTGGGGCATATGTTGGGCTTTGAGCCATAGTTGGACTTTTGGGCCTTTGGATTGGGCCTTAGGCTTGAATCAAGCTAATATAGGGGTAAAGCAGTCTTTTACCCCAAGCATGGACTTATGGATATGTGTTGGAACCCGATTATTAATTGGGTGTTATTTTGATGTTGAAAGATTCGGGAATTTGTCAGCCAACAGCCACAACTTTTTCCACGGGACTTCAGTAGTGTGAGGTGAGTCTCCTCACTATTTGTATGGGTCTAAGGCACCAATGCCGACCCATTTAGTTTATGTATAATAGGAAGAACCAGGGGTGAGCCCTTGGCATTATACATGAAAGACCAGGAGGCGGCTCCTGGCACACCGTATGTTATTATGTATGGTAGGAAGACTCAAGGGTTAGTCCTAGGCAATATGTATGAAAGACCAGGAGGTGGCTTCTGGTACACTGTATGCTATTATGTATGAAAGACCACAAGGTGGCTCCTTACACACTATAAGCTAATTAGCTAAGTAGAGTAGTATGTGTGCTAGTTGTCTTTGTGATGCTTGCATGGAAGACCAGGAGGTGGATCTTGGCACTTGTATGTGAGACCGAGAGGGTGGCCATCAGCTTGGCAAGAAATACCACGTGGCGGCCCGTGAAATAATGGCAAGACTATGTTAGGCACATAGCATCTTTAATGATTATGATATATGTATGGCTCATGGTTATACATGACAGTATGCAAGTATGTGGTTATATGCAAGATAGTATCCGGTTGAAAGAGACCGAATAGGCAGGCCAACACCCAGATATGCTAGGCAGTATGTTGATATGTATGGTATGTGGTATTTGGGGAACTTACTTGTCACACCCCCGAACCAGACGGAGGAAACATCTGAGGGCTCGTGTGACTACAATTGAAAGATCATTACAAAGAATATACATGAAAAATAAGACATTCATCACCAAACATTACACAGTAGAACTGGCATTGTTTACATAAATACATAGTTTACATTACACAATTCCAAAACATAGAATGTTTGATGATTAGAAAATACAAAAGAAACTTTCCACACATACTGGAAGCTTCCTTGATCTAACGATTACCTGAGAATGCAAATTATTTTGAAAACAATCAACATATATAATGTTGGTGAGTTCATAAGTAGGTTTGATGTAAAATAGTTTATGCCGTTTGTAAAACCTAGAAAATCCAATATTTTCTATCGAAAGATTGTATGAATAAGAAAAATAATGTGATGATCTCATAAATGTAGGTATTGTGCGATTTAAAACTGGTAAAACGAATAACCTTCCTATTTGTTCTTTGTATAATGAGTATATGTTTGAAATGAAAATTATTGTTACCCCTGGAAAACCCGATGCTTTCCACTTTAAACTATCACGTTGATTTGTATTATTGAATGATCACTTGTACGTAAACTTGAAATGAGTAACGGATCATGATGTAAGTCGTTATAACCATACATGATGATGACTATTTCGCCTGTCATAGCATTCGTAAAAATGTTGAATTTCTGATCAAGATTTTGTCACCCTAGGCTGGCCAAAGTTTAGCTATAGCGAAAAACTTAGGTGTGGGGGAGTCACCCCCGTATAGATCTATACACAAACTCTCGCTCTCCCTCCACGAGACTCTGATTATAACTACAGACTACGCCCGAACACTCGTAGGTGCTTGAACGATAATTCTCACTAGATCCTAATATATTATAAATATGAATAACATTGCCCATACTTGTTTAATGATTTTTGTGAATTACCAAGAATGTCTAACAAACATAAAAAAGGACATCTATGGCCCACTAATCATGTATGCTAAAACAATTTGTCGAACTATGCAATGAGCACATTGGCCATTTAGCATATAATTTATTTGGACTATACTAGCAATGTAAATGGGCCATTAAGGCCCAATACCATTTAGTGCTATTGAGAGTCCATTAGTTGTGTAATTTATTTGGACCTTACTAGCAATTTTAATGGGCCACTAAGGCCCAATACCATGTAAAGCCATTGAGGGTCAATTAGATATGCCACTGGGCCACTGGAAGCCCAATAAGCATGTATTATTAATGTTTAGCTTGGTAGTTATGCTAATGGGTCTTGAAACCCGAATAAGCATAATTTGTCTTTATACAAGCCCAACCAAATAAATAATTATTGTTTTGTATTGCATTAATGTCATACAATTTGTTTAAATGAAATGTCGCAATACTCGCTAATAGTTTTATAACGATTTAGAATTGTTTATAAAAAGTGTTTATATATGTTTCCACTTCATAGGTTATAAAAATCTTGTATATTTTGTTTCAATTATTTTAATATTAACATAATTGACCCATAAATATTAGTTGATTGATTTAGAACCTTCTTTTGATAGAAATGACAAATTTAGTCCCTCTTTGTGAGAAATGACATATTAAGTCCTTGAACTATTTTTTTCTCTTGATATTTTTGATCCAAAGTACTTATTTAAAATCATATTTGCATTCACAATTAAATTTTTGCAGATTCAGCCCCTTTTGAAAATAAATTTGCACTTATAATCCAAATTTTTCGCAACTTTTACAAATTTGTCCCAAAATCCAAAAACTTTGCATTTTTAGTCCTTTTTGATAAATAAAAACCTTTTTAACCCCTGAAATGGATTTATTTAATTTTCTACCCTCTGTTTTATGAAATTTACCAATTCAGACCCTTGAGAATCAAAATGTTCGCAAATTTGGGCCTATGGGCCGAAAAGCCCATTATGCCACATTTTTCATTTTTAATTCTTAGAAAAGCATAATGTTCATAAACACATCTAATATAAATGTTTTTGACTTCTTGAACCTTGTAAAAACCGTGAATGACAACCATTTCCCCAACTTTTGTTTATTTGACAAGAATGGCCTAAAAATGAATTTTATGTTGTAACAAGTTTATTATGAACAGTACATGGTGGTTTTTCATATCTTGTTACATGTAATACATTCTAGAACACATATTTATTCTTCTTAAATTATAGATCTCGAATTATTCTTCCTTTTTAGAATATATTCACCACATAAACACATAGAAGCTCTCATAACATACAAATACACATAGATCAACACACTTTACTTGTATTCTCCCCTATAAATCATATAAAAACCGAAAATAGAGGGGTATGAACTCACCTTTGCTTGTTGGTCACGGTTTTGAAGAAGAAATGGAAAGGATTGAAGTGATTCTCGGCCCTAGCAAGCTTTTGAGAAATCTTTGGGCTTGGATGGGTTCTAAGAAGCTTCATCATGAATTTAAAAGAATTAAGAGAATATTTTGATAAGATATAGAAGTTAATCCATGGATATAAGTAAAAACTTACCAAGGATTTGTGACATAAGTGAATAACCTCCTTGGAATTCTTGCTAATCTCAAAATTTTTGAGAGGAAGGATGAGTTGTTGTTATGAGTGTTTGAGAAAAAATGCAAAGTGAAGTGTGTGTGTATGTGTGTTTCCTTTTAGCCAAACATAAGAAGAGAGGGGGAAAGAACGAGTGAGGTGATGTGCATGGATACCCTCCATGCAATAGTGAGGTGTCATGCACATAATTTACTTCATTCATTTTTTTATTTGCATATATATATATATATATATATATATATATATATACACACACACACACACACACACACACACACACATATATATATATATATATATATATATGTATGTATGAATGTGTGTATATATGTATATGTGTATGGGCCGATTCTCATTGGGTTTTAAAGGAAAAAATAGGATACCTTTGGCCATTCTTTGGCTTTATTCGAAAATATGGCACCCCCGAATTTATTATCGGCCCATTGGGCTTCTATGATGGCTTACGACCTAGTTTTTTAAAAAGAATGGGTTTTATGGCCCCTTTTGGTTAATTAGATTTGTTATGGGCCATTAGGGTATTTTTAATTCATTTTAGGCCCATTACGGCCCAAAATTTTAAGATAAATGGAAGTGGGTCAAATTAGAGCCCATTTATGGGTCCTAAGCCCAAGATAGTCAAATTGGAAGCTTACCGGCCCATTAGGCCCAATAAAGAAATCCTAGTCCAAAATGGACTTAAACCGAGATTCATAATGTTTCCAATCTTTACTTGACAATTTGAAGTGTTTGTATAAAATATTCGATGAAACTTTGGTTGTTATTGAGTAAGCAACATACATGCTTTCAAGTTTTAATCACTATGTTATCATTGTTTAATGTTTACAAAGCATCAAAATTCCTAGTTGTGACATCATCCCCCCGTTAGAGGGAATTTCGTCCCGAAATTCTTTTTGAAGCTAGATTTGAGAATGCGAGAACAGGTGGGGGTGCTTCTGCTTCATCTGGTCTTCATGTTCCCATGTGAATTCCGGTCCATGTTTCGCGTTGCACCGAACTTTTAGAATCGGAATGCAACTTTGCTTAGTACGTTTCACTTCCCTATCCATGATTTCAACCGGTTCTTCGATGAACAGGAGATTCTTGTTGATTTCGATTTCTTCCAATGGGATGACGAGAGTTTCGTCGGATAAGCACTTCTTCAAATTGGAAACATGGAACATAGGGTGTACACTGGTGAGCTCGGCAGGTAGCTACAGTCTATAAGCCACTGGACCAATTCGAGCAAGAATCTCGAAGGGTCCAATGTATCATGGGTTTAGTTTTCCCCATTTCCAAGGAGAGACCTTTAACAACACTCGATCCCAGAATTGAAATTCCAAGGGCTTTTGCCGTTTATCATCGTAGCTCTTCTGTTGGTCTCGTGATGCTTGTAGTCCAGCTCTGATTTGAATTTTTCTTCTCTATCGTTTCGCGTATGATATCTAGTCCTGTCAATGCATTTCTTGGTGTCTGTTCTCCTACCAGAGCAATAGTGATCTACATTTACGCCCATATAATTCTTCTAAAGGAGCAACTTTGATGCTTGAGTGATAACTGTTGTTGTACGAGAATTCGATTAACGGAAAGTGGATATCCTACAACCTTCCATAGTCTATCACACATGCACGAAGCATTTTTCAATCATTTGAATGGTTCGCTCACTTTGACCATCCGTCTGTGGATAATAAGCAGTGCTCATATCAAGATGTGTTCCCATAGCCTTCTGAAGTGATTGCCAAAAGCGCGAAGTGAGTCTACTATCTCAGTTGGAGATGATAGATATTGGCACTCCATGAAGTCTCACCACTTCCTTGATGTATATCATGGTCAACCTTTCCATCTTGTAGGATTCTTTTATTGGCAGGAAATGGGCGGATTTCGTCAATCTGTCGACTATGACCCATATGGCATCCAATCCATCTGTTGTCTTGGGTAATTTGGTCACAAAGTCCATAGTAATCCTTTCTCATTTCCACTCGGGTATTACTGGTTGTTGTAATAGTTCCAAGGGATTCTTATATTCCACCTTCACTTTAGCACAGGTAAGGCATTTGCTAACATATGTGGCAATTTCTTCCTTTATGTTAGGCCACCAATAATGTTACTTGATATCCAAGTATATTTTATCTGAACCCGATGGATGGAGATCATGTCTTATGGGCATCATTCATGAATACCTCTTTGATATCCAAGTATATTTTATCTCAACCCATCTTCTCTGTCTCATGTTTAACTCCTTTTGACTTAAAATGTGTTGGAGACTCTTATGGTCAATAAAAATGGTGCACTTTGTACCATAAAGGTAGTGCCTCCAAATCTTCCAGGCGAAGACCACAACTCCCAATTTGAGATCATGAGTGGTATAATTCACCTCATGGGTCTTTAATTGTTTGGATGCATATGCGATTACCTCCCCACGCTGCATGAGTACACAGCCTAACCCTTGATTTGAAGCATCACAGTAAACCACGAAGTCCTCCGTTCCCTCTGGTAATGATAGTACGGGTGCACTACAAAGAGCTCATTTCAGAGTTTAGAAGGCAACTTCTTGCTTCTCTGTCCATTCAAATGGCACGCCATTTTGTGTAAGCATGGTAAGTGGCTTGGTGGTCTTGGAGAAGTTTTGAATGAACCTCCAGTAATATCACGCGAGACCTAAAAATTGATGAATCTTCATGGGTGTCGATGGAATCGCCCATCCTTCAATGTCTTTGACCTTAGAAGGATCCACATGTATCCCTTCTTGACTAATAACATGACCCAAAAAGTTCACACTACGAAGCTATAACTCACACTTAGAGAGTTTTGCATATAACTTTTCGGTTCGTAGGGTTTCCAAGATTTTCTGGAGATGTTAGCCATGCTCCTCTTTGCTTTGAGAATATACTAGGATATCATCGATGAAAACAATGGCAAAATTGTCGAGGAACTGTCGGTAGATTCGATTCATCAGGCCCATGAATGCACCAGGGGCACTCGTTAGACCGAAAGACATTACAACAAATTCGTAATGTTTGTAACGATTTCGGAAAGCGGTTTTGGGGATATACTCTTCATGGACCTTGAGTTGGTGGTATTCGGATCACAGATCTATCTTAGAGAAGTAACTTGCTCCTTGGAGCTGGTCAAATAGATCGTCGATTCGTGGAACTGGATAGCGATTTTTGATAGTGAGCTTATTTAGTTCTCTGTAGTCAATACACATCCTAAAAGAATCGTCATTCTTCTTAAAAAAGAGAACCGGAGCTCCCCAGGGTGAGAAATTGGGTCGGATGAATCCTTTGTCCAAAAGTTCGCTGAGTTAGCTGGACAATTCTTGCATTTTCGCAGGAGAAAATCTATAGGGCGATTTGGCGATGGGTGTAGCTCCTAGCATGAGGTCAATTCAAAACTCGAGTTGTCTTTCTGGGAGTAACCCCAGAAGATCTTCAGGAAAGACATCCGGGAACTTGCAAGCCACTGGGTTGTCTCAAATATTGACCTCTTTATTGGACTTATCCACAATATGAGCCAGAAACGTCAATTCCTTCTTTCATAGACACTTGTGTGCCTTAATGCATGAGATAAGATGAACGTTCGTGCTAGGTTTGTCTCTGTAAATAATTAGGGTTTCATGATTTGGGAGGTGAAGGCGAACGCCCTTCTCGTGACACATAATTTCAGCATGGTGAGGGCTTAACCATTCAATGCCGATGATCACGTCAAAACTGCTAATTGATACGGGCATTAAGTTTATTTGAAATACATGATGGTTTAAGGTCAGGGTACATCCGATGTAGATTTCCCCAGTGGATCATGTTTTCCCATTAGCCATTTCCACCATAAAGGTTTCACTGAGCTTCTGCGGTTGTTGTTTTAACAATTATCTGAATCTATTACTCACAAAGCTTCATTCTGCCCCAGTATCAAATAGGATGCATGCATAAGTGTGGTTTAGGAGAAACGTACTGATGACAACAATGGGATCCTAAACTGCTTCTCCCTGACCCATGGTCATCACTCTATCGGCTCCTCCATTTCCAGGGTTGTTGATGTTGGGGCAGTTTCGATGGAAATTCCTAGTCTTTTCACATCCATAGCAGGTGTGGATTGGTCCCTTATTGTTGTTGCTATTGTTGTTGTTGTTGTTGTTGTTGTTGTTGTTGTTGTTGTTGTTGCGGTTGTTGTTGTTGTTGTTTCCTTGCTGCTGGCTCTAGGGAGGATAGGTCATGTAATATTTTTCTGTGTGACCCTTTCGATTGCGACTGGTACAATGCATCTCCCAGCATTCACCATTATGATGGAGACTGCACTTGTTGCACTTTAGGAGATTCCCGGAATATTGCCTAGGGGTACTTGGAGTAGTTGAGACTGGAGCATGTGGTGTGGAGGGAACTTGGGTGGTTACAACATTGACTATCACTGTTTGTTGCTTCTTTGACGACTCTAAGCCTTGTCTATTGTTATTCTTTCCTTTCTTGTTGTCACTCTCCTTCTTGCCTTCAGTTTCCCTTGGCTTTTCGCCCTTCTTGTTGTTGTGGTCATACAGTTTCTTGGCCAACCTCTTGGCACATTCGAAGGTTTCAGGATTTATAGCTGTTACATTTCCTTGAATTGGGGAGGTTAATCCCTAGATGAATCGTTCGATTTTCTTTCCCTCCGAAGTAATCCTTCCAGGGCACAACAGTGACAGTTCACTAAACCTGGATATGTATGCATCAATGTCGAAGTTTCGGATGGTGGGATTCCATAATTTTTGCTCCATTTTCTGAATTTCGCCACGCGGGTAGTACTCGGCCATCAGCATTTCTTTCAACTCCACCCATGGCATGGTGTTGACTACGGTGAGAGTCATGGCTTCTACATGTCCATTCCACCAGGTGAGAGCTTGGTCAACAAATGTGCATGCGGCAAACTTCACTTTCATCTCCTCGGGGCATTCGGATATCTCAAATACCGATTCCACCTTTTCAATCCATCTGTTTAGGGTTATCATTCCACTTGTGCCATTAAGGGTTCGTGGCTTGGTGTTTCTTGAAATCTTTGTAAGAGCATGTCTTGGTAGGTCCTTGATTTATTCCGTTGTTCGAACTTCCAGCCCCTTGTCCATTGGCTCCACCATTGTTCCCATTGTTGATATGTGCTAGCGCCGCTGTGACTGCCACATATACAACTGATCGAAATGCAGCTGAGTTGATTTCTGGTGGGGTTGGCCCAGGGTTTCCATGAGCAGATCGTTGCGACATCTTTCTGTCATGGAGCGGAAAGATGTTGAGTGCCTAAACTTTTGTGAGTTTGTGGTTCTATAAACTAGGTGTATAGCATGTACTCAAGTAGTTTCACATATTAACATATAATCATGGAAACATAAAACATAACAGATAACAACATCACAATAGAACACATATATTTTCCACTAATAATATTCATACTTTGATACACAAAAATTTGCTCAAAAGAGCATATATAAAGGATACAAGTTCGGCAGCGTAACGAATCTATGAGTAGTGTAATCACTTAAACATAGAGTTGATGGTAAATAGCATAGATCATATAAGCATAATACTAAAGATGGGTACAACTAATCCTAGCCATGGTGGGATGCGCCAGGGGTGGTGTTGAGGAAGTGGATGCTCCCTGAAGGTGGGCCACCTGTCGCTTTGCGTCTTGGAGTCGGGCCTCCCACCTTACTTGTCTCATATGGAATTCGTGGAGAACTTCTCATGTCTCATGCTCCGCCCGCTCAACCCTGGTCCACATCTGGTGCATCTGATCAGCGGTGCTCTGAGCCAGATCACCAGTATCCCGCAATCGTCTCACCATAACTGGAAGTGCGTATCTGCCCTAAGTTCACAACCCAACGAGGAACAGAAAGTAAGGCAGATAGCACACATCCCATTGGTTGTTAGATCTTTGTCATATATAACCCTGGTGTATTCACTTGTTACTCATGGAGTTAGTTGTAATTATTTCTTTATATCTAATGAAAAGTTCTTTAAGAAAACCTATAGTTCTTATAGTAAAAATAGTGACCACAGTGACTACTTTTATAATAGCTTAGTTTATACTGCTATATATAATCTAATATCGATTAGAAAGTTAATTGGGTGAATCTTCCCTCAGCCCACAACCGAACGAGGTACAGGAAGTAAGGCAGAAAATACACGTTTAACTACCTATTGGGTATTAGTTTTATATATAAACATGGTGTATAAACTAAGGTATTATAAAGTTACTCACCTAAAGTCTTTAAAATTGTACCAGTTTAATAAAATGGATTAAACCATTTATTGGGAAGTTTCTAGTTTTGAATACTCAGAAGTACTAGCTTTGGAAAGTATGTTTTGTACTAAAAAACCGAGCTCTGACTTTGTGTCCTATAACCTAACCCATACCTAGTACCCTTATGATGACTTAATGTATACTAAGCATATATATATATATATATATATATATATATATATATATATATATATATATATATATATATATGTATATATATAGAATCGGGTAGATAATAGATTGGGTGAATACGTTCCAAGCCCACAACCAAGACAAGGAACAGGAAATGAAGCGGAGAGCACACATGCTATTAGCTGTCGGAACCTATTGGTATATATCTATCCTGTGACGTATACATTAAGGAAACATAAGACTAGCACTATGTTCCTATCCTTTTAATCGTAGCCTTCTACCAAGGCATCTTCTGTTATGTGCTAGACTCGACTATTCCGATTGTCGAATGTAAAAGTATATCTTCCCTAGTTTATAACTATCTTGACTATAAAATAGTTCAAATTTCAAGGGGTACTGTCACTTTATGAAACTAATGGGAAAAGTAAGTACACAAATGTCATTTATAATGACATACGGATGTACCAAATAACCTAAAAATATATTTTTTTTATTACGGTCATAATGTGAAGCCTAGAACCCCTACTAAACGCTCTCCCTGTCAAGAGATTAAGGGAACCAAACGCGACCCCTGCAAATTCTTGCAAGCTGTGTAATTCACATTAAAGTTATAGGATCATGTATACCCAATATAACTATCACCTTTTGTTTAAAACAATGAGTTAGTGATTCATTGGTATAATTAGATCCTGTTTGTGAGTTCTCATGCTATAGCAACCTAACTTGTTTGTTATGTTTTGTTTTGTTCTGTATCTCTTTACTACATGTTCTGTATGGTATTGTTTGATTCTCTTCACTGTTTGTTTGATTCTTGCATGAACTGACTCCTTGTATGCTTCATTGTACTAGAAGTAATGAATAGAATTCTTCTAAACTATACCTATTATAGTTTACTAATGTTCTACTTGAACTATTATTGAAAAGACTCATTTATCTACTAACTTATGCTTATACTTTAAAAACGGAGTTTTGTGTACCTATAAAGTAACATAACTTTAAAGAGTTTTGAAATGTTTTGACAACTTATAAATAACATAAGTAGCATTTTGAAAGATGTTTAACAAAAAACATTTACACAATTATCATTGTGTTCAACTTGTATTCCCCCCCCCTTAAACAGTTAAAACAGTTAAAATAATCATTATAGGGTATGAACTCACCTGATGTGGGTGATTCAATCGGGTACGCGTGTAAGGATGAGAAGTTCCACGAATGAAGTCCCGAGACACAACAAGTCCTAAATGACATATAGGGACACATAATGATATGAATATAGAGTTTATCAACAACTATATGAAAGGAAACACCTTCCGGGACTAGGAAACACCTTGATTAAGTGTTGGAATCACATGTGATTCATCAAAGGGAAGTGAAATCGCATCTAAGGGTGTTTACGGTTTTGTAACCAACTCCACTTGAGTTTATGGTCGTAAACCCATGAGTTTACGGCCGTAAACTCATGGTACTTTGACCATTTTGTGATTTGAAGTCTTACAAGTCATTCCAAGCATTCCTACTTCATGTTTAAGCCTTAGGAAGTGTTTGTGGCATCAATACACTCCTAAATGGAGTTTATGGCCCACGGACCACTTCTCCATGTGCTTGCGGCCGTAAAACCATATGGATGATTGTCTTTTGATTGTTTTGAGTCCTAAACACATCAAGGTTAAGATCTAAACTAGTTTTCCAAGGCTTGGTAGGGACTAAGGCACACATTGGCCCTATTTTTAGGGTTTACGGTCCAAGATGTTCTTGGACTGTAAACACCCTTGATCTTGCCTTTGTTGGTTGTTTTATTGATGATTAGAAGTGTAATAAGGCTTATAACACTCTCGGATAGAAGTACTTACTAGGTAGAAGCTTGAAAAAGAGCTAAAAGTCCAAGAACACTAGTGTGTGTTCTTGGTGAACTTGAAGATCTACACTTTTGGAATGATTTCACGGATGAAAGTGTGTTAGATCAGTAGATTAAGGTAGATATCAACTAATTAGGGCTTGAAACACTTACAAGTTGAAGATCAAGAAGGAAAATTCGGATGCTACTTGAGTGGATTTGAGTTTGGATCTTGGAATTGTGAAAAAGTGATAAAAATATATAAGTCTTACTTATATAGTCATTAGGGTTTACGGTCCGAATACCATTTGGGCCGTAAACTCAAACTCTTGGAGTTTTTGGAACCTAATTGATGCACAATAAACACTAGGGCATCCTCTCACCAATTATCTCTTGAAGTACTAACTTTGAACGACTCAAACTTATTCTAAAAAGCTTGAAAGTGAGCAGAAATAGTTTTGACTTATATTGAAGTGAATGGTTGAACAAAATAGAAATTTTTGGGTTGTCAAAATTTGCAGTTATAGTCCAAACATTTCATAACTTTTACAAATTTGACCGAAAATCCAAAAATTTGCATTTTTAGACCTTTTTGATAAATAAAACCATTTTAACCCCTGAAAAAGATTTATTTACTTTTATACCCACTATTTTATGAAATTTACCAATTCAGTCCCTTGAGAATAATTTTTTTTTTCAAATTTGGGCCTATGGGCCGAAAAGCCCAAAGTTTAGCCCATTATGCCACATTTTTCATTTTTAATCCTTAGAAAAGCATAATGTTCATAAACACATCTAATTTAACTGTTTTTCACTTCTTGAACCTTGTAAAAACCGTGAATGACAACTATTTCCCCAACTTTTGTTTATTAGACAAAAATGGCCCAAAAATGAGTTTTATGTTGTAGCAAGTTTATTATGAACATTACATGGTGTTTCCCCAACCTTCTAATTTAAATGTTTTTGGCTTTGTTCGAAAATATGGGACCCAAGAATTTATTCTCGGCCCATTGGGCTTCTATGATAGCTTACAACCTAATTTGTTAAAAAGAATGGGTTTTATGGCCCCTTTTGGTTAATTAGATTTTTTATGTCCTGTTAGGGTATTTTATTTCATTTTAGGCCCATTACGGCCCAAAATGTTAAGATAAGTAAAGTGGGTCCAATTAGAGCCCATTTATGGGTCCTAAGCCCAAGATAGTCAAATTGGAAGCTTACTAGCTCATTAGGCCCAATAAGGAAATCCTAGTCCAAAATGGACTTAAACCGGGATTCGTAAGGTTTCCAATCTTTACTTGACTATTTGAAGTGTTTGTATAAAGTATTCGATGAAACTTTGGTTGTTATTGATTAAGAATCATACATGCTTTCAAGTTTTAATCACTATGTTATCATTTTTCAATGTGTACAAAGCATCAAAATTCCTAGTTGAGACATCACTAAGCTTCGTGCTTACGGTTTTCATTTTTGGTTTCAGGTACTTCGTTTTCAATGGAAAGGATTCAGTTCGATTGCAGCACATCACACCATGGTTTTCCACACATGAGATCTTTGAGACTACACTCTGATATTGTTTTATGATAACATGTTTTTATTATTTTTACTTTGGGTTTGACATGAAATGATATTATGGATGTTTTCTTATACTGTTGGCTTTATAATAATTTATTTAAATATAAAAATTTTGGCCTGTATTTTTGGGATGTTACAAGCTGGCATCAGAACATTGGTTTTAGGGATTCGGGCTCCCAGATGTGTCTGAACTCAAACTAAGGACTTGGTATGAAAAATTTCCAAAGTAAAACCCTTTTTTAAAAAGAAGTGAAAAGAATTTGAAAAAGGAATAGAATTTTGAAAGGAACAAAGTGTGTGATGCGTGCAATCAGCCGAGCTAAAGTAAGTTTTCCCCAAGGTACCCATACATTTTATGTTATGATCTGATATGATAATGAGAACTGCATGCTAGATTAGGGTTGAGGATCTAGGAAGGATGCCTTATATGCCTATTGTATGTGCTTGTAGATTTTCATGCTAGTAGTGATCAGTCAGTAATAGGATAGCCAGTTTAGGTCATGCTTGATTATATGAGCCTTTGAATTGCATGTACAGATTCCTGATTAGAGGATATGGTGGTTTGATTGGAATATTATGGTTAGATTTCCCATTGTTTAAATGCTGCTTGCTTTGTGTTTTGTCGGACTCTTAGTAATGTGATCTAGCTATTAAGTGAATATGTTAATTCACATGTGGCACAGGCTTGATAATCTCAGAGTGATAGATTTGACCCTGTTGTGCAACTCTTGTCTGAGTCCAACCGTTCTAGGGATGAGTCTATTACTCGAAGGATTATCTAATATCTATTGCATGTGGCTATATTAATGAGTTAGCTAGTTGACATTACTAGGAATCTTTCATCAGATGGGGACTGGGTGGGTACGGGAACCTAGGGAAGCCTATGACATGTTTCGGTGGGGTAGTAGCGAGGATCAGTAAGACTTTAGTGTACTGGTTTGAGGAAGTAACTTAGAGGACTCGGGAGACCCATGACTTTCTGATAATTGGGTGAAAGGCTAGCAGGGCTTGAGTCAGTGCAGCACGTACGAGAAAGTACACAAGGGAGTTTGTCACCCCAAGGGTTTAGGCTACTACAGTTGTGCCAGGGTTGGTCATGTCAACAGAAGGTGATCAGTATTCCTCAAGATGTTGTGTGTATGTCATCTTCTATTGCTACTAGGTGGATGTTGGGACACGTATCACCTTGGAATTGTGAGTGAGTTTGGATAAGTCAGATCTCAGGGTGGTTTTCTGCTAATTTCTGGGTTATCAAGGATCATATATGTCATCCTGCATGTAAAAAAGTCCTTGATGAACCTAGAGAGGGACGCACCTTGCGGAGTGCGTCCCATGTGTACCGTTATCATTCGAGATCTTTGTCAGGATTTGTGCGGGAGTATTATTTAAAGGATATTCGGTCAGGGTTAGAACGATAGTTCACTAGTAAAGTCAGTGTTTAGTGGTTATATCCTGTTTCAAGTATTTCCGACAGTTGTCTATGGAAGAACTTTGGATTTCAAGGCACTATCGTTGCTAGGACAGGGCTGGTGACATGATGAGGGCAGTGTCAGTCGCGGGTGTTAGATGTATAAGTGGTTGGTCATCGGATGTTCAAGATAATTGTATTTTTGTTTTGGCTGTGTACGGATAGAGTTTAGTGGTGCTGCGAGATTGGAAGTGGGAATGTGGACTCGTCAACGAGAGTGAAGATTAGACCCTCTAGTTGTTAGCATGGGAGGTGGATTGAGGTGTTAGACTAGGCCAGATTTCAAGAGTACTCATCAAGATTTCTGAGTATGGCCGATCTTAAGGTTTAACCGGTGATTAATCGCTAGCATTGGTAAGAACATGTTATCATCAGTGTGATATTAGAAAGCGAGAAGGATTTGGAAACTTTCAATTCTCACATGTAGTGAAGACTTAGTCGAATCTAAGTGGGGGAGGGACTTTTTATAAAGTCCTCCAAATGTAAGTTCTGATTGCGCGAGGTGAGATTTCTTGGGCACCTTCCCAACTAGAAGAGGATTTCGATCGATCTGTCACACCCCAAAACCAAGAACGGCGGAAACGTTCTGGGGCGGAGGATGTCATGTAAAGTATCACAACATAGTAAATGTAAATAAGCAAACAACATCATCCATTGCATTAAATATATAATTTTAATACAAGCGTGTTCTGTACAGTATAGACACCAAAAATAATGTATATCAAAATAATAAGATGAGTCTTGGATGTGCTCCATCTTCTCAAAAGCTGGCCTTGGTACCTGTCTACTGATGACCTGAGAATACTAGTTATTTTGAAAGAGTTTATCAGCATTAAGCTGGTGAGTTCATAAGTATTTTAGTGTCGGTATTTGTCATCCAAAAATGTTTGAACATGTATCAAGTATAAGTTTGTAAAATGTATGTAAAGGTTTGTAATTGTTTGTAAAAGTTTGAATCTCTCAGAAAAACCTATATTTTCTATTAAAGTAACCTTCTACCAAGGCTTAACTGTTTTATATGCTCGTTTGATGTAAAAGTGTGTAATTTCCCAAGTGTAACTATCATTTAACAAAATATAGTTTTTACATTAACGTTTAAGTGAGGTTATCACTAAAATATGTAATGGGTAAATCATTGTAGTACTGTACTAACTACCTTAAACTGGATTTATATTAAGGTATAATGTGATAAATTGCACCATGCTATCGACTGGTAAGAACGACATAATGAATGGTCGTAATAACGAAATGACGTTTGGCACCCGCAGACCTGCAGGTCCGGCTGTAGCTAGCAGCAAGGTGTAGGATAGTCAATCCAGTATAGATCTATGCGCAAACTCACGCTCTCCCTCCAAGAGAATTCTGGCTACAACTCGGGCCATGACATTTAAGGCATGCTCCGACACAGTGGATCACAATTGTTAACGTGTTGATGTATATGTAATGTTTCTTGTTCTAGTATAGTTGTATATGTACTGTTTCTAGCATAGTTGTATATGTTCCATTTCTAGTATAGTTGTATATGTATTTTTTCTAGTATAGTTGTATATGTATTGTTTCTAGTATAATTGTATATGTATTGTTTCTAGTATAGTTGTATATGTATTGTTTCTAGTATAATTGTATATGTTCTGTATTAACCCGATGTTAACTAGCTATTGATGTACTATTAAGTATGAATATGGAAGTACTTTTATGTCTATATATATATATATATATATATGATATATAACTAATATTGAAACGACCCTTGGATGGTCACCCGAAATCCCACCAGACCACATCTCAGTGCGCGAAAAGGAAATAGGGCAGATGGCCTTCCTAAGCCCTTTAAACATTACTTATATATCTATACATATATGGGCATGCAATTTATAAGAAGTAAAACAAAGTTTAATAAAAGCATTTGATAAGTAAAAGAGTTTGTAAAACATTTTGAAGTAAAACAGTTTGATAAACAGTTTGAATAGTGATAAAATCATTGGTTTTCTAGTTATTAATCACATGTGATTAATGCAATCACATGTGATTGATGCAATAACTATAAGTGTTTAACTTGCATCCCCCCATAAAGTATTTAAAATATTTAAAATCATTTCAAAGGTTGATTAGAGGGGTATGAACTCACATGTGGTGAGTTGATTGGATTGAAGTATCGGGTACCGTGCTAGGTGGCAAACGGAGACTTGTTCACACGTACGAGCCTAGTTATAATATAATGAGCATATATATAGCTAATTAGCCAAATAATAACTTAAAAAATAAGTTGAGACACTTAGGAACATGTAAACACTTTATATAAGTATTATAGGTCATAATGGTTGTATCTAAGTTGATACGGGACAAGGCAAAAGGGGTTTAATGCACCAATGACCTTGTATATGAGTTCACCACCCAAGAAACCCCACCTTTGGAGTTTACGATCATAAACTCCTTGAGTTTACGGCCGTGAACTCCACACTTTGTGGTTTTGGGTGTTTTGAAGTGCTATATTGATCCTAGAATAAGCCTAGCCTTGTTGGAATAATCCTTGAAGTAGTTTAAGGCCTTGGAATGCTCCTTTGGGGAGTTTACGGCCAAAGGACCATATCCCCTAGAGTTTACGGCCGCAAACTTCTATGGGGTGTTGGTTTTAATTCATTTAAGGCACTTGCACATGTAGGATAACTTCCATGTTTTTGCTTAAGGCTAAAGGGGACATTAGGCACACCTTTGTGCCTTTACTTGGAGTTTACGGCCCAAGAGATGTTCCTTGGCTGTAAACTCCCTTTAAGGGGTGATTTTGATGTAGTTTACTCCCCATTCAAGTCCTAAGCATTAGAGGGTAAAGGTCCTTAAGCTTTAGGGTTGATTTAGGGCACTTATAGCCCTTAAAGAGGGGTTTACGGACCAAGAGATATCCTTGGCCGTAAACTCCTATAACTAGGGTTTCTTGATTGATTTCTAGCCTCAAATGTTTATAAATTAAGTCCTTAACTAGTTGTCTAACAAGGAATCGGGACTAGGAAGCTTTTAGGCTTCGATTTGGAGTTTACACCCCAAGAACGTTCTTGGGCCGTAAGCTCCCAGATCTTGTATTTTAGACATGTAAACAATGTTATAAAGCATATAACAAGCATTAAAACACATTTAGGAAAGTAGACCCACAAGTCGGGATGAAAACCCGAAGATCCGTCAGAGAGAAATGGCTTTTCTCTAGTTGGAATTGTGAATAATGAATTAATTAAATTCAGAAATCCATTTATAGTCCTGAAATATTTTGACAGAAAATATTTTTATTCCGGAAGTTGGACTATAACATTATGAAACTTGGAATGTTCAAGTTTCACAAATACAGGAGCATCCACTCTCCTGATATATACAGAAACGTAAACCCTAATGTTCACAAACTTGTTCGGACAAGTCTGAAAATCACTGAAACTGGACTAGCTTCTATTGAATAGATAATGTTCGTACAAATGGAAATTTCGTGTTGTCACATCATCCCCCCGTTAGAAGGAATTTGGTCCCGAAATTAGAATTTAAGCAAATAAGAAGTTACAAATAACTAAGCGAAAAGATGAGGGTATTTCAGTTTCATCTGATCCTCGCGTTCCTAAGTGAATTTCGGTCCTCGCTTGGCATTCCAGTGAACCTTCATGATAGGGATACGGCTTTGTTTTGTCTGCTTGACCTGACGGTCCATGATCTCTACAGGTTCTTCCACGAAGTTGAGGCTCTCGTTGATCTCGATCTCGTCAAGTGGGATTACGAGAGTCTCGTCGGACAGACACTTTTTCAAGTTAGATACGTGGAATGTAGAATGTACGTTACGAAGTGTGTCGGGTAGATCGAGTTTGTAAGCTACTGGGCCGACTCTTGCAAGAATCTCGAAAGGCCCTATGTACCTAGGATTTAGCTTCCCACGCTTACCGAAGCGTATCAAGCCCTTCCAGGGTGAGACTTTGAGAAGGACTCGGTCTCCCACCTGAAATTCCAAAGGTTTTCTTCGTTTATCAGCGTAGCTCTTCTGTCGGTCTCTAGAGGCTTTCAATCATTCACGGATCTGAACGATCTTCTCTGTTGTTTCCCGAATGATTTCCGAACCAGTAAGAGTACTGTTGGAAGCTTGCCCCCTGGCTAATTGGGTATCACCCACCTTAGCCCATCACAGAGGGGATCTGCACTTTCTGCCGTAGAGGGCTTCAAATGGTGCTGCCTTTATGCTCGTGTGATAACTGTTGTTGTAGGAAAATTCGACGAGGGGTAAATGAGTATCCCACACTTTTCCAAAGTCAATTACACAAGCACACAACATATCCTCTAAAGTCTGGATTTTCCTCTCACTCTGTCCGTCAGTCTGTGGATGGTAGGCTGTGCTCATGTCTAGTCTTGTTCCCAGGGAATGTTGTAGTGATTGCCAGAATCTTGAGGTGAACCTACTATCTCTATCGGAGATAATGGATATAGGCACACCATGTAGCCGTACGATTTCCCTAATGTATGTTCTCGTAAGTTTCTCCATCTTGTCGGTTTCTTTGATTGGCAGGAAGTGTGCAGACTTGGTCAATCTATCGACGATGACCCATATGGTATCAAGTCCACCCGTTGTCTTGGGCAACTTGGTTATGAAATCCATAGTGATCTGCTCCCACTTCCATTCTGGAATCTCTGGTTGCTGCAGTAAACCAGAGGGCTTCTGGTACTCGACCTTTACCTTTGCGCAAGTAAGGCATTTACTTACGAAGGTAGCAATCTCTGCTTTCATATTAGGCCACCAGTATAGCTTTTTAAGATCCAGATACATCTTATCTGAACCTGGGTGGACGGAATACCAAGTGTTGTGCGCCTCGGTCATGACCAAGTCTCGGTAACCACCGTGTTTCGGTGTCCAAATCCGGTCCATGAAGTATAAGGCTCCGTCACCCTTGGCTTCTAAATTCTTATCCATTCCTCTGAGGGATTCACTCGTCACATTTTCAGGCTTCATGGCTTCAAGTTGGGCCGCCTGAATTTGGTTAGACAAGCGTGAATGGATGGTTATTGACAATGACTTGACCCTGCGACCATAATATTCCTTCCTACTTAGGGCGTCTGCTACTACGTTGGCTTTACCCAGATGATAATGAATATCGCATTCGTAATCACTGAGTAGCTCGACCCACCGTCGTTGTCTCATGTTGAGCTCCTTCTGATCGAATATGTGTTGTAAACTCTTGTGGTCGGTAAAGATAGTGCTTTTCGTTCCATACAAGTAATGTCTCCAGATCTTCAGAGCAAACACCATTGCTCCCAGTTGAAGATCGTGGGTCGTGTAGTTAACTTCGTGTGTCTTCAACTGTCTGGAGGCGTAGGCGATGACCTTACCTCGCCGCATCAGAACACACCTGAGCCCCTGGTTCGATGCATCGCAATAGACTACGAAGTCTTCTATCCCTTCAGGGAGAGATAGTATTGGTGCGGTGCACAAGGCTCGCTTGAGCGTTTGGAACGCTCTCTCTTGTTTCTCTTCCCAGTCAAAGGCCACGCCTTTCTGGGTCAGGGTTGTAAGAGGTTTCGCTATTCGGGAGAAGTTCTGAATGAATCTGCGGTAGTAGCCAGCAAGACCTAGAAATTAACTAATTTCTGAAGCGTCTTGGGTGCTGACCAGTTCTCAATGGCTTTAATTTTGGATGGGTCCACGTGGATTCCCTCTTCGCTTACCACGTGTCCTAAGAATTCGACTCTTCGGATCCAAAATTCACATTTCGAGAACTTCGCATAAAGTTTCTCCTTTCGTAGAGTTCCTAGAACTTATCGCAAGTGATCGCCATGCTCTTCCTTAGTCCGAGAGTAGATCAGGATGTCGTCAATGAAAACAATGATGAACTAATCCAAGTATGGTCGGCATACTCTGTTCATCAGGTCCATGAAAACTGCTGGCACATTGGTCAATCCGAATGGCATCACCACGAACTCGTAGTGTCCGTAACGAGTTCGGAAGGCTGTCTTTGGAACATCCTCCTCTAGTACTTGTAACTGGTGATATCCGGACCTCAGATCAATTTTGGAAAAATAGTTCGCCCCTTGCAGTTGGTCAAATAGATCATCTATGCGAGGCATAGGGTAACGATTTTTGACCGTCAGTTTGTGGAGTTCTGTGTAGTCGATACACATACGGAATGATCCGTCTTTCTTCTTAACGAACAAGACCGGTGCTCCCCAAGGTGAGAAGCTTGGTCTTATGAAGCCCTTCCTGAGCAGTTCGTTAAGTTGACCAGATAATTCATGCATCTCTACTGGTGCTAAACGGTAGGGCGACTTGGCTAATGGGGTAGCTCCTGGGACTAAGTCGATTCTAAACTCGACCTGTCGTTGCGGAGGTAATCCAGGTAGTTCTTCTGGGAAAATGTTGGGGAAGTCGCTCACTACTGGAATGTTCTTTAGTTCTTTTGTTTCGAGGCTCGTGTCGACGACGTGAGCAAGGAATGCGTGGTATTCTTTGCGCAGATATTTCTGTGCTTGAATAATTGATATAATGCGAAGACTCACACTAGGTTTGTCGTTGTAGATTATAAGAGTTTCGTTAGACGGGAGGTTTAAACGGACTGCTTTCTCGAAGCACATGATGTCGGTGCGATGAAGACTCAACCAGTCCATGCCGATGATGACATCGAAACTTTTTATTGAGACCAGCATGAGGTCGATTGGGAATGAATGGTTATCCAGAGTTAGGGTATATCCTAAGTATATGCTACTGGTGTTTTCTGTTTTTCCATTAGCCATTTCTACTGTGAATTGTTCTTTAAGTGCGTGTGGTTGTTGTTTAAGCATGCGAGCAAATTTATGGTTCACGAAGCTTCGCTCCGCTCCAACTATCGAACAGAATGCATGCATAGGAGTTATCGAGGAGGAACGTACCAGTCACCACTGTCAGGTCAGCGACTACTTCCCCGTGGCCTATAGCTAGTACCCTCCCTTCTCCTCCAGCATTTCTCGCTTTGGGGGCAGTCCCTCTTATAGTGGCCTGTTTCGCCACATCCATAGCAAGTTGGGCTTGCGCCGGAGCCGGGGACTTGTGTGATCGGTTGTGCCGGGAACTTAGAGAAACGGACGGTGTGTCCTTTCCTGTTGAAGTTAGAGCACTGCATTTCACGGCAGGGGCCGTTGTGGTGGAAGTTGCATTTGTTGCACTTCGGCAAACTTCCAGCATACTGCTTTATCGGAGCAGTAGCAGCAGCAGGGGTTACCGTGGCATGTACTGCCACAATTTGCTGCTTCTTGGCAGCTCGCTGCCTCTTCTTGTCATCCCTGAACTTTCGCTTGGTGTCAGTGGGTTTGGAGGGTTCCGAGATGGCTAGGGTAGTTATGGTTGCAGGGGTTTTGACACCATGGTCAATGAGTCGCTGTGCCAGTCGCTTGGCACTGTCGAAGGTAGCGGGGTTCGATGCTAGGACATTCCCCTGATACGGAGGCACCAGCCCCCATATGTACCGTTCGATCTTTTTCCCCTCAGTGGGAACCATGTTTGGGCAGAGGGCCACCAGTTTGCTGAATCTGGCGGTATAAGCAACAATGTTGGTGCTCTTCATGGTCAGGCTCCAAAGCTCCTGTTCTAGTTTTTGGATCTCGCCCCTCGGGCAGTATTCCTCAATCATGAGGTCTTTCATCGTTTCCCAGCCTATGTCGTTGGCCACGACGAGAGTTAGAGCTTTAACGTGGCCGTTCCACCACGTCAGTGCCTTTCCTTCAAAGGTGCATGCGGCATATTTGACTTTGCTCACAGCAGGGCATGAACAAATTTCGAAGACTGATTCAGTCTTGTCGAACCATTGCGAGAGAGCAATGACTCCGCCGGTCCCATGAAAGGACTTCGGCTTGCAGTTGGTGAAATCCTTGTAAGAGCACTCTCTCGAGCGCACAGGAGTTTCAACCGGAATGGAGTTAACTGGGGTTCCACCTCTGCTGGCATCAAGAGAGTGATACTGTGCCATGGCAGTTGCCACTGCTACAGCTACGGCAGCATTTAGGGCTGCTGTATTGATGACCGGAGGTGGTGGAGGCGGTGTAGGTGTAGGGTTATTCTGGGGAGATTTTCGAGGAGGAATCTTTCAGCTATAAGTTTATAAAGATGAGAAAAGTGGTAAGTATCAATTTGTAAGTAAGGTGATAATGACACATGGACTAACTAATCATAGCCCAACAATTGAATGAGTGTTTGAGATCATAACAAGAAAGATGTGTAGGAAAACCCAAGTGTAAAGATTCCTCCCACAGAGTAGGTAGTTGTCAATAATACTGGTATTACTGATGTAACGAGTTTAATGAAAATTGACCTAACAGTAGGTCTTACATCATACCATACGGAAAGTTTGACAGTTCTTAGATTCCTAATTAGAGTACTGAAAGTTAGGAATATTTTACAGATAAGTGCTACTTAGAGCACAGATGTTAAAGGCTAATCCTTCACCCAAAAGATAATGATGTACTAGACATCATCTAACGGCGATGAGTATTCCTCGGGAGAACCCTGAGGTCTCTCATTTGTCGGACCACCTCTTAAAGGTGTCGCTCATGAGCCCTTTGACGAGCTCGAAGTTCCATGACTTCTGCTTGAGAGGCAACCAGATGTTGTTGTAGGGTTTCATTGGTTCTCCAGGTCTGTTCCATGTCTTCTTCGAGACGGCGAATGCGGACTGTGTTGACGCCAGAGTTGGCATCAATCTCCACGACCCGGTCGATGGCTGCTCGACCTTGCTCGACATTACAAGCTATTCTGCGGATAATGAGTGGTAGAGCTCGGTCAGCAGAGCCACCATCACTGACGTTGTAAAAGGTTCGGTCTCTAAATTATGGTAAGGGTTGACCCTGTTCGTCACTCCAGCGATTCAAGTTATCTACCCACAAGGGAGTGGGACCTGGAAAAGATGGTCGAGGGTTGTTGTTCGGGGCTCGACCTACTGGAGGTAGGTTGTTGACTTCGGGCTCAGATTCTGATCCATCTGAGAAGCCTTCAGCTTGATGATCATCCAACGGAATTTGGTGTTCATCGTCAGACTTTGCTTTGAGCCATCCTGCGTTGCCTTCATTTGGAAAGTACGGGTCGCCGTGATGGAATCCAGCCATTTAAATCTACGCGAGAAGAGAGGTATAAAGCTATAGTATATATGTATTTAGTAGTACAAAATACACCTATAGTATTTTAAGTTTAGGTTCTACTGATCTTCTTGTGGTATTGTTGGTAAGTTTTTAGACTTGTTAACACATCACAACCATTCTAGGGCATATGCTAATCACTCCTCGGACCAGCATAGTTGA
Source organism: Lactuca saligna (assembly GCF_052625555.1). Classification (NCBI taxonomy): domain Eukaryota; kingdom Viridiplantae; phylum Streptophyta; class Magnoliopsida; order Asterales; family Asteraceae; genus Lactuca; species Lactuca saligna. Next base: position 72,252,270 of record NC_136422.1, read on the forward strand.
TCAGGCTATGCCATTCCCAGGACTGACCATACATCCCCTAGCTTACCTGTGATATTTAACAATCGTAATACTTTTATTCGTGTCGTCGTGACACTGGTTTTAGTATGAATGCAGACTAGTATACTTAATTAAATATTTTAATATTTAAAGTATAGACTCTTGGTCAGAGTGTTTTAATCCCAAATGGGTTTATAGTTTAGTATATCTTTTATGGGTTGATATACTTGATTCACTATAAACAATGCTCTGATACCAATCTGTCACACCCCAAAACCAAGAACGGCGGAAACATTCTGGGGCAGAGGACGTCATGCAAAGTATCACAACACTGTAAATGTAAATAAGCAAACAACATCATCCATTGCATTAAATATATAATTTTAATACAAGCGTGTTCTGTACAGTATAGACACCAAAAATAATGTACATCAAAATAATAAGATGAGTCTTGGATGTGCTCCATCTTCTCAAAAGCTAGCCTCGGTACCTATCTACTGCTGACCTGAGAATACAAGTTATTTTGAAAGAGTTTATCAGCATTAAGCTGGTGAGTTCATAAGTAGTTTAGTGTCAGTATTTGTCATCCAAAAATGTTTGAACATGTATCAAGTATAAGTTTGTAAAATGTATGTAAAGGTTTGTAATTGTTTGTAAAAGTTTGAATCTCTCAGAAAAACCTATATTTTCTATTAAAGTAACCTTCTACCAAGGCTTAACTGTTTTGTATGCTCGTTTGATGTAAAAGTGTGTAATTTCCCAAGTGTAACTATCATTTAACAAAATATAGTTTGTACATTAACGTTTAAGTGAGGTTATCACTAAAATATGTAATGGGTAAATCATTGTAGTACTGTAGTTTTGTATTATAAGAGCTACTGCTGTACTAACTACCTTAAACCAGATTTATATTAAGGTATAATGTGATAAATTGCACCATGCTCTCGAATGGTAAGAACGACATAATGAATGGTCGTAATAACGGAATGACATTTGGCACTCGCAGACCTGCAGGTCCGGCTGTAGCTAGCAGCAAGGTGTAGGATAGTCAATCCAGTATAGATCTATACGCAAACTCACGCTCTCCCTCCAAGAGAATTTTGGCTACAACTCGGGCCATGACATTTAAGGCATGCTCCGATACAGTGGATCACAATTGTTAACGTGTTCATGTATATGTAATGTTTCTCGTTCTAGCATAGTTGTATATGTACTGTTTCTAGCATAGTTGTATATGTTCCGTTTCTAGTATAGTTGTATATGTATTGCTTCTAGTATAGTTGTATATGTATTGTTTCTAGTATAATTGTATATGTATTGTTTCTAGTATAGTTGTATATGTATTGTTTCTAGTATAATTGTATATGTTCTGTATTACCCTGATGGTAACTAGCTATTGATGTATTGTTAAGTATGAATATGGAAGTACTTTTATGTCTATATATGTATATATGATATATAACTAATATTGAAACGACCCTCGGATGGTCACCCGAAATCCCACCAGACCACATCTCAGTGCGCGAAAAGGAAATAGGGCAGATGGCCTTCATAAGCCCTTTAAACATTACTTATATATCTATACATATATGGGCATGCAATTTATAAGAAGTAAAACAAAGTTTAATAAAAGCATTTGATAAGTAAAAGAGTTTGTAAAACATTTTGAAGTAAAATAGTTTGATAAACAGTTTGAACAGTGATAAAATCGTTGGTTTTCTAGTTATTAATCACATGTGATTAATGCAATCACATGTGATTAATGCAATCACATGTGATTGATGAAATAACTATAAGTGTTTAACTTGCATCCCCCCATAGATAGTTAGAATACAATAACAAGTTCATGTGATTAATGCAATCACATGTGGTGAGTTGATTGGATTGAAGTATCGGGTACCGTGCTAGGTGGCAAACGGAGACTTGCTCACACGTACGAGCCTAGTTATAATATAATGAGCATATATATAACTAATTAGCCAAATAATAACTTAACAAATAAGTTGAGACACTTAGGAACATGTAGACACTTTATATAAGTATTATAGGTCATAATGGTTGTATCTAAGTTGATACGGGACAAGGCAAAAGGGGTTTAATGCACCAATGACCTTGTATATGAGTTCACCACCCAACAAACCCCACCTTTGGAGTTTACGGCCGTGAACTCCACACTTGGTGGTTTTGGGTGTTTTGAAGTGCTATATTGATCCTAGAATAAGCCTAGCCTTGTTGGAATAATCCTTGAAGTAGTTTAAGGCCTTGGAATGCTCCTTTGGGGAGTTTACGGCCAAAGGACCATATCCCCTAGATTTTACGGCCGTAAACTCCTATGGGGTGTTGGTTTTAATTCATTTAAGGCACTTGCACATGTAGGATAACTTCCATGTTTTTGCTTAAGGCTAAAGGGGACATTAGGCACACCTTTGTGCCTTTACTTGGAGTTTACGGCCCAAGAGATGTTCCTTGGCCGTAAACTCCCTTTAAGGGGTGATTTTGTTGTAGTTTACTCCCCATTCAAGTCCTAAGCATTAGAGGGTAAATGTCCTTAAGCTTTAGGGGTGATTTAGGGCACTTATAGCCCTTAAAGAGGGGTTTACGGCCTAAGAGATATCCTTGGCCGTAAACTCCTAAAACTAGGGTTTGTTGATTGATTTCTAGCCTCAAATGTTTATACATTAAGTCCTTAACTAGCTGTCTAACAAGGAATCGGGGCTAGGAAGCTTTTAGGCTTCGATTTGGAGTTTACACCCCAAGAACGTTCTTGGGTCGTAAGCTCCCGGATCTTGTATTTTAGACATGTAAACAATGTTATAAAGCATATAACAAGCATTAAAACACATTTAGGAAAGTAGACTCACAATCTGGGATGAAAACCCGAGGATCCGTCAGAGAGAAATGGCTTTTCTCTAGTTGGAATTGTGAATAATGAATTAATTAAATTCAGAAATCTATTTATAGTCCTAAAATATTTTGACAGAAAATATTTTTATTCCGGAAGTTGGACTATAACATTATGAAAATTGGAATGTTCAAGTTTCACAAATACAGGAGCATCCACTCTCCTGATATATCCAGAAACGTAAACCCTAATGTACACAAACTTGTTCGGACAAGTCTGAAAATCACTGAAACTGGACTAGCTTCTATTGAATAGATAATGTTCGTACAAATGGAAATTTCGGGTTGTCACACGATCCGGCCAAGATAGAGGCCATGATGCAGTGAGAGATTCCGAGGTCTTCAACCGATATTCGGAGTTTCCTAGGTCTAGCGGGTTATTACCGGAGATTTATACGAGACTTCTATGAGATTGCAGTTCCTTTGACCCGATTGACCAAGAAGTCGGTGGCCTTTCGCTAGGTGCCTGAGCAACAAGCAACCTTTGAGACTCTCAGGCAACAGGTTTCAGGAACCAAGTTAGAGCTCCAGTTAGGACTCGAATTCAGTTGTGTGTTAGGTTGAGTGTGTGTTCGACCGGTATGGAAAGTGTTTTCAAAATACGTGGGTAGCGGTAGCATTCACTAGCGATCAGGTAGTATGGAAAGTTTTTAAGACTATGGGGGTAGCCATAGCATTCACTAGCAGTTAGTAGCATAGAGTAATGTAAGACTGTAGGTGTAGCCACAACATTCACTAGGTTGGTAGATAGCATGAGTGTGTTGTTAGGACGTGGAAAGAACATGAGTACCCACCAGTTCAGGTGCAATAGTGATGATATGGAAATTCACGAATTAGATTATGGATTTCCCCCGAGGGGTTAGATCTGGTTGAGCCAATGATGCGACATTAGGAACATCACTACAATTATGAGATCAGGGAAGCAATGGACTTCTTAAGGATGTATGAGATAAGGCTACCATTGGTCAGGTAGAAATCACTTTTAGTCTTGGATTTAATGTTGACATGATTCGACATAAGGACCCGATTAGTTAGATCAGAAGGTTATTAGAGCCTTAATGGCATGATAACTAGTGGCAACTAGTTCCAAAGAAGGATTTTGTTCGAAAGTCGTGTGAGGCGACTAAGTGGGGGTCCCTTGGGTCCGTAGTCGGGCCAAAACCCGATATTTCAGATGGTTAGTGAACGAATTGGGACAAGGTAGGTCTCGTTAGATTGTGGAAAGCAACCATGTGGCAACATACTACTTCAGGCAGTTCATTGTTCAAACAATTTTAGCATTTAGGTAGTGTTAGCCTTTCTGCTTTAGGTTGCGAGTACGGATGGAATAACTAGACGATTTGCAGAGTGACAAGTCACTCACAGCAGGAGTATCTTAGCCTTGGCTAGGTACAAGTGATCTGAAGAGATAAATAGGTATGTGATCCTATTTTATAGTGGGAACATCGAGTTATCAGAAGTTGAGTAGTCAGTTGAGGGTTAAGCAAACTAGATTCAACAATAATGATCCATTATGAGTGGTTTGTCAGGGATTCAGACCGTCTCAAGACAATAGATTTTAGACGGAGTATATGTGATCTTGTCACAAGGAATCCATTCATCTGTGGATTTTGGGGCCTGGCGATGGTTGGTCATGGTTACCCTAGGGAGGCTAGGGTGTGCCTAGGGTTGTGGCCATGTTACTTGAGTTGTTTGATGTGTAAGGAATGGTAAGGAGCGATTTCGAGGACGAAATCTAATGTAAGTGGGGGAGAGTTGTAACACCCTGTTATTTAATAAATAAATAAACTAATGAATAAATGAATACATGCCCTAAATGAGGAATGGTTTTGCAATGAGTTAGTCTTGGGTGTTAAAAAGTTATAATTGACAGTGTAGGGGTTAAAATGTAATTCTCGGATTAGTTTGTAAAGAATTTTGGAGGTTGAGGGTAGTTTGGTAAATTTTGGATTTAAATTGAAATAAAATCTTCTTGGAAGGGGCCGAATGGTAAATATTGGATTAAAGCTGAAAAGATATTATGGAGGCAGGGGATAAATTATAAGTTTTGGATTTAAATTGAAATCAATATTGTGGGGAGGGGCTAATATTGGAAAAATGAGCTATAGTTTTAATGAACATGGGTTTAGACCCAGTGCCATCCTTCGCTCCCATCATCCTCTTGTGTAGTGTCGATATTTAAGCAATCCAAACCCTAACCCTATCTCTAACTTCAGCCGACACCTTGCCAACCTCCAGCTGCCACCTCTCCGTTTAGAACCTGAATATCATTGCTGCACTACCGATGACGAAACCGGTAGCCATCAGCGAGGACCACCGAGAAGGAGCCATTGAAGACCACCGATGAAGCTGCAAACGTCCATCGATGCTGAACGTCAGGGCTGCCATACCCCTATCTTCTTCGATAATGACAACCCTTCTCTCTCTCCCGTTCTTCTACCATTTCTCTCACGTCTTTCGCCATCTCTTCCCCGATGGCTATCACCTTTTGATGAAATCCCTTCTGTTCGCGGCAAATCACTATAAGGGTGGCAGTGATGTGTGTTTTCCATGTGTATGTTTGTATTTTAACTATTAATGTGATGTTTGTGCATGTTTCAGTTGTCACCGCGAGAGTGTGTGGGTGAAAGGTTGGCTGGAAAACTCTAGAAGACCACCATGGTAGCCAACCATGGTGGCTGTCGCCGAGAGTGCTCTTCGGCTGCCACTAGCTACCATGAAAGGTGGCTATGGGCGTGTGATGGTGTTTGTGTTCATATATCAGGATTTTATGAGGCTGCATGAGCATTTCTTGGCAGGAGATCCAAAGAAAGACCCCAACCGCCACCACAGTGAGGTGGTGGCTACCATCGCGTGCCACCACCGGCCACCACTAGGTTGCTGTGTTTATGTGTTGTATTAGTGTGTGTGTGTGTGTGATTATTTGGGGTTTTAGCATTGTAAAATGTAACAAAAAGAAGAGTAATGAAAAGAAAACTAAAAACCACCACCGTAGCCGTGTCGGGTGGCGGTGTGCTTTGATGGTGTTTTGACTCATTTGGATGGTTGGACAAAGGGACTAAGAAACCCTAATGGGCCCAATGAGGCTTAATGGTCTTAATAAATCCTAATGGGGCGAAATCAAGCTTAATGGACCTAAAATCCCAAACAGATGACTAATGGGCCTACTGAAACCTTAATAAGTCTAATGAACCTTAATTGATCAAAAGACATATTAATTGGGCCTATTGGGCTAAGATAGGATTGGAGACCCTAATTAGGATTTAGAAAACCCTAATATTGGATTTATGGGCTTGAACTTATTGGGACCCAGTTTTGGGCCATTGGAATGGAATTGTGCGAGTAAGCCCAATCACACCATATGACTTATTTAGAAGAATGATGGACTTAATGGATTAAGTCCTTAATGGATTAAGTGAGAAACACTTAACCCTAATCGTCATTTTATGTGAAAACCATAATTTCACTTGGGTTTATTGTTGGGTCTTTTATTGGGCCTTGATGATCGGATAATTAATGGGCTTTGAGGTAAGGCCCATCTGAGGAGTTGGGCCCAATTTGGACAATTAGGCCATAGATGGGCCATAGTTTGGGCCTTTGTGATTATGTGATATTGGGCCATTAGAATGTTGAATGTGGGACTGGACTAAATGGTTGGGCCTTATGGTAAGACCTTATAAAGGTTTGGGCCCAATTTGGAAAATTGGGCCATATGTTGGGCTTTTAGCTATAGTTGGACTTTTGGGCCTTTGGATTGGGTCTTGGGCTTGAATCAAGCTAAAATACTGGTAAAGTAGTCTTTTACCCCAAGCATGGACTTATGGATATGTGTTGGAACCCGATTATTAATTGGGTGTTATTTTGATGTTGACAGATTCGGGAATCTGTCAGCCAGCAGCCACAGCTTTATCTGCGGGAATTCAACAGTGTGAGGTGAGTTTCCTCACTGTTTGTATGGGTCTAAGGCACCAATTTGGGCCCATTTAGTTTATGTATGATAGGAGGACCAAGGGGTTAGCCCTAGGCATTATGAATAAAAGACCAGGAGGTGGCTTCTAGCACACCGTATGTTATTATGTATGGTAGGAGGACCCAGGGGTTAGCCCTAGGCAATATTTATGGAAGACCAGGAGGTGGCTCCTGGCACACTATATGCTGATTAGCTAATTAGAGTAGTATGTATGCTAGTTGTCTTTTTGATGCTTGCATGGAAGACCATTAGGTGGCTCTTGGCACTTGGCTGTGAGACCGAGGGGGTGGTCCCCGGCTTGGCAAGAAAGACCACGTGGCAGCCCGTGGCATAATGGCAAGACTATGATTGGCACATAGCATCTTTAATGATTATGATATATGTATGGATCATGGTTATGTATGACAGTGTGCGAGTATGTGTTTATATGCTAGATAGTATCCGGTTAAAAGAGACCGAAGGGGTAGGCCAACACCCATATATGCTAAGCAGTATGTTGATATGTATGGTATCTGGTATTTAGGAAACTCACTAAGCTTCATGCTTATGGTTTTCATTTTTGGTTTCAGGTACTTCGTTTTCAAAGGAAATGAGTCGGCTCGGTCGCAACGCATAACACCATGGTTTTCCGCACATGAGATCTTTGAGACTACACTCTAATATTGTTTTATGATAACACATTTTTATTATTTCTACTTTGGTTTTGACATGACAAGATATTATGAATGTTTTCTTATACTGTTTGTTTTATAATAATTTATTTAAAAATAAAAATTTTGCCCTGTATTTTTGGGATGTTACACCATGTGTTAAGGGGGAGTTTTTGATAGCAAAATTCTGAATTGCGCGCTTTCTCGTTCCCTTTTTGGTTTTATAGTCATTTTTCGATTATAAAGTGGGATATATTTAGATATGTAAATTCGAAAGTTGAATTTTTCATATTATGCGAACATGAAGACCGAACTGACCTCGAGTATTTAAAGTTTATGAAATGATTCGATTTTTGATTCGGAAGTGATTTCGGTTCATGATGAGTTTGGACTTATTGATGATTTTTGGAGTGTGTATAAATGCTCAAAAATTGGGTAATTTTTTGTATATTGAGAAACTCCTAATTACCTTTTGATGCTCGGTCTATATGGTCTCAGATTCTAGAACCTAGATTGAAAGTCATGGAAGAACTGGGGATTTAATGTTCATCTCTACATGTGTTACGCTTGAGGATCGATTCGTGAAGTTGCTCGAGTTTGGAAGATTTGAAGTCAGTCATCCATTCCTAACTTTGAGGGGCAGAATGTTGGGTACAATGTTATCCATGTATGACTTTGTAAATGGTTTCATTTTTGTAGACCCACTTACATGTGGTAAAGTAGCCTTGTGACATACGATATATATATATATATATATATATATATATATATATATATATATAGAGAGAGAGAGAGAGAGAGAGAGAGAGACATGCGAACACCTCTATATAAGGTGGGTTCATACCACATATAGAGGTGTGCTTGACAGATGTAACATTAAGAGTGTTCGTGTGTGCTAATTATGTAGATTTAGATCTAGATCCTTTTTTATAACCACCTTTCATAATCGAATGCAACTGTTAAACACCCAAATCACCATGTTCTTATTGTGTTCTTTAATTTGCATGCCAAACCAATGCTCATAATTCACTACAACTAAACAAAATAAAATAATTCTTACATAAATCTATACATGTAATTATAGAATAAACACACACACTTATATATATATACATATATATATATATATATATATATATATATATATATATATATATATATATATATATATATATATATATATATATATATAGGGCTAGATGTAGGGTTGATTGTGCACAAATCAATTTAGTTATTTTAAGAAAGTGATTAATGAATATTATTGAATTAAAAATAATTGAAAAATACCATCTAATTTCACTATAAGAGTATTTTAGTTAATTGAGATAAATTTTAAAAAGGAAAATTTCAGTTTTTTGAAGATAATTAATTCTCTTGATTGAAAAATTCTGATTTTTTTTAATTAATTTAATCTTAATTCTAACGTAATTTTTAATTATATTTGAGTATATTCTATCATAATGACATTTGTTAGAATAATAATCTATAAGAATCATACAATATGTACTTATGACATAATGCATATATTGATTAAATGAACTTGTTATTGTATTCTAACTATCTAGTAGTAGAATATGCTTATAAATATTTGTATTAAATAATATTTTAACATAATACATTTATAAATATAATTTTTTTTTTGGAAAGAATCTTTTTAATAAGTATCAAGAATAACAATTTATATGAAAAATTAATACAACAAATAATGATTAAAAATATGACTAGTAATTAGTAAAAATTACATTTATTCTTAAAGAATATAACTATAGATAAAAATTGCATTCATTCTAAAAGAATACAACAAGTAATGGTTAAAAAAATAACATTTATTCTTAAATAATGAAACTGAGAATTAAAAATAAAATACATTAAAATTTATCAAAAACACTAATATATTCCGATAGAATATTATCGTTATGAATCACTTTGAATTATACCATCTATTTTTCAAGCATTAGTTTCCAAAATGCACTGGATATTTGTAGAATGTATACAATTCTGATAGAGTGCACTTAATTTGCATGTCTGAGAAAAATAAAAGAACAACAACCAATTATATTATATCAAACATGCAATCAAATAAAAGTAAAACCCTGTATATAAAATTAAATAATAAACAAAACACAATTTAATATATGAAATAATGCTTTAATTAAATAAATACAAATTAACCGATTGACTTCAAAAATAGTAAACAAACCTATGAATATTAGGTTGATATCATTTGTTAATGCTTTAATTATATTTTATGTATTAATTAGCACCATACAACCAAATAACAATATAAATGATATCAAGCAGCATTCAATTATACGGGAACAAAATATGCAGTGTTATAAAATGGTTTGTTAATTGTTATCTAACAATATTGTATTTAAAAAACAATAAATATGATATCAGATATGAAGATACATGTATCATAATATACAATGAAAAGAGGAAAATAAGAAATAAAGAAAAAATGAGACGATCAAATACATAATGCTTTCACTATCAACTTTTTGCTAAAACACATCTTCCATGACCCCAACTACGATTCAATAAACAAAACAAAACAATATATTTAATGATTTCACTTTAATCAACCACCATTAAAATCTAATCAACATATGTTTGCAAAATGCATAATTATATTTATGAACCCTCATAGATTATGAACCCTCATAGATGTACATCGTGTTTATCGCTTATAACTTTTTGCTTATTTATTCCG